>NC_033797.1:76449185-76451302 GCF_001876935.1 Asparagus officinalis
ATCTCTCTCTCTCTCTCTCTCTCTCTCTATATATATATATATATATATATATATATATATATATATATATATATATATATATATATATATATATATATATATATATATATATATATATATATATATATATATATATATATATATATATATATATATATATATATATATATATATATATATATATAACTCTTTCTTCCGACCTTGGAATGATGTGATTTAAGATACGTTAGAAAGCTATTGAAGATACCTATAATGTTTGTCTTTTGAGTTTTTTAGATTCGAATTGCATCAATATGTAATGCATATATACTCTTAATTGATCGTTTTTCTAGATTCAAATTGCATCGGTGTATAATACATATCTACACTTAATTTGTCTCAAATCAATTACTATCATGCTCATTCATCATTAAATGATATTTATCATAATATAACTCATTTAATACTATTTATCCTTGTATTTTTCAAATAAAATTTATGTTTTTTTACACTTCTGTAATTGTTTGTAGTAAGGGACGTTCTTATTTATATATCCTCTTCGCTTAGAAAGATCTGAAAATCGAGAGCTAAGCAAGATCTAAAAATTGACTAAAAAATCAAATGAAATAGAAGAAAAATAAACCGAATAATCTTGGATAATCAAGGGGGTTTATGAGTTTATTTTTATAGCTCAATAGCTTTGAAGATCAACAGCGGAACCACTGATTTCGACTAAAACCCATAAATCCCCAAATTACCCACAAGAACATCGACGAACGTATATGGCAGAAGCTCTAGATCTTTGATCTAGCTAGCGAATGGTGGCAATAATCAAGGACGAGAGATCGAGGTAAGAAAAAATTGAGGTAAGGAAATATCGAGGATAAGAGCTCGAGGTAAGGAAAAATTGACCCAAATTAACCGCAAGAATACCGACAAACTAGAGCGAAGCCCTAGATCTTCAAGCTCGCTAGCGATTGGCAGAAATAATCGAGGACGAGAGATCGAGGTAAGGAAAACTCGAGTGGGAGAATAGGTTTGGGGGTGGGAACAACAGAGGAAGCCATAAAAACTTTTCAAGTTTTAGCAGTCACGAGAAATGTGAAAGTGTGGGCGGAAATTTGGTTAGGGGGTGGGTTTATTATTTTAATAATATGATGTTAGATTTTTTTGGTGTTTTTAGCTCATTTTGAGTGGAAAAAAATTTCTATAAAATTGTACAGATTTCTGTACTTTATAAAAATCTTTTCTGTAAATTCAATTTCGAACCAAACACAGTTTATGGAAATTATGAGAAATTTTTTATTTATGAAGCTGCCACAGTCAGGATATTTTCCAAAACTTTTCTATAAAATACCCTAACCAAACACCCCTAAAGTGGAAAGTTCACCCGTATAAAGTTGCTCGCTGACGGGCTGGAATAAGAAAAGGCCTGCTAGACCTAGATTTTTAAGCCCAACCTATAACTTCGCTACCCTTGAAATATATTAGATAGTTGAGATTAATTAATTAATTAATTATGCCTGATGAGTGGGGACCTCCATTTTAAAATACAAGAATAAAGTTTTATAACAGCCACACGAGAAGAATAGCGACGGAGCAATATCACATGAGCTAGGGCATGTGCCTAAACTCAAATTTGCCGAGTACTTTTGCTAGGTACCAACTCAAACTCCAAGTCGGATGCGGGTTTGAAAGCTAGGCTCAATCCTAGTAGTTTTCTTAGAGGCCAAGTTAACTTAGCGGGCAAGTCAGAGGTATCTTTAAATAAGGCATCCTATTCTAGGATTTTAGAGTAGAGAGAAGGAGAGAGACAATATTCTTATAATTAGGGTTTTAGATGGTGTAATCGGGTTCAATGGTATTGTGTGAGAGAGGGTTTGACAGTATTTGTCCATGTAAAAGATTGTAATTTTGAGGTGATAGTAGATTGATTTTGATCCCGTGGTTTTTCCCTTACTGAGGGTTTTTCATGTTAAATCTTGTGTGATTTTATTTATTATGTTTGGTGATTTTTGGTGTTTTGTGAGATCTAAAAATCCCAACAAGTGGTATTAGAGCGTGATTCGACAATCTGTGGAGGTTTGAGCGGTGTGCGATTGGTGAAAGCGTCAGTGGTCAAAGCGCAGTGATCGACA
>NC_033797.1:76451325-76488141 GCF_001876935.1 Asparagus officinalis
GAGGGTTTGGTTACAAACTATTAAATCAAATCCAAAAGTGCAGATTGATTTGTCTTTTGATCAAAAGTTTGGAGGCGGATTTTGGTGATCCAGGAGCCGTTCCTAGAATTTTTTGACGTGCTGAGTTTGTTTTTGACGTCGGTTTTATTAAATTCAATCTCTATAGTGACTAATTTGAGTTTTGATTATGGTTAGAGGATGATGACTTCTTTGGGTCCGAAGTTTGATATTTCTCTTGTTATGGTGTTTTCAATCGCCAAAGTGTAGCCCTTTGCTAGCAATGGACATGTGTACTTTTGTATGCAATGCTCCAATCAAACTGGCAGCTAAAACTAGTAAGTATCTCGACTTAGCCGACTCGCCGAGTCGATATCTTCTTGGGTCGACTTGAAGGGAAGTACTTGTCGGTCCTCTTATTGAAGACGACTCGCCATGAGCTAACTTGACCTGTTATTCGATACTTTGCGGGATCGACTTAAGAGGTGTTACTTCTCAGCCAAGCAAAAAGGACAACTTCAACCTTGAGCTTCTCCCACTGACAATGTGTCAACATTACGTTTAATACTTGGCAGGTACCATCATACCTTTAGCCTCCATAGTCTTCATGACTCATCGGACTTCGTTGGTACTGTCATACCCTCGATCACTTCTCATTTAATACTAATGTAATCTTTCCCCCACTTGCCGAGTGACACATGTAAAGTAGGTGCTAAAGCATCTGCCAGTCTATACTTCTTCACCGTCATCTTATGCTCAGCCAAAGTGATAGTTCTACCCTTATACCACCAGTATAAATAAAGGTACTAGTCTAACATTCGGGGGATTCTAATCTTGTGGGATCTAATATCTGATCTAACTAATTCTGAGTAATTCCACTACACAGATCTCTCACGGTTCTTCATTTTTTCCACTCAAGTTCACTAGTTGACTTGATCGTCGGAGGTACAACGGGGGAACCAAGTCCCGTCCTCTCACGATTTGCTATTTGTGCAAGCTTCAGCTACCTAACTCAAAACCGGATATTTGGAGAAGGAAGCGGCCCCTCATCAATCTCACCCCTATCACAAATATTTGACTATTTGGTTACCTATCATCAACACTGTTATTCAACGACAAGACAAATTTTACAGTATGGTAGTGTACGGTTTAAGATATTATTGTGCAGCAGTGTGTTGATCAAGCTTTGGAGGAAAAGAAGCCTGAAGGGTTGAAGGATGCTGAATGAAGTTCTATGCAAAAAAGGGTGGTTAGCACAATTCGTTTGGCACTCACCTATGAGATTAAGTACAATGTTATGCAGGAGACCACACCAAAGGAGTTGTGAGAAAGGCTCGAGGGTATTTATGCGTCAAAGTCGATGAGCAACTGATTGCGTTTGAGGATGGAGCTTTATTCATTGAAGATGAAAGAAGGTACTGTAATTGAAGACAACATCAATGCATTTAATCAGCTAGTTTTCCAACTTATGAATATTGATGAGGAGATTAAAGAAGAAGAGCAAGTACTACTCCCACTGTCTTCTTTACCGAAGTCGTACAAGCCTTTAGTTCAGACAATAATTACAGGGAAGCAGACTTTAAAGTTCGACGATGTGACACCACTTCTACGTGATAATGAAAGAATAATGGGAAAGAAGAGTGCATCTAATGGTGGTGAGAGTGCACTGACTTTTGAAGGTTCTAATCGAGGGAGGAGTAAGGAGATATGTGACAATTTTCAAGGATGGTCAAAATCTCGGGCCCGAGACGACAGCGAAAGGGAGTACTATTATTGCGGAGAGAATGATCACATTTAGTTTAGATGTTTCCAGTTGCGAGATGATTTTAAAAGTATTAGACAGATGAAGCTTCAAGAAATGGGAAGAAGGTGGACTCCTTAATAGTTATGTGTGATGAATATGTAGTGCTGTTGATACAGAGTATATGTACTGATGTGAGTAACACTTGGGTGTTAGATTCTACAATCTCTGTGCATGTTTGTAACAATAAAAATTATTTTAACATATTAAAGACAGATGAAGAATTTGACGATGTGATCGTTGGAAACAACGAGAAGATGAAGGTTGAAGGCATTGGGAGTGTTCACCTCAAGCTTCACACTAGAAAGGTCGAAATTCTTTATTATGTGAGATATGTGCTGTCATGTGGTACTAATTTAATTTCATTGGGTGAGACGGTATCACATGAGTACAAGTATGTGGGTGAAGGGGAGTGGTTGCAAAGTGTATAAAGATGATGATTTGATTTTTCGAGGAAGCAAGAATAGCAACAATATTTGCTATGTAGATGGGTGATCTGTTCACAAGGGAGAGATGAAGAATAATAAGAAGAGAGTGAGTTTTAGTGAAGCTGTTGAGACACTTTGATATTTTTTCGTCGAGGGAGGATATGTTGGGTACCGACTCAAACTCCACGTTAGATGCGGATTTGAAGGCTAGACCTAGTCCTAGTAGTTTTCTTAGAGGCCAAGTTAACTTGGTGAGCAAGTCAGGAGTGTCTTTAAATAAGGCGTCTTATTCTAGGGTTTTAGAGTAGAGAGAAGGAGAGAGACAATATTCTTGTAATCAAGGTTTTAGAGGGTGTAACCAGGTTTAAGGGTATTGTGAGAGAGAGAGAGAGTTTGACAGTCTTTTTTCATGCAAAATATTATAATTTGGAGTTGATAGTGGATTGATTTTGATCCCGTGGTTTTTTCTGTTGAGGGTTTTCCATGTTAAATCTCATGTGATTCTAGTTACCGCGTTTGGAGATTTACGGGGTTTTGTGAGATCTAAAAATCCTAACAACTTCGTCTTTCTAGATCTTTGATATTGTTCCTAAATCCTAGTTGCAAAATAGTATATACATTATACTAGTTGGCAGTTGTGTTTATGAAGGTGTTGATAGGGTTTATTTTTTTATAGGTTATAAGTTATGCTGGCTTTTAGTGAATTTTTAGCTTGTATGATAAAGATGCTATAAAAGTAAATGTGCAGAATAGTCATTTATTTGGTCAAATCATGTTTATTTAGATGAGCTTATAAACTAGTTTTCAAAAGTTCAGGAACCCAACCATTTTAAATGGAGCATAAAATCTAGATTATTCGATATTTACAAAACATGCAAATGTGAAAATTAGCTTAAAACCTACTTTAACACCCCTAAGGGCGGAGCTAGTATAGAGGACGGTGTCAGGTGACATCACTCTAAAACTAGTTTGCGGTCCGTGCAAAGCACGGTATTTTTTTTTTTTTTTTGCTACAGTAATCCCGCTTTTTAATATGACATGATTTGAATTTTTGAAAGTGCTACAGTATCCCGCTCTGCTACAGTACTTTTTAAATACTACAGTATACCCGTGTGCTATAGTAATATTTTTAATTAATTGTTAGCTACAGTAATAATGCTACAGTAAATGTTACTGTAGCATTAACTGTAGCATGAATATTGAATCTCTGGTCCTCCTATTTGTATAAAGGAATAGATAAGCATAGGTAAACTTAAGAAGTAAAGTGACACCCCAAATCATTTGAACACAAGTAACCCATTAATTCTTGATGGGCCAAACCCAAAAATAAAGTAATCCTAGGACATGATCTAATTTACAACATAAACCAATGTTGATTCTCTATCCTGTTTTTGTTATTTCAGTACCTAGCCTAATCAGATCGCAGCAAATTGCCACATCAACCAATGTAGATCCTCTCTCCAACAACCTTTCTCCCACGTAGGCCTGTCCATCCGGGCCGGCCCGGCCCGGCCCGGCCCGGAAATCCGGGCCCGGGCCGGGCAAAACCGGAGCCCGGGCCCGGGCCCGGGTACCCCGGGCCGGCGTCCGGGCCGAGGCCGGTTTTTTATTTTTTATCCCGCGGCGCCCGGGTACCCCGGCGCCGGGGTCGGGCCCGATCCGGATTTTTTTATTTTTTTATTTTTTTAAAATTTTAAAAAACAATAAAACGTAAAAATTACATAAAACTTATATTATAAAAGTAGTATATATATATTTATACTCTTTATATAAATATAATTATATATGTACATATAAGTTTATGTTATATATATGGTATAGATATATAGAATATATATTTATACTATTATATAAATATACTTATATATGTACATATAAGTTTATGTTTATATATGTATATATATATAATATATACTTATATATGTATAATATATGTCTATATAAGTATAATTATATACTAGAGAGAAAGTATAAATATATATATAAGAGAAGTATACACTGTACACATATATAAGAGAGAGCATACTTATACATATATATAATTATATAAGAGATATAAACATTATAAGAGAGAATTATACTTATATTTATATATACTTATATACTAAGTAGCCCAAAGTATTCATGTCATTCTCAATATAAAGTATATGTATATATATACACACACACACTGACACACATATACATATATTATACATAAACAAATTGTAAATACTTATAGTAATTACATAAACACATTGTATTATAACATAAAAACACACACACACACACACATATAAACTTATATATACACACATATATTATACATATATAAGAGAGAGTATACTTATATATACTTATACATATATTATACATATAAAGAGATAGTATACTATATACATATATTACATATACTTATATAGAGAGAGCTTATACTAATATATATATAATATATTATATATATATATATATATATATATATAGTATATATATATATATATATATATATATATATAAAAGAGATATATACATAAATAAGAGAGAGTATGACTGATATATACTTATATAGAGAAAAGAGAGTATACACTGTATACTTATATATATACTTCTACAATATATAATATATATATATAGAGAGAACATACTTATATATACTTATATACTAAGAGAGAGAGAGTATATATATATATATATATATATATATATATATATATAATATATATATATATATATAATATATATATATATATATATATATATATATATATATATACATATATTATACATATATAAGAGAGAGTATACATTGTGTACTTATATATACTTATACATATATTAAGAGAGCATACTTATACATATATATACTTATATAAGAGAGAGTATACTTATATATAATTATATACTAAGAGAGTATATATATATATATATATTATATATATTATAATATATATATAATATATATATATATATATATATATATACATATTTTATATATACATATATTATACATATAAGAAAAAAAAAAAAAGCACTATTCCGGACCGGCCGGACCCGGGCCTGCGGCCGCACGACCGCGGCCCGCGACCCGGCCCGGTCTGGCCTGGGTTTCCGGGCCAGGCCCGGCCGGGCGGTGCGGCCCAGGGCTTTTTGAACACCCCTACTCCCACGTCCTTCGTAGTACCTAAGCATTCAATGCTTAAACTAACCGCCAAAAGCTCCACAAATCCTACAAGAAAATGCTTAAACTAACCGCCAAAAGCTCCACAAATCCTACAAGAAAATTTGAAAATCGATTAAAAATTTTAGTTTAAAAAACAACATCACATCTCCTCTCACATTATTGTGGAATTAGTTAAGATAATAAATTTATTTAATAAGATTCATGGCCATTATAGTTGTATCCTAAATTTCTCTTGCCTAATTATGAAGATTGATATTAAATGATTATTTCTTTTCAATTTCTTACCACTTTGAAATTAGCTAATTTAACAAGATTCATTGCCATTAAAGTATTATAAAAAATTGGGCATAAAGAATTTATGGATATTGAAGTAAAATAATGGTTTTTTAATAGTTTTTACCTTTGAAGATTGCTGGTTAGACAATGATTTCTTACCAAATCATAGATTTAGTTAAGGTAATAAAATATTTTCTTTGGCATGAAATCTTACGAATTTAACCTTTTTCTACATTTTACAAACACATGATATTTAATGTCAGTATAATGTTAATCGTATGTGATTTGTTACTATGGTAATAAATTAATCCCAATGATGCTAAAATGAAATTTAATTAACTTCCTACTCAGGTACTTTTGATTATGTTCTATATTGTACTAGTATGTACCCCGTGCAAAGCACGACCTCCATTTTTTTATTTCTGCTACAGTAATTTTGTATTTAAATATAATTTTTTGTAAGTGTTACCGCAACGGTTTTAAATGATACAGTAATGATACTACAGTAATATTTTAAATGCTACAGTACCATATGTGCTACAGTAATAATTCTACGGTGGTTTACTTCATGCATGTGTTACAATTAATAACAAACACTACGGTAATTTACTTTAGAATTTACTGTAGTATGAATAGTAAATCTTGTGACCTCCCAGGAATAGATTCGTAGTCTTAACAATTCTATTGCCAATATAGTTCTAGTGTAGGTTCTCAACAAGCTCCTTTTTTCTTTTTTGTTATCTGACTTTGGTGGAAGAAAACAGAGGTATTACCTACTTAGTTAGTGTTTTGTTAGCTCAACATTGTAACTTTGTCCATCATCTTCTTTTGTATCTTTTTGACTAGAAACAGAGATATACGTTTTGTGCATGCATTAACCTTTTTTGTATCTTTTCTGTATTACCTTCTACAATTCCAATATTACGAACAAGTGCTTTGGGTAGTTGAACTGCTAGCATGATCGCACATATTGCATGAGTTTGAACCTTTTAAGTCCTAAAAAGACCCCGTGCTGATTTGACCTACAATAGATGATGAGGTTAGAGTTCACTTCGGTCTTTTTTGTATTTACCTATTTTTAAAGTAGAGAATAAGCAATGTAAACATATGAAGCTAACATGAACCAATTATTCCTGTTATGAACTGCCACAAAGTAATCTACTACACCATCAAATCTGTAGCAGTACTGAGCAGCAACACACGACCAACTAACAAATCTATTGAAGAGTGCAAGCTATATACTTAACTAATGCAAACATAACTAAATAATACGTAAGATAACATAGGGAAATATAAAAGTAAACTTCCCTATTGCATTGCTGAAATATTAGTGTTCGGTAAGGTATTTCACAAAAGCTAGGTGGGCGCAGACGTCCTTCAAAGTACGATTATTTACCGTAGAAGCAACAGCTCCATTGGCATGTTGTTATTAATCTTCATCAAAATTTTCACCTTTGTACTATCACACAGTGGACATGTATAAAGACTATTTTCACCTTCGATTTTTACTTGACCAACTAGAATTGCATTGTAAAAGAGTCCAATATTTTATTACATAACAGCATTCGGATTCTCGCAGTAGACGATCCTCGCAGTAGACGATCCTCGCAGTAGATAATTGTAAGACCCTCTAAAGGACTAATAATCATGCATTCACACTACCAAAAAAAAAAGAATGATTATATGCAATTTACCCTTTCAATTTTATACAAACAATTATATTGTAGTCTTGAACTTGAAACCTCGAACTACACATAGCTATAATTTGAAAAGTTACTCTATCTGTTGGGATCCCTCCTTAATTGGGAAGATTCTAGAAAATTCTAGAACTTTCTAGAGAACTCTAGAAAAGTGTAGAATTCTTTAGAAGTGTGTGGAATCCTCTAGAATATTCTAGAGATGTGTGGAGCCTTTTGGAACATTCTAGAAGAGTATGAAATAGAATGAATGAGTGTAGAGATTCCTTAGAAATCTCTAGAAAGTAAAGATATGTGTGGAGAATTCTAGAGAGCTAATCTTCACCCTTGGATCAAATTAATCCCCACCACTCATTATGAAGGTGGAATAATATAAATAGGGGTGGAAGCATTCATTCCTATCTATCCAAGACAAGAAAACAATCAACTTCCTAGAGTGAGAGAAAACCTCTAATATAGAGAGTTAGAGAGCCTCTTTGAGAGAGAAGTGAGATAGCTTGAGAGTCCTAATCCTCAAGCTCAAGTGAGACATCGAAGTGAGACATTTTTGTAAAAAATAAATTCTTGTAATCCTACTATTCTTTT
Organism: Asparagus officinalis; assembly: GCF_001876935.1. NCBI lineage: Eukaryota > Viridiplantae > Streptophyta > Magnoliopsida > Asparagales > Asparagaceae > Asparagus > Asparagus officinalis. The sequence continues at coordinate 76,459,270 of NC_033797.1, forward strand.
GTATAGTGGAAGAACCTCCCTATTTGAGGAACATAAACTCTTGTGCTCCTATTACTATCTTAATTTATAAGTGTCTATCTTAACTTCACGAGGTGGGAAAGATCGAGTTTTCCCAATAGTGGTATCAGAGTTAGGTTCGTCCGAAGTCATCGTTAGCTCACGATGTTCAAGATGGAGGATAACATCACTCACGATGGAGACATGTTCAAGCTCATGGACAACAACTACTCATACTGGAAACCGATGATGGATGACCATCTATACTGTAAGGATTTATATGAGCCCATCATCAACAAAACCAAGGTAGAAGGAAAGAGGGATGCAGAGTGGGAGCTACTAAATCAGGCCGTTGCTATGATTCGTAAGTATATTGATAAAACTCTCTTTGAACATGTTTATACTTATACAAATGCTTATGAATTATGGACAAAGCTTGAGTCCATGATTCAAAAGAAAACGCGTCATAATAAAGCCCATTTAGTTCGACGGTTGGTGAAGTTGGAGTATAAGGATAGTCAAAGTATGATTGAACGGTTGGTGAAGTTGGAGTATAAGGATAGTCAAAGTATGATTGAGCACTTGAATAATTTCAAGGGGCTCGTAAATCAACTAACTAAGGATAGTCAAAGTATGATTGAGCACTTGAATAATTTCAAGGGGCTCGTAAATCAACTAACGAAAATTTACATGAAGATTGATGATGAGTTGTAAGCCCTTCTACTCCTTAGTTTCCTGCCAGAAAGTCAGGACACTCTTATGATTATACTTAGTAACTTAGCTCCGGAAGGAAAGCTCACCATGGATACCATCAGTGATAGCCTTCTCAGTGAAGAAGCAAGGAGAATGGAACGAGGCGAGTCTGTCCATGCCGAGGCAAATGTTGTTGAGAATTAGGGTAGGAATGAAGGTCATGGACGCAACAAGAGTCGAGATCCGCACCAATCTCGAGGTCGGTCCAAGTCATGCTCAAAGATTACATGCTACTACTATGGAAGGATAGGCCACAAGAAAGTAGAGTGTTGATCCTTCAAGAGAGATCAAATGGCTGGTAATGTTAAGCCAGACCAAATCAACCCAACAAAGAAGCAAGAAGAGAAGAGCATTACTGCCGTGGCTGCAAAAGAAGAACTACTTTATCTCGTTGGAGAATGTAATATCCTAAACATTTCTTATGATGATAGTTGTTGGATTATTGATTTTGGTGCTTCCTTCCATGTCACTCACCATAGAAGTTTCTTCTCATCCTACCAAAGTAGTGACTTTGGTAGGGTGTAAATGGGAAATCAAGATAGGAGCAAAATTATCGGGATAAGTAACATCATCCTGATAACAAGCACTAGATGCAAGCTTGTCCTAAAAGATGTGAGGCACATCCCAACCATGCGCCTCAATCTTATCTCTGCTGAAAAGCTAGATGATGCTGGTCTGGTGAATTATTTTGGTGAAGGAAAGTTGAAGCTCACCAAAGGAAGTTTAATCATGGCTCAAGGAAAGAAGGAAGGATCATTGTACGTGATGCAAGCTAAACTCTATAAAGGGGAGGTAAATATCACCACCGGTGATATGGAGATATGGCATAAACGACTCGGGCACATTAGCGAGAAAGGTCTTCACATGCTCGCTCGAAAGAAACTCCTCCTTGACATAAAAGGTAAATCACTTGACCCATGTGCTGATTGTTTGGCTGGAAAACAACATAGAGTTGCTTTCCAAAGATCCTCCCCACCCACAAGAAGAAAGAATATTCTAGACCTCGTACACACCGACGTGTGCTCGATGTCCGAGAAATCCATTAGTGGGGCATTGTATTTTGTCACCTTCATTGACGACCATTCAAGGAAGGTGTGGTTACACCTATTAAAATCAAAGGATCAAGTACTTGATGCATTCAAGGAGTTCCATGCTCGAGTGGAACGTGAGATAGGACGGAAGATCAAGTGTGTGTGATCAGACAATGAAGGTGAGTATAGAGGTTCTTTCGAAACCTATTGCAAGAAATATGAGATTAGGCTAGAGAAGACTCCACCTAAGACGTTACAGTTGAATGGACTAGCTGAGAGAATGAACCGAACTATTGTAGAAAGAGTTCGATGTGTACTCTCTCATGCCAAGTTGCCCAAATCATTCTGGGGAGAAGCTGTGATGACAAGAAAGAGTTCGATGTGTACTCTCTCATGCCAAGTTGCCCAAATCATTCTGGGGAGAAGCTGTGATGACTGTTGTTGACATAGTCAACCTCACACCATGCCAAGTTGCCCAAATCATTCTGGGGAGAAGCTGTGATGACTGTTGTTGACATAGTCAACCTCACACCATTAGTTCCTTCGGACGATGACATCCTAGAGGAGGTTTGGTCAGGCAAAAGGGCTTCTTACAACCATCTCAAGGTGTTCGAATACAGGGCATTTGTTCACATCCCCAAAGACGAGTGAGCCAAGCTTGATGCAAAAACTAAGGAATGCATCTATCTTTGATCTCCTAAGGATGAGTTCGAGTACCGACTTTAGGATCCAATCAATAAGAAGGTCGTCCGAAGCGGAGACGTTGTATTCTTCGAAGACCAAACAATTGAAGACATCCAGAAATCAGAGAGGCTAAGATTGAGAAGCAGCAAGAGCACATACCTTACACCGGTCCGACGTGAGGATAATGCCACACCTGATAACAATGATGCTGAAGGTCATGAGCCTATCCTAGAGCAAAACAACTAGGAAACTCATGATGAGCTAGTTCAGGAAGAACCTCAATCTAGCTCTCCACTAGCGCCCTAGTTGAGACGATCTTCAAGGGATCGAAGGTCATTTTCTTGATATAGCACAGAGGAGTTTGCAATGGTCACCGATGAGAGGGAGCCTCAAAGTTATAAGGAGGCCATAACTTACAGTCATAAAGTGGAGTTTGTTGGCCTCTTTGTTTTAATGACGTTTAACAAACAATTTACCACTAATGTTGTTTGTCTAGTGTTGGTATATTTCTATTTATTATAGACAAACAACGAGTTGGAGGATGGATGGATTACGCCATAACGATCATATCAAATGGAGATTGGCGGAATTGTGGAGTGAAACAACGTACAATTCAAGTTAAAGATCAAGTTCAAGCTTCATCCGCATGTGTACCAAGTTGAGATACAATGAAGATCAAGATCAAGCTTGGGTAATCTAGTTTAGATTTTATATTATGTGTGTTAAGTACCTTAAGCTCAATATCATATACACACACGTATTTGGTTTCTATGTATATATATAGTTATATATATACATGCATGGTTTTGAGTTTTCATGCTTTGGACACACTTGCAAAATACATGAGTTTTCACAAATAGAAATTTAATTTGAGAAATTTTTTTTCTAACATGTTTGTTTTCATGTTTACAAACATTTCGCAAAGTTTCATCAAGTTTGGAATTGATTTGTTATGTTTAATGGAATTTACAAAATCATGTTTTTGTTCGTGCACATGTTCGTGCATGTTTTACAAAACAGATGAGTTTTCATAAATAGGAAGTGGTATTCAAGAAATTCTTACTTTAACATGTTTATCTACATGTTTATAAACTTCTCTCAAAATTTTACTATTTTTGGGGTTGATTTACTGTGCCCAATTGATTTTACAAAATCGTGTATGTCAGCAGTTTTTCAGAAACTGTAAATCTGTGTTCAAACATTTATTTCTCTCAACTGGGAAATTATTTTTCATAAATTTTTTCTCTAACATGTTATTCTACATGTCTATAACCTTCCCACAAAATTTCATATTTGTTGGAGCTGTTTTACTATTTTTAATTGATTTTACAAAACCAAACATGAGTTCAAATGCTCACTGGGCGACAGAGAGACTGTCGGTTGACCGGTCCGGTCGACCGATGAAATTTTCCGGTCGACCGATGAAAATTCCGGTCGACCGATGAGGTCTTTTTTTGCTTCCAACAGCTAGTTTTTTTACTGTTGTTTTTTGTCTTTTGCTCACGTTTTTGGCTGAGTTGTGAGAGGGTATAAATACCCCATTGTCTTCAACTCTCAAGCTGATCTAAGAAAGTTTTAAAAACAAGTTTAAAGAGTTTTTGTTTAAGGCATACATAGTATATTTGGGTTGGTAAGAGTTGTAACAATTGAGTGTGAGCTTTCATTATGTTCTCATCCATAGTAGAGAACAAACATTTATTGTATTGAGCCTTATTGTGAGATTCACTTTATAATACACTTGTACACCGAGAGAAGTGTTTAGCGAGAGTCGGGGATCGTCCCAAGAGGAGTGGCGTCGGTTGACGAACCTAGGGAGAGGTTGTAACCGAACACTTGAGGGAGACACGTCTAGTTCAACACTTAAGAGGGTGTAGAGTGGAATTGCAAGAGTGGTGATTGTAAAGTTTTCGGTTAGCTAGAAAACCGAGTGTGAGGTGTAAACGTTATTCGTGTGAATGTAGAAAACCCGGTTGTGATAGTGGATTTCTCCCCGAGAGTGGGGAGCGGAGATGTAGGACGGAAGGTCCGAACTCCGTGATCATATTGTGTGTTTGCATTGTTTATTTTGCACTATCACATTTGTAGTTTAATTATATCACCTTTGTGTTAGTTTATATATCCTTGCACATACATTGCCTATATCTCTTTGTTAGGATATATCTTGTTGTTCATATTGCTTATCCTAGTTCATATATATTGTTGCATTTCATACTTGCTAGGATAACTTGTTATTAGTTTTAATTAGCATAAAATCGGATTAGATTAGCATAAGACCCTAATCACCCCCCCCTCTAGGTTCTAACAATTGGTATCGGAGCTTGGTGCTCTTTGATTTAAGGACTAACGGCCTTGAGTTAAAGATCCAAGTTATCTTATTTGTGCTAATCTAGTTATGATTACTTTTGTCTTGCTTGCATATTTTCATATATATATATATATATATACTATTTGTTGAATCTAGAAATATTGACTTATGGAAAATTATTGATTGTGCTTATATTGTGCCCACATTGGAGAAATCTAAGTGGAGCAATCATGATAATAAAATGTTTAATATGAACAAGCTTTTGTTAGAATATTTGCTTAATGCCTTTGACTCATCATTTTCTAACAAATTTGTTCATTTTGATAGTGCTTACAATTTATGGAAATTCATAGAAGCACATCAAGGCAACTTGGAGGAAATCCGACGTAGTTTGGAGGATTGTTCTTCAAGTGAGTGTGGAGCATCATCATGCACACGGCCACTAGGCGATAGCCCTAGTGTGGTAAGCGATTCGGAATCCGATAGTGATATATCCATCAATGAACTCGCTTGTGCATATGATAGATTATCTCATGCCTATACAAAATTGCAAAACAATTTTATTGATCTTAAAAGCAAGCATATTAGTTTAAAATCCGATCATGAGTCGCTAGCTTCCAAACTTGATATTGTTGTTAAAGAGAATGCTATTTTAAAAGAAAACAATGAGTTATTAAGTTTGGAAAATAATAACATGTCTTCATCTATTGCTAGCTTAACTCATGCTAATAATAATGCCATGATAGAAGTAGAAACTATTAGAAATAAGTTTAATTCTTTTAGAAATGATCATGTTTCATCTACTTCTATTTCCAATGCTTGTATGCATAATGATGAATTGAATCTTGTGAAAAACCGAATATCATCTTTAGATTCAACCCTTAAAACATGCATTGTAGATAATAAGAAACTTATGGACTTGGGTGCAAAGTCTAGTACTACAACTTCTAAACCCGTACACTTTGCACACTTGTATAGTAAAACTTATAAATGCTCCATTTGTGGTCGAAAAGGCCATTTAGCTAAGTTTTGCTATGATGCACAAAAACATAAGAATATTAATCCTTCTTGTGCATCTCATAAGGCTTCTTCTTCATCACATGTACACACACATGCACCCATTGTTCATCATAAGCATACTAATGTGTATCATTGTGATTTTTGTGGTAGAGTTGGTCACTTAGCTACGTTTTGTTTTGATTTGCGAAAAGTTTCTAAATCGCAAAATATTTCAAGTAGACCAACATTATTTCAAAATGTTTCTCATTTGCAAAATAATCTTAAAATACCATCTTTATTTGCAAATGTTCCTCGTGCACATCCACATGGTCAACATAACCAAATGCATCCTCTTCATTGCACTTATTGCAATCGAATGGGTCATTTACATAATTATTGCTATGACCGGACCCGTGCACTAAATGCGCCCAAATGGGTTCATAACCCTAGGGCTTTGAGCTTGAATGATAGGGGTCATGTCCCTAAATCTTTTGGTACCAAGAGTTCTTAGGTACCAAAACAAATTTAATTTTTAAACCAAGAATTTTAGAGTTTTTATTTTCCTTTTTCTTGGTTTTGAAAAATGTATTTTAAACTTTTATGAAAACAATTCCTTTAATTGGTCAAATTCTTTTATTTTCATAATTCCTAGTTTTGATTTTGATGAGAGGTTTGTATTTATATAACCCTCCGGATTTATTGGGTGTTTATTCCCAAATTATGTTTACCGGATGCTAGAATGATTATATGGGTTGGAACAAGCTTAAGAGCTTGATATATTGTTGCCTCTCTTGAAATTCTTTTGTTAAAAATATTATTTTGATTTGTTTCTTTGAATTCATTATACTTTACTTATATGATGATAATTATGTGTTTGTGCTTATGGATCATCTATGTGTGCCTTATAATGCATTCTATATGTGGTTTGATCAAATTCTACAAAGAAAGTTCTATTTATTGATCAAATATTGTTTTTGGATATAAACCTTGATTTATGATTTCTTTTGGTTGATTTGTTTTGATTTAAAAACTTTTTGCGTGATTCTCATGTTCTATCTTTTGATTTCATAAATCTATTTTTATACACTATGTTTTTATAATTGTGTAACGAGACACTTCTTTCATAAATGATATATCTATATGTGTTCTCATTGTCCTCTTGTATGTGAGTAATATTCAGCACATTTTTTATCTATGCTTGCTCACATGCTTTGCCTTAGCCTTCATTTCATACATTCATTAAGGCATTTTGATAGGGGGAGAAATCCCTATATCTTTCTATGTGTTATACTTACCCATGCATATTGTTAGGGGGAGCTTTCGCTCTCTTATTCCTTTTGTCCCCTTTTTGATGTTGTCAAAGGGGGAGAAATATTGTGAGTATATTCTTTCTTGTTCATATGCATGATATATTATACTTTGTATATTCATATCCAATGGAGGTTGGCGGAATAGTGGAGTGAAGCCTACACAATTCAAAGTTAAAGATCAAGTTCAAGCTTCATCCGCATGTGTACCAAGTTGAGCTACAATGAAGATCAAGATCAAGCTTGGGTAATCTAGTTTAGATTTTATATTATGTGTGTTAAGTACCTTAAGCTCAATATCATATACACACACGTATTTGGTTTCTATGTATATATATAGTTATATATATACATGCATGGTTTTGAGTTTTTTATGCTTTGGACACACTTGCAAAATACATGAGTTTTCACAAATGGAAATTCAATTTGAGAAATTCTTTTACTAACATGTTTGTTTTCATGTTTACAAACATTTCGCAAAGTTTCATCAAGTTTGGAATTGATTTGTTATGTTTATGGAATTTACAAAATCATGTTTTTGTTCGTGCACATGTTCGTGCATGTTTTACAAAACAGATGAGTTTTCATAAATGGAAAGTGGTATTCAAGAAATTCTTACTTTGACATGTTTATCTACATGTTTAAAAACTTCCCTCAAAATTTTACTATTTTTGGGGTTGATTTACTGTGCCCAATTGATTTTAAAAAATCGTGTATGTCAGCAGTTTTTCAGAAACTGTAAATCTGTGTTCAAACATTTATTTCTCTCAACTGGTCTTTACTTGTAACTTCAGCACAAAGAGCTGCTCTCGGGGGTCTTCGTCCTCTTTCGTGACCTGTTTTCCTGCCATAAAATTGAGACTACTGTTAGGCTCTGTCATCCCAGGAACTTCCTTCGGACCCTGTGCTATCACGTATGCCTTTTTCTCCTCTTTCTTCTTCAACCCCTTTGGCTTCAGATGATGATACTTCTCCCAACATCGATCAGCGATATGTCATGTCTTCTCGCAGTGACTACAAATCAGTTTTGTTCTCCTTGGATCACCTTTCTTCTCCTCCTTATGTTTGGAACCACTAGACTCACCTCCCGTCTGTTTTGCATCTCCTTTTGCCTCGTTGCTCTTCTTTTGCTTGCCCTCAATGGCAATAGCTTTCACGCTTTCCTCTGTAATAGACTCAACTGTGAATAGCTTCATCTCATTCCAGATGTATTCGTTCAGACCTGCCATGTACTTCATGAAGATGGAGTATTCGTCCGTCGCGACGTTTAGAATCATCGCCTGTTGCTAGAACTCCGTCGTGTACTCTTGAATGGTCTGATTGAATCTTTGGCGCAAGCCATACCACTTATACCAACGCTCCTCAAGGAACCCCACTGGATAGAACTGCTTTCTCAGTAGCTCCTTAAACTTATTCCATGACACCGCCTTCTTCTCCTGCTTGTAGTAGGATTTCCACCACTTCAACACATGCCCTGAACGCTTCAAAGTCGCGAACACAATTTTCTCCTTGGATGAATATCCATAGAGAGTGAAATACATCTCTATACGCTCGATCCAATCATCGAGCTTCTTCACATTTACACTTCCATCATAAACATGAATCTCCACCTTGAAATAAATTTTCAAATTCTGGTGGTAATTTTTACCCTCTTAATGTGAAGCAGTTTTGACAATCTCGGCCTCCCTATCCGAATCAGATTCCTCACCTTTTCCATCAGGCTCCATAAGTTTCTTCTTGTCTTTCGAAGAAGATTCCTTCTTTTTGTCCTTTTCTTGGAAGATATTGACGAGCTGTGTGAGAGTCGAACTCATTGTCTCCATTTGTTTCTCTAATACATCTAGTCTTGCCGAACTATCTCCTTCAGTCATCTTCTTCTTTCTTAATTTCTGGACCCCTTCCAATGAAATAAGGATCTCGCCTAACTTTTTGTATTACGATCGAGTCAGGACCATATACAGGATGCATCACTCTGATACCAACTTGATATGAGTCGCCGTACGAACACCTTTGATTGCGGAAGTATCAAAGCTGGGTTAAGAAGAGGATGACAGAAACACAAGAATAATTCAGTATGTGGCGAAGGAAAATACCCTCTCTAGATTATGATATGAAGAGATTACAATTCCTCTCTCATAATCTCACTAGAATCGAGAACAAACTCTCAATTATCTCTAAACCCTAATCTCTCTTGATTAGAACCTCTCTTTGATTACATCTAATTGATTAGAAACCCTAAACAATCCCTTATATAGGTGTAACAATGTGGATGGCAAAATGGTAAATAACCAAGTCCAAACCCGATAGGAATTCATACAAACAGAAACCCAAATGAACCAGGAAATGATTAATGAGTCTACTTATGTGCATATATGAGTCGACTCATGACAGGCATGAGTCGACTGGTCAGAAACTTTTGACAAAACGGCTGGGTTTCGTGAGTCAACTCATGACATGCATGAGTCGACTCAACCTGATGAGTCGACTCATGTGTATGTATGAGTCGACTCACGGGCTAAAAACTGGATGCTTCGATTCTTCGATTTGCCGTCTCGTTCCACTCTTTAACCTGCGTTCCACCGTGTTGTTTTATACCTCTATTCTCAAGTTACCATGAGAATCATCTATCCTCAAGCTCCCATAAGGATCACTAAGTTCCAAAGAGAAGATACACCCGTATCATCTAGAGGAAGAGATCTACATGGAGTAGCCTAAGGGGTTCAAAGTTCCGGGCAAAGAAAATTTGGTGTGCCGCCTAACGGAGAGTCTATATGGTCTTAAGCAAGCACCTAGGCAATGGTACAAGAAGTTCAACTCTTTCATGGCAGAACATGATTTTAAAAGGACGGAGAGAGATCATTGTGTCTTCATAAAGAGGTATGCAGGTGGCGACTTTCTCATACTTCTACTCTATGTTGATGATATGTTGATTGTTGGACAAGATCGCATAAAGATAGCTACTTTGAAAAAAGATCAAAGCAAGAGCTTTGCCATGAAAGATTTAGGACTAGGTAGACAAATCCTTGGGATGGGAATCACTCGTGATATATCAAAGAAGTTGCTATGGCTATCCCAAGAGAGGTACATTGAGAAGGTGCTAGAAAGATTCAACATGCATAAAGCAAAGCCGATCACCACACCACTTGCTGGACACTTCAAGATGAGCTCGAAGCAAAGTCCCATAAGTGAGAAAGAAATGGAGGAAATAAAGATGATTCCATATTCATCTGCACTAGGCAGTCTTATGTATGCAATGACATACACAAGACCCGATATCGCCTATGAAGTTGGTGTTGTTAGTCGCTTCTTGGCTAATCCGGGGAAGGAACACTGAGCTGCAGTCAAATGGATCCTCCGGTATCTGTGCGGTAATTCTAAGAAGTGTTTATGCTTTAGAAATGGAAAACATGTACTATATGGATACACAGATGCAGACTTGGCCGATGACATTGATTCTAGAAAATCAACGTCAAAATATCTAACTACTTTTGCAGGGGGAGCTGTTTCCTAGCAATCAAAGTTACAAAAGTGTATTGCATTGTCCACTAGTGAAGCAGAGTACATCGCTGCTACTGAAGCTTGCAAGGAGATGCTGTGGATGAAGAATTTGTTGCTTGAGCTAGGAGTAGATCAATACAGGTATGTATTAAAGTGTGACAACCAAAGTGCAATTTACTTAGCTAAGAATTCAACTTTTTATTCCCACATAAAGCACATTGATACACGGTATCGCTGGATCCGAGGAGCTCTCTAAGAAAAGCGCATACATCTTGACAAGGTTCACACAGATGAAAAATGGTCAGACATGATGACCAAGATAATACCATCCAAGAAGTTTGAAGATTGCTGTCAAGGTGCTAGTTTGCTACTACCTCCCAATTAAGTTGGGAGTGAGAGATTTGTTGGGATCCCTCCTTAATTGGGAAGATTCTAGAAAATTCTAGAAATTTCTGGAGAACTCTAGAGAAGTGTAGAATTCTCTAGAAGCGTGTGGAATCCTCTAGAACATTCTAGAGATGTCTGGAGCCTTCTGGAACATTCTGGAAGAGTATGGAATAGAATGGAGGAGTGTAGAGATTCCTTAGAAATCTCTAGAAAGTAAACATATGTGTAGAGAATTCTAGAGAGCTAATCTCCACCCTTTTATCAAATTAATCCCCACCACTCATTAATCCCCACCACTCATTATAAAGGTGGAATAGTATAAATAGGGGTGGAAGCCTTCATTCCTATTCATCCAACACAAGAAAACAATTCACTTCTTAGAGTGAGAGAAAACCTCTAATATAGAGAGTTAGAGAGCCTCTTTGAGAGAGAAGTGAGATAGCTTGAGAGTTCTATTCCTCAAGCTCGAGTGAGCCACCAAAGTGAGACAGTTTTGTAAAAAATAAATTCTTGTAATCCTACTATTCTTTTGTATAGTGGAAGAACCTCCATATTGGAGGACCATAAACTCTTGTGCTCCCATTACTATCTTAATTTATAAGTACCTATCTTAACTTCACGAGGCGTGAAAGACCGAGTTCTCCCAACACTATCGTACTTCAAGATTTTTCTTGAAAACAATCTGAATTTGGTATGTATACATATTATTGAAAATCATTTGAATGATGCTTATTTTTTAGGTGAGCATGGGGATAATTATAGGGATCCGAGACCTAATTTGTGAGTGTTGTTGTATTTATACATGCACCAAATTGCTAATATATATAATCCTAAGAGATACCAAATGTAAGTGTCTAGTCAAGCAAACTCACTAAGAAAGTTGTGTATTTTCTTTTAGCATTGTTCTTTTGGAGCTGCTGATGGGAAGAAAACCAAACAAGAAAATGGCAGGACCTCAGTACCAATTTGGGACCAAATTGGTATGCACCAATTTTTCAGTTATTGTGAAAATCAATTTGTAATCTGTTGAGAACATTGAAGCAATTGGTCATAGTTATAACTCAAAAATCAAGAGGGAAAAAAAACCAATTGCTGCAATGGGTTATCAGATTGCAAATTGTTACGTTATCGATTAGTTTATTCTCTCCCTACTTGCATATATATATCTATCACTGTAAATATTAGTATTGCACGCAGAGTAACTACCCTTGAAGGTCTATCTCTTGACAGAATTATGATTTTTATTGCACTCATGAGTTTGTTATTTTTTGCTTAAATTTGACCAATTTCTGTTGTCACTCAAATTCATTCTGAGCTTTGGTTCAATTTTTTTTCTTCCCATTCACTTCTGAATGATTATGTAGAAACTTAAAGACTTGAAACTAGACAACTTTCTCTCATTCTCATTGGAAAATATAATTGCATTGCTCATATTATACATTCTACTATTAAAACCAGTGGATGGATTTGGTAACAAAATAAAGAAAAAGGTATTTTTCATTGTATTTGATAACTATTAACTGAGTACAATAGACCAAGTAGTACTGTAAAATTTTAAATTATTTATTATATCAAAGATGCTTACGAATTTCGAAACCTCCAGTGTAGTACATTATATTCAGCTCCAGTAGAGCTAGCATTGGACGACTAATTTCATGAAAGAATTGAGGAACAAATAGCAACAAAAAAAAACCTTAAGATGTAGTGACCATGTTTCTGTAAGTCTAAGTGTGTAGATCCAAAGCTAAATTAAAAGGACGAAGAAAACAGTTCAGTTGCTGGCCGATCGACCGACGGAGGAGGTCTGGTTGACCGTGATGCCTACAGGAAACTAAGAAGAAATCGACACTCTGGTCGGTCGACCGACATGAGGAGTCCGGTCGACCGAAACGTGCACGCCAGACCCTGCAGAATTTGTCGTTCTAGCTGGTCGACTGACATTGCATGTCCGGTCGATCGGAGTCGGGATTTCCAGAATCCTGATTCTTTTGGGAATCTGTTTTGGGCTGAGACTCTATATATACCTTAAACGTTTTTAGGTTTTGTATGCACGTGAAAAAGAGGGTTTTGAGAGGATTCTTTCAGAGAGATCTCAAAGAGATAAAAACCTATTTGTGGGCATTGTAATCTTCTTCAATTTAATCAAAGAATTATGTGATATGACACTCAAGGACGTATGCACGTTACCGAACCTCGTTAAATCTGGTGTGTTCTTTCTTCTTTACTTTCCTGCAAGTTTTATCTTTTATTTGTGGTGATTTTTCCTACTCTCAATCACAAGGTCCAGAAGGGCAAGAATTCGATTTGATTGTTTTGAATCCCTAACAATTGGTATCAAAGCTTCGTTCAGAAGGTTTGTGTGAGAGCCATGGTAGAGGAAAACAAATCTAAGATCGAGAAGTTTGACGACAGACTTCGCCTACTGGAAATCACAGATGGAAGACTATTTGTACCAGAAGGATTTGTACCGTCCGTTGATGGGCAAAGCTAAAGGAAAGAAAAAAGAGGAATCAGACGAGGAGCGAGAGATACTAGATAGGAAGGTTTTAGGGTAAATCCGATTGTCACTCGCCAAGACAGTCGCACACAATATATTGAAGGAGAAGACGATGGTGGGGCTTATGGAAGCGCTCGTGAAGATGTACAAGCAACCGTCAGCCGTAAACAAGGTGCATCTCGTCAAAATACTCTTCAATCTCAAGATGACAGAATGACGCTCCTTCACGATGCACCTCAGTAAGTTCAACATGATTGTTGATCAACTTATCTCCGTAAACATCACGTTTGATGACGAAGTGTGGGCCTTATTGATTCTATTGCAGTTGCCGGATAGTTGGACAGGTTGTGTGACCGTAATTAGCAATTCAATGGGGAAGAAAAAATTAAAGCTGAACGGGGTTGTTAGCATGATTCTATTCGAAGAGGTTAGAAGAAAATCGTCTAAATCAAAAGGTTCAGGATCAAGCTTAAATCTCAAGCAGAGAGGCAGAAGCCAGAAGAAGGGTAAACAGAACAGGAATCGATCGAAGTCAACCAAGAAGAGGTCAAACTTGAAAGTTAGGCCTATCAAAGAGAAGGGTTGGAACTGCGGCCAGGAGGACCATATGTCTTCCGCCTGTAAAGCACAAAAGAAGAATGCGAATAAGCAGGAGTCTCATCTCATGCAAGATGCCTTGATCTTTACTATGGATAGCGATTCTGATTCTTGGGTTATTGATTCGGGAACCTTATTCCATTCCACTGCTAATAGGAAGCTTCTTCATAACTATGTAGCAGGAAACTTTGGAAAAGTATACTTGGGGGATAATGAACCCTATAGTGTTGTTGGAAGAGGTGATGTGTAAATACAGTTGAAGGGCTCTAAGTGGAATCTAAAGAATGTCAGACACGTACCGAAGCTAAAGAGGAATCTTATTTCGGTTGGCCAGCTTAGAGAAGAAGGCTATGTTTCAACATTCATCGGGAATTCATGGAAAATCTCTAATGGCACGATGGTGGTTGCCAGAGGTAACAAAACAAGTTCTCTACCTCACCTCATATGCGAGTGACACCCTCACAATTGTAACTGACAAGGAGAGTGCAGATCTGTGACACAATCGGCTGGGACACATAAACGGTAAGGGGATGAAAAATTTATATTCACAAGGAAAGCTAATCAACATCGATTCAGTGGAAGTTAGTGTTTGCGAGGACTGTATCTACGGGAAGCATAAGAGAGTTAGTTTTGAGAAGGGTGGAAGACCACCTAAAGCTCAGAAGCTAAAGATTGTTCATACAGACGTATGAGGTCCAGCTAGTGTGTCTTCTCTTAACGGTTCGGCGTATTATATCACCTTTATCGATGATCACTCAAGGAAGGTGTGGGTATACTTCATGAAGACAAGTCAGAGGTATTCGAGATCTTTAAGAAGTGGAAGGCTATGGTAGAGAACGAGACAGATCAAAGGGTGAAGTGTCTGAGATCAGACAACGGTGGAGAATATGAGCTGGAGGAGTTCAAGAGGTTTTGTGCTCTAAACGTGATTCATTTGGAGAGGACTACTCTAGGGACGTCGTAGCAGAATGTTATTGCAGAAAGGATGAACATGACATTATTAGACCATGCTAGGAGCATGGGATTACATACAGGTCTGCTAAGATATTTTGGGCGGATGCGGTGTATACGGCAACTTACTTGATTAATCATGAGCCATTAGTTCTATTGGATTTTGGGATTCCAGAGGAGGTTTGGAGTGGCAAGAAGATCAATCTCTCACACTTGCGAGTATTTAGCTACGTGGCATATGTTCATATCAGTGACCATGTCAGGGATAAGCTAGAATCTAAGTCACAGATGTGTACATTCATTGGATACGACATTAATGAGTTTGGGTATCGTCTTTGGGATGAGAAGAACTGGAAGATCATCAGGAGCAGGGATGTGATATTCAATAAAGAGGTGATGTACAAAGATAAGGACAATACCAAGGATAACCAAAACAGTGGGAGCAACACTAAGGATATAGATGGATCCGAGTACATAAATTTGGAGGAACTTCCAGATGGGGGAAATAGTGCTAGTTCTGACCGAAGAACGGAGGAGACTCCAGGTACAGAAGCTACTACCTAGGGCGTGGAGCTTAGGAGGTCATCCAAAGTACCAAAACCGAATTCTAAATAACTCTTATCATGTGATTATTTACTTTTGACAGATAGCGGAGAGCCGAAGTGCTATAAGGAGGCTATACAAATTAGTAAATCTCAGCAGTGGGAGCATGTGATGTAAGAAGAGATGGATTCTCTCCACTCGAATGAGATATGGGAGTTAGCACAGCTACCTACACAGAAGAAAACCTTACATAACAAATGGGTCTATTGGGTCAAACAGAAGAGTGATAGAAGTAAGAGGTATAAGGCCAGGTTAGTCGTAAAGGGGTTCCAACAGTGGGAAGGAGTAGATTATACAGAGATATTTTTTCCGTTATGAAGCTTACAACCATCAGAGTGGTGTTGAGCTTAGTAGCTATAGAAGATCTCTACCTTGAGCAGTTAGATGTGAAGACTACATTTCTTCATAGTGACTTAGATGAATAAATCTACATGAAGCAACCTGTTGGTTTTATTAAAGAAGGAAAGGAAGAGATGGTGTGTAAGCTCAAGAAGAGCTTGTACGGTTTGAACTGTTGGTTTTATTAAAGAAGGAAAGGAAGAGATGGTGTGTAAGCTCAAGAAGAGCTTGTACGGTTTGAAACATGCTCCGAGACAGTGGTAGAAAGGAAGAGATGGTGTGTAAGCTCAAGAAGAGCTTGTACGGTTTGAAACATGCTCCGAGACAGTGGTAAAAGAAGTTTGACAACTTCATACAGAGCAATAGCTATGAAAGATGCAATTCAGATCATTGTTACTATTTCAAGAGGTTCGAGTTCAGCTATATCGTGTTATTATTATATATTGTTGACATGTTAGTTGCAGGATCGTGTTTAGAGGAGATAAACAACTTGAAGAAGCAGTTGGCGAATAATTTTGCTATGAAGGATCTGGGTGAAACGAAGCAAATTCTTAGGATACTAATCAATAGCGATGAAGCTGAAGGAACATTGAAGTTAAGTTAAGCTAAATACATCGAGAAGGTACTTCAGAGGTTCAACATGCAGAATGCTAAGGTTGTTAGCACGCCCCTTAGAAATCAGTTCAAGTTATCTGAGGAGCAATCACCCAAGACAGACACAGAGAAGGATCATATGAGTGTTAGACCCTAGAGGGGGGGTGATTAGGGTCTTATGCTAATCTAATCCGATTAAATGCCAATTAAAACTAATTAATAAGTTATCCTAGCAAGTATAAAATACAACAAGATACGTAAGCTAGGATAAGCAATATGAACAAATGAATATATCCTATCAATGAGATATTACAAAAATATGAGCAAGGATATATGACAACACTCTTGCAATCACACTCTACACCCACTAAGTGTTGGAACTAGACGTGTCTCCCTCAAGTGTTAGGAATTACAACCTCTCGTCACCTACCCCACTCCTCTTGGGACGATCCCCGACTCTCGCCACACACTTCTCTCTTGGTGTACAAGTGTATTACAAAGTGTATCCTCACAATTAAGGCTCAATACAAAGTGTTTGTTCTCTACAATGGATGAGAACGAATTGTAAGCTCACTCTCTAAGATACACAATCTCACAACCCAATTATACTATGAATGTAAATACAATAAGCTCAATAGGTTGTGTGTGAACAAAGAGATAATAAAATCAACTAAACTCAATATGAACACTAGCTTAATAAAAAGATAATCAAACAATATAAAATATGAAGCTAGATTGAGTTTAGAAAACTTCTCAATAGATCAAGAGTGGAAGGAGAAGAGTTGGATGCTCAAACACCAATAGATGATCTCCTCAAGCTCTTGTGGAAGTGATTCACAAAACCAAAACACTCAAATGCTTAAAAGCTTATAAACACACTTAAACCAAACATAAACCCTTGATTAAAACTTTCTTAAACTTGTTTTTTAAACTCTCTTAATCATCATGAAAAGACATCAGCAATGGGGTATATATACCCACTAGAAATCTCAGCAAAAAACCCCCAAAACAAATGGACATCAGCAATGGGGTATATATACCCACTAGAAATCTCAGCAAAAAACCCCCAAAACAAATGACAAAACAGTCCCCAGAGAAACAGCTCAGAATAGCTGTTAGAAGTCCAACGGTCATATTGTCGGTCGACCGAAAATTCCGTCGGTCGACCGATGAGAGCAAAAACTCGACCGATGGAAAGTTCGGTCGACCGTTATCCAGGTCGAAAACAACAAAACAAGCAAACACTTATCCGGTCGACCGGTGCGGTCGACCGATGGAGCTTTTCGGTCGACCGGACCGGTCGACTTGGTTTTAGAGCTGATTTTAAAACCCTGTTTAAAAATATCAAATAAATTCCAAAAAATGTAAAACTTTGGGGAATGATTGTAGACATGATAATAAACATGCTACAATGACTGGTTTTGAAAAAGGACTTCCCAAATGAAAAATATCATCATTTTACAAACTAGTCCAAAACATGAAAATATGAGATACTTGAATTTTGATGTTTTGACATAAACCAACTTTTGAAACTTTGTGAAATGTTTTTATAGACTTAGTAAAACATGTATAAACTGATATTGAAGTCTATAAACCAAGAAAACAATATTTTCACAAATACAATAGAAAATGAAACCTATGAGTATGTATATGAAAATATATTTGTTTCATATCTAAGTAGATAAACCAAATCACAATAATAAATATGAAACATGTAATTTCATATTTATAAACATGAAAACTAAAACTTGTGTTGTATATATATGTGACTACATATATATACAAGGAAACCAATAAAATGTGTGTGTATAGATAATTGAGCTTAGAGTACTTAACACACATAATATAAACCTATACTAAATATACCCAAGCTTGATCTTGATCTTCATTGAAGCTCAACTTGGTAATCTTGCGGATGAAGCTTGAACTTGGATCTTCAACTTGAATTTGCATAAGCTTCACCGACATTCCGCCAACCTCCTTTGGATATGATCGTTGAAGCTCTATTCCATCCATCCTCCAACATATTGTTTGCCTAGAATCAATATAAAACACAAATACTAGACAAACAATATTAGATGTAAATTATTTGTAAATCATCATCAAAATAATAAGGCCAACAATGAGCAGAGTACCATATTCATCAGCCATTGGTAGTCTTATGTATGCGACGGTTTGAACGAGGCCGGATATTACCCATGCGGTGAGAGTTGTGAGTAGATTTGTAAGCAATCCACGGAAGCAGCATTGGGAGACCGTAAAGTAGATATTGCATTATTTGAGAGGGACTACGAACAAGCCACTATGTTTCAGAAGGAAGGATTTGGTACTGCGAGGATACGTGAATGTGGATTTCACCGGTGATCATAATACAAGGCGAAGTACCATGGGGTATGTTTATACTATAGCGTCGACAACAGTGAATTGGGTCTCATGTCTGTAGAAGATTGTAACATTATCCACAAGTGAGGCAGAGTATGTCGTAGTGACTGAAGCTAGCAAGGAGATGATTTGATTGACCGGGTGCCTGGAAGAGTTGGATCTGAAGTGGAGGAATGAAGTTCTTCATTATGATAGCTAGAGCGCTATACACCTTACCAAGAATTTAGTATATCATGCCAGAATAAAGCACATCGACGTACGATACCATTTCATACACTCGCTGATTGATGACAGGAAGTTACAGCTAGAGAAGATTTTGGAAAGTCAAAATCTTACGAATATGTTGACGAAAACAGTGACCATCGAGAAACTAGAGTTGTGCGCAGCTTCAGTTGGCCTTCATATGAAAGAATCGAAGGTGGAGCCACACTAGAAGGATTGGCGATATCGCTAAGATGATGATGATTGAAGAATGGATTTATCCTGGTAGGAGAAGATGCTTGCGAAGCAGGCAGGACTTCGGGTGAGCTTGTTGATAGTACTTTGGTCTCCAAGTAGGAGATTGTTAGTCTAAGTGTGTAGACCCAAAGCTGAATAAAAAAGACGAAGAAAACAGTCTAGTCGTTGGCTGGTCGATCGACGAAGGAGGGTTAGTCGACCGCGATGCCTGCAGGAAACTTAGAAGAAATCGACACTCTGGTCGGTCGACCGACATGAGGAGTCCGATCGACCGAAATGTGCAAGCCAGACCTTGCAGAATCCGTCGTTCTGCCCAATCGACTGGAGTCGGGATTTCTAGAATCTTGATTCTTTTGGGAATCTGTTATGGGCTGGGACTCTATATATACCTTAAACGGTTTTAGGTTTTGTATGCACGTGAAAAAGAGGGTTTTGAGAGGATTCTTTCAGAGAGATCTCAGAGAGATAAAAACCTATTTGTGGTCATTATAATCTTCTTCAATTTAATCAAAGAATTGTGTGGTGTGGCTCCTGAGGATGTAGGCACGTTGCTGAACCTTGTTAAATCTGGTGTGTTTTTTCTTGTTTACTTTCCTGTAAGTTTTATCTTTTATTTGCGATGATTTTTCCTATTTTCCTACTTTCAAACACAAGGTCCGGAAGAGCACGAATTTTATTTGATTGTTTCGAATCCCCAACAGTTTTTTGAGAAAATAATTCTTGCAATTGAATGCTTTTGTTTTATGAGTTTTGTGTGCATATCAATTAGTTTCAGGAATTGGAGCTAGGATTTGCATTTGGATATTAAGGCAATTAAATTTTGTGTGGTTTAAAACATGTGATTATTCTTTTACTCACTTAAGTTTTATTTTAAAATCCTTGTATTGACTTACATTTATTTATAAATTACTTTCTACTTTAAGAAGCCCAATGCTGCGTATGGGATAGAAATTAGGGTCATAGAGAGTGTCGCACGCCTTTCAGATAATGTAGTTGTGTTTAGTACTAATTAAAAAAGAGATGATTTTATACAATTTGCTGGAGGGGTGTTTTCTCTCTACAGATAGCTCTGGATGATGCTCTGATTTGTTGTATGTATTTCTTCTTTTATGTTGGCTTTTGCCCAATCTTGGAGTATTAAAGTTGACGCTTCTGATACGGAGTTTACTTTAAAGGAAACTTGTGTGCTTTTGAGAGGTTGTTTTTTCTTCTATGGGATCTATAGGTTATGAATCTTTCCTTTAGTGAATGTTTTTGCTGGACTCTGCCAAGCTGCAATTTTGTAAAATAGAGATTTGATTATGGCGGAACACAATTGTATTTAAACTGGGTATGCCTTGGTTCAAATTGTAAAGATTTTTAAACAATAAATTCTTATTTATGTTTTATTATCCATACATCTCATTTTGAAGGTTATTTATTTATTATTTTCAGATACTGTATGTTAGATGTGCCATTAGAGTACTACTTCTGGGTGGATATTTTTTGGTTTGTTGATTTACATTTTTACATGAAGCATCGCGTATTCACGTGAGAATACAAGGCTGATAGATGGCTTTGGAACGACAACTAAAATAATCCAAAAGTCTATTATAGGTTGTTTCCACTAATAGAAATTACTGAAATGCTGACGGCAACATCCCTAACGGGAGGCTGCTGTCAGAGTTGTTTACGTCACTGACGGCAAGGTTGAGCCCATCGTCATTGTTAAGTGCTTGTCAGTGATGTTTGTAGAATTGGCGAATAATGTTGAAGAAGCTCGGAAAAACAGTATGGAAGCTTGTCGGTCGACCGCGAAATCAGCTGCGGTCGACCGGAAACGTGCACAAGTCGAAACATGTTTCTGGAGTTGGGACGGTCGACCGTCGCGGTCGGCCGTCAGGGTTCGGTCGACCGTCGCAGTCGACCGGCCAAACCTTATAATGTTTTTTGTTTCTATCGATTCCTGGGTGGTCGACCACGACGAATTTGGCAGTCGACCGCCAATCGGATTTTGAGTTGGGTTTGGATTTCGGGCCCGTTTCATTATGAGCTGATATATAACCCAAAACTTGATTAATTAAGGTTAAGTAATGATGATTTGAGCAGTCTTTGAGAGAGAATTGTTGCATCATTTGTGGGAGGATTTGTGAGAGATCTAGAGAGTTTTGTTTGAGGGTTTTTGGTGAGATTTAAAATCCTATTTGTAATTCTCTTTATCTCTAATAATAAAAACTCCTCCCTTCTTGCCCTGTGGACGTAAGCAACTTGCCGAACCATGTAAATTGGTTTGTCTTGCTGTGATTGTGATTTATGCTTGTGTTTTAGTTGTGATCTTTCTCGTTCTTGTTCGTGCACTATTTGGCTTTCGAGTTCCGCTGCGCACAACAAGTGGTATCAAAGCTTTGGATTTAGCATGAGGCTTGTTCGAAGGATTCGCTGAAGGATTCTTACTTGGAGAGTTAGATCTACAACATGGGAGAAGCAAGCATATCAGGGTCAGCTCTTACAAAGGCGATACAGAGTCTGAGCATCAATAATACAAAGATTGATGTTTCAAAGTTTGATGGCAAGATCAATTTTAGTTTGTGGAGGTGTCAGGTGATGGATGCGTTAGATGCACAGAATTTACAGGAGACTCTTGAGTTACAAGAGAAATCTAAAGACATGGAGGACAAAGTTTGGAAGAAGATGAATAGTAGGGCTTGTGGAGCTATTCGGTCATGCTTGACGTCAGATCTTATTTATGATGTGATGAATGAGATGTCAGCAAAGAGATTGTGGGAAACGCTCAATAAAAAGTATCTTACAAAGAGCATTGAGAATCAGCTTCACTTGAAGAAGAGGTTTTACCAGTTCAAGATAAAGATGAGAGTTTTCATTAGGGAGCATGTAAATAACTTCACAAAGTTACTTTTAGACATGAGCAATGTGGACAACATGGTTGAGGATGAAGACAAGGTAATGCTACTTTTGTGTTCGTTACTAGAGGATGATTATGGTATGTTCATTCTCACTATGATCAATGGAAGAACTACTGTTAGTTATAAGGAGGAGACCTTAGCGTTGGTGAATTATGAGTTGAGGAAGAGTGATGGCGAATCCTCCGAAAAGGTATCGGAAGATGCATTAGCAATTCGAGCCTGTAGTCCAAACCGCCGTCAGTTCAACCGCTCAAAGTCAAAGAATAGAGATGGGCACAAGAGTATTGGTAGAAATCAATGTGCCTTTTGTAAAAAAGAGAGACATTAGAAGAACGAGTGCCCAAAGTTGGAGAACAAAGCCGGGAAGAATAAGGGAAAAGCTGTACAGACTTCAGAGGTGAATGTTGCTAAAGCTGTTAGTGACCATTCAGATTCAGATTCTTCAGGCTATTCATATCCTGCACTATCGTCAGTTTGCTATGCCAATTCTACAGAGTGGATGCTAGATTCGGAAGCTACATTTCATATTTTCTCTAGGAGGGATTGGTTCTCCATCTCTGAGGAGATAGAAAGAGGAGATGTCATTCTTATGGGTGATGATCACGTATGTCCTATTGGTGGAATTGGTACAGTCCAGATCAGGATGCATGACATGGTAACTAGGGAGTTGAAAGAAGTGATGTTCGTGCCGCAGTTGACGAAGAACATCATTTCTCTTGGTACTTTGGAGGTAACAGGTTATCGGGTGATCTTAGAGGATGCTACTGTGAAGGTCACGAACGAATCTATGATGGTGATGCGAGATGTCAGGGAAATAATCTATACTACTTGAAGAGCAAAATAGTTCCAGGGGGTCTGGCAGCTTCTATCACTATAGAGAAGGAAACTACCAACTTATGACACATGCGTTTAGGACACATTGGTTATAAGTCCCTGCAGACATTGGCGAAACATGAGCTATTGAAAGGTGTGAAAACCTACAAGATAGAGCTGTGTGGAAGAAGACTAGAGTGAAGTTTGGCATTTCTATTCATAACACCTAATGTATATTAGATTATATTCACACATATGTTTAGGGCCCTTCCAAGCACACATGACTTAGTGGGGCCAAGTATTTTGTTACTTTCATTGATGACTATTCTAGGAGAAATTAGGTATATACAATGAAGTATAAACATGAGGTCCTGGATATTTTTGTGAAGTGGAAGAAGAAAGTAGAGCTGTAGACAGGTCGAAAGATGAAAACTCTTCGTTTAGTTAACGATAGAGAGTATAAGAGTGATCCATTTTTATAGTTTTGTCAGGATCATAGCATTAGGCGACACTTCACAGTTTAAGACACATCGTAACAGAACGGGGTGACTGAGAGATTGAGCCGTACTTTGCTGGAGAAGGTGTGATGTATGATGACACAGAGTGGATTGCTTAGATCTTTTTGGGTCAAGGCGTTAGTTTATGCAAGTCATCTCGTCAATAGGTTGTCGTGCACTGCGATATATGGGAAGACTCATATGGAGCGATGATCTGGCTCAGTGGCTAGTGACTATGAGTCACTTCGGATATTCGGGTGCCCTACTTATTATCATGTTATTGATAGAAAATTGAATCCGAGAGCGAGGAAAGCTGTCTTTTTGGGATTTAAAGAAGGTGTTAAAGGCTTCAAGTCACGGGATCCATATGATAAGAAGATAGTCATTAGTAGAGATATCACATTTGATAAAGCGTACATAATGAGGCCTCAAGTTCCTCAGCAGGTGAAGGAAGACCAGAGTAGTAAGATATCACAGCAGGTGAAGGATGATGTGACTCCACCCACTCTAGATAACATTGTATCAATTAAGGATCCTACAGTGGTGACACTTGGAGGAGATGGGATGACAGTCGGGCATATAGAGGATATAATGGTTGGTGAGACTCAGAAGAAGGGTCATGGTCAGGAGTCTATTGCAGCAAATAGACCTAGAAGAGTGATTCGTTGGCCAGCTAGATATAATGATGTCATGGTTACATATGCTATATCAGTGGAGGCTGTTGATGATATGATTCCTTCTACATTCAGGGAGGCAGAGTCTAGCTCTGATTCGATCAGGTGGAGGGAAGCTATGGAGGTGGAGATGCGATCTCTTCAGAAGAACGACACTTGGGAACTTACAAAGCTACTAAGGGAAAGAAAGCTATTGGTTGCAAGTTGGTATATGTGAAGAAAGATGGATCTTCTATTAGGGACATTAGATACAAAGCCATATTAGTTGCCAAAGGATATGCACAGCTTGAGGGCATTAATTATAATGAGGTATTTTCATCCGTTGTGAAGCATTCGTCCATTCATATTTTATTAGCATTGGTGGCGCAACTAGATTTGGATTTGGTCCAGATGAATGTTAAGACAACCTTTCTACATAAAGATTTAGATGAGGAGATTGAGAAGAGGCTAAGAGCCCCAAGGGGTAGTTGACTTAGCTCAAGTTGACTCGGCCGAAATGGTGAAGGCAGATTTTTCTGCTTTGAGTCCCAAGGATGGCCCACCTCTAGTCATCCCTCTCTCCAAGAAGGCCGATATAGTACTCTTGGATGAGGCTTCACTCACTCGGCTAATGGTAGGAGCAGAAGTGGTTTAGCCATCTATGGTTGAGAGCCGAGCAGAGGAGTCAATGATTGTGGTCCATTTATCTGAGCCTAACCGATAGCCTTACCACCATTGCATCAACGAGCTCGACCCCCAGGTATGGGAGGAGCTTAGGGATGCGCTGATGGGCGTGTCTGGGGAAGTCTTCATGCACAGAGAGGAGCTTTCTGAGGATGACAAGTTCATCCCCAAGAAACCTCTCGATAAGGAGAGCTCGGCCCTGGAGATTTGAATGGCTCAGTCTCAAGCACCGGAGTAATTCTCCCTTCCCAGGGATGATGTGATCCTGGGGGTGATGTCCAGCATCGGCCTCCACCAAGCCCTTAAGGGCTATTTGCTTCGGGGGGGCTCTAATAGAGTAAGAGTTGTTCTCTAGACTCAATTATCTGTAGAGACTTCCGGATAACTTTGAAAAGGCACTGGAGGATGAGAGAATGGCTAAGGAAGCGGCTGAGAGAAAAGTTGCTGCTTTGGAGGCTGAACGGGAGGTTCGGAGCCGTACTAAAGGCAAATGGCATTAGGAGTTAGAGATGAGGGAAAACATAATCCAGAAGCTTCAGGGACATTGCAACAAGCAATCAACCACCATTGCCAAGCTAAAGGAGGAGATTGGCCATTACCAGCATGAGATCATCAAACGGGATGATCAAATTAAATATCAAGATGAAGAGGTCGAGATCGAGAAGTGTGCAAGACTAGATGCTCAAGAATGCGCTCAATCTGATCACCTAGCTGCTTAGAATCTAAAGCTCAATCTCCACGAGGAGCAATCGGCCCATAAGGCATCTCAGGATACTATCCGATCTCTAGAAGCTTGTCTTGCTTTCTTGGAGTCGGAAACTTATAGGGTAGAGATTATGGAGAAATACCACACTGGCCCTTTAGGGAAAGTGGAAGTGTCATTATCTGTAAGGCGGGCTTTGACTATCTTCTGGCTTTACTTCCTCCCGAGTCTTGGCTTGCGCACCAATTTATTACCCCTCCTGAATCTCTATATGTCTTGACATTGACGGAAGACGAGGGGAGGGGGAATAATGTTGGACATGGGTGATAGGGACGAAGGAGATGAGTTAGGAGATGATCAATGCAAAATTACCACTGCTGATATTTTTATACCCTCATTATCTATT
Organism: Asparagus officinalis; assembly: GCF_001876935.1. Classification (NCBI taxonomy): domain Eukaryota; kingdom Viridiplantae; phylum Streptophyta; class Magnoliopsida; order Asparagales; family Asparagaceae; genus Asparagus; species Asparagus officinalis. Next base: position 76,485,312 of record NC_033797.1, read on the forward strand.
TTGTTAAATAAAAATATCACTAATAAACATGTCTGTCTTAATTTACAGGTTAATAAAGAATTAATGACAAAATAATGTTGGACATGGGTGATAGGGACCACGTTTATTTTCGTTCTTTTCTTTTTATTCTCCAAGAGGCTAGAACCTTGAAAAATAGTTTTTATTTTCATTCTTTTCCTTTTATTCTCCAAGAGACTAGAACCCTCATGGGAATTAGTTTTTATTTTCATTCTCTTCCTTTTATTTTCTCTAGTATAGATTTTATTTCTTTATTTTTATTTTCTAATGGTAGATTCAATTTCTAGATTCATCATATCTCTAATTGAATCCTCCATTTTTTACTTTCTTGATTTCTCTCTTTATTCTTGATTTTTCTTTTATATGTTTCTTGGTTTTATTTTCCTTTATTTTCTTCATCTTTCTTTCTCCACTCTCAATCTAGTTTTATTTTTATTTACATATAGTCACATCCATTCTCTTTATCTCTCCACAACCACATTCTTTTATCAGTCCTAAATTGTCGCACACACAACTTAAGAACTAATTTTGATTAATTCTTACAACACCTTCCTCATGAGATTTGACAATCTTTTATACTATAACTTGATAGTTATGCACTTATAACTTAGGCTCAATTTATTACCCTATCAAGTTTTGGCGCCGTTGCTAGGGAAGGTGCTTGTAATTAGAATTTTTTTATTTTGGTTCTTTAATTTGTATGTTTAAGTGTGAAGGAGAAAGTTAAAAGTTAGAAAGAAGATTTGCTTGAAAAAGAAAGTTTTCTTTCTTATATTTTTAATTCCACTTTCTAGTTAGGCTTTTCACATTAGAGACAATTAGGAGTTAATAAAAAAATGTCAACCCTAATAAAATCCACTCTCCATTTAAATAAATATTAACAATATAATAAACCCAAATAAAAGCTCTTTCTATTAGATTTGTTTGTTTGATTGTTAGCTCTAATTAAAAAATAAAGATGTTTTCCTTTTTACATCCTTTGTGGATGCTTTTAATTCCTAGAGTTACATTGCATATAATTAGTAGGAATTCACCCAAGTGATTTGATCATCTTGATTTGACACACACTTAAAAATACTCTTAAGGGCAACACCTCCTTATCAAGATAAGATGGGAGATTTCATCACTATTTTCTTAGCCCATAAATCACTAATTTCTCACTACACAAGCCCAACCATTTAAAAAATTGTTATACATTAGCCCGTAAAGACTCGGGCTCATTAAGGAACAAGAAATCCTTAAGTGAATCAATTTAAGTTTAATAGAATTTATTGGTGTCTAAAACAAGGTTTAGGGGTTGTGTAAAGCGCTCCACAAGGAACGATGTACTTAATGGATCTTTGATCTCCCTCTAGTACTATCCTTTCTTAGCTAACTGACCTCAATCAGGGAGTTTTTGGTTACGAGCTGGTCAAGTTGAGGCTATGCTTAACCCTAGAAATAAGAGTGATTGTTTCAAAGTGGCTGTTTTTAATTTGTTTTAGTTAATTTTTTTATCATTCTTTTGTTCTTTCACTAATCATTTAGGTCTTTAAAAAAACTAAATTTTGTTTTTTAAGAATTTTTTCTTTTTTGTTAAAAAAGATAAAAGAGAAAAAAGGGAATTTGTTTTGGTGTATGCAAGTTTGGATTACAGATAAGACCGCTCACCTAATTTGTGTTGAACTAATTTTTGAGAGTAAACCAATAGAAAATCCTAATCCACCTGTTCTTCAAGAAATATATTATCCCAAAGAAGAGAATGAGTTAGAACTAAGTTTTGAAAAGATTCTTGGTGATGAAATTAAGATATTGGAAAAGTTTGGATTAGAACTAGTTTTTATGGAGGCGGACACAAATTTTTCTAATCTTAGTTTTGAAGAATTTTTCACTAATGAGCTTGGGCTTCTAAAAAAAAAATAGCAATCACATTTTTCATACAACAACCATGAATCTTGGGTTTGAGGAAAGTTTTAAAGAAGAAGTGGTTATGTTAGGACAAACTTTTATTAATAAGGAATCTAAGTTCAAATCTGAGACCTACCTTTAATTACTATAGAAATTATTGAAATGTTGGAGTATATAGAGTTTAAGCATACTTTTAAATTCATCATTCTATATTTTTTAAAGATTCAAGGTAGAATTTTTTAGCAATAAGGTAGGATTGAATGCAGAATATGCACCCTTTATTTTGCTATTCTACATCTTTACTTTTTGTCTCATAATAATACAAATAATAAAAAAGAATTTATTCTTCTCTTATTTAAGAGTTTTTTGTTCTTTTGGAAAAAGAAAAGAAAAGAGAAAAAAACAAAATGAAAAGAAGAAAAAAAAGAAAACAAAGATAAAAAATGATGAAAAAAGAAAAAAAAGAAGTAAATTTTGACGTCACCCTCCTCATACCAAAGGTAATTGCAGAGTTTTATCATTTCATCATTATTCTAGGTTGACTCTTATATGCTTTATTTTGTACACCATAGAGTTTACATTTGGGGACTATGCAAAATTTAGGCGTGGGGTAGGGACAAATCATTTTTCCTCTTTATTTTACCAATTTTCCCTCTTTTTATGTCATATTTTTTCTTTTTGATAAAAATATTATCACTTACAAACTTGATATAGTTAATTAATAATTAATCTATTTGATAAATTTTAAATTTTCTAATCCTTAGTTAGTTTCATACTCAAGTTCACCTTTTATGATAACTCTAAATATATTTTTTAAGAAATAATTTTTAAAGTAGTATACTTTTCTAAAATCTTAACTTAGACTGTTAATTAAAGGAATGAAATTTTGCATGCTTAGCTTAGAGTGGAAAATAGTACTTAAAGT
>NC_033797.1:76488738-76563753 GCF_001876935.1 Asparagus officinalis
ATCTTATATGCTCTTGAAAAACATTTTGATTAAGAAACTTAAAAATAATATTTTCTTTCTTTCCCTTCTAATTTCTATCTTTGCTAGAGGACTAGCAAAAGTTTAGGTGCTGGAGTATTTAATAATCACATTTTTATTATATTTTTATACCCTTATTATCTATTTTGTTAAATAAAAATATCACCAATAAACATTTTTTACCTTAATTTATAGGTTAATGAAGAATTAATGAATAAAAGCTCAAAAAGAACTCAAAATTCCCTATTTTTTCAACCGTTTATTGAAACTTGGGATCAAGCCAAGCAATCTACAGAAGCCGAAGTAACAAGGATTCAATGAAAATAAATCAAGTCAAAATCATGTTCAAGATGATTAGCCACAAAAAGCAGCGATATCTTAAAATCCGGATGACGAAATTTAACATATAATATATTAAAATCGTCTATCTTGATGAGACGAGGTTAATTGTAATTTTTAGAAATTTGAAATTCCAATTGTTTGACCTACCAATTAGTTTATAATAAACTTATTTTATGGCTAAATTTAATCCATAGAGCCTAAGTAAAATATAGTGGTTCTTATTGCTTGCTATAGGCTATAAAGAGGGGTAGAAGGTGAGGGGTTCAAGTGTAATTTTTTTGTAATAACTCCATTTGAAGAGGAGAGTTATTCTTTATTGAGGAAACCTTTCAAAATTGTATCTTTGTTGCAATTAATAAAAGAAAATTTTCAGCTCTTTTCATATATTTCTTTTCTTCTCTTTATTTGATGATGAAGATGAAGAAGAAGATGAAGATGAATGTTTGCTTTCAAGAGGCTAGAACCCTCTTGCAAAGTAAATTCTCTCTTTTATCTTTTATTTTCTTGCAATATTTTCTTTTCTTATTTTAGATATTCAAGGGCTAGAAGCCTCTTGTTTTAGATTTATTTTCATGCTTTATAGAGTAGATTTACTTTTATGTCTTTATTTTCTTGTATTTTATAGTATAGATTTATTTTCTGGCATTATTTTCAAGAGGCTAGAACCTCTTTGTAATTAGTTTTTATTCATTCTTTTCCTTTTATCCTTCAAGAGGCTAGAACCTCTTAAAAATTAGTTTTTATTTTCGTTCTTTTCTTTTTATTCTCCAAGAGGCTAGAACCTTGAAAATTAGTTTTTATTTTTATTCTTTTCCTTTTATTCTCCAAGAGGCTAGAACCCTCTTGGGAATTAGCTTTTATTTTCATTCTTTTTCTTTTATTCTCCAAGAGGCTAGAACCCTCTTGGGAATCAGTTTTTATTTTCATTTTCTTTCTCTTATTCTCTCTAGTATATATTTTATTTCTTCACTTTTATTTTCTAATAGTGGATTCAAATCTAGCTCCCCATATCTCTAATTGAATCCTTCATCTTTTACTTTCTTTATTTTCCTCTTGTTCTTGATTTCTCTTATTTGTTTCTTAGTTTTATTTTCTTTTATATTCTTCATCTTTCTTTCCCCACTCTTAATCTAGTTTTGTTTTTATTTACATATAGTCACATCCACTGTTTTTATCTCTCCACAATCACATTCTTTCATCACTCCTAAATTGTCACACACACAACTTAAGAACTAATTTTTATTAATTCTTACAATGCTTTCCTCGTGGGATTCGATAATCTTTTATACTATAACGTGATAGTTGTGTACTTATAACTGAGGCTCAATTTATTACCCTATCATCGAGGTCTTTGGAGTCGAAGCCAATTGAGAGGTTGGCCTGCCTTGGTTTTATCCTGATAAGGCACCAAGGTCTTTTGTCAATGGCGTGCCTTGGTTTTACTCGTGTGATACCAAGTTCTTTTCGAGTCGACCAAGTGAGGTGTGCCTTGGTTTTATCTCGAGATGGTACTAAGATCTTTGTGTACATGCCTTAGGCTTAGATGAATGCCAAGGTCTTTTAATACATGTCGTGGGCTTAGGTGGATGCCAAGGTTTTTTTTTACGTGCATTAGGCTTAGGTGGATACCAAGGTCTTTTGTCAGAGTCGATCGAGTTGATGATGTGTCTTGGTTTTACCCTAAAAAGGTGCCAAGGTCTTTTATCGATGGCGTGCCTTGGTTTTACTCGTGCAGTACCAAGGTCTATTTGTATGTGCCTTGGGCTTAAGAGGATGCCAAGATCTTTTGATACGTGCCTTAGACTTTGGGGGATGCCAATGTCTTTTGATTCGCGCCTTGGGCCTAGGTGGATGCCAAGGTCTTTTGTCGGAGTTGACTGAGTTGATGATGTGCTTTAGTTTTACCCTAAAAAAGATACTAAGGTCTTGATGGGCTGATGTGGTTTCACTCGTGTGATACGAAGGTTTTTTCGTATGTGCCTTGGGCTTAGGAGGATGCCAAGGTCTTTTGCTAGAGTCGACCGAGTTGATGATGTGCCTTGGTTTTACCCTAAAAGGGCACCAAAGTCTTTTGTTGTGAGTTGACTTGACTCGGCCTCATGCACTAGGTTTATTCATAATGAGACCAAAGTCTTAGTGTACACGCCTTGAACTTAAGTTGACGCCCAGGTCTTAAGATGAGTAGACTATGTTGTGGCTACTCGGCCTTATCTTCCTGCGAAAAGTTATGGTATTGCTAGAGTATGGCAAAAGTTGTAAAATATTTTATATCATAGGTAACATGTATAAATAAGTTATTTAAAATATTTCTCGAGATGCTCGATGTTTAAGGGATGTTGCAAGATCCAACAATTGGAGCTTCTCAGTCAATAAGTGCCCGAGCTCCCTTCTTCGATGATTGTATAAGGTCCTTCCCAATTGGTGGCCAACTTACCGTGCCGAGCGTCTTTGTTGAAAGTAGATTTTTCGAAAGACAATATCGCCAATGCTGAATCTCTGGGATCGAACCTTGATGTTGTAGTGCCGAGCAACACGCTGTTGATTGATAACTTGGAATCGGAGAGCTTTCTCCTGGACTTCATTAATGAGATCAAACTTATTTGAACCCCTTTTGAATTCAAATCTTCATCAAAATATTGCAGTCAAATTGTAGGCATGCCGACTTTGACTAGGGCGACTGGTTTGGCTACATAAGCTAGTATGAATGGAGTTTCTCCTATTGAGTTCTTATGAGTCGTGCGATAAGACCATAAGATTGAAGACAATTCTTTGAGCCAATTTCTAACCTTCTTGTCCACCTTTTTCTTTAGGGTTTGAAGGATGTATTTGTTGGCAGCTTCTCTAAGTTCTTTGCATTTCGGATGGGCGATTGAGGCGAATTTGAGGTAGAAGTTCCATTCGCAAAAGTTCCGAAAGTCTTTGCTGTCAAACTGAGTACCGTTGTCCGTAATGAAAGAGAGGGAGCGATCCAAATCGACAGACAATGAACTTCCATACAAAATTTATGATGTTGTTCTCGGCAATTATGGCCAAAGGCTCCGCTTCTATCCACTTGGTAAAGTAGTCGATTGTACTGAACATGAACTTTCATTGCCTATAGGTTATCAGGAGAGGACTTAATAAATATAATCCCCATTGAGCAAACAGAATAAGACTAAGAATGGAGATGGGCTCTATGGCTGTCCCTCATGGGATGTTCGAGAAAATTTGGCATTTTTTGGTACGAAGAAACAAGTCTCTTGGACTCGGCTAAGATGTTGGCTAATAATACACTTGTTGAATGACCTTCTGGACAAGAGTTCTGGCCCTTGGATGATTCCGCAAGTCCCTTCATAGATCTATCTAAGAACATAGCTGGCCTCTGCCGGCCGCAGACACCAACCTCACACCACTGCAAGAGCATGACATTAGATAAAGTTGATTATCAAGCATGGGATATCGGTGAGCTTTCCTTTGTAAACTCCTAGCTTTAGTGGCATTCACTAGAGAGGTCCCCTCTGTCAGATACTGAATAATTGAATCCATTTAACAGAGTTTCGTAGATGACTCAGTCTGCATGACCAATGTAGGGGCCTCCATGATGCTTGGATGATTGAGGGTATCCGTCTATATGGGTCCTGATTGGCTTCCTGAGTTGGTCAACCCGAGTTTTGATAAAGTGTCCACCCGAGCGTTGAGAGCATGGAAAACTTGGGATATTCTAAAATCTACGAAGTTAGTCAACAACTCCGTGATCGCCTTTAAATACAGGACCATTCTCCAGTCTTTACCCACAAATTTCCATTCACCTGGCGTACCACAAGTTAGGGGTCAGCCAAAATATAGAGGCACTCAGCCTTTACTACCAAGGCGGTTCAAAGACCCACGTCCAAAAGTACTTTATATTCGACTGTTTACGTCAAAAATTGATTTCATTGTAGAATCCATTACAATCGTTTATCAATTTACAAGATTCGAAAGAAGGAGCCTTTTTATAAGACTTTACTTACACAAATGAAAATAAATGAAGACTTTCTATAAACACACGCATGATCGTTTATCGATTGCTGCTTGCGAAGAATCTTTTGGTATACCGGGGACTCTTTGATCCGTAGACCACCGAGTATCAGATTTGGTTGATCTCATTTCACAAAGGAACCAAGAACTAAAGTAAATATCTCAATGAGGTGAGATAAGTACTCTTTCTCAAGATCACAACGACAATATGATCTTAAGGAAACTGATGCAGGGGCTGTAGATCTATCGAATTCCTCCTCTTTATGCTGAAGAACTCGCCAAGATCTTGCCTTTAGATCTGAAATTCGTTGCTCTCCTCTCATAGGGTTAGTAACTTTCCTCCAACCTCCAAATTCCAGATTCTTCATGTATAGGGGCCCTAGGGGTGTATTTATAGGCTCCGGGTGCCCTGTTTTCGGATAAGAATTTATAATTTAGCCTTATCTTTAGTTAATAACAGGTCTCCCATGTTTAAGGATAGCCTCAAGGTAATTAAGGAGGCTCCGGAACCATCAAAACTGATCGAAAACCGTTGAAAACACGTCCCAGGAGGCTGATCTGTGCGAAACAATCATGTTTGTTTCGCACATGTGCGAAACAATTTGGTGTGTTTCGCACATGTGAAATAGTTTATACTACCTTTGGTATTTTGGTTTTAATTCTTTCGTCCAACCTCAGAATGAGGTGATTAAAATTGCATTGGAAATCTAGCGAAGATATCTACGACTTTTGTCTTTTGAGCTTTTTTGGATTCAGATTGCATCACGGTCGAAATTTTAGTTCTTCATACTCATACATCCATTTTCTTCTCGAACCATGCATTCTAAATCTTGTTATTGTTTTGTTGCTTCATCACTCCGTTTTGGCATAAGATGATTCTCTTTGACTTATATAACAATGTTCATTGACTTCTCTTCATCTCGAGTTGCATGTAGGAACCTACAGGTAATTTTAAACGCCTACAGATACTCCCTCCAAAGTTTTCAGCCTCTTTAGTATTTTACCGAGGAGTTTGAAATACTTTGGATAATATATGCTGCTTTCAATCTTGTGTGAAAAGGACCTGTGAATGGCTTTAGTTCTTCGACTTCTTCAGCTTTCAACTTACTCAGAATTTTGTCGAGTAGTCTGAAATACTTCTGGTGCTGCGTTTATCACTTGACCATCGTCAAAATCTTGAACTGAAACTGGTGTGTTGATACCTGAATTAGCTCGTGTCATTGAGTCAACATTGAACTAATCATCTTCGTCAGGAGTTTTATATCTGAATTGCATTTGAACTTCGTGTTAGGGAAATAGAATTATCCGAAGACTGATTTTGGCTAGATTTGTCGGGCGTTGACTTCCGTTGTGGTGTAATCACAGTTTATACTAGTACGTAGATGGAGTCTATACAGTTTAAGCTCTTAATGCGTTAGAGCGTGAAGGAGCAGTTTATACTCATATACTTCTCGGAGTTTGGGAAAAAACAAGCTAAGAATGCGTCGGACACTCGCCGGGTTAAGCTATTGGTGCGAGATTTGATTGTAAGACCAGCCATTGGTACTGATACAGCTACTATCTCTGAAGCTACCTCAGGTGCTCAAGTCATGAGATCAACTGATGAGCTGGTGTGTCAGTGACTATTAAATCAATGTTATGGAGGAGGAAGTTATCAAGGATTTGACTACCACTGCAGACTCCATACAAATTAAGCGCGAATCTGTCATCACGAGCTGCTTGTTGTAGGATTTTTGGCAAACCCTCAACCATCAATAGATTTGATGAGCCTTTACTGACTATCGTTTTAGTCAGACTAGCATGTAGATTGTCTAAGTCTGTTCTACATGTAACGTTATGCTAAAAGAATGAACTCTCTTAGACTTAATGCTAGAATATTAAATATGTAGGCTATATATGTTAGATGTAGGCATATCTCTAATAAGGGATTAAGATAAAATCCCATATATATAAAAGGCATGGATTCAGAGATCATTAATTTATTAACGATCACTATGTTAGACCCTATTGCCACTAGGCAAGAACCCTAGAGAGGGGTGAATAGGGTTTATGCTAATCTAATCTGATTTTATCCCAATTAAAACTAAATAACAAATATCCTTGCAAATTAGACATGCAACACTTAATATGCAAGGATATGAAACTAAGGGTGATATAAACACAAAGTAATATAAACAAGATACTTAATATGCAAGGATATGAAACTAAGGGTGATATAAACACAAAGTAATATAAACAAGATAGTGGACAAAATAAACAAAGAGGGATATGAAACTAAGGGTGATATAAACACAAAGTAATATAAACAAGATAGTGGACAAAATAAACAAAGAGCAATTGACAATAGCGACAAGAATCTAATGAATACGAAGCACAAATAAAACGCCAAAGCAAACTCAAACACAAGCAAATGATCATGGAGTTCGGACCTTCCGTACTCCACTCCCTACTCCCGGGGAGAAATCCACTATCAAAACCGGGTTTTCTACGTTCACCCGGATAACGTTTACTCCACACACTCGGTTTTCTAGCTCACCAAAAACTTTACAATCTCGTACTCTTGCAATCTCACTTTACACCCTCTAAGTGTTGGTCTCTAGACCGTGTCTCCCTCAAGTATTAGGAATTATAACCTACCTCTAGGCATTACTACCTACCCCACTCCTCTTGGGATGACCCCGTCTCTTACGACACACTCCTCTCGGTGTAAAAGTGTATTACAAAGTGTATCGTCACAATTAGGCTCAATACAACAAATGTTTGTTATTTACTATGGACGAGAACACAATGAAAGCTCAAATTCTAAGTCACAAACCCACAACACCAAATTATACTATGTATGCAAATACAATAAGCTCAATAGGTTGTGTGCGAACAAAAAGTGTATCAAAACAAATCTGAACTCAAATAAATTCTAGCTTATGTAAATGAAAATTAAACAATATAAAAAGCTAGATAAGAGTTTAGAAAAACTTCTCTAAAATGACAAGAGTAGGAGAGATGAATTGAAGCTCAAACACCAAGAGTTGATCTTCACTTCCTCTTGTGAAAATATCTTCATAAACCAAGCTTTAAACAAACTAAACAAACTTTAAACAATTGTTAAACACACTTGAACTCTTTTTAAAACTCTCTTGGTTGTTTAAATGATTATGGCAATGGAGTATATATAGGATGGAAGAAAACAACCAAAGAAAACTCCCAAAACCCATAAAAATTAATAAAATAAATAAAATCAGCAAGTTATCGTTACTGTGTAACGGTAACATTAGCGGTCGACCGCGGCTACTATAGCGGTCGACCAAGAGCCAAAAACGCTCTCTGGACATTTGGCGGTCGACCTTCAAGACCAATCCGGTCGACCGTGGTACTGTAGCAAACATGCACAAACAGCTTTTGCAGTTCTGGAAATATGCATAGCTGATTTTATAAAATCAATTAAAAATATCAAATTAACTCTAAAAATTATGAAATTTTGAGGTAAATTTCTACACATGTAGATTCACATTTTAGGGAAATATTTTATAAAATATCACTTCTTACTTGTGATAAATTACTGTTTTAAAATAGATATTCTAGATCCTAAAAAACTGCTGAAACACTTGGTTTTGTAAAATCAATTTGACCTAGTAAATAAACGGAAAAAATGATAAAATTTTAGAAAACGGTTATAAACATGTAATAGGACATGTTAGAAAAAGAATTTTTTAAATTTCATTTCCCATTTTTGAAAACTTATCTGTTTTATAAAAACATGCACGAACATGAACTTGTTAAAACTTGATTTTGACAAAACGAGTTCAAACAAGTTTGAAACTTATTTTAAATGGATTAATGGACTTTATAAAAAATGTTTATCAGTTATAATTAAGTTTTTAATCCATAAACAAGTGATTTTGTAAATAAACATGATTTTATTGAATTGTTAAAACTTGATATTGATGAAATCATTATAAGCGTGTTTAAACATGAAACAATTGTGTATATATGTAACTTTGTTTATTTGTTTCATATTTAAACTTGAAAGCTATAAAATCAAAATGTGTATGTGTATATATGATTGAGATTAAAGTATTGAACATACATAATATAACACCTAAACTATTTACCCAAGCTAACTTGATCTTCAATTGAGCTCATCTTGGTAAACTTTACGGATGAAGCTTGAACTTAGATATTTGACTTGAATTGTGCATAGCTTCACTCCGATATTTCCTTCCATCCTCTAATAGATATGATCATACAAGCTCTAGTCCATCCATCCTCCATCATATTATTTGCCTAGAATAAATACAAAAACGCAAACACTAGACAAACAATATTAGTTGTAAATTGTTTGTTAAAACATCATCAAAACAAGAAGGCCAACAATCTCCCCCCATTTTGATGATGACATACAATTTACAAAAAAAGATATGCATGATACAAAATGAATATATAAATTAGAATTTATTTCTCTCCCCTTTGACAACATCAAAAAGGGGAAAATGATAAGAGAGCGAAGGCTCCCCCTACCTACAAGCACGGTGAGTATAAAAAACACATATAGGGATGGATTCTCCTATCAAAATACCTTATGGAATATACGAAATGAAGACCAAGGCAAACATATGTAAGCAAGCAAGATGAAAACATGCTTAAACAAAACTAACATACAAAAATACAATAAGAACACATATGAATGTAACGTTATGGAAGAGTGTGTCTCAAAGCAACGATTTAAAAACAAAACTTAATCAAAGAGCAATTTATGAAATCAAGAGAATGAAAAACATGAGAATCATGAAACATATTTTTAACTAAAAATGAATCATGATAACCATGACAATCATGTCACTCATGAGAATCCAAATGAAAAACAAATCACTCTTATAAAATCATAAATCAAATAAATTCTATAAAAACAAATCAATATGAATTTTCGAGTAAAAGACAAGAGAGGCAATCAAATCAAGCTTTTGAGCTTGTTTCAACCCAGATAAATATTTTAACACCTGGTAAACATGATTTAAGAAATAAACACCCAATAAATCCGAGGGTTACTCAAAACACAAACCTCTCAACAAAACAAAATCAATAAAATGAGAACAAGGGAATTGACTTTAGGAAAAAATGTTTTCATTTTCAAAGAGTTTCAAAACACAATTTTCAAAACCAAGAAAAGAAAAAAACATTTAAAATCTTGGTTTTAGAAATTAAATTTATTTTGATACCCAAGTATTCTTAGTACCAAAAGATTTAGGGACATGTCCCCTATCATGAAAGCTCAAAATCCTAGGGTTATGAAATCATTTGGGCGTATGTGATGCACTAACAGGGTCAAAACAAAAATTATACATATGACCTTTCCGATTGCAATAGGTGTAATAAAAAGTGTTAAATGATTTGTGTTGACCAAGTGGGCGTGCACGAGAATTATTTGCAAACATTAATGGTCATTTAAATTCTTTTTACAAATGAGAAACATTATCAAACAGAAGTGGTCTTTTTAGAATATTTTACAAAATAGGAGCTATTTGCACATCAAAACAAAATTTAGCAAGATGTCCAAACCTATCACAAATATTACATTTAAAAACATATGGTCTACTAGAAACATTTGGCAAACTAGAATTCTTTTTTAAATCAAAGCAAAACTTTGCCAAATAGTCAAAACGACCACAATAATTACATTGAAGCACGTGAGCATACTTATGATGAACATGATGATTATGTGCATGTGTATATGCAAAATGTGATGATGAAGAAACTTGGTGGGATGCATAAGGAGCATTAATATTCCTATGTTTGTGTGCATCATAGCAAAATCTAGCAAGATGGCCTTTACGACGGCAATTTGTACATTTGTAGACTTTGCTATATATGTGTGCATAATGAGTGGATGATTTTGACTTAGACTTGGCACACATATCCATAAACTTCTTGTGATTATCAATGCATGTGTTTAAGATTGAATCTAAACAAGATATGCGGTTTTTAACATGATTCAACTCATTATTAGGCACAACATCATTGATAATAGAAGTAGAGCATGTATGGTTATTCTTAAAAGAATAAAATTCGCTTATAATGCATTCTACTTCTGACATGACATCATTATTAGCATGAGTTAAGCTAGAAACAAATGTGGTTAATTTTTTATTTTCCAAAATTAACATGTTATTGTTTTCTTTAAGCATAACACTTTCTTTTGCAATAACATCCAATTTGGATACTAGCAACTCATGATCGGATTCTAAATTAACACGCTAGCTTTTTAATTCAATAAAACTTTTATGCAATTTGTTATAGGCATGTAATAATCTTTTAGATGCACAAACGAGATCATCACTAGATAAATCTTTATCGGATTCAGGCTCGCATACCTCAATAGGGCTATAGCCTAGTGGTTGTGTGCATGATGCTCCACTATCACTTGATGTTGATTCCGCCACAGCGCGTAGAATCTCCTCCAAGTCTCCTTGATGTGCTTCAAAAAGTTTTCATATTGTGTAAGCATTATCAAAATGAGCAAGTTCGTTAGAAATACATGGTTCAAAAGCATTAAGCAAGAATTCTAACACTAACTTATTTATTGTAAATATTTTCTAATCCTGATTGCTTCACTTGGATTTCTCTAATGTGGGCACAATAGAAGCACTATCAATAACTTCTCATAAATTGATATTTTTAGATTTAATAAATATTTTAAATCTAAAGCACCATTGAGCATAAGGGAAATTTCTATATTTTGGAGCAATATTAACATTATAGCCTAAGCAAGGTGCACAGTGCATATCCATAGTTAAAAAAAAATATGAAAGTAAGATATAAATGTAATCAAAACTAGATTAGCACAATAAGATAACTTAGATCTTTAACTCAAGGTGATTAGATCTTAAATTAAAGAGCACCAAGCTCTGATACCAATTGTTAGACCCTAACGCCACTAGGCAAGAACCCTAAAGGAGGGTGAATAGGGTTTATGCTAATCTAATATGATTTTATACCAATTAAAACTAATTAATAAATATCCTAGCAAATTAGATACGCAACACTTAATATGCAAGGATATGAAACTAATGGTGATATAAACACAAAGTAATATAAACAAGATAGTGAACAAAATAAACAAAGAGCAATTGACAATGGTGAAAAGAATGTAATGAACACTAAGCACATATATAATGCCAAAGCAAACTCAAACACAAGTAAATGACCACAAAGTTCGGACCTTCCATCCTACGTCTCCGCTCCCCACTCCCGGGAAGAAATCCACTATCACAACCAGGTTTTCTACGCTCACCCGGATAATGTTTATACCACACACTCAGTTTTCTAGCTCATCGAAAACTTTACAATCTCACACTCTTGCGATCCTACTTTACACCCTCTAAGTGTTGGTCTCTAGCCCATATCTTCCCCAAGTGTTAGGAATTACAACCTACCTCTAGGCATTGCCACCTACCCCACTTCTCTTGGGACGACCCCGTCTCTCACCACACACTCTTCTCGGTGTATAAGTGTATTACAAAGCATGTCATCACAATTAGGCTCAATACAACAAATGTTTGTTCTCTACTATGGACGAGAACACAATAAAAGCTCACACTCTAAGTCACAAGCCCACAACCCCAAATTATACTACGTATGCAAATACAATAAGCTCAATATGTTGTGTACGAACAAAGAGTGTAATAAAAAAAATCTAAACTCAAATAAATTCTAGATTATGTAAATAAAAATCAAACAATATAAAAATCTAGATAAGAGTGTAGAAAAACTTCTCTAAAATGATAAGAGTAGGAGAGATGAATTGAAGCTCAAACACCAAGAATTGATCTTCACTTCTTCTTGTGAAAATATCTTCACAAACCAAGCTTTAAACAAACTAAACAAATTTTAAACAATTGTTAAACACACTTAAACTCTTTTTAAAACTCTCTTGGTTGTTCAAATGGTTATAGCAATGGGGTATATATAGGATGGATGAAAACAACCCAAGAAAACACCTAACACCATAAAAATCAATAAAATAAATAAAATCAGCAAGTTATTGTTACTGTGCAATGGTAACATTGGTGGTTGATCATGGCTACTGTAGTGGTGCTCTCTAGACATTTGGCGGTCGACCGCCGAGACCAATCCGGTCGACCGTGGTACTGTAGCAACATGCACAAATAGTTTCTACAGTTCTGAAAATATGCATAGCTAGTTTTATAAAATCAATTAAAAATATCAAATTAACTCTAAAAATTATGAAATTTTGAGGGACGTTTCTACACATGTATATGAACATGCTAGAGAAATAATTTCTAAAATATCACTTCTTATTTGTGATAAATCACCGTTTTAAAACAGATATTTTAGATCTTAAAAAACTGCTGAAACACTTGGTTTTGTAAAATCAATTTGACCTAGTAAATCAACTCTAAAAATAATAAAATTTTAGAAAATGATTATAAGCATGTAATAGAACATGTTCAAAAAATAATTTTTTAAATTACATTTCCCATTTGTTAAAACTCATCTGTTTTGTAAAAACATAGACGAACATGAACTTGTTAAAATTTGATTTTGACAAAACGAGTTCAAACAAGTTTAAAACTTATTTTAAATGGATTAATGGACTTTATAAAAATGTTTATCAGTTACGATCAAGTCTTTAATCTATAAACAAGTGATTTTGTAAATAAACCTGATTTCATTGAATTGTTAAAACTTGATATTGATGAAATCATTATAAGCGTGTATAAACATGAAACAATTATGTATATATGTAACTTTGTTTATTTGTTTCATATTTAAACTTGAAAGCTATGAAATCAAAATGTGTATGTGTGTATATGATTAAGCTTAAAGTATTGAACACATATAATATAACACCTAAACTATTTACCCAAGCTAACTTGATCTTCAATTGAGCTCGTCTTGGTAAACTTTACGGATGGAGCTTGAACTTGGATATTTGACTTGAATTGTGCATAGCTTCACTCCAATATTCTCTTCTATCCTCCAATGGATATGATCGTGAAATCTCTAGTCCATCCATCCTCCATCACATTGTTTGCATAGAATAAATACAAAAATGTAAACACTAGACAAACAATATTAGCTGTAAATTGTTTGTTAAAACATCATTAAAACAAGAAGGCCAACACACTGGCTACGACATCGAATACATAGGCTTTGTTGTTTTTACGGGAATGGACCAGTCGACAACGTGTGTGAGACGTAGACTTATCTCTAATAAGGGATTGAGATAAAGTCCCTCATGCGTAAAAGATATGGATTTTAGTGCTACGATGTTGAATATGTAGGCTTTGTTGTTTTTACGGGAATGGACCACCCACTACGTGTGTGAGACATAGACTTATCTCTAATAAGGGATCGAGATAAAGTTCCCCATGCCTGAAAAAACATGGATTTTGGTGTTGAGAAAATTATGTATTTTCTTGGGGCAAAGGCGAACCCTGTTTTGTTTTCTCTTGGGGCAAAGAAGAACCATGTTTTGCCTTCCCTTAGGGCAAAGATGAAACCCGTTTTATCTTCTCTTCGGGCAGAGATGAACCCTGTTTTGTCTTCTCTTGGGGTAAATACGAACCCTATTTTGTCTTCTCTTAGGCTAAAGATGAACCGTTTTATCTTCTCTTGGGGTAAAGACGAACCCGATGCTGGAGAGAAAGAATTTTATATTCTATCTCCTACAGCAAAATAAACTCAAAGTGGGATCTCTACTTCAAGAATCAAAAAAGATTCGGATAACTCTAACTATCAGAAAGTTTGATTACCCAATATGAAGGTGGATTTCTCATATTTCGAGGGAATTCTAGTTTTGACCCTAACTGTAGGAATGTTTGACCAAGTGGGAGGTTTGAGGCAATCCTAACTATAGGAAGGTTTGACCGCTTGATTTGAAAGTATACCTCTCATTCATGGAAGTAATCGAGAGGGAATTTTAGCTTTGGTCCTGACTGTAGGAAGGTTTGACCAATTAACAAAGAGAGTTGAGGTACAAATAACAGTGGGAGTGTTGACTTGTACAAATCACTTAGTAGGGGTTTTTGGTGTTAAGTGGTACGATCTTGACATGAAGGGGGTTCGATAATCGCCATGGATCAGTAGATTAAAATTTTGAGTGTTATGTCAGGACTTCAACAGTGGGAGTGTTAAAGGCTAGACACAGTTGGAGTCTGAATATTTTTAACCATGAAGAATTTTGGTGGACCAACCGTCAGTTAATTTGATCAGTAAGGGGTTTTGTAGTGGAGGATCATGAATCATCAAGCACTCCACAATTACACCGTAGGAGTTTTGTGAGGGAAGATTGACTCGATGAAGTCATTGAATCTCATCTCGACGAAAGAGTGCTCGAAAAGTCACAGTGAGAGGGTTTTAATCATATTGGAAATGATTAAATAGCCATAGTAGGAGGTTCTTAATTATTTTTTATCATGTTTAAGAATGATTTATTCAGATGACTAGTCTTTATCTTGAATAATCAGCTGATCTCAGGTTGTCCTCAAGAGTAACATGCGTAATATTCTCTAGGAACTTCCCATTGGTGGGTAACGCTGCCAGCCACGGAATCAGGTCTCAGTTCCTGAATTTGTATTCTCCTCAAACTTCGTATCGACCCCCAGATTTTTTTTGGCGAAACTAAGTCCAATGAGGAGCACATTATTTTCAGCCATATTGTTGGGTTATCCTTAAGAATACTATGTGTAGTATTCTCTAGGAACTTCCTATTGTTAGAAATAAGGGAAGTAGTTTAACCTTGTATACCTATTAGAGGAACATGGAGAAGTACTTTATACCCATGTATTCATTAGTGTCTGGGATAAGCAGTTTATACTCGTATACTCATCGGAGTCTTCGGGAATTAGTTTAACCTCATATACACATTATAGGTTTAAGGAGATACAGTTTATACTCGTATACTCATTGGAGTTTTGGATGTTCTCATTTGGCTTATTTTGTCATTATGATGCCGGCGTTAATCAAGACTTAGATGCTGTCTTTGAGGACAAAACACATCTTAGTGAGATGATGGATCCTCCTGTGATATGCACAATATTTTGGGTCCGATGTATTGCTAGTTTCCTCCTGATTCGCAATAGGTAGCAGCTTGATTTTGTTGTTGGTGAGGAGGTACTTATTAATGGATAAAACTTCATCATCTTTGAAAGAATACTCCTTCTGAGACCTTGGATCAGGAGTCCTCTGTTGCCTCTGGGGTTGCTATTGTGACATTTGATTTGCATCCACAGCAGTTGCAAGTGCCTTTCCTTTACTTTAAAGATTGAAATTCGCCGTTGGTTGGCTTCTCTCAATCTTCTTTCTTTTGAGAAAATGCTCAGCTTATTCTTTGTGTACTTTCAACTCTTTCCAAGTCTTGGATGGGCTAATCCCCATGGCTTCCAGAATGTCGAGTGAGAGGTTGTTATGACAAGTTTGAAGAATGAACTCCTCAATGACCGAGTCTCGGCAGGTCATCGCCTTAGTTCGAAAGTGCTTGACGAAATTGTCGACTGACTCCCTGTCTTCCTGCTTCTTGTCTAGCAGAGTTTTGATCGATACCTCAGTGTCATCATAAAAAAAGTTGCTGAGAAATAAGCTTTCCATGTCGTCCCAGCTGTTGATGCTCCCTGGCTTGAGATGTCGAGATCAATCGAAGGCGACCCTGCGAAGGGTGCCTACGAATGATCAAATCATCAAGGGCTCATTATCGGAGATCATACCGAAGTGAGATTTGAAGTCGATCAAGTGTTGTGTTGGTGAGCCTCTCCCGTCAAATGGCGTGAAGTTAATTAGGTTGAACTTCGCCGGATATAGAATCGACTCCCACTCTGTCGAGTATGGACACGGTATTCCAATCTTCTTCACCTCTTGAGCCGACATCAAGGCGTTAACCTTGTTCTCAACCTCTTACATCATTTTATTGTCTCCATCCTTATTTTTCTTTAGGGGATGTTGATGAGGATCAACCGGACCACCCCCAGTATTATTGTTGTTGGGAGGAGTATCAGCAAAAATATGTTCATCCACATCTGTGTCATTATCATCTGCGGCATTTTGAGCAGGGCGACTAGATTCAGCCCACTGACTTGGCTCTGGTTGTTGATGAGACTGAGTTTGCAACTCTCTTATTTGCTACACGGTCAACTCTTTCTCTATCTTCATTTCAGCTCTAAGCTCTTCTTTTTGCTTGGCCAGAGCTTCTTGAATTATTTGGGTCAACTAGTCCGGCGTGATGGTGAACGCCTCCCGAGCTCGCCCAATGCTAGACATCGTGTCATTCGAAGCGACTATGGAGCAAGTATCCGATGCTTCATCATCCGAAGATAGACCTTCTGCATTCTCTGATAGTCCCTGCGTCTGGTGGCTCTCAATTAGTGTCGAGACATTTGCTGGGATATTCTTGGATTGACTCTTCCTCCTGGGCTAAACTCAGGTCAGAATCATTTAAATGTTATTTTGACTTTCCTTTATCAGCCATGTTGATGGTGATTTTAGGGAGTTCGTCATCCTGATCGACTGATCTTATTTTGCGAAAGCATCTTGATTTAGATTTAGGCGCTTTAGTGGAGATCCTTTCAAATACCGAGACCCTCCATGGAGCAGTCTTAGAGCAGTTATACTTTGATAATACCACCTTGATAAGCCTATTATAAGGATAGTGAGAGTCTGATTCTGGGATACTTTTCTTTCGACTTGTTCATACTCCCAGCCTGATAGTACAACTCATCGGCGTTGTGGCCAGAGCAACCTATCGGCTATTGGTTTGAATCTCCAGGTATAATGTTGTTGTCTGACAGACACATTTTCTTCTAGAGAGGTAATGCCTTGTTGGTGTTCTTAGGAGTCACATGTTTGGAACCATGCCTTTGTGAGGGTGGAACCTTAAAAGGCTCCTGGTCTTCAACACGCACCCCCAAGAGGGCGGTTACAGGAATTGACTTGTTGGAAGGACGTGTACGACTCCCAGCCTAAAGAGTTGCTCTGGATTTGTTCACAAGACACAAGCATTCTTTTATTGGAGCGTTGCCTCGATCTTTGTGTAGAGGAACGAGTCTATCTGCTATAGTAATCTTGAATTTGGATAAATACACACTGCCGTAAGGCTTCACCGGAGGTACGGGAGCGACCGGAGCAGGAACGGAGGCTGACGGAAGCTGAGAAACACCCACGGTGGCTTTGGTTAGTGTGAGACAGTCAGTGCTATCTTAGCCAGGTGTGAGACGGTTTGTACTATCTCGACCAGGTGAGAGACAATTCAGACTGTCTCAGCCTGGAGGGGCTGATTCGACGATTGTCCGAGTTAATTTCGGCATTGTCTTGGACTTCGGCATCTAGACTTGATGTGATTTTGGTGGTTCTTTAGCCACCCCTTCATTTTGTAATTCTTGCACTTTATGCACAAGAATTTGTGTGTATGCAAGCAGTGTGCGATACTTCTGAATGCGCTCCTCGAGAGTTGAGCGAGTCCTTTTGAGCCGGACCCACTTGTTGGTTGATTGTTTGGAGGAGGAATGACTTACTTGCTGTTGTGGTGGCTTAGTCACTTGACGCCTCCTCAACTCTTGATCTGCATGATAACGCATCCCGTCAACCGGTTTCAAGGCTTTGGCGAGTTGACGTGCAAGGCGTTGGTGTTGTATCTGATGAGCCCTCTTCATTAGAATTGGTGTGCCCTCAATGTATAACTCCTTGACTAAAGAGGAGTTGTTGCGTGTAACAGGTCTAGATTCATTAGATGTCAGTGAGGTGTTGAGAGAGGAATCTTCAACAACTTGGCGGGAGTCATCACCCTGGGTCTTCAGATCTGAAGACCAGCGAACCTTCTTCCAAGAAGAGATCTTCCTATACTTGCGAGGGAAGGAGGATTTGGAGGAGGAGGATGAGATGTACTCCTCAAACTTCTGTTTGTCAAATTTGTACTCGACCGCTGCATCTACCAGGATCATGATCCTTGGTTGCAACACGACAACCTCGGCAGAGAGGCTGTTGGCTCCTACTGTGGTCAATTACATGTTTGCATTGAAAATTATTTTCATTGTGGAATCCATTACAATCGTTTATCGATTTACAAGATTCAAAAGAAGGAGTCTTTTTATAAGACTTTTCTTACACGAATGAAAATAAATGAAGACTTCCTAGAAACACACATAAGATCATTTATCGGTTGTTACTTGTGTGAGATCTTTACCTGTGTTAGGGACTCATTGATTCGTGGACTACGAAGTATCAGATCCAGTTGATCTTATTTCACAAAGGAAGTAAGAACTGAAGTAAATATCTTAATGAGGTGAGATAGGTACTCTTCTCAAGATCACAACGACAGTATGATCTTAAGGAAACTGATATAGGGGTTGTAGATCTGTCGAACTCCTCCTATTTATGCTGAAGAACTCACTAAGATCTCACCTTTAGATCTAAAATTCGTGGCTCTCCTCTCACAGGGTCAGCAACTCACCTCCAAGCTCCAAATTCTAGATTCTTAGTGTATAGGGGCCCTAGGGTGTATTTATATGCTTTGGGTGCCATGTTTTCGGATAAGAATTCATGATTTAGCATTATCTTTAGTTAATAATAGATCTCATACATTTAAGAATTCCTCAAGGCAGTTAGGGGGGCTCCGGAACCGTCAAAACCGATCAAAAACTGTGAAAAACGCGTCCTGGGAGGCTGATATGTGCGAAACAGTCCTGATTGTTTCACACATGTGCAAAACACTTTGGAGTGTTTCGCATGTGCAAAAAACTTTAATGTGTTTCGGACATGTACGAAATAGTTTGTACTACCTTTAGTATTTTAGCTTTAATTCTTTTGTCCAACCTCAGAATAAGGTGATTCAAGTTGCATTGAAAATCTAGCGAAGAGACCTACTAGTTTTGTCTTTTGAGCTTTTT
Organism: Asparagus officinalis; assembly: GCF_001876935.1. Classification (NCBI taxonomy): domain Eukaryota; kingdom Viridiplantae; phylum Streptophyta; class Magnoliopsida; order Asparagales; family Asparagaceae; genus Asparagus; species Asparagus officinalis. The sequence continues at coordinate 76,507,986 of NC_033797.1, forward strand.
TGGATTCGGATTGTATCATGGTCTAAATTTTAGTTCTTCATACTCGTGCATCCATTATCTCTCGAACCATGCATTCTAAATCTTGTTGTTGTTTTGTTGCTTCATCACTTCGTTTTGGCATTAGATGATTCTCTTTAAGTTAGATAATGATGTTCATTGCCTTCTCTTCATATCGAGTTACGTGTGGAAAACTACAGGCAATTTTTAACACCTACATCAGCCTTATTGTTTGAGGCTGAGAAATCAAAAGCGATGGATTATTCATACATTGACCCATCTGGCCTACATAGGACCACTCCCTCTCCGCTACCGGCTTCGCCAGAGAACCCATCCACCTTTAGTAACCAACAGCACGAGAACTCGAGAGAATCATGCTCGAGGGTGCGACATATCCGAGAGGTAGATGCCTTGACTGCTTGAGAGGCTGAATGTTTTGGTTGGGCTGGTGACAAGTGTGCAAATGGTTCATCATGTAGGGAGGTTGACTCAATGAGGATGTCAATCAGGGCGCAGGTTTTGATTGTTATTCTTGGTTCGAACTGTACGTCAGACTCACTGAGTTCAACTGATCAGGTGACTATCCTCCCTGAAGTGGTAGGGTAGCCGAGTGCCTCCTTTAGAGGCATACTTGTCTGTACAGTGATGGTTTAAGCCTAAAAATAGAGGTGAAGTCTCTTAGCTGAAGTGATAAGGATGAAGGAAGCTTTCTCAATAAGAGGATAGTTAAGTTTGGCTACCTTCAAGACCCGGCAGACATAGTACACCGGCTTCTGAATACTCTCTTCTTCTCGAACCAAGACAGATCTCATGACTTCGAGGGATAGGTTAGATAGAGATACATGATTTCCCCTTCTCTAGGTTAGCTTAACAAAGGCTTGGTGCTAAGATACCTCTTGAGGTTATTAAAAGCCTTGCTGCATTCATGGGTTTAGCTTCTGCTTTCCTTCAACTCCTTGCTTCTTCTCAAGGTTTTGAAGAAGGGGAGGCTACATTTCCCAAAGTTTTATATTTTTTAGATTTTATTTGTATTTTTAAGGCATTTCAAAACTCATTTTTCATACATAAACAGTGTCTATGTATGTTTATAAGTTGACTTATATTTTTTGAACTGTTTTAGAAATTGTAAATTTTATCTGCTAAGTCGACTTAAAATTTCAGCAAGTCGACTTATAAGTCGACTTATGTACTGTTTTCCTAGTTGTTGTTTTTGGTCTGCTGAGTCGACTTAAAACTGAAACAAGTCGACTAATAAGACATAAGTCGACTTATGAACTTGCCATTGCACAGTAACGACTAGTTTCCTGTCTTTGATTATTTTAATGTTTTAGCGTGTTTTTGGTGATTTCTTGAGCTAGTTTCTTCTACCCTATATATACCCCTTTTCCATAACTATTTCTAATCACTAAGAATGTTTTTAAACAAGTTTTAAGGGTGTTTAAGTTTGGTTTAAGTGTGTTTACAAGTTTTGTTTGTGAAGAGATTTTCACAAGAGGAAGAAGAGAACATCCATTTGTGTTTGGGCTTTCACTCATCTTGGATAAGTTTTCTAAACTCAATTTCTAGCTATTTATATATTTAATTATCATTTCCATAAGCTAGACTTTAATTGAGTTTATATATGATTTTACTCTTTGTTTACACACACAACCTATTGAGCTTTTAGTATTTCATACATTGTATTATTTTGGTTGTGGTGAGTGTTACTTAGAGTGTGAGCTTACATAGAGTTCTCATCCATTGTAGAGGACAAACATTTTGTATTTGTGCCTTATTTGTCAGATCACTTTGTAATACACTTGTACACCGAGAGAAGTGTGTGGTGAGAGACGGGGTCGATACTAAGAGGAGTGGCGTCGGTTGTAAATGCTAGAGAGGTTGTAAATCTGAGCACTTGAGGAGGAGGACACGGGCTAGGCCAAAACTTAGAGGATGTAAAGTGTGTTTACATTATGTGTGTTGTAAACGTTTATTGATAAGCGTTGAAAACCGATTGTGAATATTTTTAGTGATTGTTGAAAAACCGGTTATGATAGTGGATTCTCCTCCGGAGTGCGGAGCAGAGACGTAGGTCGGAAGGATCAAACTCTGTGATCATTTTCTTATGTTTGCATTGGTTATTTGCCTACTAGCTTGTTTATTTTGTTTCATGTCCATTTTACCCTTGTGTTAATTACATATCCTTGCCCATATAAGTTGTTTAATATTATACTTGCTAGGATATTTGTTAATAATTTTTTAATTGTTATTAAATCGGATTAGATTAGCATTAATCCTATTCACCTCCTTCTAGGGAGTTTTTAATTAGTATCAGAGATTGCTGCTCTTAGATTTGTGGCTTAACCGCCTTGAGTTAAAGATCCAAGCTTTCATATTATTGCTAATCTTGTTTTGATATTCTTTATGTTGCCTGTATAACACATTATGGATATGAATGGTTCACCTAGTTTAGGTTATGCCATTAATGTTGCTCCTCGTTTAGATAATTTTCCCTATGCTCAATGGTGTGTTAGATTTAAACTTTTTGTTCGATCTAGACATTTTAATTTATGAGAAATTATAGATGGTGCTTATATTGTACCCAATTTGGAGAAATCCAAGTGGAATAAAAATAATCATAAGATGTTTACAATAAACAAGCTTTTGTTGGATTTCTTGCATAACACTTTTGATTCATCATTTTCTAATAAGCTTGATTCATTTGATAGTGCTTACAAATTATAGAAATTAATAGAAGCATATCAAATGAATTTGGAGGCGATCCGACAAGCTTTGGCGGCTCCCTTTTCAAGCACATGTGGAGACTCATCGTGCACACAGCCACTAGGCGATAGCCCTAGTATGGTAAGCGAGTCTGAATCCGAAAGTAAATTATCTATTAGCGAACTTACATGTGCATATGATAGATTAATGCATGCCTACACAAAAATGCATCATAATTTTAAAGAATTAAAAATCAAGCATGTAGAATTAAAATCCGATCATGAATTACTAGCATCTAAGTTTGACTTAATATCCAAAGAGAATGTGATCCTAAAAGAAAATAATAAAAAATTAAAATTAGATCATGATTCTTTAATTTTAAATGTTGTTAGTTTAACTCATAAAAATGATAATGCCATATTAGAAGTAGAGAACATGAAAAATCAAGTTAGTTCTTTTGCTAACACTTATATATGTTCCACTTCTAATAACAATATTTTTGTGCAAAATGATGAGTTGAATCATGTTAAGGATCGTATATCTACCTTAGATTCAACCTTTAAAACATGTATTGTTAATCATAATAAGCTTATGGACTTGTGTGCAAAGTCCCATGTAAATTCTTCCAAGAAACTCACACACTATGCACACATGTATAACAAAAATTGTAAATGTTCTATTTACGGCCGTAAATGTCATCTTGCTAAATTTTGTTATAATGCACAAAAGGCCACCAAGTCTAAAAATGTTGATCCTTGTGCATCCCATCAAGCTTCATCATCACATGCACATGAACATGCACATACTCATAAAGTTCATCATAGTTATGCTCATGTGTTTAAATATGATCTTTATGGTCGTTTTGGTTATTTGGTAAAATATTATTTTGATTTGAAAAAGGTTTCACATTTGCTAAATATTTTTAAAAGACCACATAAGTTTGAATGTGATTTTTGTGGTAGAGTTGGTCATTTGGCGAAATATTATTTTGATTTTCTAAAAACTTCTATTTCGCAAAATGTTTCAAGTATACCACCTTTGTTTAATTATGTTTTACATTTTCAAAATGAGTTTAAAAAACCATCCTTATTTACAAATATTTCTCATGTACTAGTTATTGGTCAACAAAATCAAACGGGCCTCTTTCATTGCACTTATTACAATCGAAAAGGTCATTTGCATAATTTTTACTTTGACCGTGTTCGTGTACTAAATATGCCTAAATGGGTTCATAACCTAAGGCCTTGAGCTTTAATGATAGGGGTCATATCTCTAAACTTTCCAGTATCGAAAATTCTTGGGTGCCAAAACATGTTTGATCTTTAAGAACAAATTTTTAGATTTTTTAGATTTTCATGTTCTTAAAGATGATTTTTCACTTAGATTTTATAAAAAAAATTGCAAATATTTTTATAAAATCTTTTAAAGGAAAAAACTTGGTATATGTTTTGAAAATATATCATTCATATGGTTTTCATGATTTTCTTTCATAGATTTTCATCATTTTTATGAATTGATACAATTTTACCAAGATGATTTTTATTTGCTAAAACATTATTTTTGGGTAAATATATATTGTTTTGATTTTAGAGAGGTTCATGTTTAAGCAGTCCTCCCTAGATTTATTGGCTATTTGTTTCTAAATCATATTTACCGGGTGCTAAAATTTTTATATGGGTTGAAACAAGCTCAAGAACTTGATATGATTACCTCTCTTGCTTTTATTTGTCGAATATGACAAAAATTGATATTGATTTGTCTTTATGTGATTATGGTTTAAGACATGATTCATAGTTTCTTTTGATCATGTTTTGTAACTACATATATAATTTTTATTTGATTGATTTATGATTGATTTGATTTTCATTTGAACTTTCATGAATATCATGACTTTCATGACTCTCATGTTTTTCCATTCCTTTGATTTTATAAGTCAATCTATATATTATTTTTATGTTTGTTTATTGAGACAAAACTTTCATGATAATATACCTATGTGTTCTCAATTAATCATGATTTAATTAAAATGCCATATATAATGTATGATAACTTATGAATTTTTTAAAACATTTGACTTTTAAATTTTTTAAGTCTTTGTGATTTTCACTTTTGAATATTTTATACGCTTTTAGCCATTTTGATAGGGGGAGCCTTTTCCTTATATTGTTTATACTCACTTGTTCTTTTTTATTAGGGGGAGCTTTTTCTCTTTTCCTTCTTATTGTTTGTCCCCATTTTGATGTTGACAAAGAGAGAGAAACATGTATATTGTGAGCATTTATGAGTATTTTACTTTATTGCATATTTATATATACTCTTTGTGTAGATTGTTTATCATCATTAAAAAGGGGGAGAATGTTAGCCTCATGGTTATGAGCCTACTCCTTAATCTTGTTTTGATGATTTTATAAATAATTCCAAACAATATTGTCGAGTGTTTGCAATTTGTTTTATTAGGAAATCTACACAAACATTTGTTGGAGGTTGGTTGTACTCGAGCATTCACGATCATATCCAAAGGTGGTTGGAAGGATATCGGAATGAAGCGTTGATGAATTCAAGTCAAGTACAAGATCAAGCTTCATCCATGTTACCAAGATCGGACGTCATGAAGATCATTGCTTGGTATATAGTTTTTAGGAGTTTATACTTTGTGTGTTGGTACTTAAAGCTCATATACACACACATACACGTTTTGGGTTTTATACATTTCAAGTTTATATAAATATAAAACAAATAGTTATTTTTATATACTTACATATTTCACATTTATTGTTTTGTTTCTAGCTATACAAATATGTAACAAAAGATATATTCATATACATACTCATATGTTTCTTAGTTATCATTTTGTTTTTTGTAAAAATGCATATATTATGTAAAACATCATTTTTGAGAAAATGTTGTGTTTGTGAGTTATAGACTTGACAATATTAGTTTGTAACTTTTTATAAGTCTATAAAGGCATACAAAAGTTTTCAAACTTTTATTTAAGTCAAAAATCAATAATCAAGTGTTTATACAAATATGTATTTGAGAGTTTTTGCAAAATGATGAGATTTTACAAAGAGAAAGTGCAAATTGAAATATTCTTTTTGTAACATGTTTTCTTTCATGTTTATAAACATTTTCCAAAGTTTTATATTTTTTAGAATTTATTTGTTATTTTTAAGGCACTTCAAAACTCAGTTTTCATACATGAACAGTGCCTGTGCATGTTTATAAGTTGATTTATGTACTATAGCAAGTTAACTTATAAACTGTTCTGGAAATTACAAATTTTATCTGCTAAGTCGACTTAAAGTTTCAACAAGTCGACTTATAAGTCGACTTATGTACAGTTTTCCTGCTTGTTATTTTTGTCTGCTGAGTCGACTTACAACTGAAACAAGTCGACTAATAAGACATAAGTCGACTTATGAACTTGCCGTTGCACAGTAACGGCTAGTTTCTTGTTTTTGATTATTTTAATGTTTTAGGGTGTTTTTGGTTATTTCTTGAGCTGGTTTCTTCTATCCTATATATACCACTTTGCCATAACTATTTCTAATCACCAAGAATATTTTTAAATAAGTTTTAAGGGTGTTTAAGTTTGGTTTAAATGTGTTTACAAGTTTTATTTGTGAAGAGATTTTCACAAGAGGAAGAAGAGATCATCCATTCATGTTTGGGCTTTCATCTCATCTCTTTAACTCTTGTTATCATTGGAGAAGTTTTCTATACTCAATCTTTAGCTATTTATATGTTTGATTATCATTTCCATAAGCTAGACTTTAATTGAGTTTATATATGATTTTACTCTTTAATTACACACACAACCTATTTAGAGCTTTTACTATTTTATACATTGTATTATTTTTGTTGTGGTGAGTGTTACTTAGAGTGTGAACTTACATAGAGTTCTCATCCATTGTAGAGAATAAACATTTTGTATTTGTGCTTTATTTGTGAGATCACTTTGTAATACACTTGTACACCGAGAGAAATATGTGATGGGAGACGGGGTCGATTCCAAGAGGAGTGGCGTCAGTTATAAAGTCTAGAGAGAGGTTGTAAATCCGGGCACTTGAGGAGGAGGACACGGGCTAGTCCAACACTTAGAGGGTGTAATGTGTATTTACATTGTGTGTATTGTAAACGTTTGTTGGTGAGTGTTGAAAACCGATTGTGAACCTTTTCGCTGATCGTTGGAAAACCGGTTGTGATAGTGGATTCTCCCTCTGAGTGGGGAGCGGAGACGTAGGTCAGAAGGATCGAACTCCGTGATCATTTTCTTGTGTTTGCATTGGTTATTTTCCCACTATCTTGTTTATTTTGTTTCATGTCTATTTCACCCTTGTGTTAATTACATATCCTTACACATATAAGTTGTTGAATATCATACTTGCTAGGATATTTGTTAATAAATTTTTAATTGGCAATAAATTGGATTAGATTAGAATTAACTCTATTCACCCCCCTCTAGGGTGTTTTCACTTTTGACAGATTTTGAGAGAAAGCGACCCAGTGTTGCTATCTTCTCGTTTAGCCTTTAGACATCCTTTAGTGTGTGGGGCTCGGGTGGTTTCTCTATGACGGCTACTTCTCAGGATTAAGCTTAATGTCCCTTTGGGTGATCATGTACCCAAGGGATTTACCCGACTATACTCTGAAAGTGCATTTGGTTGAATTAAACTTCATACGATATTGTCGGAGAACAAGCAAAATCTCCTCAAGATCGATATGTGGGATGAGACCTCCCTTGATTCCACTAGGATGTCATCCACATAGGCTTCCATATTGCTGCTGAGTTGAAGCTTAAAAATTTTGTTGACCAGCCTCTGGTAGGTGACGCTTATATTTTTGAGACCAAAAGGCATCACTTTATAGCAATAGGTACCTTGGTACATAATGAATAATGTTTTTTATTGATCATGTTCAGCCATGAGGATCTAGTTGCAGCCTAAGAAATCGTCTATGAAGCTTAACAGTTTGTGACCTGTGCTTTCGTTGACTAGCTGATCGATCCTAGTGAGGGGGTAGCTATCCTTCGAGGAAGCTTTGTTGAGATCATTGAAGTCTACACATCCTCCAATTGTTAAGGGCCTTCTTTGCCAGCACCACATTAGACAACCACTTCGAGTATTGGACTTCTCAGATAAAACCAGCTCTAAGGAGTCAGTCCATCTCATCTGTAGTCACTTCTATTTTCTTAGGCTTAGATGTCTCTTCTTGTGTTAAACCGGCTTATTGTGTCGGTCGACTGAGAGCTCATAGCTCATCACTTCGGAGAGAACCCTGACATGTCTTCAAGTCCGTAGGTAACTACATCCGTGTTCACCAATACAAATGCAATCACGACTCCTCGTTAAGGTTAGATGAGGCAGGATCTGATTTTTCCCTTTTTCACTCCTTCCTGGTCAATCAGTATCACATGAAGCTGTTCGACGGGAGTCATCATTTCTCACTCCAAGACTTTCTTCATTTGGGGAAATATCTTCCCAATGAGCAGGGTCTCTAGTACTCCTTTTCCTTTCATCAAGAGCAGATAGCAGAATTTGACCTCTTTTTGATTGTTTCTGGCAATTCTGACACCTTCAAGAGTCGAAAACTTCACCATCTGGCGATAGGTGGATGGGATTGCGTACAATTTATTAAAGGTGGTTCCTCCCAAAATAACATTGGATGCTGATTTAAGATTCATGACTAGAAACTAAGTCTGAACAGTGGCCTAGTGAGGGTACTCGTCGACCCTTAGGGGGAGAGTGATTACCCCTTCCGGCAAAAGCGATGCCTCATGAATCCAATGAGCAGCCCCAGACAGGATTTTTTGGATTTATCGATGCCCATCTGGTTGAAGGAATCAATGAATAGGATGTTTATAGAACTTCCTTTATCGATCAAAATCCTCTTGACTTAAAAGCTATTGATTCCAGCTAATATGATTATAGGGTCATCGTGAGGCATCTCAAAACGTCACATATCCAAGTTGTTGAAGGAGATGGTTTGATCGGTCCTCGACTTCTTATTGTATAAATTGACTTGCAACACTCACCTATCATATTTCTTACGAGCGTTGTTAGATTGTCCTCCAGCACTATGTTTACCACTGATAGTGTTAATGACCCCTCTATTGCTGGGCTTGGCTGGTCGATCGTCTGGTGGCGGCTGGGGCGAGGTGACCTAGAACGGGCCCTCTTGTTTGCTCTTGCTAGAGCAACCCTCTCCTGTATCACTGGGAGACTAGCCTCTTCAAAAATCCTCTCTGTATCAAGTCCTTAATGTCTCTTTGAATGCCTTGGAAATTATTGGTAAGATGGTCGTGATCTCAATGACATCGACAATATTATCTAGTGTCTCGAGACTGAGGATTCGACTTCATGTGAGGAGGGGCAGAGTAGAGATGTCCCTCCTTCTGGACCATGTAGAGGGCTTTTGTGAGAGAAGTGTTAAGGACAGTGAGAATTGGTATCTGGTAGGGCTCCTTCCAATACCTCTTGTCTGCCCAGTTTGGTCTAAGGTCAGCTCTAAGGGGATCCCTTGCCATGTCTTTTCTCGGTAGGTGGTCGACCTCTCCAGTCGACCTAAATGCTAGTGTTGCCATTGCTTTTCCTGGTGTGGTAACTGTTACGGTTGCTGTTGCTATTGTTGTTTCCTTCGGCTCCCTAGCCGCCTTCTTATAGGCTAGGTCATCTTCCATATCCATGTATCCATATGCCTTGGACATCAGTTGCTCATAGCTGGTGACTTGTTTTTTGGCAAGTGAGTCAGCTAGCTCATTGTTCTGTATGCTAGCTACGATGGCGGACATGGAGACCACATTCCCAGGATCATCAACTTCTAATCTCTTGGCCTGGAACCTCTTGATGTAATCCCTCAGACTCTCTCTAGGCTCCTACCTCATTTGTATTAATACATAGGAAGACAACTTTTGCTTGGTATCGGTCAAGAAGTGATGCACGAACTTCTGGCTGAGCTACTCAAAGCCATTGATGGACTTATTCGCTAGGGAATTCCACTAGAGTCTGGTGCTTCTCGTAAAAGTGATGGGAAAGCACCTGCAAATGATTGCTTTCGACGCTTACAACATGGTCATCATGTCATAGTAGTTCTAGACATGCTTAGTTGGATCTCCTTCGCCGTTGTACTTCTCCACCTGAGACATATTAAATTTCTCACAAGATGCATTCATGATGTCATCAGTGAGGGTGTGTTCCCCCCAATGGCCTCAGCGATTGCCTGGAAAGACTAATCGTAGCTAGATGCCACATTCGTGATTGATGAGCTGGAGCGGTATGATGATGCCCAGGGCCTCGTGATGTTCCACTAGTGGTATGTTCTCGGTCATCACGATCGGGACTAGCACTGTCCTATGTATCTTCCACAAACATCGAATAATACTGGTGAGGATCTACAAAGCAAGCTTGTTGGCATGGCTGTGGAGACACGTACTTAATGTAGTATTTATGATGACCAGTTGGCGCAATGTGCGCCGGTGTTGGGGGACCAACGGCTGCCTCACTGGTGGTGGATGAGAGGCCGAGGGTTGGCCTGCTGAATATGGCAGAGCTAGTGATGATGAAGGTTGTTGAGGATGCATTCGGTTGAGAAGTTCTTTGGTGAAGGCCACAAAGTGATGCTAGAAGGATTGGGTGATGTGCTGAGCGGATTCATCCAGCTGGGCTTGAGTGACGTAGCCAACACTCGTGGTTCTTCAGGGACTGGATGAACAGGCCTATGCTCAGAACTAGACATCATGACTGAAGAAGAAAGATAGCCCCACAGTGGGATCTAAATTGTTGACGTCAATTATCAAACAGGTGGTTTGTGTGATGATTTATGGAATGATTAGGTTCCTCTAACTTCTTTTGATGAGTGGTTCTGGGGCTCACTAGTCTTCGCTGCACATGAAAGAACTCGTAAGAGGGCGGAGTTGGGTTCTCCGGATGTTCCTCCAACATTCAAGTCAGTAATTGATCTTCAGTGGAAAAAAGTAGAGTTAGTTCTCTGTTATGTAAAAAAGACCAGAGAGAGTTACCTCATTCAGTGTTGCTCCTTTTATGGTGGATTTAAGGGGCAAGAAGGTAACTTACTTATTTATTATGGAAATGACAGGAGGTGCTTGATGCTGACTAGGTTCAATAAGTCATAAAAACTATGGGGGATAGGGTAATGATGATGTTGTCAAGGAAGTTAATGTGAGGGTAGTCAGCCGACGAGGGGTTCTAGGTAACTGTCGTCTTTCGACTCCATAGGTCCAGGGCCAAGAAGTACCACCTTTTGACTTGGTTGCGCAAGATGTTGGTTGAACAACGAGCATAGTTGGGTCACTTGTAGAGTCAATTGAGGAGTAGGCTGAGAAGCATCGCCTTTTGACTCGGTTATGCAAGATATCGGCCGATCAAGTTAGCCGTGCCGAGTCAGACGTTATCCTGATTTTGAATTAGTTTGGTTAGGCAGAGTGTAAGACACATGTTGAGTTCTCTGTAGAGATTAATATTTAGTATTTTTAGGGATTATAATAGCCCTCATTCGTTTAAATGTAAAAACTATTGATAACTTAATTTAACTACAATATTCATTATCCTAACCCAAAAAATCTCATCCTAAGTGTAGAAAAAGTTAACATTAAATTATTAATCCTAAATTTAATTAAACTAATTTTACTTTAAATCAACTTTTGCCATCAGTCCTAACTAATCATATTAAATATTACTGTAAAGATATTCAATAAAATAAACCTAATATTAATAATATTATATGACTCTAGCCTATCATCCCAACTAAACAAACTTTAGTCGTATTATCATCTTATACCAATTCCAAGTAAGCTAGACTTTATCCTTAAATAGCACTAATTCAACCATAATTATGTTACCATAAGCCTAAGACTCTTATTAAACTAAGTGTAGCATGTACTTGAAATCAACATGACCTAATCAAACTAATTGAATAGTGATTATTCTGATAAATCATTCAGCTGTTATTGATGCATTCAATTTAGTTAGATATATAATATTATATTATGTTGTATATCATGATTATATGAACTGAAGTCGTTATCCCTAGTTTCCCATCTAATAACGTTGGATGTCAATCTCTTCTAACATAAACGTACACAATTCTAGTTGTGTGTGAAATTACTTTTTATATCTAAAGAGAATAAGGTACTTTATGTTAGGAGCATGATCTACATACAATGATTATTAAATCAATCCGGGGAGGGTTCCCCTTCTCGTACAAGTTAGGAATACAATAGTGTATCATCTATCTTTATATACTTTATGCATTTTCATTCCTTGAAAATTTCAATAATACATACCGCATTATTCACTATGTACAATAAGCGTATATTATTTTATGTTTTGATCTATTAACATTCATTGGTACACATTATAACATCTGCATAGTGTACTAGAAGAACAGCGGGTAAGTGCTACTGAGATTTTCTAAAAAAATGCGCAAAGTATGTAAAGGTAGATGTACAAACTACTATATTCCTAATAGGATAGGTCCATTTTCTATGACAGCCGTCAAAGTATCTTATTCAAAAATAAAAAAAATAATTTATGTTTTGGTAATTTCCCCTCCGAGATTATTATAAATTTTATTTCCTCGATGTTGTGAAAAAAGTTTTCATTACCCAACCATTAATTTGATGCGTTAATAATTAATTTCACATTACCTAATTATGCTCAATTTCACTAATTAAAAATTATACATAACATACGGATGAGGATAGTTCCTAAAAAATCATGGATTGATATTCCTCGTATTGAGAGATGGAGGGATAGTCGATATAAAGATAAAATAAATTCCTTCATACAGTGCATTGGCGGACCCAAAGAAAGTTAAATAGTAATGTCGTGATTTATACAGACAATTAATATCAAGATTTTATGAGGAGTACAAATATTGAACGTTTCAAGGGGAAGGATGGCTTGAAGAAATGGAATTGATGGTGGACTGTTGTATTTCTGATAGGAGAATAGATGATACATAGATGATGCTTTCTAATATGTTAATGTTACCTATTATAGATGAAATTGAAGATGTCGAGGATGTTGAAGTTGTAGGAAATGCTGAAGGTGTGAATGATCTCAAGGAGTTGGCACAAATAATAAAATTAATAGAAGATAATAAAAAAATCTGTACGAGGATTATACCGAGTTCACTAGATTATCATTAATATTGCAACTTTTGCTTGTAAAGTCCCTTAGCGGAATAATAGATAAATATTTTAATATGTTGCTTGTGTTGCTGAGATAAGTAAATCCAAATGGAAAAGAGAGCATACCAAAAATATGATAATGCAAAGAAGATTGTTTTCATTATAGGACTTGATTACAAAAAGATCAACGTATACTCAAATGATGGTAACCTCTACTATAAGCATAACAACGACCTTCAGGGGTATCAAATTTGTGGAGTGTTACAATGGGTACAATGCAAAAATTATTCAACACATGGGACATTAATGTCTATGCTTAAGCAAAGAAAGATTTTAGCAAAGGTCCTTTGTCATTTTCCCTTGATACCTTGACTAAAACAGTTGTATATGAATAAAGATATTGCTTAGTAAATAAGGTGGCACATGGAAGAATGTATAGATGATGGTAAAGTCAGATGATGCAGAGGCGTGGAAGCATATGGATTAAACTTTTCCTTAGTTTGTGATACCGGAGATAAAGTATTGAACGAGACGAGAAGAAAAAGCAGCCGATCAAGTGTTGGACGAGACGAGAAGAAAAGTAACCGAGATGACATCAGCGGATGACGACTTGACATTTCAACTCGAGTCGAGGTGACAAGACAAGACGACACACCCTAGTCGATAGTCGAGACGACAGGACGAGATGACATATCCCAGTCGACACAAAGGGCGGTGTTAGTCGACACATGCCAGTCGACATGAAAGGCGTTACTACTCGACACGCCTCGTGTCGACTTGGAAATAGATTATGAAAGTTTTATATTTTTTTGTTATTTCCTTTTAAATTTGGACTTTCGTTTTTATTAGGGTTAGGATAGGGTTAGTTGGCTATAAATATTAGTTCCTTTTGTAAATCGAGAATTAACTTATGTTTCAACTATTCAATCAAGTGAAATTTCTCTATTGTTTTCTACCCTAAACTTGGGAAAATTAGGGCTTGTGGATTCAAGTTTGTTATCTACTTGTTTTTGTCAGGGCTCGTTGGCATCAGAACGATATCCGATCGGCCTCCCCGTTTCTACATCTGCGTCAAGTAGTATCAGAGCTTCGACTTCAACATCCTCGATAATGGCAGGTGATGACGAGAAGGAGCTTTCTCTACAGGACCTTTCTGTGAGGATGGATTCTATGGAATGGAAGATTTGGTACGTTAAAGGCGTCTCTTCAGAACCTTCAACAAGCCATTGTAGGACTTACCCTTCACCTCAACAATAGGAATAACTTCACCGACGGTCTTCACCTAGGCGGACCTAAAGTTAGGCTACCTCAAGATCCACCCCCGTACAATCCTCAAAACCCTTCAGTTCATCCCCCACCAAATTAACCACGTCCAAACCAACCACCTTCATATCAACCCCCTCCATATCAACCTCCTCCATATCAACCCCCTCCACATCATCGACGACTTCCTAATCAAACCCTTCCTCATGATGATTATAGCGATGAGAGAGTGGACTATAGTAACAAATTTGAAGGGCCATGGTATGATAACGTATCGAGTGAAGAAGAGAGAGATCGACCTTATGTCATAGGTCAGGGTAGAGGCTTCAACCATCATCACAACTACCACCGACAAGGCCAACATCATCAGAAATAAGAATATCAAATGAAAGTAGAGCTTCCTTCCTTTGGAGGAAATCTAGACATAGAGGTTTTTATGGATTGGCTCTACGAAGTGGAGAAGTTTATTAAGATGGCTAATATTCCCGAAGCAAAAACCAAGTGAAGTTTGTGGCATGTCATCTCAAAGAAGGAGCCGCAGTATGGTGGGATCAGACTCAAAATACTAGGCGACGGCAAGGCAAGCAACCAGTTCGGGTTTGGTTACCCATGAAGTAGTTACTACAAGCTAGGTTCCTACCACCCAACTACCAACAAATTCTCTACAACTAGTTCGAGCAATGTCGTTGAGGACTCAGATCAGTAAGCACCTATACCGAAGAGTTCTTCCATCTTACTTCTCGTTGCGATTTGTCTATGAATGAAGAGCAACTCGCAGCCAAATATATCAAAGGTTTGAAGTATTCAATTCAAGAGAAGGTGGCTATCCACAACGTGTACTCTGTGGACAAAGCCCATAACATGGCTCTCAAGGCGGAAAGATTGTCCTCCAAAGCGTTACCTTTCAAACGAACTGAACAAGGAGGTTCGGTTGAGAAGGAGAGAGGAGAGTCGGCCGGGTAAAGGACAATTGATCGGCTTGTTCCTCTACGGCCGGTCGAGTAGTCGAGAACTCAACCACAGCCCCCGACGACTCAAGCAAATCAGTATGCCAAGCCGAATGTAGGGAAGTGCTTTTGATGTCTCCAACCAGGACACAAGTCCAGTGAGTGCCCATAGTGGCGGAAGGTCAATCTAGAAGATTATGAAGAGGCAGAGGATGGACACGTAGTATATGACAAAGAGTATGAGGAAGAGGTTGCCGAGATTGAGGGCGACAATGTGTCGTGTGTTATTCAATAACTCCTATGCACTCAGAAGACACCAGATTCATCACAACAACACTAAATTTTCTTTTCTAGGTATTCGGTCAACAACAAGGTGTGCACCCTCATTATTGATAATGGAAGCTGTGAAAATATAGTGTCAAAAGCCTTGGTGGATCACTTGAAATTGCCGACTGAAGCAAAGACCATGCCTTATACTATTGGATGGATCAAGAAGAGTCCCTCTGTGAAGGTGACTGAATTGTACTGTGTGCCACTATCACTAGGAAAGACTTATAGTGATTCTATTGCTTGTGATGTTGTGGACATGGATGCGTGCCATGTCTTGTTGGGGCGGCTGTGAAAGTATGATGTCGATGCTAAGCATGGCGGCAAGAAGAACGAATACTCTTTCATATGGATGAACAAGAAGATCATTTTACCACCAATTCCATCCTCCCCAAAGAACCTAAAGGATAAAAAATCCAAATGTATTTCTCTTTGCAACAAAGGAGAGTTTCTGGCCGAGTCAAAGGAGTTGAAACAGAGGTTTGCTTTAGTTGTGAAGGAATAAGTAAAGACACCTATTAAGGTCCCAGAGAAGATGAAATCACTGCTTAAGGAGTTCAAAGTGTTGATTCCTGAAGAGCTATCAGCAGGTCTTCTACATATGAGGGATATTCAGCACCACATTGATTTCATCCCGGGTTCAGTGCTTCCTAATATCCCTCATTATCGTTTGAACCCGCAGGAGAAGAATATTTTATAGGACACCATTAAGGACCTTATTAAGAAAGGCCACATCCGAGAGAGTATGAGTCCATACGTAGTTCTAGCCCTATTGACACCAAAGAAGGATGGGAGTTGGCGGATGTGTGTAGATAGTAGAGATATTAACAATATTATAATTCACTACAAGTTCCCAATCCCATGGCTAGATGACATGTTGGATTAGTTATGAGGCGTGAGTGTCTTTTCGATGGTCGACTTGATGAGTGGGTATCATCAGATCCGAATCAGACCCGACGACGAGTGGAAGACTGCATTCAAGAGTAGTGAGGGTCTCTACGAATGGTTAGTGATGCCTTTTGGGTTGTCGAACACTCTAAGCACCTTTATGCGTTTGATGAGCCAAATTCTGAAGCCTTTCTTGGGAAGATTTGTACTCGTCTACTTTGATGACATAGTCATCTACAGTCAAGATGAACAGGAGCATATGTTCCATCTCCAAGAGGTCTTCCAAGTGCTAAAGGAGAATGAACTTTACATCAACCTTAAGAAGTGTGTGTTCTCAACGACTCAACTTGTGTTCTTGGGATTCGTGGTGAACTCGCAAGAAATCTAAGTTGATGAAGATAAGGTCAAGGCAATCAAGAAATGGTTGACTCCGAAAAGTATTACTAAAGTAAGGAGCTTTCATGGGTTATCATCTTTTTATCAGTGTTTCATTTGTAATTTCAATTCTATAGTTGCTCCAATGACGGATTTCTTGAAGAAGAAGGGTGTTTTCGAGTGGACCAATGAAGCAAATGCAGCTTTTGCCCTTATCAAGGAGAAGATTACCACTACACCTATCTTGGTGTTTCCAGATTTCGACAAGCTCTTTGAGCTTGAGTGTGATGCGTGTGGTGTAGGTATTGGAGCAGTTCTCTCTCAAGAGAAGCGCCCCATTGCATTTTTGAGTGAGAAGTTGAATGAAGCTCGGTAGAAGTGTAGTACTTACGAGCAGGAGTTGTATGCTATTTTTGTTCTTTGAAGACTTGGGAGAGTTACCTCATTGGTAACGACTTCATGATTTACTTTGATCATCAGTCTCTTCAACACTTCAAGAATCAGAAACATATCAACAAAATGCATGGATGTTAGGCTTTATACTTTGAACAATTCAATTTCACTTTGCGACATAAGTCAGGAATCGACAATAAGGTACCCAATGCTTTGAGTCGGCGGGTACCTATGTTAAGCATATTATAAGGCGAAGTTGTTGATGTTGACAGTTTGAAAGAGTTTTATGTTGATGGTGAAGACATTCAGGAGGTTTGGGCAAAGTATTTGACAAGACAACCTATAAAAGACTTTATTATTATTGACGACTTTCTATTTAAATGAAATCGCCTTTGTATTCCAAAGACGTCATTGAAGGAAAAGATAGTTCGAGACTTACATGGTGGCGGGCTTGGCGGACACTTTGGGCGAGATAAGACTGTTTTGAGTCTTGAAGAGAGATACTATTGACCAAGTTTGAGCAAGGATGTGGCAACACTTGTGAGGAGCTGTCAAGTGTGCTAAGTTGCAAAGAGACAAGTACAAAATACTTGGTTTGTATACTCCTCTACCTATGCCCAAGGATATATGGTAAGATTTGAGTATGGACATTATGTTGGGACTTCCCCGAACACAAAGAGGCATGAATTTAGTTTTTGTAGTAGTGGATCATTTTTTCTAAGATGTCTCACTTCATCCCATGCCGCAAGACTTTGGATGCACCACATGTTACACAGTTATTCTTTCAGGAAGTGGTTCGGCTATATGGTGTTCCTAGTTCGATTGTTTCGGATAGGGATACTAGGTTCTTGGTAACTTTTTGGACTACTTTATGGTGATGATTTGACACTTCATTGAAGTATTCTAGTATAGTCCACCCTCAAACGGATGGACAAACGGAAGTGGTCAATCAGACTTTGGGGAACTTGATATGATGCATATGTGGAGAGAAGCCAAAGATGTGGGATCAAGCTATACCTCAAGCTGAATTCGCCTACAACTTGTCTCTTTATAGTTCCATATGTATATCTCCCTTTTCTATTGTTTACAGGAAAACACCTCGACATCTCCAAGATTTGTTGAAGTTGCCGACAAGTAGCAAGTTCAGCGAGGCAGCAAGTTCAATGGTAGAGAATGCTTTCAACGTTCAGGAGGAAGTGCGTACAAAGCTTGAGAAGGCTAATGCAAAGTTCAATGCACGAGCAGACAAGAAGAGGTGACTCAAGGTATTCAATGAAGGAGACATGGTGATGGTTTACTTACCGAAAGAATGGATGTCGGCTGGAACTTATAGCAAGCTTAAGCCGAAATGTTATGGCCCATTCAAGATTCTCAAGAAGATCAATGATAATGCATATGTAGTGGATCTTCCAAAAGGAATGGCTATATCGGTGACATTTAACGTGGCAGATATTTCTGATTATCATCCTTCAATCAAGTTGTATTCGAGTGATGCAAACTCAAAGACGAGTTCTTTCGAAGAAGGAGAGACTGATACATGAGATCAAGTATTGGACAAGATGAGAAGAAAAAAAAGCCGATCAAGTGTTTGACGAGACGAGAAGAAAAGCAGCCGAGACGACATCATCGAACAAATACTCAACATATCAACTAGAGTCAAGGTGACAAGACGAGACGACACACCCTAGTCGATAGTTGAGACGATAGGACGAGATGACATACCTCAGTCGATACGAAGGGCGGTGTTAGTCGGCACATGCCAGTTGACACGAAAGGCGTTACTACTCGACACACCTTGTGTCGACTCGGAAACAAATTAAGAAAGTTTCATATTTTTGGTTATTTCCTTTTAAATTCGGACTTTCTTTTTGATTAGGGTTAGGATAGGGTTAGTTGGCTATAAAAATTAGTTACTTTTGTAAATCGAGAAATAACTTTTGTTTGAATTATTCAATCAAGAGAAATTTCTCCATTGTTTTCTTCCCTAAACTTAAAAAAATTAGGGCTTGTGGATTCAAACTTGTTATCTACTTGTTATTATCAGGACTCGTCGACATCAGAACGATATCCGATCGGCCTCCCCGTTTCTACGTCTGCATCAGTTTGCCAATGAGTGTAGGAATGCTAGACTAGGTTTGTCTAGTGACTGATTTAATCCATTTTGGGATTATGAGTTCTTGCTTGTCTATTGTATTAATACCTTACAATTTATCATCTTGGTTTTGTATGAAACAACAGTATATGATACTTTAATTATTGATATCGGGCAAGCATGCACCAGACAATGACATGGACGTGTTTTTAAAACCACTAATTGATGGGTTAAAAAAACTCTGGAATGATGACATATGATACTCATGCAAAGCAGTTGTTCAAAATCTATGGTATTTTACTAAAGACAATTAATGATTTTCTAGCCTACACTAATTTGTATGGGTGGTCTACGAAGGGAACATACGTTTGTCCAGTGTGTGGTGTAGAATATAAAGATCTTCATTTGCAATATAGTCAAAAGTTTTGTATTGGTTTAATAGAAAGTGGTTGAACCTGAAGCACAGATACAGAACAAAAAATGGAACAAGTTTTTTTATAGGACTGTTGAGAAGAGAGATGCTCCGTGTCCATTAAATGGAGATCAGATTGTACATTTGATTGAGAAGTTTCCTACTGTCACATTTGGAAAGAAATGCTATTTGAAAGAGGATCTACTTCGAGCAAGGAACTTGGGTATTCACAAAAAGAGAACTTATGTATTAACAAAAGGATAGCAAAACAAAAGAGACAAGCACAAGTAGTGAGTGATGGGACTGAAGCTATAAAATTTCTATCAGGATGGACAAATTTTAGCATTGTTTTCAATTATCTTATTGGAAAGAGCTAAAAGTATGACAAAACTTAGATGTGATGCACATTGGAAAAAGATATTTTCAATAATCTTTTATCAGCACTATTGCAAGATGCTAATAAATCAAAGGATGATCTACGAGCTCATCAAGATGATAGATATGAGTTATCTGCGTCTCGTATTATGAGTCAAAGATTGAGATATAAACATTTTGTCAAGTCCTCAAATCAATAAATTTACCAGAGGGTTACTCCGCAAATATATTGAATAATGTCTAGATGCAAGAATGGAAAATATTAGGACTTAAAACACATAATTATCACATGCTTCTTCATCAATTACTCCCAGTGGCACTATGCAAGACTATGTAGAAAAAAAGCAGTGAAGGTTATAATTGATTTTTGTGGATTTTTGTGAAATTTTGTGGATTTATCCGAATGGACTTATATTCTATCAATTTCTTGTTAACCACTTACGAATATGATTTAATGACCACGCGACCTCTAGCTTGAAGTTTGCTAAATTTACAGGTATATCAGTTTAACAATGTATTTACTTCCACACTTTTCAAATGAATTACATAATACTAAAAGTAATATTAAAGATTTACATTATCTTTGCTATTGAAATGCTAATTCTTATATAAATCCTTTTTGTCTCTTAGGAAGCATTGGAAAACATGTATGCTAAGCTTGTTGCACAGATCTAGGAGCCCCTAAGTAAAGAGGAGAATTATAATGTGAGCCATTTGGTTTGTGGACTTCCCAAAAAGGAAAGGACCAAGTGGGTTGGAGTGGGAGCTCAGAGGTCGTCTACACTGTTCCAGCCTTCGACAATCTCGATGCCATCAACGATGCCCTTGGGGATACCTTCTTACATGCCATACTCAGCAGGCGATGCAGCTTATTACATCGGTGATTAATTTTTTGGATGGTCAGATTGTCAAGGAGTTGTGGGAGGATATTTAGGAGGAGCTTATGCAAGTGGTCCACCCTACTATTACTTTTGTGATGGTTTCTAGGCAAATAATGAAATCTTGTAGACGTTAAATTCCTACTCGGCTGCAAACGTTCATTACGAACTTTTTGGCCTCTCAAATGGCATTGACCGATAGTGGAGAGAGTAGTAGGCAGGTATGCTTATTTATCTATGTAAAACATGATTAAACACACACAAGACTAAGCGTGATTCTAAATTAAATTTTTTTTGTTTTTGCAATGAAGATGATATCATTGAGAGCACGAGTTGTAGGGATGGAGCTTTTGGTAACAACGCGGATGATGATATGCATGGGGCGGATGACCTGAATTAGTGAGCTTTTATTTTTATTTTTATTTTTATTTTTATTTTTATATCTTGAACATCCTTATATGGGAGATTATGATATGTTTGCACACTTTATATCCTAAACTCTTGCTTGTTGGAATTGTGAGATGTATGTCGGTATGGATGTGGATCTTTTGTGGACTTTAGCTTATTTATTGTTGACAGATGACCTCAAGTTGTGACTTTTGTATGTATGTACCTTGAAAATTATTGTACGTGAGATTACATATTGTTTGTATACTTTGTAGTATTGTTTGTGTGGTTGGTTAAATGGTTGTGGAGATTTTGTGAATTTTGGGCTTGTTTTGGATTGTGGAAATTTCGAGTGTAGTGTGTACGCACGCGAGATATTAACTATGTATATGTGCAGAGAATTTTGAATTTTATGATGTTATCGATAATATGTACTAGGAATAATACACAATTGCAGCAATATTTTTTAATTGATTATCTTACATCCTTAACGACATGCCCGTCAGGATTGTGTATAACATACTTGACAGGCTTGCCGTCAAGGATGATCATCCTCGACAACAATGCTCGTCAAGGATGTTATTAGCATCCCTGATGGGCGTGCCGTCAAGAATAAACATCACTGATGACGGACCTGTCAGAGATCTTATCTGAACACTGGCGGGGTCACCGTCAATGATGTAACAACATCGCTAACAGATGCGCTATCAGCGATATTTGAACAAAGCTGACAATGTTTCTTCCCTGACGGCTGCACGTCAGGGATGTTTCTTCCTTGATGAGGTTTTTATTGACGGCGTATCCTTAATGGGAAGCTGTCAAGGATACGCTTCCTTGACAGATTTTATGATCGGGAAAGCGCATCAAGGATGCACAGATTTCTACTAGTAATCTAAGGTGCTGGTTCATGTGGAGAAAAATCCTTGCACATTGTGATTTAATCCTTTGTAAGGTAAATTCATGCATATTGAGGTTTTATTTTCAGTTTAGAGATTTTTTTGGTTTTTTATTTACATTTTACAAGAAACATCGCTTAATCAAGTGAGAAAACAATGCCGATAGATGATGAGTTTTGAATGACGTCTGAGATAATTCTGAAAGTCTAATATGGGTTGTTTCTTGGTTGCATGTTCATGTAGAGAAAAATGTTTCATGGTATGCCTTTTCTTTATATAATAAGTAAATATAGTATTGAATTGATATGACTATCCATTTTAATTTCAACATTTTGCTCAGTTAGTCTAGATTGTGCCAGTAATTGTAGATTGTGCCTATAGTTGGCATTTATGCATAAGATTATATAGAAAAGTGTGTTTTTATTATATTATATTGATGTCTGATTTTGATATATTATATTTCAAACACGATTTATTATGTTGCTTTCAAATATTTTTAGATATGTCTCGACTCAAATTTTAAAGTTGTTGAGGAAAAAATTATTATTGATGTTTGATCTCCATACATTTTATTTTGAATGCTATATATTATGTTGCCATCAAATATTTTTAGATGTGGTAATTATGTGAAATTATTATTAAACTATTAATATTAATGTTAATATATAGTTATTTGTGTTTATTGCTTATATTTACCATGTAGATTGATACCAAAATGGGAAATTAATGAAATTAGAATAAAAATAACAAATTTAGATAAAATAATTAAGGTAAAATAGCATATATAATCCCAAAAACATTATTATCAAAATTTAGGACTAATTATTTATTACAACGGCATTGTTTGCACAGATATAAAACTAGTATGTATATATCGTAACACCACTATTGTGAATTGTCATATATAAAAAGCTGATTATTGCAATTTTCATTTATAAAAGGGGTTTTCATCTTTTAGCCCGAAGTTATACCCTAACTTATTTATAAACCCATTCAGTTTCATAAATATTTATGCACCCAAGATACCTCCTCCCAATTATTTTTAAACCCAATCCTTACGATACAAGGTATTTATGCATAGTATTTTTCAAAATTCCCAAAATAGCCATCCTTTAATCTGTAAATAGATCTATGAATCTCAGTCCCCAACTTTTTCGTACAATTCCTAGCTTCTAAGGGTCTCCAAGTCCTTGCAAGGATATTCGTCATCATCCTCCACGGTCTTCTGAGGTTTTATCCCTCTATGGTTCTTTTCTTCCGCCACTGCTAGTTCCGCCAAACGCCATGAGCAAGGGTAGGTTGTTGGGCAGGTTGTTAGGAGTGATGTGGTGGGGCAATTGATAGCGGAAAGGCTGGTGGTGATAATGGTAGCGCCATTTAGGAGCATGACTTACAAGGAGCTACCGTTGGAGAGGAGAAGGCAGCTACGACGTCAGATACTATTAGGATTATGGGTCAGTCATCACCAGCATCGACGTAGTAGCCCATGAATGATGGGTTTCATGGGCTGCCGCTGAAATTGATAAATAATGTATAATTGCCCGTTGAGGCTTATGGTTGGGCTGCTAGAGGAGGAAGAGATCTTTATTAGAGATTTTTGAGATTATTCTTTAGGATTTCTTATCTTTTCTTCTACTTCCTTCATTTATCATTTTATGGGTTTTAGTTCTTTATTCCCTTTTTCTTTTTATTGCTCATCTGGAGCATGGTTGCTTGTAACATAAGAGAAGCTTATACATTTCTATAAATTCTTGGTTCTTCTATGATGATAAGAGTTTGTGATGGTAATACTACAACAATTAAGTACCTTTGGAGCTATTGCAATACTATAATTCTTCATAGCTGACATAGTGTAACACCTTATTTATACAATCTCTAATCAAAGTGCAGCATTTTATGCTAATGAGTAATACCTTATTTGGAAAGTGTAGCTCCTTACACAATTGTATAGCTCTTTATAGCAGAAGTATAGTTCTTTATTGCTAAAGTATAGCTCTTTACTGTCTCTAAAAATGCAGAAAATAAAACAAGTGAGTAATTTTTTTGATCAATGAAAATGGGGGACCATGTATATATTACTCTATTCTAAATGCTTCTACTTTATCAAAAAATAGATATGATTTATTTCACTAAGTTTCAGAATTTTAAGAGACCATAAAAGATAGAGAGCTATACTTTATCAATAAAGAGGTATACTATGGTCGTAAAGAGCTGTAGTTTAGAATAAAGATATATACTTTCACAAAAAGGTGCTACACTTCAGTATAAAGAGCTATGTTTTTCCAAAAAACTGGAAAAATTGAGAGTGGACCTCTCGTCGACATGAATCATCAATTTAACAACACATTGTATACATCATCACATGTTTATATTGCTAAAAAAACTGATTTGATTTATTATACTAAGTTTCAGAATTCTCAGAGAATATGAGCTTTACTTTGTCAACAAAGAGCTATACTATTACAAAAATGTGTTACACTTCAGTATAAAGAGCTATACTTTTCCAAAAATTAAAAATTTGAGAGTGGACCTCTCATCGACATGAATAATTGATCGAACAGCACATTGTATACATTATCACACATTTACATTGCTCAGAAAAAACTGATTTGATTTATATTCAGTGCCCAAACTCAGCACTATCCAAAATCACCATTTATAAAATCAACACAACATGAAACAATCAAGTATACAAATCTGAAACAATCAAGTACACAGATATGTGACAGTGGTCTTTTCTCCTTCGTCGGAAAGTTGAACTGTTTAGCGATGTCTTGCACCAAAATAAGAGCGAGAGAGGTGTGTGGTGCCAAAATAAGAGCGAGAGGGTGTTTTTATGCGAACTAGAGAGATTAAGGATAATTATTTTCAAGGATTTTGAGATCGATTTGGGGGTTTTGATGTTTGAGGATCGACATGGATCGCTCTATTTGGGAAAGTGAAATGGAGGAGAGAGAGGGATAGACCGGTTGTATTTGGGGACGAATGGTAGTTTAGAAAATTTTGAGTTACTGGGTAAATACAGTATAAAGGATGAGTGTATTATTATACATATTGGGTGTAAAAATAAGTGGGATGAGATACATTGGGTGTATTGATGCTTGCAAAAGTGGATGGATTTTTAAATAAGTTAAGTTTAAACTGAGTTAAAAGAGAAAAACCCCTATATAAAAAGAGTACATGCAATCTAACTCTTTAGCATGTTGCTGTCTTCTGCCAAGATGAAAAACAAACATTAACGACCCTATCATCACTATTTCATTTCTCACATCTCCGCGTGATTGAGTAAATCGTAACATTAAACTATGGACAAGGAAGTAAAGCCAAAATTCCCGTTCGAAATTGGTGCCCCAAAATCGTAACATTAAACTAATTGCAAAGTTACAGAAAACGACGAGAGCGACGACAACAACCAGCTAACAGCTCGTCGTCATAAACTCCATTCGCTGCACCTTCCCCTTTATGGCTTTACTCCGCAAGGGGGGAACATCGATGAAGCAACTCCACGAGAGCCTCGGACGGAATCACTTGAGAAGGAGAAGACACCAAACAGGAACAAAACAAAACCAAATTCCCTCTCGAACTTCGCGCCTCGGAGGCGCTAACCTCTTCTGCACGGTTTCATAAATGATGGTGCTTGCGGGGAAGAGCGTTGTGGATGTACACTGTTCAAAATCACATGAAGAGAGTGACCAAGGCACCCGCTGATTTTACTGTCAACGTTGAAAGGCTTAATTGCACTTGAATACCCTGTAGTTTCCCCTACTTTGTACTTACATACACTCATTTGTTTTTAGCGGTACTTACGTATCCTAAAGTTTTCAAAACTTGAACTTAGCCATGTCCAAACGGCCCAGCTCGGCTCGGAAAACCGGGCCCGGTCTGGACAGGTTTTTTTTAATTTTTTTATATCTTTAAATTTTCAAGAATATATAGCCAAAATTTAATCAAATTTTTAATAAAAACAAGCATATTATTAATCACTTGATATTACATAATTTATAAATACAAAAATTATAAAAATTAAAATGATAATAATAACTTCTTTATTAATAATCAGTTGATCATCTATAATTATAAATTTATTTTGGAATTCGTCGCATCACAATGAATGAATATATCCCAACTAGGTTGGCACCTACTCACCTATATCACTATCATTTGCAACTATTTCCAAAATAATTTATCATAAATTTTCAGCTAAGAAATAAAAATTACAATTTGATGAATAATGTCTGTTCTTTATATCTATCTGCTAGTCCTAACTCTTCAAATTTATCTTCAATATCAGCCATCCGATCTATGCCTTGTGTTCTCTTCTCGTACCTCTACCAATCTCGTAGATATATTACCGCTTGTATGGTATACGGATCTAACGATGTCCTTATAGGTTCTGCGGAAGCACACACTAAACACTAGAAGGGGTGAATAGTGTTATTTAAAATTTTACAAGATAAATTTTAACTTGCAAGAACGAATGACAATAATCATAGAAATTAAACAATCACAAACAAGAGATTTATACTAGTTCCATCACCCCGGGTGTACATCCAGTCCCCAAGTAAATCCCACTTGAAATTTCCACTATAATTTTGAAACCAATTACAAAATCAAATCTGACCAATTTATAAGTCCCTGCAAATTGCAACATCAATCTCTACACCAAGAGATCTACTCTCACACCCGAGAGAAACCTTCTTTGAAGAAAAATACAAATTCCTATAAGCCTTGAAGTGTTAGTGAAGTGCACCAGTGGCTTAGGAACTTTTTATCTCTCTGAATATTGCCTAAACAATCTTTAATAGTGATGGGGGAACAAAGGCAATCTCAGAACTTTCTTTTCTTGACACTTAGAATGAAAATTTGAATCAAGAAAGCATGACTTTGCACAAATTGCGAATCTTATGTATATGAAAGATGATGAGAAAATTCTGAAGCTAACACCTATTTATAGCATCTGAAAAACTCAAAATTTAAACCTATCTAACGTTTTAAAACGGCTATAAATGTTCACTTATTCAAATTCAGAACAGTTAGAAAACTATCTCTGTAGTCGACTACTAGTCTTAGTAGCCGACTACACTGATTCTATTCAGACTCTGTGAAGTCAAAAAACTAGTTGGTAGTCGACTACTAATGGCATTAGTCGACTAATCTGTAAGACTAAAGTTTCTGTAAGTTTGAACTGATAATGAGTAGTCAACTATTAAGCAAAGTAGTCGACTAATCTATAAATTCACAGTTTCTATAACTTTGACTAAGGCTTGAGTAGTCGACTACTAAAGTTATTAGTCGACTACTGATACATAGATATGCGATATATTATATTTTTTGAGACTCACTCTATATCTATAAACTCTAATGGTTAACTCAGGGGATTTTTATTGTTAAACACACACTAAACATGTGTTAGTGTGTTCTAAATACTATGTGCGTGTATGTGTTGTGAGTGATCAAGAGTTGTACAAAATTCTAAGCAAAAAAATGTAAAATTACAAATTTACAATTAAGCACATCTTCTTTGCTTGTCTTGTTGCCTTGAACTCATCCTGCACTTAGTTTCTTATCTTGAGCATATCGGATGTTGCTATCTGCATTAATATGTTAGTGCATATATAATACAAATAGTAAATAAATTGTTATAATCAAAATTATATCTTGGGGACAAGATATCCAATAGTCCTATGATCGTCGATCAAACGTCCTGCTGTGCTGAATGCGAATTCCGAAGCTACCATGGAAACCCGTACTGTTAGTAAGTCACGAGCCATGATTGAAAGTATAGGATATGAAACTGTTCCATATATTTTTCACCATTGTAAAATATCTAAACTATTATTTTAACATTTAACTAAAGATGCAATTAAATATTGATCAATTTTAGAAACCTCTGATCCAAGTCTAGATCCACCAGTTAGCTTAGCTACCATTGATTCCCTATCAAAACTCATACTTTTGCCCCGACTTGAGCTCGTAGAAGCAGAAGCGCTTGTAGACTGATGTGTAGTTACACCATATCTAGCTGCATACTTATCATATAATCTTTAAAACTAATTTCTAATAGTATTATGATGAGTAAGATAAGTAACGGTTTGACCATCATCAGTGTCTATTATCATATTACCATACAAAGAATTTAACAAACTTTGAAGGCTAATATCCTTCAAACATGGATCAATAAGAACCCCCAAACCAAAAATAATAGGAATTGGCATAAAATACTTATTAAATTTACTTTCCATTTGAAAAATTATAATTCCAAAATAATTATCCATATGATATTTATTAAATAATTTGAATATTTAAAACTTTTAAAGCAGCTAAAGTAATGGTCGGATAATAACATCCAGATAATAACATAGTAGCATCATAAAAAACTTGTAACATCTCTTTTAAATTACATATAACTATTCATTTATCCTCATTTATTCCATACACACTACTAGAGCTAGAACTAGAAGTATGGAAAGCAATAAAATAACTTATAATTTCTTTATATTCTATTGCTACACTTAACATTACATAGGTAGAATTCCACCTATGGTCAACATCTTTTGGAATTAGTCTGAGTATTAAAAAAAAATTTCTTTTACAAAATTATTTTTATCTTTTAATTCTTTGCTCAGAAGCATTATGAGCATAAGCTACTGTCCTAACCTTTTCTATCATGGATTTAATTTCACCAAATGCATTTTGAACAATTAAATTTAAAATATGACACACATCTAATATGAAAAATATCACCATGACATGGAAACAACAGAGATGTTTTGAGATAGCTAACAACTATATTATTATTACCTGCGTTCTGTGATACATAAATAACCAGTTTTTACTTTAGATATCCAAATATCAGAAGTTAAAGAAAATTTATAGTTTAAACTTTAAAAATAAGAAATTATTTTTACTTGTTCCTCCTGATAATATTTAAAAATATCACGTTGACAAGTTTGAAGAGAAATTTTTTAAATGCGGGATAAAAAACATCTATAAACATATCTTCAAATTCATCACTTTCTACTAATTTAAAAGGAATATTTTTAAGAATAATAAACCTGATGATGCATTTTCTGGCATAGACTGCATCATAATTCCAACTACTGAGACTATCAGAAGATGAGGATTGTAAGAGTAAAGATTGTCGAATATCACCTTGAGGCGTCTGACATTTGTCGTGTTTATCTAAATGGCGTTTGATGTGGTTGGTGCTGCTTTTATGATGAGCTTAGAAAATATTGCCACACAACGCACACTTAGCGTTCTAGGTGAGAAGCCTACCATGTTCATCCCTGGTGACGTCTATCTTCTCAAAAAAATCCACACATCAGATCTTGACCTTTTAGGAGATCTTGGTGTAGAATCGTCACCACCGGAGTCGGGATCAACATCGGTAGTAGTAGGAGGAGTAGTTATAGCTCCTATAGTAGGAGGACTCATTTCATGATCAGGAGTCGGTTTTTGTTGTTATGTTTTTTGTAGAAAAACAACATGGTATTGTATTTTTTCCTTAAAGTATTTTCAAAACACAATGTTGAGTGTTTTTGGTCAACACTTGTTTGACCCATAACAACATAAGTATTAAATATATTATTAATATATTATATATATTAATTATAATAAATTATATTACAATAAATTATATTATAAATAAAATATTATCATATTTAGTTTACATAATTATAGTATTATAAATATTAAATATAATACAATATAACACTATATAATGTATTATAATATTATTATGTACTTTAATGTGTTATATTATATTATAATTATTACATATTAATTTTAAATAAATATTTAATTATTTTGATATATAAATTTATTATTGTTCTATATTATATAATATATTTTTAAAATAATATTATTTTATTATTAGTAAAATATTATACTATTATTAACATTATAAATATTTAATAAATGTTTCATAATTATGTTATTACTAGCATATTATTTATAAATAAATATAATATAAATATTTCAATATTATATATTATGTTATAATTTCTATATGTTAGACTTTATTAATAATACTTTAATAATAGATTAATATTTTATGTTATAAATAAATAATATTAAATTATAATATATTATTTTTACATTAATATTTGTAGGCAATAAATGATTTTAGTATTAAAAATTATTTTACTTTATAATATATTATATTATTTATTATGTAATATATTAATATTTTATATATTATATTAAATCTACTTATATACATATTATTATATTATTATTATTTTACTATTTTATTATTAAGTTATGTTTACTTTGTAATTATTAATTTATTACAAATTATTTATTAAAAAATATTTTATTATGATTTATATATTTTACTATTATTTTTTAGTATATAATTCATTGCCAACATATTAAAATATTGTTTATTATAATATTTTATTATTATTTATTATTATTTATATTTGATTATTTTTATCATATTATTATTTAATATTATATAATACATTATCAGCATATTAAATACAAATATTTAATATGTTATTATATTATTATATGAGATGTTTTAATTATTTTATTTTTATGTTATTTAATAAATATTTTTAATATATTAAATTAAATATAACATAATAGAGTATAATGTAATATAATATAATAAGCATGTTGATAATAACTATATATTAATTACATTTAATACACTATATTAGATATTATATTTACATCTCATCAAACTCAAAAACAAAACACCAAGCATAAAACACCTAAAATGTGTTTTGAAGTTAGTGTTATGTTTTTTGTTTGAGGATAATTTAGCGCAAAAAACACAATGGTTACCAAATGCAGGGTGTTTTATTTTTGGTAAAACACCATAGAAACAAGTAAAACACATGATATCCAATTGGAGCCTAAATTAGTCAAAACCAATTGATAAATTACCAATTTTAAAGTTGATACTCAAGCAGTTTATAAGTTTGTCCTTCTTCCTTATATAATTTTCTTTACAATGCCTTCTCTAATATTTTTACAAGGCCTTCTCTAGTATTTATATATGGTAGTTTGATAGAGGTCTATCACAGTAGCTAGAGGGACAAGTGTGGTCATAGTCTCCCCTAGCTTTTTAACAAACATTTCTTACATGTATGTGGGGCTTTTCCATATTAATTCCCCACATATTTCATATCTGAAATTAGTCCTCAAATTTTTACATTTGTAATTAGTCTTCTTGGTCTTCATATTTTGAAATTAGTCTTCCAAAATTTTGAAGTATTTCAGAATTAACTATTTCTTACATTTACCATCTAAATCATTAATCACAATCAAATAGTGGTTAACCACGGACATGTAACTACTAAATTACCAAATCATCCAAAATTGTTTAAGAAATGTGTTATGCTGTTTTCAATCACCGAAGTGCAACCCTTTGCTAGAAAAGGACGAGTGTACTTCTGCATGCAATGCCCCAATTAAATTGGCGTCCCAAGACTAACAAGGGTTTCAACTTAGTCGACCGATCAAGTTGACATTCCTTCATGACGACTCAAAAGGCAGTACTAGTCGACCCTCTTGTCGAAGACGACTCGCAACGAGCCCACTCGACCTGCTATTCGACGCCTCACGATGACGACTCAAAGGGCGTTACTTCTTGTCGAAGCTAAAGGACGACTTCCTTCTTGAGCATCTCCTACTGACAACATGTCAGCATCATATTTAATGTTGGGCAGGTGTCATCATGCCTCTAGCCCCGATAGTCTTCATGACTCATCGGACAACGTAGGCACTGTCATGCTTCCGATCACTTCTCGTTTAATGCTGAGGTGATCCACTTCCAGTCATCAGCCGACACCTATAAAGAAAGCGCTGATGCAGCCGCCAGCCCATGCTTCTTCACCGTCATCTTGTGCTCGACCACAATGATGATTTCTACCCTTTCAGAATCCCTATAACTATAGGTACTATACTAACATACAAAAGGTTAACAAAATCTGATCTTCTGAGATAGATCAGAAATTTGTACTACACACAAGAACTCTCATAGTTCTTTACTTTTCCCACTCAAGCTTGTAGGTAGTAAAAACCGCCTATAGGTCCCAAATACAGCTCAAGACTGAGAGAA
The DNA here is from genome assembly GCF_001876935.1 of Asparagus officinalis. NCBI lineage: Eukaryota > Viridiplantae > Streptophyta > Magnoliopsida > Asparagales > Asparagaceae > Asparagus > Asparagus officinalis. The sequence goes on from NC_033797.1 coordinate 76,540,144, forward strand.
GATGAAGAATGTCATCATATAAGTCAAAGAAGAGTAGCCAAAGCAAAAGGAAGCAAAGAAGAATGCAAAATGACAACCCAAAGGGACACAAAGTTGTCTCACAGTTGGTGAGACAGTCCCCATTGTCTCGCATTTTCAAGACAGTGTAGGCTATCTTGGATACGCAAGACAGTGAGAGCTGTCTCGCCAATTGCGAGACAACCTCTCGTGCTTTCTGACGGTTTTGTGACTTTTTACGGGGTCCACGTAGCTCCATAACTATTGGGAAACCTTCATTAATGTTAATGGACGACTATAGACACGAAATACACTCACCACGCTTAAAAAACATGATATTTAATGCACTTCAAGTGGTAGGACGACGGTTACAAACTGGTTGGAACTGCTTCCTTTAGCCGAGACTGTAAACACTGTCTCACCCAAAGGAGGCAGTGATCGTTAGTTATTTCAAATTCTTTTCGACGGTTACGGCTTCTAATGGCTATAAATACCCCTTGGCACACTCGTGCATGGGGGTACTGATGATACTGAGGGACGGACGATAATTTGGAAGCAGATACTAGAATTTGGTGAACTTTGAGCATAAGAGAGAGAGAGTTATTCACCACTTTCAAGCAATTTCAAGTGCCCTTGGGTGTTTCCTTGAGTTCAAGCTTTGACTTGTTCACGAGAAGAGTGTTCATCTTATTTTGCTAAGATATTCACTTCAGTTCTTGTTTCCACGTCAAAACCTTAACTTTCAACCTTCTACATTTCCAGCTTGGAACGTTGATTCGGTGGTCCACGAATTACGCATCCCCGACACGGGTAAAGATCCCACATAAGCAGAGGCTTCTACGTAGAAGTATGTGTGTGTGTTTCTAGGGAGCATAATAATTTTCTTTCTTTGTAAAGAAGAGTTATACACGTGTAAGCTCATTCATTTATTTCTGTTAAAATATTTTAATGGAAGCAACAAAGAAAATTGTTCCCAACGCAAACATGTTGGCGACCACAGTGGGAAACAACAGTCTCGACGTCAAGACTAGAGTGTCGTGGCCGATCAAGATTCTGATCGATTCAACGGTGGAGTATGAGTTCGATTAGGCCAAGTTGGAGGAGTATCTCTCCTCACCTTCATCAAGGTCTTCCTCTCACCATAAGTGCAGGAGGATCTCGTCTACGAAAAAAGTGTTTTAGTCATCAACTCCGATGAAGGCTATAGGTGATGACTCTCGCCCAATAGTTGTCGAGGCTTCCCCTCGCAACACTACTCCGGCAACTAATAAAGATGGAAGCTCTACTCATCATAACTCCTCCCTAGTTAAGGAGTTGTTCAACCAAAATTCGTCAACTCTGACGAAAAGGGTTCGTCAGAGGTAAAGCCAACACCAGGTCTGTTAGCTTGCCAAGGCCTTAGAGGCAATGGATGGAGTTCGCTGTTGGCCTTCTTGTTTTGATGATGTTTAACAAACAATTTACCACTAATGTTGTTTGTCTAGTATTTGTGTATTCTTATTTATTGTAGACAAACAACGTAGTTGGAGGTTGGATGGATTGCGCTTCAACGATCATATCAAGAGGAGGTTGGCGGAATAGTGGAGTGAAGTATTGCATTCAAGTTCAAGATCCAAGTTTTAGCTTCATCCGCAAGTGTACCAAGATAGAGCTTCGTTGAAGATCACAAGCTTGGGTATATTTAGTTTAGGTTTTTATACTTGTGTGTTGATACTTTAAGCTCATATTATTCACACACACGTATTTGTTGATTTTATCAAAATATAGGTGTTTTTGTGAAAACATTATTTTATTAGTTTATAGACTTTAATATCAGTTTATACATAGTTTATAAAGTTTATAAAATCATTTTGTAGAGTTTCAAAAGTTTGTTTAAATCAAATGTCAAAACATGTATGTTTTGTTTTCATGTTTTTGGACATATTTGAAAAATGATGGGTTTTCACTATTGGGGAATGCAATTCCAAAAATTCTTTTTGTAACATGTTTATTATCATGTTTATAAACATTTTCCAAAGTTTCATAATTTTTGGAATTTATTTGTTATTTTTAAAGGCACTTTAAAAATCAGTTTTCCAGCATGAACAGTGCCTGTGCATGTTTATAAGTCGACTTATAAACCCTGACAAGTCGACTTATGAACTCCTCTAGAAAGTGCATTTTCTCCTCTGCTAAGTCGACTTATAAAGCAAGGCAAGTCGACTTATATAAGTCGACTTATAACTTTTTATAAGTCTACTTATGAAGTGTTGCACAGTTATGTATTTTTGACCAGTTTACAAAATAAATTATTTCTCTCAAATGGGAAGTGATATTTAAGAAATTCCTTCTCTAACATGTTCATATACACGTTTAGAAGCTTCCCTAAAAATTTTATAATTTTTGGAGTTAATTTACTGTGTCAAATTGATTTTAGAAAATCGGGTGTTTCAGCAGTTTTTAGAATCTGAAATATCTGTATTCAAATATTCATTTCTCACAAATGAGAAGTGATATTTCAGAAATTATTTTTGTAAAATGTTTATTTACATGTTTAGAAACATCCCTCAAAATTTCATAATGTTTAGAGTTGATTTACTATTTTTAACTGATTTTACAAATCCAGATACGCATAATTTTCAGCATCTGCCAAAAACTGTATATGTCATAAGTCGACTCTAAGTCGACTTATCAGAGAGCCGTTGCACAGTAACGGCTAGTTTTCTGTTTTGTTTGTTTTTGGGTTTTTGGTCATTTCCTTGGGGTTTTGGCTGATGTCTTGGGTTGTTATAAATACCCCATTGCATTTACCTCTCCCATCTAACAAGAACAACAAGAGAAAAGTTTTTAAGAGGTTTACAAGTTTTGTTTAAGGGTTTAGTGTTTGTTTAAAAAGCTTTTAAGCATTTACAAGAGTTTGATTTGTGGAGCAAATTTCACAAGAGCAAGTGGAGATCATCCTTGGTGTTTGAGCATTCATTCTTCTCCCTCTCTCTTGTCATCTATAGAGAAGTTTCCTTAAACTCAATTCTAGCATTTTATAAGTTTGTTCTTAATTTCATAAGCTAGATTTCATATTGAGTTTATATTGTTTTATCTCTTTGTTCACACACAACCTATTGAGCTTATTGTATTTACATTCATAGTATAATTTGGGGTTGTGGGTTTGTGACTAAGAGTTGTGCTTAATTGAGTTCTCACCTTGTTAGAGAGAACAATCATTTGTCATATTGTGCCTAATTGTGAGGATTCACTTGTAATACACTTGTACACCGAGAGAAGTGTGTGGTGAGAGACGGGGTCGAATCCAAGAGGAGTGGCGTCGGTTGACGTGCCTAGGGAGAGGTTGTAACCGAGCACTTGAGGAGGAGGACACGGGCTAGGACCAACACTTAGTGTGTGAGGTGTGATTACATAGTGATTGTATTGTGAGGTGTAAACGTTGTTCGGGTGAACGTAGAAAACCCGGTTGTGATAGTGGAGATCTCCTCGAGGTGAGGAGCGGAGACGTAGGTCGTGGGGACCGAACTCCGTAATCATATTGCTTGTTTGTGATTGCATTGGCGCACTTCTTTTATGTTTATATCTTATATCGCCTTTGTATATTACTTGTTGATTATATTGCCCACTATCTACTTTAGATTGTTTACCTTTGAGTTTATATATCCTTGCACATACATTGCCTATATCTCTTTGTTAGGATATATCTTGTTGTTCATATTGCTTATCCTAGCTCATATACATTGTTGTATTTCATACTTGCTAGGATAACTTATTAATTAAGTTTTAATTGGCATAAAATCGGATTAGATTAGCATAAGACCCTAATCACCCCCCCTCTAGGGTCTAACAATTGGTATCAGAGCTTGGTGCTCTTTGATTTAAGGTCTAATCGCCTTGAGTTAAAGATCCAAGTTAGCTTATTGTGCTAATCTATTTTTGAGCTTTAATTGTATCTTGCTTGCCTTTTTATATTATGGATATGCATGGTTTAGGTTATGCCATTAATATTACTCCTAGATTAGATAATTTCCCCTATGCCCAATGGTGTGTTAGATTTAAACTTTTTGTTCAATCTAAACACTTTGATTTATGGGAAATTATAGATGATGCCTATATTGTGCCCACTATGGAGAAATCCAAGTGGAATAAAAATGATCATCGCATGTTTACTATGAACAACATTTTGTTAGAATATTTGCTAAATGCTTTTAACTCATCTATGTCTAACAAGTTTGTTCATGTTGATAGTGCTTACACCTTATGGAAATTAATTGAAGCACATCAAGGGGACTTGAAGGCGATCCAACAAGTTTTGGCGGATCCGGCTTCAAGTTCATGTGGAGCATCATGCACACGGCCACTAGGCGATAGCCCTAGTGAGGTTTGCGAGTTCGAAACCATAAATGATTTACCTAATGATGAACTTGCTTGTGCATATGATAAGTTAACGCATGCCTACACTAAGTTGCATAATAATTTCATTGATCTTAAAAGCAAGCATGTTAATTTAAAATCCGATCATGAATTGCTAGCATCAAAATTTGATACTATTGCTAAAGATAATGTGATCCTTAAAGAAAATAATGAAAAATTAAAATTGGATCATATTACCTTGAGTTCCAATGTTGCTAGCTTAATTCATGAGAAGAATGATGCCATGTTAGAAGTAGAGTCTATTAGAAGTAAATTTACATCATTTAAAAATGATCATATTTGCTCTACTTCTATTGACAATGCTTCTATGCCTAATGATGAGTTGAACAATATTAAAAATCGCATTTCATCTTTAGATTCAACTCTTAACACATGCATTGTTAATAACAAGAAACTTATGGACTTATGTGCAAAGTCTCGTGCTAACTCTTCAAAACCAAGCACTCACTATGCACATATGTATAGCAAAGTTTACAAATGTTTGGCCAAATTTTGTTTTGATTTAAAGAGAGTTTCACATTTGCAAAATAATTTTAAAAGATCATCCATGTTTGCAAATGTTTCTAAAGTTTCCCGTGCACAACCGTTTGGTCAACATAAGCAAATGCTTCCTTTCCATTGTACTTATTGTAATCGGAAGGGTCATTTGAGTAATTTTTGTTATGACCGTGTTCGTGCACCATATATGCCTAAGAGGGTTTATAACCCTAAGGCTTTGAGCTTAAATGATAGGGGTCATGTCCCTAAATCTTTTGGTACCAAGAGTTCTTGGGTACCAAAACAAATTTAAACTTTAAACCAAGAATTTTAGTGTTCTTACTTTTTCCTTTCTTGGTTTTAAAATTATGTCTTAAAATATTTTGATTATGAAAATAAATTTATTATTGATAAAATCTTTTGTTTTCATGATTATTTGTTTTGTTTTGATGAGAGGTTTGTACTTATATAACCCTCCGGATTTATTGGGTGTTTATTCCCAAACATTGTTTACCGGGTGCTAAAAATGTTCATATGGGTTGATACTAGCTCAAGAGCTATATATAGTTGCCTCTCTTGATTTTTGAAAATCAATGATGATTTGGTTTCATGATTTAAACTTTGATTTATGATTTCAATTGGTTTATTTGTTTTCATTTGAAAACTTTTTACATGAATCTCATGTTCCTCTTCTTTTGATTTCATAAATCTATTCATTTATATGGTTTTTATACTTTTTGTGTTAATGAGACACTTCTTTCATATTAACATATTTATATGTGTTCTCATTGTCCTTTTGTATGTGAGTGGTGTTTAGCATATTTTTCATCTATGCTTGCTCACATATGTTTGCCATGATCTTTATTTCATATATCTTCTATATGGCATTTTGATAGGGGGAGAAATCCTCATCCCTATATTTGCTTTGTACTCACCCATGCTTATTGATAGGGGGAGCTTTCGCTCTCTTATTCTTTTTGTCCCCTTTTTGATGTTGTCAAAGGGGGAGAAATATTGTGAGTATATTCTTTCTTGTTTATATGCATGTGAATTATAAATTATATATTTATTTTCTTCATGCATATATTTCTTTTTGTAAATTGTTTGTCATCATCAAAAAGGGGGAGATTGTTGGCCTTCTTGTTTTGATGATGTTTAACAAACAATTTACCACTAATGTTGTTTGTCTAGTATTTGTGTTTTCTTATTTATTATAGACAAACAACGTTGTTGGAGGTTGGATGGATTGAGCCTACACGATCATATCAAGAGGAGGTTGGCGGAATAGTGGAGTGAAGTATTGCATTCAAGTTCAAGATCCAAGTTTTAGCTTCATCCGCAAGTGTACCAAGATAGAGCTTCGTTGAAGATCACAAGCTTGGGTATATTTAGTTTAGGTTTTTATACTTGTGTGTTGATACTTTAAGCTCATATTATTCACACACACGTATTTGTTGATTTTATCAAAATATAGGTGTTTTTGTGAAAACATTATTTTATTAGTTTATAGACTTTAATATCAGTTTATACATAGTTTATAAAGTTTATAAAATCATTTTGTAGAGTTTCAAAAGTTTGTTTAAATCAAATGTCAAAACATGTATGTTTCGTTTTCATGTTTTTGGACATATTTGAAAAATGATGGGTTTTCACTATTGGGGAATGCAATTCCAAAAATTCTTTTTGTAACATGTTTATTATCATGTTTATAAACATTTTCCAAAGTTTCATAATTTTTGGAATTTATTTGTTATTTTTAAAGGCACTTTAAAAATCAGTTTTCCAGCATGAACAGTGCCTGTGCATGTTTATAAGTCGACTTATAAACCCTGACAAGTCGACTTATGAACTCCTCTAGAAAGTGCATTTTCTCCTCTGCTAAGTCGACTTATAAAGCAAGGCAAGTCGACTTATATAAGTCGACTTATAACTTTTTATAAGTCTACTTATGAAGTGTTGCACAGTTATGTATTTTTGACCAGTTTACAAAATAAATTATTTCTCTCAAATGGGAAGTGATATTTGAGAAATTCCTTCTCTAACATGTTCATATACACGTTTAGAAGCTTCCCTAAAAATTTTATAATTTTTGGAGTTAATTTACTGTGTCAAATTGATTTTAGAAAATCGGGTGTTTCAGCAGTTTTTAGAATCTGAAATATCTGTATTCAAATATTCATTTCTCACAAATGAGAAGTGATATTTCAGAAATTATTTTTGTAAAATGTTTATTTACATGTTTAGAAACATCCCTCAAAATTTCATAATGTTTAGAGTTGATTTACTATTTTTAACTGATTTTACAAATCCAGATACGCATAATTTTCAGCATCTGCCAAAAACTGTATATGTCATAAGTCGACTCTAAGTCGACTTATCAGAGAGCCGTTGCACAGTAACGGCTAGTTTTCTGTTTTGTTTGTTTTTGGGTTTTTGGTCATTTCCTTGGGGTTTTGGCTGATGTCTTGGGTTGTTATAAATACCCCATTGCATTTACCTCTCCCATCTAACAAGAACAACTAAGAGAGTTTTAAAACAAGTTTAAGAAAGTTTTAATCAAGGGTTTAAGTTTGTTTAAAGTGTGTTTATAAGCTTTTAAGCATTTGAGTGTTTCGATTTTGTGAATCAAATTCCACAAGAGCTTGAGGAGATTATCTATTGAAGTTTGAGCTTCCAACTATCATCCCTCCATCTCTTGTTATCAAATTGAGAAGTTTTCTAAACTCAAACTCTAGCTTTACATTTATATACTTGTTTGATTATCATTGTTCTTAAGCTAGATTTTATATTTGAGTTTAGTTTGATTTTGATTTTACTCATTGTTACACACACCCACATTGAGCTTTTAGTATTTACATACATAGTATAGTTGGGTGGTGAGAGGTTGTAACTTTGAGTTGTGCTTTAATTGTGTTCTCATCCATATTAGAGAACAAATTATATTTGTTGCATTGTGAGATTGTTAGGTTTTCGGTGAGCTAGAAACCGAGTGTGTTGTGAGGTTTTCGGTGAGCTAGAAACCGAGTGTGGGGTGAAAGTTTTCGGTGAACTAGGAAACCGATTGTGAGGAGTGACGTTGATCGGTGAGCGTTGAAAACCGATACTGTGAGGTGTAAACGTTGTTCGGGTGAACGTAGAAAACCCGGTTGTGATAGTGGATTTCTCCCCGGGAGTGGGGAGCGGAGACGTAGGACGGAAGGTCCGAACTCCGTGATCATATCGTGTGTTTGTGATTGCATTGGCGTTCTTATTCTTGTTTTCATATCTTATATCGCCTTTGTGTATTGCTCATCATATTACCCTATCACTTGTGTAGATTGTTTATTTTACCCTTGTGTTAGTTTATATATCCTTGCTTATATATATTCATCATATAGGATATATCTCATTGTGTATATTGCTTATTCTTGCACATATCTCTTTATATATCTACCTTGCAAGAATACAACTTGTTAATTATTTTTAATTGGCATTTAATCGGATTAGATTAGCATAAATATACATATATCATATTGTATATCTCTTTGATAGGATATATCATCTTGTGTGTTAGTTTATATATCCTTGCTTATATATATTCATCATATAGGATATATCTCATTGTGTATATTGCTTATTCTTGCACATATCTCTTTATATATCTACCTTGCAAGAATACAACTTGTTAATTATTTTTAATTGGCATTTAATCGGATTAGATTAGCATAAGACCCTAATCACCCCCCCTCTAGGGTCTAACATTCGCTACTATGCATACTTGGAGTCAAGGAAGCATCAAGCAATCCAGCCGCTTCAACATTAGGTCACTGACACTTCCTCCAAGCCATCGATGGAGGAATGGGTTCTTGTCAAGAGAACTCAATCAATAAAGAAAGAGTACATTCAGAAGTCTCGTACACGTGCCGCACACGCCCATGCCCTTGTGCAAAAGGTACAAAAAATAAAGAAGAAAGAGGTGGCCAAAGAACCACCAAAGTCCCACAAAGTTTGGATTCTGAAGTCCAAAATTACACGGAAGCAAAGTCCGGAGACAGCAATATTTGTCCCCTTTGGCCGAGACAGTTGTCTCGCCCAAGGGGTCATTCGCCGAGACAGTCCCCATTGTCTCGCCCAAAGGAAGACTTCTACGACCACTTCTTTGCATCCTTCGGCATCCATTTCAGGTTCATCCTCCACGATTACATCCATCATGCCAGCAGTGAAGCATTGGGTCAGTCTTGACCTATCGAAGTTCAAAATTACTATAGTCTATCGTCTTGGTCCTCTAAACGAAGATCAAGGCAAAGCACTGGTGAAAGAAATAAGTTGAATTAGACATAACATGATATAAATTAGACTTAAAAGAAATTAAATTAGACTTAATATGAACCGTATTAGACTTAACATGAACCAAATTGGACTTAACATGAATCAAATTAGACTTATGACTGAAGAACCACCAAAGTCCCACCGGTGAAAAAGCGCTTGGGTCCGGTGGTCAAAACCTAAGAAGCTCCACAGATTAGGGGTCGTACATGCACTCCCATCAAGCCCACTGCTGCTCAAAAGGGACCCGCCACTTCCAAACAAACCAGGACACCTCAATGTACTTGTTCGTACACTGTACATAAAAGGGGCAAGGAGGCCTCCTTTTTTGAGAGAATTCCTATCACCTCTCGCCTAGGGTCCATGTTGATGCCCAAGAGCCCGTTAAGACTCTACACTCGCAAGGGGGTGGCTCTAAATGTGTGACTTCTAATGTGAACTTGGATGATTCAAATGCAACAACAAGTCATTCTAAGAATGTCAATAAGAGCCACCAAACATAAAGACTACAGGAGAATGCATGGGGGAATTTCTTTAGATGATGAACATTCGTACCCTTGCTCTGCAATTGCCACTGACAACACAATGTGCAGCATGGGGCAAGCTAGAGAAGTGTTCACAATCACTCCTGACCAAATGGCTCAAATGCTTTAAGACACTTTAGCTAGACAACAAGAAGAGATTAGAGCCAAGATGAAGGCGGAGATGGAGCTGGCCATGCAATAAATGAGGGAGTTGCAGACTCAACTACATCAACCACCTGAGTCTAGTCAGCAGGCTAAATCTAGCCGTCATACTCAGAACATTGATAGCAATCCATAAGTGGATAACGTCATTATGGCTGATACACCTCTCAATAACACTGGGGGTGGTTCAATCGATCCTTCTCAACATCCCCTAAAGAAAGATGATGGTGAGGACAAAAGATGATAAAAGTGCTGGAGAATAAGGTTAATGCCTTAATGTCTGCCCAAGAAGTAAAGAAGACTGATATTTTGTGCTTATATCCAAGAGAGTGGGGGTCAATTCCATACCCAACGAAGTTTAATTTAATCAACTTCACGCCACTTGATGGGAGAGACTCACCAACCCAGCATCTGATCTATTTTAAATCTCATCTGAGTATGAACTTCGACAAAGAACCTTTGATGATTCAGTCATTCATAGGCATCCTTCACGGGCCCACATTTGATTGGTACCAACGTCTCAAGTCAGGGAGCATCAATTGCTTGGATGAAATAGAAAATCTTTATCTCAACAACTTCTTTGATGATAACACAAAAGTGTCAATCAGAACTCTTCTGGATGAGAAGCAGAAAGACGGAGAGTCAGTTGATAATTTTATCAAATGCTTCTGTAACAAGGCTATGAATTGTAGGGATCCAGTCACAGAGGAGTTCATACTCCATACTTGCCACAACAATCTTTCTATCGACGTGTTAGAGGCCATAGGGGTTTTACCATCTAAAACCTAGAAGGAATTGAAGATGAGCGAATAACAAGCTGAACGTTTCCTCAAAAAGAAAAAGGCTGAGAGACACCAAACGACGGTGAATTCTTCGAAGCCTAACTTCACTCCAAAGGGTAGAGGGAAGGTACCAGTAAGTGTTGTTGATGCTCATCAGACGTCACAACGACAACCGTAGCAGCCATTGCTACAAAAATCGTTATTTTGACTGCAGCCTCAAACGTAGCAGCAGCCTCAGAGGCAACAAAGGACTCTGGATCAGAGATTCCAAAAGGAGTACTCTTTCAAGGATGATGAAGTTATAGTCATCTTCAAATACCTCCTGGACAACAACAAAATTAAGTTGCCACCAATCACGGATCAGGAGGAAGCTAAATAGACTTCGGATCCAAAATATTATCCATATCATAGGAGGGTCCACCATCCTACCAAAGATTGTTTCTTCTTCATGGACAGAATCCAGGACTTAGTTGACGCCGACATTATAAAAACAAAACTATCAAAAGAAAAGAAGGTGGGAGCAAACACAGTGTCTATCAGTTTAGGATCCGTACCCTTGTCGTGGTTCCAACCAGAACTCATTTCGAAGGTGGTGATGAAAACTGTCAATGTCGACCCATATGGGCAACATCAGAAGGGGCTCGTACCACATATATCCTCTAATGGTGAAGTTCTTTGGGTTCATCCTGATCTGCTAGAGGATGAACAATGGATAGGATCCTCCTCCAAGAAAAAATTCTCAGAACAAGGGCAAGTCTTGTTGTCCTACCTCAGCAATGCCAGAGAAAAATGATAAGGGTATCCGTACCCTTTCACTCTCTAAAGATGAGCATGAAGTTCTGGTATCGGATGGAGAACCTATTTTCGCCACCAGGAGTGGGAACGAATTCGGTACAAGTACCTGGATGTTTCTGACTAGAATGCCAAGACATTGGCCGAACTGGGGGTGGTTTCAACATCTCCTAACCCTTCTGAGAAACTCTAGCTACAGCCAAATACTAAGAAGAAGGAAGCTAAGGCAAAGTGAAAGGAGAAGGAACCCAAGAACAAAGAGGTGTAGAATCCGAAGCAGTCTCGATTCAATCGATCAATTGGGAGAGACAAACCGAAGAGTTCAAATTCTCCATATCGTTTTGATGTTATGGGACAACTGTTTAACATCCCAACAAGAATTACTCTTTGCGAGTTGATGCGCCTCTCTAAAGAAACCAGGGAAGATCTACAGGAAGCTTTGGCTGATTCCGACATGTTTCTTACTCAGGTCAAGCCAGTCCCCAAGAAGTTCCAACCGTCAGTTTAACACTGCAATCTGATGGCCAAACAGTTCCCTTGCATCACCTTTACTCGGGAAGATATGCAAGTGTGGAACTTGAAGCATGACAGACCTCTGTATTTCACAGGGTACATTAGCTCGACTGTTGTCAACCGGATCCATATTGATCCGGGTTCTGTAGTTAGCGTCATGCCACTCCGATTGATGTATGATCTCAGAATTCTTGCTAGTAAATTAGCTTCCACAGGCACTGTTATTTATGGATTCAACACCAGTGAGTCCAGACCATTGGGAAAGATCTGAGTGAAGTGCTAACTTGGGGAGTTAAAATCTAAGGTCACGTGCTACGTGGTTGATGTAGAGACCTCTGATAACTTACTATTAGGTCGGACCTAGATCTACAGTAATGTTATAGTTCCTTTCACACTCCATCAGTGTCTGAAGTACGTGGACACTAATAATGAAGTCAAGATGGTGGTCACAGATAAGCAACCATTTAAGGGGTTAGAGAATTATTTCACTGATTCCTCTTATAAGGTATTAAATCCAATACTGAACAATCGGCCTAGGAAACGAACAATGGAGAAGAAGCTAATACCAAAATCGGGCTCGATTACAATGAAGTTCTTGTATTTAATGACATAGAACCCTTTGTAATCGAATTTGACGATGGTGAATCGTCAGATGGGAGTTATAACTGGCAACTTGCCGATTGTAATTATACAATAAATGATGATTTAGAGTACACACCTTATCTTGATGATGTAATATGGAGGTTGCATGAAAACCCTGACATACATATGCTTCTTCAATCATTTTGCATGATGAAGCATTTTCAAGACTCTTCGGGGACAACTTTCGTCATTCCTACAAAGGTAGGGGGTGGAAAACAGACATTCTTTAGAAAAGGAGAGTCATTTCCGCCAGTGAATCCCTTCTTGGAGAATAGCAGTGATGATCAAAGAGCAAGCCAACACTTCCTCAGATGTAGCCCACAAGCACATAACTATATGAAGAAGTGGGGATACAATCTCATGCTCGGATAAGGTCTTCGTTTTGGTATAGGTAGTCGGGTTCCACCCCGCCCTTCCTATGTACCAAAGGGAAAGCCTGATAACTACTACAAGCACAAGAGGAGCCTAGGCTATTTTTCTTCGTCCTCTGATGAATGTTGCTGGTAGATTAATAACCAACTGTTCAATTCAAATAGGGATGGATATTTATCTGATTCTTCAACATGGAACTCTGATATCAGCCTTGGACAAATGTTCAAAGGCCTGATGTTAAACATGGTCACTGTTGAATCTACAACAATAGAGGAAGATGATCAGTTGCCAACCTAGAAAGATCTTTGGATCCATCCCTTGAACATCCATTATGGTGATAGATTAGAGCAAAGATAAACCTCCTACTGAGGAGAAGGTGACTCAAGTAAATATGGGTGATGAAGCAAATCCGAAACCTATATTCATCAGTGACAGTCTTCCACCAGAAGAAAGGAGGAACTGATTGCCTCATTAGAGAGTATATTGATGTCTTTGCATGGAATTATGAAGACATGTCAGGACTTGATCCGAATGTGGCTATGCATCGACTCAATATCAAACCAGATGCTAAACATGTTAAGCCACAGCAAGGGCGATTTTATCTGTAGTTCATGGAGGCAATTGAGGTAGAAGTAAAAAATTAATTCACTCAGGTTTCATCAGAGAAGAGCAACATCCAGATTGGGTGGCGAATATTATCCCGATTCTTAAAAAGAATGAGAAAATCAGAATCTACATTGATTTTAGAGATCTGAATACCGCCTGCCCAAAAGATGACTTCCCTCTTCCTATCACGGATGTTATCATCGACAACATATGTGGCTTTGAGAGGATGTCTTTCATGGATGGATTCTTAGGATACAACCAAATTAAAATGTATCCTGACGACAAAAAGAACACATTATTCAGAATACCGCTTGGTATCTTCTGCTACACAGTCATGCTTTTCGGTCTTAAAAATGCGGGTGATACGTATCAACGAGCCATGAAAAAGATTTTCCATGGGCATCCTCGAAAAACCATCGAATGTTATGTGGATGACTTGTTCATTAAAAGCCGTAGCTAGAACAACCATATTAAAGACTTGAAGATAATGTTCGATCTTATACGGAGTCACCAATTGAAGATGAACCCTACGAAGTCCTTCCTGGGAATGTCCAGCGACAAATTTCTCAGATTCGTCATCACTATGAAATGTATCCATATTGATCCTAAAAAAGTGAAAGCGATCTATGAATTGTAGCCTCCAAGAAATCTCAAAGAACTCAGAGGGTTACAAGGACGACTTGCCTACATCCGTCAGTTCATCTCAAATCTCGTAGGAAAGTGTCAACCATTTTCCAAGCTCACCAAGAAAGGTGTGTCATTTATTTGGGATGATGCTTGTTAGAAAGCATTTGAAGACATCAAGGCATGCCTGTCAAATCCTCCTGTCCTCGTTACACCGAAGTCAAGGAAACCATTCTTGATTTATGTCAAGGCAACAAACCACTTGTTAACTGCTCTACTAGCACAAGATGATGATAACGCTCACGAGCAGGCGATTTATTAGTTGAGCAGGATATTAGTAGGTTCCGAATCTTGATATACGATAATTAAGAAGGAGTGTCTTGCCCTGGTGTTTGTAATTTAAAAGATGTGACACTATTTGGTTGGACAGACGATCTACATCATTTCCAACATCAATCCAATCCTGGTCTCCATGATGCAACCTACCTCCATGAATTGGCAATTAGCGAGATAGGCCTTGCTTCTGTCCTAGTATGTTATTCATTTTAAACAACAAAAGTCGGTCAAAGAGCAGGCAATCTGTGATCTTCTAGCGATACAGCCTATGAAAGATGAAGCTGAACTATATGAAGATTTGCCAGATGAAACCCACAAAGTCAACTTTACCTCTCATCAACAGGTGTAACAATTATACTTCGATGGTGCTTCCCGAGTAACTCATGTGGTAAGTACTCCTGGATGTTCAAAGATTTATTCAGGAGTCAGAGTTGTCCTTATTTCTCTAGAGAAACATGTGATAACTCGAGCCTATTCTCTGATTGGACCATTCTTTAACAATGTGGCTGAGTATAATGCGCTTCTCATTAGACTCGGTTTTGTTAAAGAACTGGGAGTGGAATACCTTGAAGCTTTTGGTCATTCCCAATTAACAATCAACCAAGTTCGAGAAGAGTACGAAGTCAGGAAGCAAGACCTGATCGTGTACCACAAAGCATCTATTGAGATACTAGAGTCATTTGAAGAATTCTTCATCAAGTATATCTCATGCCTCCAGAATACGTATGCATATTCATTGGTGGCTCTAGCAGTCTCTTTGGCACAACCTCCCAAGACAGAACAGTTGCTCACTGTGAAAACTCACAAACTCTTCATACCAGACTACACCTTGGACTTCAAAGAGGTGCACACAACTAGAATCAAACTCGAACCTCGAGACTGCCGTTTCCCATTTTTTATTATGTCTTACACGATATCTTGCCGGAAGACATAAAAGAAAAGGACTTTGTTCAACGAAGAGCGCCGAGGTTTTACTATAATGCAGCAACCAAACGCTCTATCGCCGTACATATGACGGCTTATTACTCTAATGCCTTTCCACCAAGGAGGCAGAAGAAGCCCTCAAGGAACCTCATGATGGAACTTGTGGTGCACATAATCCCGGCCCTAAATTATGTGATCACCTCAGAAGAATGGACTATTATTGGCCAACTATGGTCAAGGATATAGTCGCATACGCCCGACGGTGCCATGCATGTCAGATACATATCAATTACATTCATCAACCACCAGAGCATTTGCATCCTTCAGCCATATCATGTTCATTCGAGACCTGGGGAATGGACGTTGTTGGTCCTATTTTCCCTCCGTCAGCTAAAGGTGACCGCTTTATCTTGACAATCACCAATTATTTATCTAAGTGGGCTAAAATGATTCCACTTAAAGAAGTAAAGACGAGCAACATCGTTAAATTCATAAAACACTACATTATCTACCGATATGGTGTTCCAAGACAAATTATGCATGACAATGGCCCTCAGTTTGTTAGCAACCCGTTCGTCAAATTCTGTGGAAAGTTCATAATTCAAGACGTTTTGTCGACTGCCTAAAATCCCGTTGTAAATGGTTTAGTTGAAGACTTTAACAAGACTATCATCAAGATCTTGACGAAGGTTGTAAGAACCAACAAGCGAGATTAGGATGAGAAACTTGATGAGGTTCTCTGGGCTTATCGCACCACAGTTCGCACACCTACAAGAGCAACCCCATATTCTCTAGTGTATAGGTGTAAGGTTGTCCTTCACCTAGAGATCTAAATTCCATCCTTTCATATTGCTCTTGCAATAGGGATGACGAAATAAGAACAACATCAAAACCATCTCGAACAACTTGAGATGTTATATGAGAAACGCTTGGAAGCTCAGCAACAAATTAAGCTATACCAAGCTAGAATCTCCAAAGCCTTCGACAAAAAGGTCCAACAGTAGGTCGTTAAAGAGGGAGACTTGGTACTTGCCATTCGCCCACCAATGATACTCAACTCAAATAAGAAAAGGCAAGTTCCAACTCAAATGGGAGGGACCATTTGTAGTCAGGACAGTCTTCTTAAATGGAGCATATAGATTGATCATCCAAGATGGTGATAAGATAATGATGCCAATTAATGTGAAGTTCCTAAAAAAGTACTATCTTAGTGCATTCAGGATAACCCATTTGTTGCACACGATTTGAAGTATTGTACATATTGTACATATTCATATATATTGTTTCGTATCAATAATAATGGCAAAGAATTTTGACGGGAAGTTCCTGGAGAATATTACACATAATATTCTTAAGGATAACCCGCCTTAAACTATTTAAAATGGAAACTAAACATTTAAATACTGTTCTTTTAATCATCATTGAGAAGATTAAAATTCTCCTACTATGGCTCTAAGTTCCTTTAGAGATGAAGCACATTTCATTGGCTTCAATCCAATTGGAATAAATCTTTTGAATCCTTTTGTGAAGTGAAAGACAACGAAATACCTTCTTTCCTTTATCCAATCAAAATTTTCCTCAGCAAAACTCCATCGTATAATTATTGAACATTCGATAATTTATAGTCTTCCACTTCAAAATCCCTCACTGACCAATCAATTGACGGTGAGTTCACCAAATCAAAATCATTAGCCATAAGAAAAGTAAAATATAAGAAAATACTTTCTTTCCTTCTTCCACGGTTAAACCCATACATCCTCCCGATGTGTCCTGGCATTCAACACTCCTACTATTAAAGTCCTGTCATAGTGCTTAATATTCTACTTTGCATTAATTGCTGATCCATAGCAATTAGCGAACCCCTTATGTTAGGTTTTTGTAAGAAAATACCGTCGAGAACGTGATACCAAAACTCCCACTTTGTCCTTATTTTTAAGGAAACCACGGTAGTCAGAATCATGCTTATCGGTTCTACTACCTTTACTCCTACTTGGTCAAACCTTTAGACAGTTAGGGCCAAAGCCAAAATCTCCTCTCGTTTCTTTCCATAAACTAGAAGCCCATTCAAATTGAGTGATCAAACATTCAGACAGTTAGTGTCATCTCAAACTTCCACTTGGTCAAACTTTCAGACAGTTAGGATCAAAACCAAAATCTCTTCTCGATTCCTTTCATGAATGAGAGGACTACTTAATTTGGATAATCAAACCTTCAAACAGTCTAGGTGTTGATGACTACGACCAAACAGTCAATCAGATCCAAGCTGGGGTTGGTTCTGATCCGGAACTAGATCGGTCCCTCCTGGATCCTCGTCGGAGTGAGGTAGGGGAGAGTAATGGAGGGGCTGCTCCCTTCTTCGACTTTATGCCATGTTCTTAAACAGAGGCTTGATTTCTAATCTGCATAGACAAGAACAACCCATAAGAGGGTGGGGACTGGTTCCCCCATGGTTCCTCTGATGGTCAAGTTAGTGAAACTTGAGTGGTGAAGGGGAAGGTTAGGAACCGATGTGGTTCTAAAGTGGCAATGTGCATGCCTAGAGGATCTACGTGAGCTCCTTTGTCTAGACGAAGAACTGTAGATTCTTTTTCTTTTTTTTAGAGAGAGAGAGAGAGAGAGAGTGGAAAACCTTGCCTTTCTTTTTTCTTCGGTCCTCTCCCCTTGAGAGGTTATAAGTCTTCCTATATATATCTCAATGGTCGGGATCAATAGGTCACCTCTAGTCTTGTATAGGGAGACGGTGATGAAGTGTAGGCTAAGAGTCGAGTCATCCATCACTTTGTAGGCCGGCGACTGAAGGGGAAGTCACTTTAGCACAGGGGAGGGTGTCTCCGCATTTTCTAGGAAGTGATTAAGAGTGTGGCTATAGACACGCTGGCATGCTGAATCATCCCTTGTTTTACAGGTGTTGGCTGGTGACTGGAAGAGAAGTCACTTCAGCAAAGGGGAGGGTGTCTCCGCATTTTTTGAGAAGTGATTGAGAGCGTGGTAGAAGGCACATGGGCAGCTGTCAAGTCTTGGAGACTATCAGGCTAAAATCTGGATAAGGCTTGTCCGAGGTGGATTGAAATACTGACATATGCTCTAGGAGAGAGGCTTGAGGCAAGGGTCGGGTTCTCAACTTAGCCGACAACAAGGATTGTCCTTCAAGTAATCTCTGTGATTTGCAAAGTGAATGGTCGAGTGCCTTAGGGGGGTCGTCCTCGACAATAGGGTCGACTGATCCTACCCTTCGTATCGGCATGAAAGAATGTTGACTGGATGAATTGGTAAGGTTGAGGTCTCTTTTGGGCTTAGGCCACTTAAGTGGGTTGAGGTTATTTTGCCAAGATTCTTATTATATCATTTTGCAAATACCCATATCTTGGGTGAATAAACACCATAACAGTTGGCACTTTTCGCTTGGAGTCGACTTTTAGTCGGGTCCAAGTGAAATAATATATGCTTCGATCAATACAAGCCTGTTGAGGATGAGAAACTGAGAAGTCTTTATCTTAGAGACGTGTCTGACTTCATCGGGCATCCTTCTTTGCCCATAATGACTCCGCTTTTTATGGCTGACGTTATCAAAGATCTGAACCGTTATTTTGGCAAATAAAGCGTCATGGATATAATAAAGGATCTTTCACTTTTCGAGTATTTGAACATGGGACATTGAATGAGGGTGGTGCTTCATGTTTTGAGTGAAACGTTTCAGATTCCAAAGCGGATCTGACTTGTTTGCTCTGAAAATCACTACGTCCTCTGAAATCCTTCCACGTACTTCTAAAAAACTTGTAAATAGCCTCTTGTTGTTAAGAGAATTCTTTTATGAACCTTTACTCTGGATAATTTCTTGATATTCCTCCAAGCTTTTTTTGAGAAAAGGTATTCCATGGCCTCTTAAGTTTCAACCTCTAGCCATAGTGAGGAGAGGCTCGTTGTTCTTGAGGTAGGGGAGAGTAATGGAGGGGCTGCTCCCTTCTTCGACTTTATGCCATGTTCTTAAACAGAGGCTTGATTTCTAATCTGCATAGACAAGAACAACCCATAAGAGGGTGGGGACTGGTTCCCCCATGGTTCCTCTGATGGTCAAGTTAGTGAAACTTGAGTGGTGAAGGGGAAGGTTAGGAACCGATGTGGTTCTAAAGTGGCAATGTGCATGCCTAGAGGATCTACGTGAGCTCCTTTGTCTAGACGAAGAACTGTAGATTCTTTTTCTTTTTTTTAGAGAGAGAGAGAGAGAGAGAGTGGAAAACCTTGCCTTTCTTTTTTCTTCGGTCCTCTCCCCTTGAGAGGTTATAAGTCTTCCTATATATATCTCAATGGTCGGGATCAATAGGTCACCTCTAGTCTTGTATAGGGAGACGGTGATGAAGTGTAGGCTAAGAGTCGAGTCATCCATCACTTTGTAGGCCGGCGACTGAAGGGGAAGTCACTTTAGCACAGGGGAGGGTGTCTCCGCATTTTCTAGGAAGTGATTAAGAGTGTGGCTATAGACACGCTGGCATGCTGAATCATCCCTTGTTTTACAGGTGTTGGCTGGTGACTGGAAGAGAAGTCACTTCAGCAAAGGGGAGGGTGTCTCCGCATTTTTTGAGAAGTGATTGAGAGCGTGGTAGAAGGCACATGGGCAGCTGTCAAGTCTTGGAGACTATCAGGCTAAAATCTGGATAAGGCTTGTCCGAGGTGGATTGAAATACTGACATATGCTCTAGGAGAGAGGCTTGAGGCAAGGGTCGGGTTCTCAACTTAGCCGACAACAAGGATTGTCCTTCAAGTAATCTCTGTGATTTGCAAAGTGAATGGTCGAGTGCCTTAGGGGGGTCGTCCTCGACAATAGGGTCGACTGATCCTACCCTTCGTATCGGCATGAAAGAATGTTGACTGGATGAATTGGTAAGGTTGAGGTCTCTTTTGGGCTTAGGCCACTTAAGTGGGTTGAGGTTATTTTGCCAAGATTCTTATTATATCATTTTGCAAATACCCATATCTTGGGTGAATAAACACCATAACAGTTGGCACTTTTCGCTTGGAGTCGACTTTTAGTCGGGTCCAAGTGAAATAATATATGCTTCGATCAATACAAGCCTGTTGAGGATGAGAAACTGAGAAGTCTTTATCTTAGAGACGTGTCTGACTTCATCGGGCATCCTTCTTTGCCCATAATGACTCCGCTTTTTATGGCTGACGTTATCAAAGATCTGAACCGTTATTTTGGCAAATAAAGCGTCATGGATATAATAAAGGATCTTTCACTTTTCGAGTATTTGAACATGGGACATTGAATGAGGGTGGTGCTTCATGTTTTGAGTGAAACGTTTCAGATTCCAAAGCGGATCTGACTTGTTTGCTCTGAAAATCACTACGTCCTCTGAAATCCTTCCACGTACTTCTAAAAAACTTGTAAATAGCCTCTTGTTGTTAAGAGAATTCTTTTATGAACCTTTACTCTGGATAATTTCTTGATATTCCTCCAAGCTTTTTTTGAGAAAAGGTATTCCATGGCCTCTTAAGTTTCAACCTCTAAGCTTGTTGTTCTTCTTCTTATTCGCTCGAAGGTCCATATGGACAATCTGGTGGGGTTGTATGATCAATATAATATCCCTCGGACCCTCACACTGGTGGCATCGGAAATGAGCAAGCCAGTGTATTGTCATAGCGTGGGTCGAGTGCTGCTGTACTTGTCCCACTTAGAGCATGGCTTGTAGCTGCCCTTACACCCTTTTATTAAGGAGGTGCACACCGCTCTAGGAGTCTCTCCTTCCTAGTTCTATCTAAACACGGTGGGGATTCTGGTGGCTTTCATTGTTATTTGCCACCATGTTGGAGTCCAACCAAGCTTGAGATTGCTTGGACATCTGATCATGGTGGAGTCGGTTGTGAAGAACCCGCATTACTTCTACCACTATCGTGGTGAGTTCCATCTTGTCTCTAACCCTTTAGAGTTCGATGAGGACTGGAGGAGGAGATTTGTGTGGGTCTATGGTGGCGATAGCGTCTTGCCCTACTCGAGCTGGCTGAAGGTGGATGAAGACGCTTTGAGGCCAGTCACCCTTAATGATTCTGAGATGATGGACCTAGAAAAGGTCTATTCCTATGTCGGGCCACAGGAGAGCGATGCTCTATTTGATTATGTGTTTCTCTAGATGGTGGGCATATCCATGATCTTATCCTCTACTGGCTTACAGGCAAGAGCAAGCCCCGTTCCTCTGTTGGAGGAAAGTCGAAAGTGGAATGTAGGGACCAAGGGGTCGAGTTCCATTGTTAGGCCCCATAAGAAACAGAGGGAGGCCTTCAGCATTGAGGAGGTGGCTGTCTTGATGCCTCAAGTAGCTGAAATTACCTCTGAATTAAGGGGGGGACAATGTTCGAAAGGCGGTGCCCGATCGGATCGGTTGTGGGGTCCTAACAAGTTGGGATGGGTCTGCTGATAACTCAGATTAACCAATTGGAAAATGTTGGGCTGATAGACAAGTCTTCTCCTAGTAGGGAGATGTTAGCCCCTAATACCACTAGGAAAGAGCCCTAGAAGAGGGGGGTGAATAGGGTTTATGCTAATCTAATTTGATTCTACCAAATTAAAAACTTACAAATAAATATATCCTAGCAAGAATGATATGTAATAATTATATGCAATGATAAGCAATATAAACAAAGGGTAAAATGAATAAACACAAATAATATAGTGAATAAATTAGACAATGAGAGAATGACGATAGAGATAAACAAAATATAAGTGCACGAGCCAAACTCAAACACACAAGAAATAATCACGAAGTTCGGACCTTCCGTCCTACATCTTCGCTCCCCACTCCCAGGGAGAATCCACTACACAACTGGGTTTTCAACGCTCACCTGAATAACGTTTACACCTCACGCTTGTTTTTCTAGCTCACCAAAAATTTACAATCAACACTCTTACAATCCCACTCTATACCCTCTAAGTGTTGGTCTCTAGCCCGTGTCTCCCTCAAGTGCTCGGATTTACACCCTCTACCTAGGCTTTACTATCGACGTCACTCCTCTTGGAATGACCCCATCTCTCACCACACACTCCACTCAGTATACAAGTGTATTACAAAGTGTATCCCACAATTAGGCTTAATACAAATATTTGTTCTCTACTACGGATGAGAACACAATGAAAGCTCACACTCTCACAAACCCACAACCCTAAATTATACTATGTATGCAAATACAATAAGCTCAATGGTTGTGTGTGTGAGCAATAAGTAAAACAAATCCAAACTCAATATAAATCTAGCTTTAAGAAAAATGATTAAATAAATATAAAGCTAGAAAGAGTTTAGGGAAACTTCTTTATAGATCAAGAGTAGGAGAGATGAATTGAAGCTCAAATACCAAGAATTGATCTCCACTTCCTCTTGTGAAAATATCTTCACAAACCAACTTTTAAACAAACCGAAACTTGAAACAAAATCTTAAAACCCTTAAAAAAACTTGTATAACTCTTTTAAAACTTTTTTGTTACTTGATTTTAGGTCTGAGGTATGAGGGGTATTTATAGAGACCCCAAAACACAAGAAAAACAAAGAAAAAAAAATACCAAAAACCCAAAACAGACAAAAGCTGGAAAAAAAACTAGTCGTTACAGCATTAGTCGACTGACGATTTCGATTAGTCGACTAATGAGCTAACCGATACAGACAGCTCATAGCTTATCAGTCAACTGAAAACCTCATCAGTCAACTGGTCACTCGAATGAATAAAAAACAAAACCTTTTTGACAATTCCAGGCGATTTCATCAGTCAACTGATAAATTTCATCTGCCTGATTAAAATAGTAAATCTTATTTTTGAAGTACCTTTAAAAATAGCAAATAAATTCTAAAAATTATAAAACATTGGGAAATATTTATAAACACGATAATAAACATGTTGCAAAAAGAATTTTTGGAATTGTACTTCCCAAAAGTGAAAACTCATCATTTTGCAAGAATAGTCCAAAACATGAAAATGAATAATACTTGTTTTTGATATTTTAGCTAAACCATGTTTTGAAATTTTATAAAATGATTATATAGACTTAATAAAAGTATAAACTATTGTTCTTAAGTCTATAAACCAAAAACTCAATATTTTCATAAATTTATGTTTATATAAACTTGAAAACTAAAACTTGTGTGTGTGTGTGT
>NC_033797.1:76564610-76607576 GCF_001876935.1 Asparagus officinalis
CCAAAACATGAAAATGAATAATACTTGTTTTTGATATTTTAGCTAAACCATGTTTTGAAATTTTATAAAATGATTATATAGACTTAATAAAAGTATAAACTATTGTTCTTAAGTCTATAAACCAAAAACTCAATATTTTCATAAATTTATGTTTATATAATATATATATATATATATAAGAAACCAAAACTTGTATGTTTGTGATTTGTGATTGATCTTAAAGTATTGAACACACATAATATAAAATATAAACTAATTTACCCAAGCTTGATTGATCTTCAATGAGGCTCTTCTTGGTAAACTTTACAGATAAAGCTTGAACTTAAATCTTTGACTTGAATGTACAAGGTTCATACCGATATTCCGCCAACTTTTATTTGATATGATCTTGTAGCTCAATTCCATCCAACCTCTAACATATTGTTTATCTAGAGTACCTAATAAGAGAACACAAACACTAGACAGATAATATTAGGAACTTTTTGTAATCATCAAAATAAGATTAGGGAGTAAGGCTCATAAACATAAGGCTAACAATCTTCTCGTTTTTGAGGATGACAAACAATCTGTACAAAGAGTATATAAAGTATACAATAAAGCACAATACTCATAAATATACTCACAAATCCAATTATTTCTCCCCCTTTGGCAACATCAAAAATGGGAAAAACAAAAGAATGAAGAGAGCGAAGGCTCCCCGTACCTATAAGCATGGTGAGTATAAAAACAAATAATAGGGAATAACTCCCCCTTTCAAAATGCCTTAATGAATATATGCAATAAGAGCCAAGGCAAACATATGTGAGCATGCATAGATATAGAAAACATGCTAAATATAACTCACATACAAAGAGACAATGAGATCACATACATATATATCATTGTAAAATAGTGTGTCTCAAAACACAAACCTAAAAAATATGTATAAAAATAGGTTTATGAAATCAAAAGAAGAAGGACATGAGAATCATGCAAAAAGTTTTCAAATGAAAACCAATCAAACTAATGAAATCACAAATCAAGTGGAATCCCAAAAATAGTGTTTGATCAATAAAGAAAACCTTCTTTGTAAAACTTGATCAAACCACACATAAAATACATTATAAAGCACAAATAGATGATCCATAAGCACAAACACATAAATATCATCATATAAGTGATTTACAATGAATTCACGAGTAGAAATCAAAACAAAACACTTCATAGTTCAAAATAAAATTACAAAACATACAAGAATCATGAACTATGACTTTTTAAAATTCCAAAAATGATTATTTTACTTTTTCAAACAAAGTAAATGAATATATGTATATATATGTTTGAAAACAAATAAAATTCTAAAAATATAAACACAATTAATTTTATTTTGGCACCCAAGAATTTTTAGTGCTGGAAAACTTAGGGACATGGCCCCTACCATTAAAGCTCAAAGCCTTAGGGTTATGAGCTCTCTTGGGCGCATTTGGTGCACGAACACGGTCAAAACAAAAATTATGTAAATAACCTTTCTGATTATAATAAGTACAATGAAAGAGGCCCATTTGATTTTGTTGATCATAAATTTGTGCATGGAATTTATTTGCAAAAGTAAATTGTTCTTTAAAATTATTTTGCAAATGAGAAAATTCATAAAACAAAGGTGGTCTTTTTGAAACATTTTGCAAAATAGGAGCTTTTTACACATCAAAACAAAATTTAGCAAGATGTCCAAACCTACCACAAACATCACATTTAAAAACATATAGTATACTAGAAACATTTGGTAAACTAGAATTCTTTTTCAAATCAAAGCAAAACTTTACCAAATGGTCAAACCTACCACATAGATCATATTTATACACATGAGCATGCTTATGATGAACTTTACGAGTGTGTGCATGTACATATGTGTGCGATGATAAAGCTTGATGAGATGCGCAAGGAGCATTAGCATTAATAGGTTTGTGTGCATCATAGCAAATTTTAGCTAAATGGTTTTTTCGGCCGCAAATGGAACACTTGTAAATTTTTTTATACATGTGTGCATAGTGGGTGTTTGATTTGGAAGTGTTAACACGAGACTTTGTACACAAGTCCATAAGCTTATCATTTTTAACAATGCATATTTTTAGATTTAAATCTAAAGATGAAATGCGATTTTTAATATTGTTCAACTCAACTTTAGGCATAGAAGCATTGTCAATAGAAGTAGAGCAAACATGATCATTTTTAAATGATGTAAAATTATTTTTAATAGACTCTACTTCTAACATGACATCATTCTTCTCATGAATTAAGCTAGAAACATTGGAACTCAAGGTAATGTGATCTAATTTTAATTTTTTATTATTTTCTTTAAGGATCACATTCTCTTTAGCAATAGTATCAAATTTAGATGCTAGCAATTCATGATCGGATTTTAAGGTTACATGCTTACTTTTAAGATTAATAAAATTTTTATGCAACTTAGTTTAGGCATGCATTAACCTATCATGGAGATTGCCATCTCTTTTTGCATATAAATGGCTGAGGTCGCTTATGACGGGGACTATAAATGGCTGAGGAAGGTTGGAGACCGTCATCTCTTTTTTCCTAACATGGAGAGGATGTTCCTAATATCATATTTCCAATGTGCTTCAATTCCTTGTCATATGGATTAGGATCTTGTCAAAGAACAAGCAGAGTTTCTATCAGAACTTTAACGTTCCAGGTTGTTCAAATAGTGGGTTACAATAGGCAGGTGACGGTTTTGAGATCGGACCTGTTTACTAAAGAATACCTAGTTGGTGAGGTGGCTAGACCGGCCAATACCTTTGTCAAAAGAATCATGGCTGCAAAAGGGGAATGTTTGCATCAAAAGTTGCTTCCATTGATAATTCTATTGAACTTCGATCGTTTACAACGAATTACAATGAAAAAATTAGAAAATTACAACTCTTGAGAAACTAACACAGAAGTCGTTTATCGAATCCTGTTTTTGTGGGACTTTGCCTGTGCCGGGAACGCTTTGGTTCGTGGACCGCCGAATCACAGATCGTGAAGGGGGTTTACTGATTCTGACTTCGTTTATCGAAGTGAGAACTTGAAACGATATCTTATCAAAGTAAGATAGTCGTTCTTCTTAAAATCAAGTCAAAGCTCAATTTCAAGGAGTCACACGAAAACTCAAATCTGCTCTCTCTGCTCTGGATTGCTCAAAAAATATGCTCGATCCTCGTCAGAAGTGACCCTAGGGGGGTATTTATAGCCTCAGGGGTCTGTAACTGAAAAAAATCAACAAACGACAAAATTAGTACGGCGAGACAGTGTTTGCTGTCTCAGCGGGCGAGACAGTGTTTGCTGTCTCGGCCCGCGAGACAGTAAATACCTATCTCGCGGAACAGTAAACCGTCAGGCAGTTTTCATTTTACTGTTCTTCCCACGTTTCAAACTCCGTTATTTGGCAGTTATCACGTGATTTCACCACGATGCTTCCCACATCTCTTGGCAGGTTGATGGACACGTGTAGCGGCAGTTATCGAGGTGATTTTGACCATTTCGACACTGTCTCGCTGCGCGAGATAGTAACACTATCTCGCTGGCGAGACAACAAACATTGTCTCGCTGGCAAGACAGCAAACACTGTCTCGCGCGGAGACAGCAAACACTGTCTCGCCGCGAGATAGCAAACACTGTCTCGCCCGCGAGACAGCAAAACACTGTCTCGCTGGCGAGACAGCAAATAGTGTTTTCGTCTCTTCTTCCTCTTTTTTCTTCTCTCCTTCTTTCCCCCTCTCTTATCTTTTCCCTTTCCTTTTTTTTCTTCCCTCCTTTAGCCTGGCCCGAGACAGGAAATACTGGTCTCGCTGGCGAGACAGTAAAGACTGTCTCGCTGGCGAGACAGTTCATATCTGTTGATTTCTTTTGAATGATTTTCTCTATGTTTGGATATCCCATAGCATTTTTTGACGCCTACAAATACCCCCTCCAAAGTATTCCAGACTCATTCTTTTATAGAGGAGCATGGGATACTTTGGATAAGATAGATTTTACTTACGATCCCTTCAATGCTTGGTTGAGTAGATCGTGTAGAAGAATCTGTAAAATGGCTTCGACTCTTGATCTATTCATCCATTAGTCTATTCAGTTCTTTGTAGAATAGCTAATACTTCTCCGGCACTGCGTTTATCGCTCGACCGTTGTTGAGATCTTGAATTGAAGTTGGTACTTCCTGATTGATGCTCGTTTGTCTCTCGAAAGTTCGTCAGGTTATCCTTAAGAATATTCAGATTAATATTCTCCAGAAACTTCCTGTTGAGGGTAGGAATATAGTTTAGACTCGTGTACCCATTGGAGTATCCATGTGTATCGAAACAGCACGATATCGCCTATAATACTCAAAGAATCATTGCCATCTTATGATACGAGACAACTTATACTGTCTCATTGTACGAGACAGTAAATGCTGTCCCGCAGTGTGAGACATTAAATGCTGTCTCGCGGTGCGAGACAGTAAAAGCTGTCTCACGGTGCGAGATAGTAAAGTCTGTCTCGCACAGCGAGACAGTAAAATCTGTCCCGCTCGGTTAAGTCGGGGGTTACAAAACCCGACTTAGGGTTTTTTTTCTGAGATTTTTTACGTCGGATTTTCAGGCGATTTCTTCAGCGATTTTGGACCAATTTTCTTCTATTTCTTCTCCTCTTTGTTGCCGACTTGGGTGGTGCTTTTGTTCGGGGAGATTCCACTCGGATCTGATAGGTTTGATTTCCCTCTTTTCTTTAAAATTTCAAGTTCCTTTCACTGTGACCTTGCATGTACTATTTCGACTTCTTGCTCAAAATTCTGACAGTTTGTCGTTGGGTTTCCTTATAGATCATCATGTCGCCGCGTCGATCCAGAGGTTCCCACGGCCGTTCGACTACTCAGTCCCCTGAAGAGGCAGCCCCTGTTGCCGCTTCGCACGGGGGTACGTTTCTTTCACCCTTTCGTGAATTCAAATATTGTATCTTGTTAACTTCGTATACATGTACCTGTATTTGCATGCAGATCCTCGTTTGTATCCTTTGAGATACCCTCGAGAAGAGCCGGTATCCTCCTTTGAGGGGATCGACGCTTAAAAGTGTTTGTTTTGCTTGGACAAAACACACTTCATAATACACAGGGGCGATTTCATATCATCCCACATGTATTGAAAGTTTCTGGTATGCCGTTGTAATGCTCGTGCATAGTAACGCATATCTCCTTTATACATATGGTAGATGAAAAATCATCACACCTGTTATGAGATAGCGACTATATCTTATGGAGTAAGATATACCGTTTTCTCTAAAATTTTAGGACTATACTTACACAGCTTATGTGTATCTCCTGTATCAGTCCATTTTCCTGCCACAATCTTCACCGTCGATGCAGTTACGGGCCAGAGTAGTGTCACTCATTCTTATTATGAGGGGCTACCATTAATCGAGTATGCTCCTCAGTTCAAGTCAGATTACAGCGAAGGGGTCCGAGAGTTGATTCAACGAGGTAGTTGCCGTATTCTGTGATGGTTAATCACGGACGCAACCTTAATTTCAGAGCAGGACTCAAACCAATGTATAAGGAAACCAGACTTCTTGTTTGGTGACTCCATAAAGGATCCGGCGATTGCTTTCTGCAAGCCTGCGCAGTGGTTACACGAGGATGGTTCGTCATTCCTGTACTTGCCTTTTATCCCTCGAGAGCATTCACTGTTAAAGTTCAGGAACTTATCGGTTGGACGTGAAATGTTCCGGAGGTTAACCAAAAACCACGAACGTATTCATTATGGTTTCATCGGGAAAGAGGCTACTCCAGGTTCCAGTGAAAGAGCTTCTATACGAGGGCTTCATCCGGGTGTCTTAGGCCAAGACAATATACCTCAGAATATCAGCGCAGGCCAACACTGTGAAGAATCGTTTGGCTGCAATGAAGAAGAAATTACCCCACGAGAGTTTCAGATGTTATGGATGGGTCCATTATTCTGGGGATAAATGGTGGTGGACCAGAATGACTCGATATGTGTTGAACCGTTAGGGGAGAGAATTAGCAGAACTAGGGTTGGAAGTCCCGATCCGTGCCAGCATGCATGGTCTGCAAATTAGTGTAGGTCATTTCCTCCGTTTGTTCGAGATCTACAATCCTGACACTAATACGTTCTTCACCAAGAATGGGGAGCTCGGGTTACCACTGCACGAAATGATGAAGGTGTCTGGCTTGCCCATAGGCGATGTTCCATATCAAGAGTTCTTCCCAACCACCAGTCAGCTTAATAAGATGAAGGATCGGTCATCTGTGACCCACGAGACTTTATGGGAGCTGACTTGTCATTATCATATAGCTATGGCTGAGATGGAAACCAAAGCTAGGAAGAAATCTCCCCAGGTCAGCTTAAAGCAATTCGCCGATTATCTGTTCAAAAACCTGGAGGATCGATCGGGAGAGGTATGTGGATTATCTCCTTTGAGCCCGGGTGACATCAATCGGCTGTTGGAGAAAACAAACGCACAATCTTACACTTCTCATTCAGAAGATGGGTTTTCGCACGGAACTAAATTCCGCCCTTATCTGTGGCAAGCTAGTGTTCCGATTCGCCCCACTACTCTGCTGGCTGGCTTTCTGGCCATATGGTTGAAAAGGTGTGTAGTTCCCCACCAATCCTCTGATGCTATGCCATTGGAAGTGTTGTACCCAGCCGTCCAGTTAGCCACAGGTCGTAGATTATCCTTGCTTCCTGCTATGGTGGCGGCTATTCACAGTGGATTACGGCAAGAGAAAAAGAAACCCTCTGCTAGTATATCTGTTCCGAAACTAGAATTACCCTACACTTATTTGATGACATGGTTGGTTCTTCACCGGTTAGATTTGATGGAGGCTCCCGAGACGGTGGATCCCAGTCTCCCTCTGTTGCAGAATCTTGAGTGTTGTAAATGGGTCAAACATCGAGGGCCGGACATCACAAGGCAGTTCAAAATTCACAAGTGTTGGGAATTCTTCCCCTGCTTCCCTCGGTTCTCCGGCACCTACAACACAACCTTATTGGATGCTGAAGACCTAAGGCAGAATCGCACCATCCTGGATGTCGGGTGCTTCAGATGGTTGATGAACATTCGACCTGGATATCTATTGTTCAGGGTAAGAGATGTTTGTCACATTGAACCCTATCTTCTATGTCGATTCGCTCGTCAGTTCGGCTATGATCAGATATACGTCGGCAACCCGAATCGTCACCTTAGCTTTCGAGGTGGACTTATCGACGGGGCGAGAGCTTGGTTTTGGAGCATCGTCGGCTGTACGAATGCTGAATTTGATCTCCCTTTAGAAGCAGCGCCTCTACGGATGACCTTCCTATATTGCAAATGGTTGATTGCCGCTAATATCGTCACTCGACATAGGAGAATATCAGACTCAGAGGAAAAGACCGCTCCGCGGCAAGCGACAGAGGCGACTCGTGAGGCTATGGTGTCACCCCGAGGCAAAGAGGCTGCTGAATCATCAAGGAAAGGAAAGGAACCGGCCCGGCCCACGGATAGCGAAGAAGAGTTTGATAGTGAAGTGACCGAAACTTCTAAAGGGGCGGACGAGACTGACTCAAGTTCTGAGGAAGCAGCAGGTCTCCCCGACTCTTTCTTTGAGAGAGGACTTGTAAGACCTTCCGTCACTCCGGCTCGACTACAAGGTGCTCCGAAAAGAAGGAGAGAGGGAGAGTCGTCATGAACTATCCTAATAAGATGATGGTAGAAGTCCTCAGCGGAGACGAAGAGGAGAAAGAGGATACAGTGCCTCTTGCTCATAGGCAAAGATCTCAATCTTCCACTCAGGCTCAAACTCAGATTCCTCCCGAAACTGAATTACGCACCAAACGTCGTCACGAAGGTTCTGAAGCACGTCCACCGAAGAGACAAAAGAAAGCTGTCTCTAAGCCACGTGTTCATCTTCCTGTTCTAGAGGAGACATATGGTCGTAGTGCTTCTTCTGATGAACAAGGTAGCCATTTGTTTTTATTGCTCTCATACTTCTTAACGCTCAAACTTATTTCATGCTCAACTTCTATAGGGAGTCAAGAAGAAGGAGAATTGGCAGCTGATGCTGCTTCTCCCGGAGGTATGGAGACTGAGGAGACCAGCTTTGTCCAACAAATGTGGGATGCTCTGAAAGAAGGACCAGTTGGTGTTCCACCAACTCCTGACATTGATCCATTGGCCACAGACACAGGTACTGATCTTTCTCCTCTCGGAAGAGAAATCCGAGAAATGAATGAGTCGGACCGTGTACCTCCTCTAATGACCTGTGCGCTTTGTCTCCTTTTAGTTAAACTAAAAAAAGCGGGTGCAAGTAGTGGAGCTCTCGACTCTGTCCATGTCAACGAAGGTAAAATTAATTTTTGTCTTGAGCAAATTCGTCTAAATTTATATGTGATTTATGCCTTAATCCATTTTGTAGCTACCGTGATGCCTGAATCAACTGAAGGAGAAACTACCCATGCCACTAAAGTCGACGATTTTAATGACTTCGACTTTAATCGTGATATTTCAGAAGACGATCATCAGCAAATCTTCGACTAATTGTCGGGCAAAGCTTCTGGTGCAGCTACCGGCTCAGATGTTGGAATTGGTTCAACAGAAGCAGGTCCTTCTGAGAGTAAGGCCTTTGTTCTGTAACTCCGTATATACATATATGTGTATTTTAACTCGCTTGATCATATAAGTATTTGAATTATAGGACCAGTTGCTGGAACTGATACTGCTATAATCGTTGGAACGTCTGACCAACCGGAGGGTCGTGACATCGTGCCATGGACGGGAACTGAGTTTGATTTGCAATCATCAGCTCTCGAATCTCAACCTACTACTCCTATAGACCCCATGAGGATAGAAGTCACCGTCACTCCCCAAATTAGTCCGGTCTCAACAAAAGCGAGACCAACTGAAGAAGTTGGTACATCAGCCGATGTTGTGCCTAGAGTTAGTAAGTTTTACCCATCATCTGTTTCAAATTTCGGATTAACATACCATTATGCTCATTGTATTTCTTCTGTTTGTAGAATCCCCTCCTAAGGAGTCTCTTAGCTTGGACCCGAAGTTCTCTGAGGTTGAGATTGAAAAACCTTCTGACGTAGCTAGCGCGTCAAAAGCTGCTATTCCTGAACCAACCTTGGTTGTTCAGGAAGTTGGACTACCATTCTTGGGTGAACCAAGTCATGCTGAAGGCTCTTCCGTCGGACCTGGTATGCTTCAGCTCGTTGCCTTGTATGCATATACACGTCCTGTACTGACTTATTTATCCTCATTGCAGCTTCTTCCTCATCATTATCAGACCGCATACAAGCGTTATTGGCGGACGAAGACCCCGATAAAGTTGTCATTTGTTATGATCTCCAAGGTTTTTGTCTCTTTTTTGAACACTATGATCGATCGCATTCTCTTCAAAGGGTCACCTTTTGAGAATTTTAAGAGACCTCTTGACCACTACATATCGGAAATTAGAGAGGAGGGATATGATGAGTTAGCCAATTCACTCAGTGCTTATTTGGTCGACTTGAGACGACATGTTGAACTTCTGAAGGATCTCCGCACCAAAGGCGTACCCTCCTATATCGCTTCTCACATGGACTCCAGGTTGCAAGTGTGGCGCGATTCTCAAACATCTGCTAACTCCGAACTCCAAAAGCTAAGAGCCCGCAATAATCAACTTAGGGTGAGTGTTGGCAGAAAAACACAAGCCAAGGTCAATCGGTATCGGGACTTAGAGTCGAGTCAAGCTGAAATAGCCCGCTTGGAAGAACAACTTGCAAAGGCCAAGGATGCTCACGAAATTTTGGAGTCCGATTTGGCAAAAATAACTCAAGCTGAAGAAAGCTTATTTCAGCAACTGAATATTCAGGATCAGATACTTGCGAAGAAGGAGCGAGAGGTCGCCGAACTTCAGAGTGTTGATGAAGAAGCTTTCAAAGTTAAATTGACGGCTGAGCTTGAACAGGCTTATGCGTAAGAGCTTTCAAAACTTGAAGATCAGATTCGTCAACATAAACCTTTGTAACCGGGGAACATATATTTTTGTAGCTTTATTTGAACGCTTTTGGTCAATATAGTGAACCCTTTTGCTTATTAAGATTTATTATGATTACTCATTCTTGTTTAGAATAAATAACCATAATACTTATAGGTTTTTTGGCAAATCCTCAGCCATCAATGGATTTGATATGCCTTTACCGACTACCGTTTGAGTCGGGCTAGTATGTGAATTATCTAGGTCCGTTTCACATATAACGTTGTGCTAAAAGAATTAAACTCTTTTAGACTTTAAACTACGATGTTGAATATGTAGGCTACATGTGTTAGATGTAGACTTATCTCTAATAAGGGGTAGAGATAACATCCCCCATGTGTGAACGACATGGATTTTAAAGTGTGAATAGGTTGCGTTTCCTATATAGGACAACGAACCCGAAATCGGAGAGGAAGAATTTTATATTTTATCTCCTGGTCTCTTGTTTATTGGTAGAGATAAACCCGAAATCAGAGAGGAAGAATTTTATATTCTATCTCCTGGTCTCTTGTTTGTTGGTAGAGATAAACCCAAAATCAGAGAGGAAGAATTTTATATTCTATCTCCTGGTCTCTTGTTTGTTAGTAGAGATAAACCCAAAATCGGGGAGGAAGAATTTTATATTCTATCTCCTTATCTAAAGAAACTCGAAGTGGGATCTCCACTTAGAGAATCTGGATTGGTTTGAATAATCCTAACTGTCATAAGGTTTGATTACTCAATTCAAAAGTAGATCTTTCGTTCACAAAATGAATCGAAAGGAGATTTTGGTTGCGGTCCTAACTGAGTAAGGTTTGACCAAGTGAGAATTTTGAGACGATCCTAATTATAGAAAGGTTTGATTGCTCGATTTGTGGGCCTCTCTTTCATTGAAGGAATCGAGAGGGGATTTTGGCTTTGGTCCTAACTATAATAAGGTTTAACCAAATGAAAGGTGGGAGTTTAAATGATTTTAATCCATGACGGATTTTCGTGTACCCTTCGTCGATCGATTTGATCGGTGAGGGGTTTTGTGAGGAAAGATTAACTGTTTACAGAATTGAATCTCATCTCAACAAAGTAACTCATGAGAGTTAATGAATTTGGTAAAAGAAAACATTCTGACATTTAGGGTTTAAATGTAGATGTCTTATTTATCACTTTTATAGTGATTGGGTTATCCCTAAGAATACCGTATACAGTATTCTTCTGGGAACTTCCCGATATATACAAGGGAAATGGTTTATACTCCTATACCCGTTGGAGTTTTAGAAGAAGCAGTTTATACTCTTATACTTTTCGGAGTGTTGCGGTCGTTCTCATTCAGTTTGTTTTACTATTGAGACACCGACTTCAACCAAGGCTTGTATTGTATTTTTGATCTGACGCGACTGTTGTGGCGACCGTTCCCGTGGTTGTCGTCGTAATGTTTGATCAACAGCAAATCTGGGTATGAACTCTAGTTGACTTTCCTCAACTGTTTTTCTTTTGGGACAGCGCCTAATTGAGGTGGTGACAGACTCGACTTCCTTCTGCTTTTCATTTTCATCTTCATATCTTTTTGAGCGATGTCGAGAAGAAGGAATTGGGCCACCCCCAGTATCATTGAAGGATGTGGTCGTACCACCCCCAGTGTTATCGATGGGTGAATCAGTATTAATGACCATATTCAGATTCGGACCATCGTTATTTGTCCTATCTGAAATAGGCGTGATTGGTGTAGCGCAACAGCTAGACCCGGCTTGACGGTCAGATTTAGGAAATCTACACCTTTCAGCTTGCAACTCTCTTATTTGTCACATAGCCAATTCCATTTTACCCTCAAATTCTTCTTTCTGCTTGATTAACGCTTCTTGAACTATTTGAGTGAGCTGGTCAGGAGTAATGGTGAATGCATCTCTAGTGTTTTTAGAAAGACGTGATAACTCGTGTAGAGTTACTTTCACTGGGATGTTAGCCAATTGGGTCATAACATCGAAGTGGTATGAAGTGTTCGAGCTTTCCGGTTTGTCTCGTCCAATCGGTCGATTGAAACGAGACTGCCTCGGAACTTGAACCTCTTTGTGTTGAGGTTCTTTCTCCTTTTGCTTATCAAATTTTTGAGGCTTTTCGGTTGCTATGGGTGGACTTATAACCACCCCCAGCTCCATCAAAGTTTTAGAAGGTACAGCTTTCACTACCCCATGCTCGGCTAATTGCTCGGGTGCGCCCGGATGGTTGAAACAGTATTCATTTTCATTCCTAGTAACAAAAGATTCCTGTTCTCCTTCGGAAAGTGGTAGGACTGGGATTTCTTCATCGTTCTCCTCAGGAATCACCGAGGCTCCGTAACAAGACTTCCATTTGCCTTTTACTTTCTTCTTCGAAGTGGATGTCGTCCATTGCTCATCTTTAAGCAAATCCGGATGAACCCAGAGGATTTCTCCATTAGGGGTCGTGTGAGATATAAGCCCCTTCTGGCGCTGTCCATGAGGGTCATCGTTGATGGTTTGCATTTTTACCTTGGATACTGGTTCGGCTTGAAACCAAGATAAAGGAACTGATCCGAAGCTGATAGACACCGCATTTGCACCTACTTTCTTCTCTTTCGGCTTCGGTGTCACGATGCCAACATCAATTAAGGTTTGTATTTTGTCTTTCAAGACATAACACGCTTTAGTGGGATGGTGGACCCTTCTGTGATATGCACAATACTTCGGGTCATTGGTCTTCGTTGCTTCTTCTTGGTTTGTGACCGGTGGAAGCTTGATCTTATTGTTATCCAGTAGGTACTTGAAGATGACTGGAACTTCATCATCTTTGAAAGAGTATTCTTTCGGGAATCTGGGCTCAGAAGGCTTAAACTGCTTCGGAGGCTGTTGATTTTGATTTGGTGCCAACTGGAAGGACGATTGCTTCGGTTGTTGTTGCGGCGGCTGTTGTGACGTTTGATGTGCGTCCACAGCGGCTACGGACCCTCTTCCTCTACCTCGAGGATTAAAATTTTGTTTCTGATTATTAGCCGGTGGCTGACTTCTCTCGAAATTCCTTCTCTTGAGAAAGTGTTCAGCTTGCTCACCTCTCACCTTCAATTCTTTCCAAGTTTTAGAGGGAACAACCCCCATTACCTCTAACACATCCAATGACTAGTTGTTGTGACATGTCTGTAGGATGAACTCTTCTGTGAGTGGATCGCGGCAATTCACTGCTTTGTTCCAGAATCGTTTGACGAAGACATCAACGGACTCTCCATTTATCTGCTTCTCATCCAACAAGGTGCCAATTGAGACCTCCGTGTCGTCATCGAAGAAATTGGTGAGGAACAATCCTTCCATATCTTCCCAGCTAGTGATGCTCCCGGGTTTTAAACGTCGGTACCAATCGAAGGCAGGCCTGCGAAGGGTTCCTACGAATGACCGGACCATCAGGGCTTCATTCCTAGATATCGCACCGAGATGCGACTTGAAATAGATCAGGTGCTGAGTGGGTGAACCCCTGCCATCAAAAAGAGTAAAGTTAATCAAATTAAATTTTGGGGGATAAGAAATCAAGTCCCACTCCCTCGGGTACGGGTATGGAATGCCCGTTTTCTTCACTTCTTGGGCCGTCATCAGAGCGTTAACTTTGCTCTCGAGATCATGCATCTTCTTATCCTCTTCCTCACTCTTCTTCAAGTAAACTTGCGGAGGTTGAGTGGATGACTTGGTCGGACTGCTTCCGGAATTGTCTTTATCTGGAGGAGGATCGTCGAAGATAGTCTCATCTTCTTCATTACGCCGGCTGAATTCTGCTCTTTGGCTTGATTCCGGTTGATGTTACTGAACCTGCAAATCTCGTATCTGCTGCATAGTCAACTCCATCTCGGTTTTGAATTCAGCTCTAATTTCCTCGCGTTGTTTAGCCAACGCTTCCTGTAATATGTGTGCCAGTTGATCCGACGTGATTGCGAATGATTCTTTGACTCGCCCTACGCTGGATGCGGTACTGTCTGAAGCTACAGCAGAACAAGTGTCTGATAGTTCTTCATCTGAAGATAATCCTTCGTGCATCCTTTTGTAGTCTCGACGTCGGTTGACTCTTTGTTGCAACCGTGACATTCTTTGAGAGAGACCCCGCTCAACTCTCCCTCCCGGAGAGAAATCAGGGTCGGGGTTGACAGACTGTTGCCTTCCTCTGTCGGTCATATTAATAGTGACCTCAGGGAACTCATCTTGTCGGATTACAGATTTTTTTCTTGTTGAAACGTCTCATTTTGGGTCTTGACGTTTCATTAGACAATCTTTGAAATACGGAGACTCTTGTTGAATCATTTTTTGAGCATCCGCATTCTGTTAGTACCGCCTTAATGAGTCTCTCGCAAGCGCAATGAGACTCGTTTTCTCGGACAATCCTTTTTCTTGAATTATTTCTCTGATAGTATAGCTCATCACTATTATGATTTGAGCAACCTATCTGTGGTTTCTGAACCTTGTTAACATGCACAGGACGACTAGCTGTCGCCACTGACCGATCCAAGGTTAAATTTTTAAATACACCCCCATGAGGGTGTGGAGTTTTCATAGGTCCTAAACGAGAGTGAACTGGTATTCTCTCGTTTTGGACTGGTGCAGTTCTGACAGGAGGGTGTTTACGACCCCCTGCGTAAGAAACCACCAAGGGTTTATTTGCTGGATCTGATTGATCTTTGATTGGGGTTTTGCCTCGATCATCAACCGAAGGACCGAGGCGATCCGCCATTGTAATCTTGAACTTTGATAAATCTGGACTAACCCATGGTTTCACTTGTGATACATTAAACGAGCCCGGAACGGATGTTTGCGGCGCCTTCGAAACCCAAACTTTACGGGTATTTGGTGGCTTTTCAGACACCAACTCCTTCTTGATTCCTTGTGTTTGTTGACGAAGAGCGCGAGCACGGGCGGCCTTCGCCTGACGCCTTTGTATCCGTTCCTTAAGGGTTGAACGGGCCTTTTTGACGAGGGTCCACTCCTTCGTCGTAAGTTGTGCAGAAATGTGATTATTTTGCCATAGAGGCAACTGAGTCATTTTCTGTTTCCTCGACTCTAGGTCCGCATAGTAATGGACCCCGTCGGTTTGTTGCATGGCCTTAGCCAATTGTCGAGCACGGCGCTGGCGCTGTCTCTGACGAGCTCTATTCGTCAGCACTGGTGAGCTATTAATCAATGACTCCGTAATTGGTACAGAGTCACTTGGAGCAGAAACATTACAGGCAGATTCCTTAGCAACGATCGGGCAAGAATCTTCGCCTGCGGCCTTCGTTGAAATTACAGACTTGAAAGTTTTCTTAGAAGACGAAATCTTCCTATATTTGCGAGATGAGGAAGATTTCACAGATGAGGATGAAAAATACTCCTTAAACTTCGCCTGATCGAACTCGTATTCGATCTCTTCAATGACAACGATCTTGATCGGTTGCGACATCGCGGCCTCGGCAGCGAGGCCGCTGGCTCCCACTGTGGTCGCCAGTTTGTTTGCATCAAAAGTTGCTTCCATTGATAATTCTATTGAACTTCGATCGTTTACAACGAATTACAATGAAAAAATTAGAAAATTACAACTCTTGAGAAATTAACACAGAAGTCGTTTATCGAATCCTGTTTTTGTGGGACTTTGCCTGTGTCGGGAACGCTTTGGTTCGTGGACCGCCGAATCACAGATCGTGAAGGGGTTTTACTGATTCTGATTTCGTTTATCGAAGTGAGAACTTGAAACGATATCTTATCAAAGTAAGATAGTCGTTCTTCTTAAAATCAAGTCAAAGCTTAATTTCAAGGAGTCACACGAAAACTCAAATCTGCTCTCTCTGCTCTGGATTGCTCGAAAAATATGCTCGATCCTCGTCAGAAGTGACCCTAGGGGGGTATTTATAGCCTCAGGGGTCTGTAACTGAAAAAACTCAAAAAACGACAAAATTAGTACGGCGAGACAGTGTTTACTGTCTCGGCGGGCGAGACAGTGTTTGCTGTCTCGGCCCGCGAGACAGTAAATACTGTCTCAGAAACAGTAACCGTCAGGCAGCTTTCGTTTTAACTGCCTTCCCACGTTTCAAACTCCGTTATTTTGGCAGTTATTCATGTGATTTTCGCCCATGATGCTTCCCACGTCTCTTGGCAGTTGATGGACACGTGTAGGGCAGTTATCGAGGTGATTTTGACCATTTCGACACTGTCTCGCTGCTGTCTCGCTACGAGACAGGAAATACTGTCTCGCTGCGAGACAGGAAAGTCTGTCTCGCTGGCGAGACAGTAAAGACTGTCTCGCTGGCGAGACAGTTCATATCTGTCGATTTCTTTTGAATGATTTTCTCTATGTTTGGATATCCCTTAGCATTTTTTGACGCCTACAGGGAATTCCCTACTTAAATGTTTAGATCCCCCGGTTGGGTTCATTCTTCAGTGACGGGATGGTGGACCAGCATGACTAAGTTTTTTTAGAGGAATTAGATGCTCCTCTCACTCGGACTGGCTTGAAGACTTTGGTGATGGCTACCAAGTTTGGGATTGCCCAAAGTCACTATCATTTCTTATCCATCTTGGAGCAATACAATCCCAAGACCTGCACCTTCTTTACACCAGTTGGGGAATTGGGTTTAGCTCTCCATTAGATGTATGACATCTCAGGTTTGCCTTTTGGGGATTTACACTATGAAGAATTCATTCCTGGCTCAACAGACTGAAGATTATGAGGAAGACCAGCCCTGAAGGCTATTCCACTCTTTGGGAAGTTATGTACCACTTCCATAGTTGTACTCAACAAACAGTTGCCCGAGAAGGTGGTGTGAAACAAGTCTCTTGGGTGGAGTACTTATTTTAGAATCTGACGAAGAAAGAAGCCCAAGTGACTAGGTTAGCTGCCAGTACTCCGGAGGAGATCCAGGCCCGGATTGACGCTGCCACCTCGCACTACATGAATGAGGCTAAAGAGGATATTTTTCCTACTTACACGGAATTTGAGAGCTTTCATTATCAAGCTCAGGTCCTCATCTTTGACACTAGGTTGTTAGCAGGATTCTTAATGTTGTGGTTGAAGCGGTGCGTCGTCCCTACTAGGCCGATTGACGCCTTGGTTGTAGAGGTGATTATCCCGCAGTTCTTTTGGCTCATGGGAAGCTATTGAAACTCCTCTCAACTATGGTGTACTGTCTGCAGAGTGGGCTGAGGGGGTTGGCTTTGGATTTTGTCCAAGTCTCAGAGGTGGAGTCTAAGGAGGGCAAAATTTTCAAGACTCCCAACCCTCCAGTGCTAATGCCATACACTTATTTAATGACATGGAACGTGTCTCATTGTCCCTCATTGATGAGTGCATCTTCTTCTCGAGGTGACTCATTCATCCCACTTGTGCAACGACTGGAATCTGCAAAGTAGGAGGGGACTTATGTGGTCAAGATCTGTTAGATCTTGATAAGGGACACCCATTACCACATTTTTCGTTGCTTCCCCGATTTAGAAGGTGGGGTATATGGGGGCAACATTTCAGGACATGGTAGGTCCCAACGGATTCACTCAATTAAGTGGTGGTGTTTTTTGTTGTCTCCTTAATATAAGGCCAGGTTATTTGATTTTCAGGCAAGGTGGCAAGTGCTTCATTGAGCCCTATCAACCATACATATTTGCTCGTCAATTTGGATATGACTAGCTATATGTCGGGAATCCTCGACCTTAGCTTGCAATCATGGGCAATCTGTATAAGGGAGCTAGGGATTGGTACTATTCGGTGGTCGGTTGTACAAAGGTCGTTTTTAAGCTTCCCCACAAAACACCCAATTCTTATATCTCTATAGGTTTCTGCAATTGGTATTTTGCTGCCTCCCAGAATCCGGAATACAACTTGAATACGTCTTGTCTGAAGGAAATCAGACGTATGTATGCTTCGAGGAGGGGATCTAAGACGTCTCGTCTGAGAGGGCTTGATGAGTACTTGTCTTTTGAGGACCCGTCTGTTGAATCAGAGGAGGAACAAGCAGCTGAGCCTATTCAGGTGGAAGAACTCAAAGTGGCTGATGCTCCTTCAATAAGAGCTACCAGGAAAAGAGCTCTAACGACGGAAGAGGTTGGCCAGTGTGAGAAACAGACTGGCCGAAAGCTGATGATCGAGTCCCTTCCTACTAAAGGTCAACGGAAGACATAATTGATGGCTGATGCTTTCAAGGCTCTAGAAGAAGAAGAACATCAAGAGCCTTCAATTGCAGGACTTCCCCATAGTCATAGGCTTCATTCAAGTGTCCCGGCTTTGTCCAGTGAAGCTTCTTCTTATCATCCTCCTGAAGAGGAAGAAGAAGAATTGATGGCTGCGGATGCTAAATCAAGGCTAATTATGGGCTCTCCCCAAGCTCCGGTATCAGCACCAAGGGAGCACAAGAAGCAACACTCTCCCTCTCCTTCTATATTAATATTGTAGGTTCGTGAGTCAAGGCTTAGCCCAACAACAGGGCTCTTGGTTAGACCGGTTGCGACAATTAGTTCCTCTGAGCAAGATGACAAGGAAAGGGTAGATTATGAAGCTTCCTCTATAGAGGATAGGGATGACGACGTTGAGATTGACATAGGTAGTGGTGATGGGAACGAAGAAAATGATTCTATAGATGATATCACCACTTTTGATGATGTCCCCAAGACTACATCAGATAAAGCATCTATTCTTGTGCCTTTTTCTATCACCGGTAATGCTAGTTTATTTCAAATTTCTTTGCATCTCCCTTCTGTATTCCGACCGTTTTTGAATGCAGGTTCACCCACTCTCGAGACCATTTCTAAAACTCCTCCCGCTAATCAGCCACTTATATAAGCAGCAACTCCTAAGCAACCGTAGCCGAGCTTAGCAATGACTCTGCCAACAAGACTGATGAGGATTTCACTTACACCAATAGGGATCATCAGTGTGCCGGATCCATCTCAGGCGGGGACCATGATGGCTTTGACATCAAGTCCTTCGCACTTAGATGTTTCTTTTACTTCTGCAACTTCTACACCTAGGTTACCTGCCAGCCCTCACTTTGGCATGCCTATCACAGGGGCTAGGGACCATCTTCGCTTATTGTTTCAAGCCCTGTAGATGCACCTGGCTTTCTCCACATTTCTTTGGGGTACTTCAACAGTCTTGTGAAGAAGGTAATTGAAGTTGTAATGGCTGGTCGGGGCACTTTTGGCTCCTTGAGGCCCCTGTTAGAGGTGGGCTTGAAAGGAGTTAAGAGTGTGGGTAACGCTCAATGCTTTAAATGTTGCTCAGAGGCTATTTCTCATTTGGAAGCATAGCTACAGCACTTCAAAGCCTTGGGTCATACGGATATTTAGATGCAAATCGCGTCTACCTTTGTCGACCTTCAGGTTGAAGAAATGGCTTGCCGTGAGGCGATGGAACAGGATCTGGTCGAAAGAGAGCGTCAGGTTGCACACTTGTGGGAGAAGAGCACCCAGAGGCACAAGGAGTTAGAACTCTCGACTGATTCTTTGGGCTTCAATCGTACAAAGATTGTTGAGGCTGAAGCTGAAGTGCTACGACTAAAGGTTCAACTTTCTCGTGAAGAAGCCATCGTTAATTCCCTTAGTGCTAGGAATGCGTACACTCTTTTGAATTATCATAGGGAGGCTCAGGCCCTGGAGCGAGCCAAGAAGGAGATAGTTGCCACCGTCGTGCCCACCGAATGTGAGCTGTGGGAGAAGGCTGAGGCTATAGTGCGGGCTAATCACGAGGAGAAGCTATCTGAAGTCAAGGCTCAACTCACTTCTTTTGAGTTGATGATCGAGTGAATCCTAACTTTGTAATATTCTTTGAATAAGAACAAGTCTATTTTGTATCATTTCCTTTTGATTTATATTTATATAAAAGAAAATGATATGGGTTTTCAATTATTCCATGTGTCTGTTCTGACTTGAAACAATAAAATTACCCGAGAGATACCAGAGGTGTAATATTAACTTAGCATGAATAGAGTGAAATTCTACTTATTATCTTTAAGGGTAATTCAGGAAAAAGTTTACCTCATTGGGTGTTTTCATCGAAAGTTGATTTAGTTGCAGAATCCATTAGAACTTTGGTCACTTACAAGGAATTACAATGAAAATAAGAAAATTATAACTTTCTAGAAAATAACACAAAAATCGTTTATTGATTTCTGCTTTTGTGGGAACTTTGCCTGTGCCAAGAGTGCGTTAGCTCATGGACCATCGATTCACAAGATCCTGATTGAATCATAAAGGTTTTGGAGATTCTTCCTTCATTTATCGAAGTAAGAATTTGAAGCGAATATCTTATCGATATAATATGTTCACTCTTCTAAAGATCAAGTCAGAGCTTAGATCTCTAGGAATCACTGAAAGATTTAAAAACGTTTATGAGGAACAAAGACT
The DNA here is from genome assembly GCF_001876935.1 of Asparagus officinalis. Classification (NCBI taxonomy): domain Eukaryota; kingdom Viridiplantae; phylum Streptophyta; class Magnoliopsida; order Asparagales; family Asparagaceae; genus Asparagus; species Asparagus officinalis. The sequence goes on from NC_033797.1 coordinate 76,584,960, forward strand.
CTCTCTCTCTCTTGCTCAAATTCACCCAAAGCTCAAGCTTCTCTATTCTAATCTGCCCTCAGTTTCTTTAGCTTCATGTGTAAAGAGGTATTTATAGGGATAGGGGTCCATAACTATGAAAATGGAGGCAAAATAACTAACCAGTCGAACTTTCTTTGGGCGCTTCTGACTCCACTACCGTGGCCTTTAGCGCGTTAGTATAGACTGTCGCGGCTGAAGAGGCAGTTTCAGCGACGTTCAGCCACGTTTATAACTGTTCTCCCACGACCTTAAACCCACGAAATACCACTTTTCTCGACCCGTAACCATCCCTCCACGTCAGTGCACGTTCTCCTTTTATTATGATATCACGCGGACTATCAGAAGATGCCCAAAACCGTTAGCAAATCAAAAAAAAGACACCCCATGAAGACGCGTGCCACAATCCACTGCCGCGGCTATGCGCGTAAGTGGTCACTGCCGTGCATACGCACGTCAGTGGTGACGACCGCATCTATGCGCGTCAATAATGACTTCCGCACCTACGCGCGTCAGTATTCATTGTCTGTTAACTCATCAAGTTATTCTTCTGTGTTGTTTCACATGTTTCTTTGCCTCTTCTGGCTTTAGATGACCCTCTTGACCATCATCGTCTTCTCTTTATCTTGAACTATGTTTGGATATCCATAAGTATTTTGGATGCCTACAGATACCTCTTCTAAAGTATTTCAGACTCAATCCTTAATTAGAAGAGTCTAGAACACTTGGGAATGGATAGGTCCTATTTACAATCTCTCCAGTACTTAATTAAGGAGATCGTGTGAGAGGACCTGTGAATCGCTTCAGCTCTTGATTTCTTCATCTTTTAGCCTACTCAGTGCTTTATAAAGTAGCTAAAATTCTTACGGTGCTGCATTTATCACTTGACCTTCATCAAAATCTTAAACTGAATCTGGTGTTGGACTTATAAATTTAGCCCTTGTTGATGAACTGATGTCGAATTGATCATTGACATATTGACCTTTATGAACACATAGTTTATACTCGTGCATTGACTGGAGTCTACACAGGACTCGTCGTGTTGCTCCGTCAAAGTCGCCAGATGCTCCCTTAAAGCTAATACAGATGAAAGAGAAGACTATTCCCCTATCATCCTCCAATAGGATGACTGTTAGATGGCCTATCCGGGAGGAGGAAGAAGAAGAAGAAGAGGACATCACACCACTCATTAGCGGGAAAAGATCCCGATCTCCCACTTCTTCTCTAACTCAACTCCAAGCTTAACAGGGAGTTGAACAACGCACGAAATCTTGTCATAAGGGTTTTGAGATTTCAAAAGATTCCTATTCGTCCAAGAGGATTAAGAAACTTGCTTATCGATGACGCAACCTCCCACCTGTGTCTGAGGAGGAGTTAGTCCACGATATCTCGGTTGATGAAGGAGGTAAAATCCCATACTCATATTTTTTCATTGTTTCATTTTCAAATACAAAATTTTATTTCCTTCTTTTTATAGAGGGTCAAGAAGAAGGAGAAATTGTGACCGAACCCTCCTCCCCTGGTTTAATGGACGTTGATGAACCAAGCTTCATTCAACAAGTGCATAAAGCGATGAGTGATGAGCTTGTCGATGTAGACGTCGTTGTTCCTTCTGTCACTGCATCGATCTCACCAACCGTCGACGCAGGTACAAATATTTTCTCATTTGGAGGGCATTTCTAAGAAATAAGTGAATCAAAACATGTACCTCTTCTGCTAACATATGCCCTTTATCTGTTTTTAGTTAAACTAAAGGAGGTAGGTGCGAGTAGTAGCGTTGCTGATCCTACAGCTATCGTTGGAGGTAACTTTAGGTTTATTCATTTTGGTTCATTCATACCCTTACATACGTACTGATGAGTCTTTCTGTCCTGTAGATATTCCCGTAAATAAGCTAGGAGAACAGGAAATTATTCATGAAGTGGAGATCGAAGGATTTAACAAACATAATTTCAATCTCGATTTCTCCAAGGATGACCATCAACATATTTCTGATCTGCTGTCAGATAAAATCCCTACTGCAACTACAGGACCAACTACTGAAATTGGTTCAACTGAAGTAGGTCCATCAGAGGGTATGTACTTTCAAACTTAGACCTTCAATTAACTTTTTGTCCTTCTTATTTTAATAATTAAATAAGAACTTTAATTGTAGGACCAACTATTGAAGTTGATGCATCTACTACCATTTGTATATTCGATCAACCTGAAGGCTTTGGCTTCCTGCTTTTGACAGGTCCTCCGACTGAAATCAAACCCTTAGCTATTGCTCTTCCAACTTTTGATATTGTTGAAGCTGAGCCTGCTGTTATTTCTGATCCATCTCCACTTGCTCACGAAGTCGAAGTGTTGAAGGTAACTACAGAAGAGCAAATTAACCCAACTTCCACTCAACCCGGTATGTCCTGTCTTTAATATGTTTTATAGTTTGACTCACGCTCTTGGAATATTTATCCATCCTTATCTTGCTTGTAGAATCATCTTCCAAGAGATTTGTTGACCTGGACCCAAAGCCATCAGAGGTTTCATTTGAACAACCATCTGATATAGTGGGTCTACCAACAAGTATTCCTGAACAAGCTTCGGCTGTTGTAGAGCCTACCCCAGTATCGACAAGCCAAGGTAACCAATTCGTGGAATCTTCCGTTCTGTTTGTTTCTATGTACGAATGTATATATTTTATGCTTACTTTATTTGTTCTCATTGAAGCTCCTTCTTCAACGTTGTATGATTCTATCCAAGCATTATTAGCAGACGAAGACATGGATAAAGTCGTCATTTGCTCTGATCTTCAAGGCTTCATTTCATTTTTGAACACTATGGTCGATCAAATTCTCCTCAAAGAATTGCCTTTTGAGAACTTTAAGAGATCTCTTGATCACTATACATCAGGGGTCAGAGAAGAAGGATATAATGAATTGGCTGATTCGATCGACGCCTATTTGGCCGACCTCAAGCAACATGCTGAACTTTTGAAGGATCTCCGCACCAGAGGCGCACCCTCCTATATCGCTTCTCAAATGGATTCAAGGTTACACGCGTGGCATGATTCTTAAAAAGCAGCCGAGTCTGAGCTTCAAAAGTTAAAAGCTCGTATTCACCAGATCAGGATGAGCCTCGCCAAGAAAACACAAACAAAGATCGACCTGCATCGGGCTTTAGAGTCAGGTCGAGCCAAAATAGCCCACTTGAAGGAACAACTGGAAAAGGCTGAGGGTACTCAGGAGATTTTAGAATCTGATTTGGCAGAAGTAAAACAAGTCGAAGCAAACATATTTCAACAATTGGAGATTCAAGACAAAATACTTGCAGACAAGGAACAGGAGGCCGCCAAGCTTCAAAGTGCTGATGAAGAGGCCTTCAAAGCTAATCTGGTAGCTGAGTTTGAGCAAGCTTATAAGGCAGAACTTTTGAACCGTGAAGAACAAATTCACCATTATAAGTTAGTTTAGATTAAGAACACTTCATTTCTTGAACCTTTTTATTTTGTTTCTGATGAATAAAGTGAACTCTTTTTGCTTATTGAAATTTTATTATGATTACTCATTCTTGTTTAGAATAAATAACCATAATACTCATAGGATTTGTGGCAAATCCTCAGCCATCAACAGATTTGATGTGCCTTTACCGACTACCGTTTGAGCCGGGCTAGTATGTGAATTATCTAAATCCGTTTCACATATCATGTTATGCTAAAAGAATTAAACTTTCTTAGACTCTGAACTATAATGTTGAATATGTAGGCTACATGTGTTAGATATAGGCTTATCTCTAATAAGGGATCAAGATAATGTCCCCCATGCGTGAACGACATGGATTATGAAATGTAAGTAGGTTATATTTTCTTGGTAGAAAAATAAACCTAAAGTCAGAGAGAGAATTTTATATTCTATCCCCTGATCTATTTTTTGTTGGTAAAGATGAACCCAAAATCGGAGAGGAAGAATTTTATATTCTATCCCCTGATCTATTTTTTGTTGGTAGAGATGAACCCAAAATCGGAGAGGAAGAATTTTATATTCTATCTCCTGGTCTCTTTTTTATTGGTAGAGATGAACCCAAAATCAGAGAGGAAGAATTTTATATTCTATCTCCTGGTCTCTTTTTTGTTGGTAGAGATGAATCTAAAATCGGAGAGGAAGAATTTTATATTCTATCTTCTGGTGCAAAAAAAACTCAAAGTGAGAGTTAAACTTTAAGAATTTGAGAGGTGAGACTAAGAGTGGGATCTCCACTCCGAGAATCGAAAAGATTGAAATAACCCTAACTGTTTAAAGGTTTGGTTACTCAATTTGTATATTTCTCGTTCATGGAAGGAATCGAGAAGGAACTTTGGTATTGATCCTAACTGTAGTAAGGTTTGACCAAGTAGAAGTTGAGACAATTTTACCTTTAATAGGCTTAATTGTTCAAATGGAATTGAGGCTCTTTCATTTGTTGAAAAGGAATCTCAGTTTTGAAAGTGAACCTCTCGTTCATGAAAAGAATCGAGAGGGGATTTTGGCTTTGGTCCTAACTGTAGGAAGGTTTAGCCAAGTAAGAAATGGGAGGGGGGGTACAAATAACGATGGGAATGTCTATTTATACACATCACTTGGTGGGGATTTTCGGTGTCAAGCACAAGGACTTGATATGAAAGGATTCGCTGATTGCTATGGATCAGTAAATTAAAAATTTAAATGTTGTATCATCATTTTAACAGTGGAAGTGCTAAAGACTAAATACAATGGGAGTTGGAGGATTTTAATCCATGAAGGATTTTGATGGACCCACCATCAATTAACTTGATCGGTGAGGGATTTTATGGTACGGGATCATGAATCATTGAGCTCTCCGCAATTGCATTGTAGGGGTTTCGTGAGGAAAGACCAACTGTCTTTTGTCGTTGAATCTCATCTCAACAAAATGCTTAGAAAGTTACAATAAGAGGTTCTTGATCATTTTGGAAATAATTAGATAACCATCGTGAAAGAGTCTTAATCGTTTTTATAATAATTAAGAATAAATTATTCAGATGACAGTTTCTATCTAGAATAATCGACTGATCTCGGGTTATCCTTAAAAATACCTTGTAAAATATTTTCAAGGAACTTCCCATTCAAATAGGTTATCCCGAACGTACTAAGGGTAGTAATTTTTCAGGAACTTCTTATTTATTGGCATCATAAGTTTGTTGCCCTCTTAGGTGATCAAGCGATACGCATCGTTTGCATAGACCGTTTCTATTACAAACGGTCCTTCCCATTTGGGTTGGAATTTTCCTTTCTTCTTAGAATTGAGAAGCATGTGTCTCCGAATGGCAAGAACCAAGTCTCCTTCCTTGAAGCTTCGTTATCTAACTATTTTATCAAAAGCCTGAGAGATTCTAGCCTGATAAAACACGATTTGTTGTTGAGCTTCCAAGTGCTTCTTATCTAACATCTCTAACTCCTCGAGGCATTTTTCATGTTGTTCTTCCATCGTCATTCTCGTTGCGAGAGCGATGCGGAGAGTGGAAATTTCTATTTTTAAAGGGAGGACAGCTTCGCACCCATATATTAAAGAATATGGGATTGTTCCAGTTAGCGTACGGACAGTAGTACGATAGGCCCATAGAGCTTTACCAAGTTTGTCGTCCCAGACTCGCTTATTAACTTTTACAAGTTTTGCTAAAATCTTGATAATTATCTTATTGAAAGCTTCAGCCAATTCGTTAGCTGTGGGATTATAAGCAGTTGACAAAATATCCTGAATTCCAAAATTACTGTAGATTTTGATGAATGCGTTGCAGACAAATTGAGGGCCATTGTCATGCACTATTTGTCTCGGGATACCAAATCGATATATGATATGATGTTTAAACAATTTGATAACATCACTCGTCTTTACTTCTTTAAGCGGGACTGCTTCGGCCCATTTTAAGAAGTAATCAGTGATCACCAGAATGAAACGGTCACCTTTGACTGAAGACGGGAAAATAGGACCTACAATGTCCATTCCCCATGTTTCGAATGGCCATGATGTCGCTGATAGGTGCAAATACTTCAGAGACTGGTGCATATAATTTGCATGTACTTGACACGCATGACACCATCGGGCGTAGTCAACTATGTCCTTTACCATGGTTGGCCAGTAATATCCCATTCTCCTAAGTCGGTCACAGAGTTTGGGACCGGGTTGATACGCGCCACATGTTCCATCATACGCTTCTTTAAGTGCCTCTTTTGCCTCTCTACTAGATAGACAATGGAGTAATGGACCATCATACGAACGTCGATACAATATTTATGATGTAGCGTTGTAGCAAAATCTAGGTGCTCTTCGCCAAACCGAATCTCTTTCTTTCACATCTTCAGGTAAAATGCCATGTAGGACATAATCGATGATAGAGAAATGCCAATCTCGAGCTTCGGGTACAACTCTCATTTAGTGTGCTTCTTTGATAATCGAAGTGTAGATTGACACAATAAGCTGGTGAGTTCTCACTATAATTAATTGTTCTGTCTCGGGAGGCTGTACCAAAGATACTGATAATATTGCCAATGCATCTGTATATACATTTTGGATATGTGGAATGTACCCAATGAAGAACTCTTCAAACAAGTTTGCCATCTCGATGGTTGCCTGGTCTTATGGAAGCAGATCTTGATTTCTGACATCATACTCTCCTCGTATTTGGTTGATTACTAATTGAGAATCACCAAAAGCTTCAAGGTATTTGACCCCCAGCTCTCTAACAAAATTAAGTCCAATTATTAATGCATTGTACTCAGCCACATTATTAGAACATGGTTCGGTCAATGAGTACGCTCTGGGCAATACGTATTTTTCCGAGGAAACTAAAACGACTCCCACTCCTGAAGAAATTTTAGAACATCCGGGAGTGCTCGCTACGTTAGTTGCTTAGGAAGCTCCATTAAAGTATAATTGCCACATTTGTTGATGTGATGTGGTGTTAACTTTGTGAGTTTCATCTGGCAAATCATTATACAATTCGGTTGTATTTTTTGTAGGGTTTACCACCAAAAGATCGCAAATAGCTTGTCCCATAACTGATTTTTGCTGTTTAAAATACAAATCATACTGAGATAAGAGTAAGGCCCACCTGGCTAAATGCCAATTCATAAAGGTCGGTTGGGTCATGAACACTCGAATTAGGTTTATGTTGGAAATGACATAAATTGTCTGTCCAACTAAATAATGTCGCATTTTTTGGATCACGAATACCAGGGTGAGGCATTCTTTCTCGATCATTAGATAGTGAGATTCAGCTCCTACCAGTGTACGACTTAGATAATACACAACTTGTTCGTGACCATTATCGTCGTCTTGTGCAAGCAATACACTTAACGAATGGCTCGTTGCTTTGACATAAATAAAAAACGGTCTGCCCGATTTTGGTGCTACGAGAATATGCGGATACGCTAGATAAGTTTTGATATCCTCGAATGTTTTTTAACAGGGTTCATCCTAAATAAATGATACGCCTTTCTTTGTGAGTTTAGAGAATGGCTGATATTTTCCTAAAAGGTTTGATATGAACCGATGGATGTACGCCAATCGACCTTGCAGCCCTCTGAGTTCTTTAAGATTCCTCGGGGATTGCAATTCATGTATCGCCTTCATCTTATCAGGATCGATATAAATACCTTTTGTAGTGACGACGAATCCAAGAAATTTACCGCTGGACATTCTAAGGAAGGATTTAGTGGGGTTCATCTTTAACTAATGACTCTTCATAAGATCGAACATCGTCTTCAGATCATTAATATGGTTGTTCTTATCACGGCTTTTAACAACCAGATCATCGACATAACATTCAACGGTCTTTCGAAGGTGTTCCTAAAAGATCTTCGTTATTGCTCGTTGGTATGTGGTGCCGGCGTTCTTCAAACCAAAAGGCATAACGGTATAACAGAAGACACCAAGGGGTGTTCTGAATACAGTATGATTTTCATCATCTGGGTGTATCTTGATTTGATTATATGCTGAAAATCCATCCATAAATGACATTCTCTCGAATCTGCATGCGTTGTCAATAATAACATCCGTAATTGGTAAAGGGAAGTCGTCTTTGGGGCAGACGGTATTCAGATCTCTAAAGTCAATACAGATTCTGATTTTTTTCGTTCTTTTTAAGGATCGAAACGATATTAGCCAACCAATTAGGATGTTGTTCTTCTCTAACGAAGCCTGAATCAATCAATTTCTTGACTTTAGCTTCTATTACCTCTATGATTTGTGGACGAAACCATCTTTGTTGTTGTTTAACAGGTTTGACATCCGGTTTAATGTTAAGGCTGTGCATTGCCACATTTGGATCAAGTCCCGGTAAATCTTCGTAATTCCAAGCGAAAACGTTGATATATTCTCATCCGACGGAAGATTATCGCTAATAAATATAGGTTTTGAATTAACCTCGTCACCCATATTAATCCGGACTACTCTATCCTCAGTAGGAGGTTCCCTTTGTTCGAATCGATCGCCATATTGAATATTCATGTAATATATCCAGGGGTCTTCCCATGTGGGTAATTGATCATTTTCTTCGGTAGTAGAAGAATCCATTGTGGTCAAATTCGACATTAACCCTTTGAACATTTCTCTGATGCTGATGTCAAAATCCCAACTTGAAGAATCGGACGAATACCCATTTTTATTTGTTAGGTGGTCGATAATTTACCAGCAACATTCGTCATCAGATGATGAAACATAACCCAGACCCCTCCTATGGCTGTAGTAATTATCAGGTCTTCCTTTCGGTACATAGGTAGGACGGCGTGAAGCATGAGGTCATATCTTGGCTTCCTCATATAGTCGCTTGCTTGTGAACTATACCTGGAGAAATGCTGCCCATGCCCTTTATCATCCTAATTGGTGTCTAAGAAGAGATCGGAGCTTGGGGATGACTCTCTTTTTCCAAAGATTATTTCTTTTTCACCCCCTGTCTTCGCAGGTAGGATTATAGTCGTTCTGAATGAATCTTGGATGTATTTCATCATCGTACAAGACGAACTAAGTAGCATATGTAGGTTAGGGCTATCATACAATTTTTGTATTATATTATCAAGACAACGCGAGTACTCTAAATCATTATTTATTATTTCATCAGCAAGTTGCCAGTTATAACTTTCATTTGACGATTCATCACTGTCAAGATTGATTACAAGAGGTTCAATGTCGTTTAATACAAGACCTTCACTATAATCGAGCCCAACTTAGGTATCAGCTTCTTCTTCGCTATCCGTATCATGGGCCGATGGTTCAGTATCGGATTAGACTCCATAAAGAAGGGAATCAGTAAAGTAATTTTCTAACCCCTTAAATGGCGGCTTATCCGCGACCACCGTCTTGACTTTGTTGTTAATGTCAATATATTTCAGACATTGATGGAGCATGGAGGGAACTATAATATTACTGTGGATCCAAGGGCGACCCAGCAGCAAGTTATAAGAAGTCTCTACATCAATCACGTAACAAGTGACTTCTGACTTCAAGTCTCCGAGCTGACATTTTATTCAGATTTTTCGCAATGGCCTGGACCTACTAGTATTGAATCCGTAGATAACGGTTCCTGTGGAGGCCAACTTGTTGGCGTGAATTCCAAGGTAGTACATCAACCTAAGTGGCATGATGCTAATAACGGAACCCGGAATAACTTGGATCCGGTTAACAACATTTGAGCTAATATATCCGGTGAAATATAAAGGCCTATCATACTTCAAATTCTTCACTTGCATATCTTCTTTGGTGAAAGCAATGCAAGAGAATTTTGTGGCTGCTAAGTTGCAGACTTTGGCTCTTCAGGGGTTAGCTTAATCTGAGTGAGAAATACCCCAGAATCAGCCAAAGGTTCTTGGAAAGCTTCTCTGGTATCTTTTGAAAGGCGCAGCAACTCATACAGCGTGATCCTTGCTGGGATATTGGCTAACTAAGCCATGACATCGAAACGGTATGGAGTGCCCGAACTTTCCGGTTTATCTCTTCCAATCGGTCGATTGAAACGAGACTACTTCAGAATATGAACTTCCTTATGTTGGGGTTCTTTCTCCTTTTGTTTAGCTACCTTTTGAGATTTTTCGACCGTCACGGGCGAAGTTGTAACTACCCCAGCTCTGTCAAGGTTTTAGAAGGTGCAGCTTTTACCACCTCCTGCTCAGCCTATTGCTCAGATGCATTTGGGTAATTAAAACGGTATTCATTTCCACTGCTAGTACCGAAAGATTCCTGCTCCTCTTTAGAAAGTAGTAAAGCCGGGATTTCTTCATCATTTTCTTCAGGAACTGCCGAGGCTCCATAACAGGACTTCTCTTTTTCCTTGCCTTTCAATTTCTTCTTAGATGCGGATGTTGTCCACTATTCATCTTCAAGCAAATCAAGATGAACCCAGAGAATTTTGTCATTTGGAGTTGTATGTGACACAAGTCCTCTTTGGGGCTGTCCATGAGGGTCATCATTGACGATTTGCATTTTAACATTTGATCCAGCTTCGGGTTGAAACCAGGATAAAGGAACTGAACCGAAGCTAATAGATACTGTATTTGCACCTACTTTCTTTTCCTTCGTCTTCGTAGTCACAATACTCACATCAATCAAGGTTTGTATTTTGTCTTTTAGGACATAATATGCATTGGTAGGATGATGGACCCTTCTATGATATGCACAATATTTCGGGTCATTCGTCTTCTTAGCTTCTTCCTGATTCGTGATCAATGGAAGTTTAATCTTGTTGTCCAAAAGATATTTAAAGATGACTAGTACTTCATCATTCTTGAAAGAATATTCTTTCGGGAACTTGAGTTCTGTAGTCTTAGGCTGTCTCGGAGGCTGCTGATTCTGATATTATGCTAGCTAGAAGGATGATTGTTGCAGTTGTTGTTGAGGCGATTGTTGTGATGTTTGGTGAGCATCAACAGCAGTTGCAGGTCCCTTTCCTCTACTTCGAGAATTAAAATTCTGCTTTTGAGAGTTAGCTGGCGGTTGGCCTCTCTCAAATTTCTTCCTCTTGAGGAATCTTTCGGCTTGTTCACCCATCACCTTCAATTCTTTCCATGTTTTAGAAGGCACAACTCTCATGACTTCTAGAACATCTAATGATAAGTTATTATGACATGTTTGAAGGATGAACTCCTCAATGAGTGGATCTCGGCAGTTCATCGCTTTATTTCAGAACCGTTTGATAAAGACATCTACAATTTCTCTATCCTTCTGTTTCTCATCCAACAAGGTGCCAATTGAAACCTCGGTATCATCGTCAAAGAAATTGGTAAGAAAAAAAATCCTTCCATATCATCCCAGCTATTGATACTCCTAGGTTTAGGACGTCAGTACTAATCGAAGGTAGGCCCGCGAAGGATTCCTACGAATGACCAGACCATCAAAGCTTTATTTTTGGATATTGCACAAAGATGACACTTGAAATAAATCAAGTGTTAAGTGGGTGAACCCCTACCATTAAAAAGAGTAAAGTTAATTAGGCTAAATTTTGGGGAATAAGGAATCAAATCCCACTCCCTCGGGTACGGATACGGGATGCCCGTTTTCTTTACTTCCTGAGCTTTCATCAGAGCATTGACTTTATTCTCAAGATCTTGCATCTTCATGTCTTCCTCCATATTATTCTTCAAGTAAATTTGAGAAGGTTGGGTACACGACTTAACCAAATCGCTCTCTGAATTGTCTTTACTAGGAGGAGGACCAGCAAAGATAGTTTCATCCACCTCATGGTCACTATCAACCTTAGTTATACGCACATGTATGGTATCACACCAGCTAGATTCAGCCTTTGACTTGATTCCGGCTGTTGTTCATGTTGTTGAGCCTGCAGATCTCTCATCTGTTGCATTGTCAACTCCATTTCTGTTTTTATCTCAGCCCTGATTTCTTCTCGTTGATTAGCTCAATATTCTTGCAATATCTGGGCTAATTGATCCGGTGTAATTGTGAATGATTCCCTAATTGTCCAACACTGGATATTGTATCATCTGAGGCGACTACAGAGCAAGTGTCTGAGAGTTCCTCGTCTGAAGATAATCCTTCATGTATTTTCCTATAATCTCTACATCGATTACCATGATTCGAGCAACCTATTTTCTGTCTTTGAACCATGTTAACATGCACAGGATGACTTGTTGTCGCATCTGAACGATCCAAGGTTATGCATTTACATCCCACTCCCTGTGGGTATGGAATTTTTATAGGCCCTAAACGAGAGTGAATTGGTATCTTCTCTTTTTTGGCTTGTTTTATTCTGATAGAAGGATACTTATGACCCTCGGTATAAGAATTTACTCGGGGTTCGTTTATCAGACCCAAGAGTTCTTTGATTGGAGCTTTGCCTCGATCATCAGGTAAAGGACCGAGACGATCCACCATTGTGACTTTGAATTTTGACAGGTCAAGACTGACCCAAGGCTTCACTGGTGATGGAACAGACATAGTTATAGTCGATAGACCAGGAACGGACGTTGACGGGGCCGAAGGGGTGACTTTGGGAATTTCTTCTTGGTCGCGGCAGGGGAGATCGTTGTGGTCAAAAGATGTTCCTTGAGGGATACACCGTGGCAACGAGGACTACCACAGTTGAAGGACTCGCCGTGGCTGTGGGGACTGTCATAGTTGAAGGACTCGCCACAGTAGTGGGGCCTGCCGCAGTTGAGGGATGAGTCCCGCCGATCCAATTCTTGCACAAGTTCGGTTTTGGGAATCCAAACTTTGCGATTCTTTGGTGATTCTTTAGACACCATTTCTTTCTTCCCTTCTTGTGCTTTTTGACGAAGGGCGTGGATACGAGTAGCGTTTGCACGACACTTCTGTATACGATCTTTGTGGGTCGAACAAGCTCTTTTGACAAGAGTCCATTCTTCCGTTGTGAGTTATGCAGAAACATGAGTGGTTTGTCATTGAGGCAATTGGACCACTCGATGCTTCCTCAACTCTAGGTCCGCATAATAGCGAACCTCGTCAGTTTATTCTAAGGCCTTGGCCAATTGACGGGCATGACACTGATGTTGTCTCTGATGAGCCCTTTTCATCAGTGTCGGCAAGCTTTGATTTAGTGACTCCTTAACTGGAAAAGGGTCACTTAGAGCAGAGGTGTTGCAAGTAGGATCCTTAGCAACGATCGGGCGAGAGTCTTCACCCATAGCCTTCACCGAAGTTGAAGACTGGAAAACCTTTTTAGAAGATGAAATCTTCCTACATTTGTGTGTCAAGGAAGATTTTGAGGATGAGGATGATAGATACTCCTCATATTTTGCCTGATCGAACTCGTATTCAATCTCTTCGTTGGCTAGAATCTTAATGATCGACTGCGACATGATAGTCTTGGCAGCGAGACCGTTGGCTCCCACTGTGGTCGCCAATTTGTTTTCGTTAAAAGTTGATTTAGTTGCAGAATCTATTAGAACTTTGGTTGCTTACAATGAATTACAATGAAAATAAGAAAATTACAACTTTCTAGAAAATAACACAAAAATCGTTTATCAATTTTTGCTTTTGTGGGAACTTCGCCTGTGCCGGGAGTGCGTTAGCTCGTGGACCATTGATTCACAAGATCCTGATTGAATTGTGGAGGTTTTGGAGATTCTTCCTTCGTTTATCAAAGTAATAATTTGAAGCGAATATCTTATCGATGTAAGATGTTCACTCTTCTAAAGATCAAGTCAGAGCTAATATCTTATCGATGTAAGATGTTCACTCTTCTAAAGATCAAGTCAGAGCTTAGATCTCTAGGAATCACTGAAAGCTTGTAAGATGTTCACTCTTCTAAAGATCAAGTCAGAGCTTAGATCTCTAGGAATCACTGAAAGCTTTAAAAACTTTTATGAGGAACAAAGACTCTCTTCTCTTGCTCAAATTCACCTAAAGCTCAAGCTTCTCTGTTCTAATCTGCCCTTTGTGTGTTTAGCTTCGTGTGTTAAGAGATATTTATAGGGATAGGGGTCCATAACTGTGAAAATGAAGGCAAAATAACTGACCAGTCAAACTTTCTTTAGGCACGACAGTCTCCATTGCCGCGGCCTTTAGCACGTTAGTGTAGACTGCCGCGACTGAAGAGGTAGTTTTAGCCACGTTCAACCATGTTTGTAACTGTTCTCCCATGACTTTAAACCCACGAAATGTCACTTTTCTCGGCCCGTAACCATCCCTCCATGTCAGTGCATGTTCTCCTTTTGTTATGATGCCACGTGGACTCTCAGAAGATGCTCAAAACCATCAGCAAATCATAAAAAAGACACCCCATGAAGACACACGCCACACTCTGTTAAAAGAATTCATAATCTTAGAGAACAAGTGTCATGTTTAAAATGTAAGGATGGACCCTTCGTTTAGGTTAATTGCAATGCACAGGTGACCTCTACGTCTGATGTTCAAAATGCAGAGCTAAGAGCTCCCATAACACAGGTCTAGACCTAGCATTTAGGGATTTGAATGTAGGGGTGAACTCTGTGTTTGGGTTAAAATCTAACTGATTTTATCTGTTAACACTGAGTTTGTGTTTTAAATCGGTTGGGATTCTTTCCTAGAATCCTAAATCGTATTAACAGCTTGACAGCTATTATAAATAGACCTGAGTGGTCAAATCAGAAGTCATTCGACCCTTTCCACTTTCGTCCTGATTCTATGAATGAGAACTTCTCGTTAATTTCGCCAGGGCCTTCGATGATCTCTGCCTTCTTTGACCAACAGCATCGATGGCGCCATGGAGGATGAGTTCAGGCTCTAAGAAGGTAGTGGGAATGATTTAAACAACACTGTCGGTTAAGGACGCCGACGGTGTTCTTGTTTCTGTGGGCTCCTCGTCATTGCCGTCGCCACCGCACGGGCCTTCCTGTCATGGTAGGTGGTGGCCATGATAACTTGTTTTGACAAGTTTTTCTTAAAACCCTAGATGGGTTCTTAATAATAAGGAAGATGACTCATTTCTATTTGATGGAAATGCAGAGTTGGGACTCTGTGTTTATTATGAAATGCAGTATTGATTCCTGTGTTTGAACTCTGAACGTGGGTCTTGACCTTTGCGTTCAAATTTTATAACTCATGTTTTGACCTCTGCGTTCAAATTTTATAACACATGTTTTGACCTCTGCGTTCACATTTTATAACGCATATTTTGACATTTGCGTTCACATTTTATAACGCATGTCTTGACCTCTGCGTTCACATTTTATAACACATGTCTAGACCTCCACGTTTAATGTTTATAACACAATGTTGGCCCTTGTGTTTAAAACAAGAGATTTGACCTCTGTGTTTTTAATCTACCATTTTTGATTTATGTCAGCAACCTACTTCGGCTGCTAATCTTTGTTTCTGATTTTGCAGTGTTCTTTCCGAATGTGCCGCTTTCTCAAGAGCATATTTTGGATATATTGGTGGTCCTGACAAGGGTGAAGTTTTTAGGCTTCGTAGAAGAATTCCACTGTGTACTTTCCTTGATTCAGAGCAGACACACTTAATTAAGTTTGCTCGATGTTCTACCCTTAGGATTCTGATCACTAACCTAGATATGGAAACACGTGCAGGTCATGATCAGTTCCCAAAACTAGCGTTCTTGTTTGGAGATCGCATAGTGACGGATGACAGACTTATACATATAGAAGACTCAAGGTTGCTTCGAAGAATCAAGGATTGTTTCTTCTTCCTCCCAAGCATGAGGAGAATGTATCCACTTTATTATTTCCTAAGCGTCAGCTACCGCAGGGGCTTAGCTTTCGAGCTTGTCAAAGAAAATAAAATGTATCACTTGGATCTAATCGACGATCTCGTGTACAAATTGATGGGAAAATCAAAGGTCTAAGTCCTGGCAGGTTTGACAAAAAATATCTTGCTCTAGAGGTACCACTTCCGGCGAATATCTTCATACGCCAGTTCATTGCTGCTCGTGGTGAATTTCCTGTGCAGATGTTTAGATCTCCCAGTTTGGTGCATTTTGGAGAGGGTGGTTGGTGGCCTCGTATGGTAGACTTTGTTCTCAAGGACCTTAAGGAACCACTCGCTCAATCGGGTCTCATAGTCCCAGTGTTGGCTACAAGGTGTGGAACTTTTCAAAGCTATCCTAATTTCTTCACCATGCTGGAAAGGTACAACCCGGATAGTTGCACATTCTTTACACCCGTCGGGGAGTTAGGCTTCGCTCTCCATGAGATGCAAGCAGTATCGGAGCTGCCATTCAGTCAAATGCCCTATGAAGAGTTTATCCCTACTACCAAAGAACTCTCTATTTTGAGGGCGGCGCATCCAAAAGTTTATGAAACTTTCTGAGAGCTGATGTGCCATTTCCAAATCTGTGCTCAAGTCGTTGGGATGCGCGAGGTAGGTATTATGCATACTGCACGGGCAGACTATCTTTTTCGGAACTTAAGACAGAAAGATGAGGTTGTGACCCGACTTGCTGCTATCTCTTTGAAGAACATTAAGACACGTATTAAGGCCTCCAATGATACCTACAAGAATAAGCATGTAGAGGATGGGTTTGAAGCTGGTATCAAATTCGAGAGCTTTCACTACCAAGCCGCAATCCCTATCTCTGACGCTGCTGTTAGACCCTAGAGAGTGGGTGATTAGGGTATTATGCCAATCTAATCCGATTTTATGCCAATTAAAACTAATTAATAAATTATTCTTGTAAGATAGATATACAATATGTTATGAGCGAGAATATGCAATATGAACAAAGAGATATATCCTAGCAAAGAGGTATATGATGAAATATATGCAAGGATATATAAATTAACATAAGGATAAACAATCTAAACTAAAGATACAATTGTGATAGGGCAATATAAATAATGCAAACACACAATATGATCACGAAGTTCGGACCTTCCGTCCTATGTCTCCGCTCCCCACTCCCGGGGAGAAAACTACTATCACAACCGGGTTTTCTACGCTTACCCAAACAACGTTTACACCTCACACTCGGTTTTCTAGCTAACCGAAAACTTTACAATCACCACTCTTGCAATCTCACTCTACACCCTCTCAAGTGTTGGTCACAGACGTGTCTCTCTCAAGTGTTAGGAATTACAACCTCTCTAGATATGTTACCTATCCCACTCCTCTTGGGATGATACCCTACTCACACCACACACTTCTCTCGGTGTACAAGTGTATTACAAAGTGATCTCACAAATTAAGCATGAATACAATAATAGTTGTTCTCTACAATAGATGAGAACACAATTAAGCTCACTCTCAATGTCACAAATCCACAACCCAAATTATACTATGAATGTAAATACAATAACCTCAAGTGGGTGTGTGTGTAAACAATGAGTGAAATTAAATTAACTAAACTCAAATATAAATACCAGCTTAATAGAATGATAATCAAATAATATAAAAGTAAAGCTAGATTGAGTTTAGAAAACTTCTCTAATAAATAACAAGAGTGAGAGAGAGAGAGAGATGATTTGAAGCTCAAACACCAAGTGATAATCTCTTCTAGCTCTTATGAAATTGATTTCACAAAATTAAACTCTCAATTGCTTAAAAGCTTTTAAAACAAACTTAAACCAAACATAAACCCTTGTTTAAAACTTTCTTAAACTTGTTTAAAACTTTCTTAAACTTGTTTAAACCACTCTTATTGTTAGTGAGAGAGTTGAATGCAATGGGGTATTTATACCCACTCAAAACTTAAGCCAAAACCCCACTAAAATGACAAAAAAGCCCTCAGAAAAACAGCTCAGGAACTAGCCGTTACCAGCCAACGGTAACATCGGCGGTGGGCGCCTGAGGAGAGAGAAAAGTCTCAGGACATCAGTCGGTCGACCGCCACGGTCGACCGTGAGACTCTCTGGACTTCATCTGGTCGACCGCCACGGTCAACCGCGAGCTACCAAAACACAATCTGAGTCTCTGGACTCAAGGCGGTCGACCGCAAACTGATACTAGAAAAATCAGGTTTTGAAAGTTGATTTCTAATTTTAAAACCCTGTTTAAAAATATCAAATAAATTCAAAAAAATATAAAATTTTGGAAAATAATTATAGACATGACAATACACATGCTACAAAAACTAGTTTTTAAAAAGGACCTTCCAAATAAAAAATATCATCATTTTACAAAATAGTCCAAAACATAAAAATGTGAACATATGAGTTTTGACATTTTAGCTTAACCATGTTTGAAAACAATACAAAATAATTTTATAGACTTGAAGAAAGATGTAAACTATTGTTATGAAATCTATAAATAATGAATATAGTATTTTATCAAAATACATATATAATGCACTAAAACATGATTTCATTGAACTAAATAAAATTGATAATGATAAAATCATATATATGCATATAAGTATGAAACAAGAAATGTATTTTCAATTATATTCAATTGTTTCATAGTAAAACTTGAAAACTATCAAACCAAAACATATATGTATATATATAACTATATATATACGAAACCAAAGCGTGTATGTGTGTATATGATTGAGTTTAAAGTACTAACACACATAATATAAAACCTAAGACTAAAATTACCCAAGCTTGTGATCTTCAACGAAGCTCTATCTTATTACACTTGCGGATGAAGCTTAAACTTGAATCTTTAACTTTCAATTACATAGGCTTCACTCCACAATTCCGCCAACCTCCATTTGATATGATCATGAATGCTCGATTCCATCCATCCTCCAATATATTGTTTGTCTACAATTGATACAAAAATACAAACACTAGACAAACAACATTAGAAGTAAAATGTTTATAAATCATCATAAAAACAAGAAGGCCAACAATCTCCCCCTTTTTGATGATGACAAACAATTTGCAAAAAGATATATGCATGAAAGGGAATTAATATTGTAATGTATAATCATCATGCATATAAACAAGAAATGCTATACTCATAATATTTCTCCCCCTTTGACAACATCAAAAAGGGGACAAAAGATGAAGAGAGCGAAAGCTCCCCCTACAAATAAGCATGGGTGAGTATAAAATAAGTATAGGGATTGCTCCCTCTATCAAAATGCCTTAATGGATATATAAAATAAATGCTAAGGCAAAAACATGTGAGTAATCATAAATGAAAGATATGCTAAACATAACTCACATATAAACAAGACAATGAGAACACATATTGATATGTCATTATGAAATAATATCTCATTACTCAAATATAAAAACCATGTATGAATAAATTTATGAAAACAAAGGAATGAGGAAAACATGAGAACCATGAAAAAGGTTTTCAAATGAAAACAAATCACTCAAATGAAATGATAAATCAAGATTTGAGTCCAAAAACAATGTTTGATCAAAAAGAAATTTTTCTTTGTAAAACTTGATCAAACCACTCATAGAATATATTATAAGGCACGAATAGATGATCCATGAGCACAAACATATAAATATCATCATATAAGTAAAATATAATGAATTCAAAGTAACAAATCAAAACAAAATCTTTGACAAAAGAATTTCAAGAGAGGCAACAATATATCAAGCTTTTAAGCTTGTTCCAACCCATATAATCATTCTAGCATCCGGTAAACATAATTTGGGAATAAACACCCAATAAACTCAAGGTTATATAAACACAAACCTCTCATCAAAATAGAAACTAATAATCATGAAAACAAAAGAATTGATCAAAGAAAAATTGTTTTCATGTTCAAATATTTTAAAGTATAATTTTCAAAACCAATAAAAGAAAAAAAATAAGAATCTTGGTTTTAAAAAGATTTTGACACAAGCATTCTTGGTGCTGGATTGTTTAGGGACATGACCCCTATCAATAAAGCTCAAAGCCCTTGGGTTATGACCTCATTTGAGCACATGTGGTGCACTAACACAGTCAAAATAATATTCATTCAAATGACCTTTTCGGTTACAATTCATGCAATAAAAAGAGTGAAAAGACTTGTGTTGACCAAGTGAGCGTGCACGAAAATCATTTGCAAATAAAAACTTGTTTGTTTATGATATATCATTGAGCTTAAAGTATTAAACACACATAATATAAAACCTAAACTAATGTACCCAAGATTGATTGATCTTCAATGTGGCTCTTCTTGGTAAACTTTGCGGATGAAGTTTGAACTTGAATCTTTAACTTAAATGTGCAATGTTTCATACCAATATTCCGCCAACCTCTATTTGATATGATCTTGTAGGCTCAATACCATCAACCTCCAACATATTGTTTGTCTAGAATACCTAATAAGAGAACACAAACACTAAACAAATAATATTAGGAAATGTTTGTAATCATCAAAACAAGATTAGGGAGTACGTTTATAAACATGAGGCTGTTTTCAGCGAAAGTTGACTCCATTATCGATTCCATTAAAACTTTGATTTGTTTACAGGAAATTGCAATGAAAATAAACGAAAATACAACTCTCGAGAAAATAACACAGAAATTGTTTATCAACTCCTGTATTCGTGGGACTTTGCCTATGCCGGGAGTGCTTTGGTTCGTTGACCACCGATTCACAGATCGTGAGGGTGTTTAGGGATCTTTCCTTCGTTTATCGAAGTAAAGATTTGAAAGCGAATATCTTATCGATGTAAGATGTTCACTCTTCCAAAGATCAAGTCTGAGCTTAGATCTCTAGGAATCACCAAATGATGCTTGTCAAAGGGTGAAATTTCTCTCTTTCTTCCTCAAAATCACACCAAATGATGCTTGTCAAAGGGTGAAATTTCTCTCTTTCTTCCTCAAAATCACCAAAAGCTCAAGTCTCCTCTGCTCCAAAATGCTCTCCCCCTTTATTTCATGCCTAGGGAGGTATTTATAGGGATAGGAATGCACAACAATAGAAATGGGGGCAAAACAACTGACCAAGTAACTGTTCTTTGGCCGCTGCAATCGACACTGTCGCGGCTATTGGCGCGGCAGTATGGACTACCACGGCCAAAAAGGTAATTACCAGCACATTTCATCATGCTTGAAACTGTTTTCCCATGACTTTTAACCACCTTTTTCGTGGTTTAACTGCTTGTCCACGTCAGCACACGTTCTATCTCTGATATACCGCCACGTGGACTTTAAATAATCATCATATAACTGCCTTGTAACCACCATAGCACGCCCTATAATAGCCGCTGCACCTTATGTTGTCGTGCCTTAGCCGCGGCACGATATGCTGACGCGCCTTAGCCGCGACACCATATGCTGCCGCGCCATGGCCGCGGCACAATATGCTGCCGTACCATGGCCGCGGCACCATGAGCTGTCGCGCCTGAGCCGCGACACCAAGCACTGTTTGTTGGTGTGTACATGTTGTCCCACTTCCTTTGCATGATTCCCCCTAATTAAGAGAATGGCGTTTATCACCTTTTCTTTGTCTTGAGTAGTATTTGGATGTCTGTAAGCATTTTTTGACACCTACAGATATCCCCTCCAAAGTATCTCAGACTCATCATCATTTTTTTGAGAGGAGTCTGGGAC
Source organism: Asparagus officinalis (assembly GCF_001876935.1). Taxonomy (NCBI): domain Eukaryota; kingdom Viridiplantae; phylum Streptophyta; class Magnoliopsida; order Asparagales; family Asparagaceae; genus Asparagus; species Asparagus officinalis. Next base: position 76,606,365 of record NC_033797.1, read on the forward strand.
ACTTTGGATATGATAAATTTTCCTTGTAATTTCTTCAGTACTTTGTTGAGGAAGTTGCGTAACATAGTCTATGGATAGCTTCGATTCTTGACTTCTTCATCTTTTAGCCTATTCAGTGCTTTGTAGAATAGCTAAAATTCCTCCGCTGCTGCGTTTATCGCGTGGCCTTTGTCGAAGTCTTGAATTTGAACTGCCGTCGAAGAATAGAGAAATAGTTTATACTCATATACTCTATTGGAGTGTTCGGGAAATAGTTTAACCTCATATACCCGTTGGGAGGTTCAAGGAGATGCAGTTTATACTCATATACTCATCGGAGTGTCCGGGTATATATACAGCAGGAGATGTATGCGTCCAAATACCCCAGGAATTATTGTGTATGCACAGTGTTTCTGCGCGACAGAGTGGATTATCATGTGTTAACTGCCGCGGCAGCTTCTACTGTCACGCTTGAGCGCTGCAGCATAGACTGCCGCGCTCGAGCGTGACAGTGTCGAGTCCCGCGCAGCGCTTCGGCCAGTCGAGTTATAAGTCTGATGTGGGCCTGTTCGGGTCATTCTTCCTCGCTTTCTTGAGTTCGAAATCTCCTCAAATATCCTATCAAAGGATTTTTTTGGCTTTCCCCCTTTCCACCTCTTCATCTTTTAGTTATTTCTTGCTCAAACAAGACCTAGGGTTTTGAGATCTATGGTTTTGAGTTCTCCTTGATTTTGATCTTTTCCTTTGATCAAACTTGATTTCATCCAACCCCAGGTAAAAACCACCTCTACATCTCGTGTTTTATGGTCCGATTTTGGTTTCTTGCTTGAAGTTTCATCCAAAACCCTAACCTTTTCCTTCTTGGACCAGTTCCCATCATGTCCCCGAAGAGATCACGGGCTGCTAAGGGAAAATCTTCAGTCCAGGCATCGGAGGAAGTTGAGGCCGCGGCTACATCGTTTGAAGGTAAGCTTTTTCTGGCTTTTCTGTCCAAAAATTTGATGCTTTTGACCGTATAACCTCGTTTGCCCCCTTCGAGGGGCATTCGGGAAGCGTTGACGTCCTCCTTTGAGGGGATTGACGCTACAAAATACATATCTTGTTCAATCAGGATGTGTACCACAGCCCAAAATACAAATTTGGCTAAGACTCATGACTTTTTGAAGTCTAGAATTGTCGTTCAGTTGCCGCGGCAGCTCGTACTGCCGCGCCTGAGCGCGACAGTATAGACTG
>NC_033797.1:76607586-76618162 GCF_001876935.1 Asparagus officinalis
GCAGCAACCATTGCCGCGACTGCTAAGTGCGGGGGTTTCACTCTGTTTAGCCTTTTCATTCAACTGTTTTCCAAATCTTCTCTGCAGTCCCTTTTCCTTCTGTGGCCTTTTCTGATAGAGAAGACCCAGGCCAAAGTGGTATCCTTCACGCCTCTTTCAACGGCGACTTCCTGGTTAGAGAAGCCTGTCAGTTTAGTGAGGGTTGTGATAACAACGTTCCTGAATTAATTCGTGAAGGAAGTCGTCGCACTCTGCGTGCCTTGCTGACTGACTTACCTTTAACTCCAACCCGAGATTCTACCGAACCGTTGAAAAAGCCTGATTATCTGTTCGGAGATTCGATAGAAGATCCAGACTATCTTTGTCGTGGCCCTGAAATTTGGTTAAATGAACATGAAGGTGCTTTTCTATTCCTTCCTTCATTCCCTCGACAGTATTCAATTCTGCAATTAAGGAATTTGGCTGTTTCGAGGAAAATGTCGTGGCATCTGACAGAAGACCATGAGCGCATTCATTGCGGATTCATTGGTAAAGATGTTAGCGCTCCTGGCTCCATCGGTAGGCATAATATTCGTGGTTTTCACCCGGGGATACTTGGATGAGATAGCAGGCCCCAGAACGAACTGATGATAAGGGCTAACACGGTAAAGAATAGGCTCACTCGGGTTGGCCGAGAATTTCCCATTCCAAAATTCAGATGTTACGGATAGGTTTATTCTCTTCTAGAAAAATGGTGGGCTAGGATGACCAACTATGTACTCAATCATTGGGATCAGGGGTTTAAGAACTTGGGGTTATACGTTCCAATCCGAGCCAGCATGCATGGTCTTCCAGTAAGTGTAGATCACTTTCTTGCCTTGTTTGAATCTTATATTCCGGAGACCAACACATTTCTTACCAAGTATGGGGAGTTAGGGCTTCCGCTCCACGAAATGATGAAAGTATCCGGATTACCATTGGGGAATACTCCTTATCAAGATTATTTTCCCAACAATCGTCAGCTTATGAAGATGAAGAAGGCTGGATCTCCTGCTTATGACATTCTCTGGGAATTGACTTGTCACTACCAAACAGCGATAGCCAAGATCGAGGTAAAGAGTAAGAAGGCAGCTCGAGTCAGTTTAAAGCAGTTTGCCGATTACTTGTTTCAGAATCTTGAAAGCCCAACCGGTGAAGCAGTCTATGAAACTCCTATTCTGACTCCTTCTGAAGTTAATAGGCTGATTACCAAGATTAACGCCCAGTCCTATAGAACCGAGTCATCCAAAGGTGGTTTTCTTAGGGGCACGAAATTCAGTACCTTCTTGTGGCAATCCACAAAGAAAATAAGGCCTGAAACTCTCCTTTTTGGCTACCTGGCTATATGACTAAAGAGATGTGTAGTGCCGCATCAGTCTTCCGAGGCGCTTCCTCTTGAAGTTCTCTTTCCCGTCGTGTAACTAGTTGTCAGAGGCAGGTTATCTCTTCTCTCCGCCATGATTGCTGACCTCCATAGCGGTTTGCGTAACCTAGCTAACACCTTTACTAAAGTGGGTGCTGAGCCTTCAACTAAGATTCCTTTGTCGAGCGTTGATTTGCCATACACATACTTAATGGCGTGGCTGGTCCTCCATCGAACAGACATGATGTCAGCACCTGACGTGTCCGATCTAGAAATTCCTTTGCTGCAGCTCTTGGAAGGATGTAAATGGCTGAACCCTTCTCGACAATGGCCTGACAGGGTGAGGCAATTTAAGAATGCCAAGTGCTGGGAATTTTATAAGTGTTTCCCTCGGTTTTCTGGTGCATATAACGACATACTCGTTGATGAAGAGATGCCTGGGACCAATAGGACCTCCCTCAACATGGGTAGTTTCCACTGGCTTATGAACATCCGACCAGGTTACAATGTTTTTCGGTCGAAGAACTTATGTAGGATCGAGCCTTATTTTCCTTGTCGGTTTGCACGACAATTCGGCTACGATCAATTATATGTCGGGAATCCTAATAAATGGTTGATAACCTGCGGAAGCCTTATCGATGGAGTGCAAGCCTGGTTCTGGAATGTTGCTGGTTGTACTGAGGCTCAATTTAGTTTGTCTGTCGCTGAACCTGGTCTCCACATGACCTTTGTTTATTATCGGTGGATTTTAGCCGCTAACACTCTTGTTACGAAGAAGAAGATTTCCGAACTGGAATCCGAGTCTGTGGTTTGGAGAATTGTATCTAAAAAAGGAAAGGAGCCCGCTACGTCTTCCCACAAAGGAAAACAAGTAGTTGATTCCGAAGAAAGTGATGACTTCGAAACATCCAGTGAGGAGGATGAAACTAGAGATGAAGCAGAGGCTGATGTCCCTCTTTCTATCGTGGCTCACAGGACTCATCGAGATTCTTCGCCCCAATCACACGGTGCTCCTTCTAAGGGTATTCGAATGAGAGAGAAGAATATTCCCTTATCGTCTTCTAACAAGATGACTGTCAGATGGCCTACCTTTGAAGGAGAAGAAGAAGAAGAGGAGGAGGAAGACGTTGCTCCGCTCATCGGTAGAAAGAGATCCCGGTCTCTTACTCCTTCTGAGGCTCAACCCCGTCCTGCTCAAGGAACCGAACTGCGTTCCAAGTTTCGTCATGAGAGCTATGAAGTTCCTCGAGATTCTCGTGCTTCGAAGAGGATTAAGAAGACAGCTCATCGACAACGTCAACTCCCCTCGTTGCCTGAAGAAGAGTTTACTCAGGATCTTCCGGTTGATCAAGGGGGTAAGATCTCATTCTTATCTCTTTTTCACTATCTTATCCTTGAACATAGAATCTTATTTATTCTTTTGTTATTATAGCTGAGCCAGAAGAGGAAGGAGAAATCATGCCTTAATCTTCTTCTCCGGGTTTAATGGATGTTGATGAATCCAGCTTCACTGAGCAAGTACACAGAGCGATGAGTGTCCCACGATACACCCTCCAACATACTAGGTCACATCATCAAGCATCCGTGGCCAAAACACATGTCGCCGTAGATTGAGAAGCGTTTTCTGAATGCTAAAATGCCCTTGCACATGCGATGTATGTGCTTCCCGAATCCACTGCAACCTATCACCATCCTCCGGAATGCATAGTGATGTCCCACGATACAACAAGCCATCTTCTCCAAGTGCATACTCCCCCCTTCGACTAGCCTTCACCTGCTCAAACACACAACTGAAGTCTCTACTGGATGCGTATAGTTGTACATACTCCAAAGGAACCAAGGGCTGAATACGCGTCGCAACCAATAAAGACCTTATCGGCGGACGAGATAACATATAGGCCAACTTATTTGTCGCCCCCATCTTGTACCTAATAATGATGTTGAAAGTCATCAAATAGGCCATCCACTTCATATGTCGTGCCTGCTGTAGCTTCGTCTGGGCATGAAAGAACTCCAATGGCTTGTGATCCGAATGCACGACCACCTCCTTCCCCAACAAGTACACCCTCTAATGCTTAATTGCTTGATATAGTGCATAGAACTCCTTGTCATAGGTTGGGTAGTTCGTAACAGCACCCAAAAACTTCTCAGAATGGTATTCCACCGGCTTTCCATCCAAAATCAACACCGCGCCCATCGCATAACTAGACGCGTCGGTCTCCACCTCGAAAGTCCGCTGTAAATTCAGCAATGCCAACACTGGTGCCTCCGAGATCTTCCTTTTTAGCAACTGAAAAGCCTCCTCATGCGTCCTCCCCTACTCAAACTGAACTTTAGCCTTTGTGAGGCCATGTAACGGTGTCGCATAAGTCGAAAAATGTCGAATGAACTTGCACAAATACTGGCAAGCCCCCATGAAACTCCTCACCTCAGTCACTGTCTTCGACATCGGCCACTTCGTGATCACCTCCACCTTGCTTGGATCTATCCTCCGCTGGCCCTTCCCTACGATGAAGCCGATATACACCAACTCGTCCTTCCCGAACTCACACTTCTTCCCGTTGAGCTTCAGCTGTCCACCCTGCAACACTTCAAATACCCTCTCAACATGAACGAGATGCTCCTCCCAAGTCCTGCTGTACACCAAGATATCATCAAGGTAAACTATCACAAAATCCTCTATAAAAGGTCGCAACAAATCATTCATAAGCCTCATAAAGGTAGCCAGAGCGTTGCACAATTCAAACGGCATCACCAACCACTCGAACAGGCCCTGCTTGGTCTTGAACGCAGTCTTCCAAGTCTCTTCCTCCCGAATCCTCACCTGATGGTAACCAGACTTCAAATCCAGCTTCGTGAAAAACCTTCCCGAATCCTCACCTGATGGTAACCAGACTTCAAATCCAGCTTCGTGAAAAACCTTGCTCCCTCCAACTAGTCCATAAGATCATCGATCCGAACCAGACTTCAAATCCAGCTTCGTGAAAAACCTTGCTCCCTCCAACTAGTCCATAAGATCATCGATCCGCAGTAATGGGTAGCGATTCTTGATGGTTATCTTGTTGAGTGCTCGGTAATCTACGCACATGCACCAGCCTCCATCCTTTTTGGGCACCAACAACACTGGTGACCCGCAAGGCGAACAATTTGGCACAATCACTCCCGTCTCTAAGAGCTCCTGAACCTGCTTCTTGATCTCCTCGGACTCCAGTACTTATGTGCGGTATAGGCCTATGTTAGGTAAGGAACTCTCCCCGGTCAACATAATCTCATGCTCTACACCTCGACATGGTGGTAGTCTCGTGATCTCCTAAAACAAGTCCGCATACTTGGCCTTTAACCTATAAAGATCTCCCTCCTGGAGCTTGCTCAAGGTGGACAAGCACATCCTACTCGGCTGCTCTTCATACGGCCGAATAAACAATAAAACAAACTTCCTGCCCGCATTCACCAACCTCTAAGCCTGAGTCACCGTCACCAAGCTCGTCTCCTGTAGAAGAGATGCCGAACGAAAAATAAATTGCTCGCCATCCTTGGTGAACGTATACTTTTGGGCTCGCCGATCATATACTGCGTATCTATCCCACAAATAAGGATTGCCCAAAATAACTTGGCAAACATCCAACGGAACCACGTCACATGTGACCTCGTCAATATACGACTCATGGAGTGCAAATCTGAATGAACACTGGTTCACCACACTCAATCCCGCCTCCTTCTGAATCCACCCTAATGGATAGGGCTTCGGATACTTCACCGTCTTCAATCCCATCTTCTGTACTAAGGCCTTAGATATCAGATTTTTATGGCTCTTTGTATATACAATAGCATCCACTAAATTGGTCTTGACCTGCAACTTTAGAACAAAGAGCTGCTCCCTCGGGTCGTCATCTTCTTTAGTGGCCTGCTTCCCCGCCATAAGGTTGAGACTGCTATTGGGTTCAGTCATCCCAGGAACCTCCTTCAACCCTGTGCTATCACGTACGCCTTCTTCTCCTCCTTCTTCTTTAACCCTTTTGGCTTCAGATGAGGATACTAATCCCAGCAATGATCAGCCACGTGCCCTGTCTGTTTGCAGTGATTGCATGTTAATCCTGCTTTCCCTGAGTCACCCTTCTTCTTCTCATCCTTAGACTGAGAGCCACCCGTCTTGCTCCCCGGTGGTTTGGAATCCCCCTTTGTCTCATTGCCCTTCTTCTGCCTGCCCTCAATGGCAATGGCCTTCACGCTCGCCTCTGCGATTGTCTAAACCGAAAACAGTTTCATCTCCTTCCGGATGTAATCATTCAGACCCGCCATGTACTTCATGAAGATGGAGTACTCGTCCGTTGCGATGTTTAGAACCATTGTCTGCTGCTGGAACTCCGTCGTGTACTCTTGAACGGTCTGATTAAACTTTTAGCGCAAGCCATACCACTTGTACCAACGCTCCTCAAGGAACCCCACTGGATAGAACTGTTTCCAAAATAGCTCCTTGAACTTGTTCCACGACGCCGCTTTCTTCTCCTGTTTGCAATAGGATTTCCACCACGTCAACGCGTACCCTAAAAGCTTCAATGTTGCGAACACTATGTTCTCCTTGGATGAATATCCGTAGAGAGTGAAGTACATCTCCATACGTTTGATCCAATCATCAAGCTTCTCCACATTGATACTCCCATCATAAACACAAATCTCAACCTTGAAGTCAATCTTCAGATTCTGGTAATTATTCTTACCCTCTTGATGTCCAACAGTCTTGACAATCTCAGTCTCCCCCTCTGAATCAGATTTCTCACTCTCTTAATCGGATTCGACGAGTTTCTTCTTACCCTTTGAAGAAGATTCCTCCTTTTTATCTCCTCCGTTGATGAGACCCACGAGTTGAGTAAGAGTCATCCCGATCGTATCAATCTGCTTCTCCATGGCATCAAGTCTTGCTGAATTATCTACTTCAGTCATCTTCTCCTTCCTTAATTTCTGGACTCCCTCCGAGGAAATAAGGATCTCACCAAGCTTCTTGTACTGTGAGCGAGTAAGGACCATACACAGGTTCCCCCTTCACAAGATCTAGGTGCTCTGATTCCAACTTGATATGAGTCGCCGTGCGAGCACTCTTGATCGCGGAATTATCAAGAGTGGGTAGAGAAGAAAACGACAAAAGAACACAAGAGTTATAATTAGGATGAAGGAAAATACCTTCTCTAGATTATGAGAATCAATTGGATTTACAAAATCTCTCTCTCACAATCTCTCTAGATCAAAGAACAACCTCTCTGATCTCTTTTCTGATTACAATCTGAGTGATAAACCCTAGAAAAATCGTGTTTCTATTTATACTAAACAGAAATCCTAAACGGTGCAGGAAAATAGGCCTAGGCCCATAATCGCTACGCGGTCGACCGCTGAGACCAAGTCGGTCGACCGGCCAGAATATCGATTTTCTGGAAAATCGATTATAGGGTTTCCGGTCGACCGCAGCATCAACATCAGTCGACCGCTCTCAGTCCAGAGACATAGTCTGGGTCTGTGCACTAAGCGGTCGACCGCTATGACCAAGTCGGTCGACCGGCCAGAGCCCAGCTATAATTCCTGCAGTTTTGACGAATCCTTCAACTTCGTCGCCTCCAATGATCTCGTCCACGACTCCTCTACTCCATTCTTAAGATACCATGAGAATCATCTATCCTCAAGCTCTCATGAGCATTGCTAAGCTCCCGAAGAGAAGATACACCCATATCATCTGTGAACCTCCGACTAGTATATGAGGTTAAACTGCTCCTTACTCCGATGAGGATATGAGTATAACTACTTATCCACGCTCCAATACCTTAAGGGCTTAAACTTTATAGACTCCAGCTACGTACGAGTATAAACTATGTTTACACCAACAACAGAAGTCAGCGTCCAGCAATACACCAGTAGTTCTGCTAAGATTTGGTTCAAGATGGTTCTATTCTAAAATTACCCCTTGACGTTCAACTGTAACCAAGCAACAAGCTCTTGACAAAGATGATCAGTTCTGCGTCAACTCAAGGACACGAGCTAATTCAACTTCTCAAATGTCAACACATCAACTTTAGTTCCAGATTTAACCAATAGTCAGCGACATCACAGTACTAGGAATATTTCAGACTCCTTGATAAAATACTAAGGAAGCCGAAAACTAAAGAAGTCAAGAAATGAAAGCCACTTACGGATCCTTCTACACAGTCCAACGTTAGGCAAAATTAGGGCCTATCTTGTCCAAAGTATTTCAGACTCCTTGATAATATATTGAGGAGGCCAAAAAAATTAGAGGGGGTATCTGTAGGCGTCAAAAATTACCTATAAGTCCCAAACACAGCTCAAGACTAAGAGAAGACAAAGAACATTATCATATAAGTCAAAGAAGAGTAGCCAAGGCAAAAGGAAGCAAAGAAGAACGCTAAATGACAACTCAAAGGGACACGTAGCTGTCTCACAGTTGGCGAGATAGTCTCCACTATCTCGCATTTTTGAGACAATATAGGCTGTCTCGAATATGCAAGACAATGATAGCTATCTCACTAATTGCGAGGCAACCTCTTGTGTTTTTTGATAGTTTTGTGATTTTTTGCAGGGTTCACGTGGCTCCATAACTTTTGGGAAACATTCATTATTGTTAATGGACGATTATAGCCATGAAATACGCCCAATATCCTCGAAAAACACAGCATTTAACGCACTTTAAGTGGTGGGACGGCGGTTACAAACTGGATGGAATTGCTTCCTTTAGCCGAGATAGTAAACATTATCTCGCCCAAAGGAGGCAGTGATCGTCAGTTATTTCAACTTCTTTTCGATGGTTACGACTTCTAATGGCTATAAATACCCCTTGGCATACTTGCACATAGGGTACTGATGGTACTAATGGGCTGACAAAAATCTAGAAGCAGAGACGAGCATTTAATGAACTTTGAGCATAAGAGAGAGAGTTATTCACCACTTTCAAGAAATCTTAAGAGCCCTTTGGGATTTCCTTGAGTTCAAGCTTTGACTTGTTCTCAAGAAGAGTGTTCATCTTACTTTGCTAAAATATTCACTTCAGTTCTTGTTTCCACGCCGAAACTTCAACTCTCTACCTTCTTCGTTTTTGGCTTGGAACGTTGATTCAGTGGTCCACGGATTATGCATCCTTGGCAAAGGCAAAGATCACATGCAAGTAGAGGCTTCTATGTAGAAGTTTCTATGTGTGTTTCTAGAGAGCACAACAATTTTGTTTCTTTATAAAGAAGAGTTATACACATGTAAGCTAATTCATTTGTTTCTGTTAAAACGTTTTAATGGAAGCAACAAAGAAAATTGTTCCTGACACAAACAAAGCTCACCAACTGACTTGATCGTCGAAGGAACCACAAGGAAACCTGTAAAACCCCGTAATTTTGAAAATTTTATGGAAAATAATATTAAATAATTTTTATTATGGTTGATACTATTCTGAGATGAATAAGTATATTAGTAATCAATTCAAGAATGATTAAGTAAGTATATGAATGTATAAAAGTGTAAACATGCATATTCTCATGAGAAACGGTCGATTGAAAACATGCCTAGTCAGTCGACTAATCCAAGTAATCGGTCAACCGATGGACACTGATCAATCAACTAATTATTGGCATCGGTCAACTAATGAATGCATAGAAACGGGTTTTCAGGTCGGGTCAGATTTTGGCCCGTTTGATTACACAAGTATATATATATATATATATATATTGTTCAGCCGCCGCCCTCTCTCAAAAACCCTAGAGTTTTCTCTTGTGAATTTGGAGAGCTTTGAGAAGCAAAAACCTAGAGGAGGGCGAGATCTACTGTGTTTGGTGAATGAGGATCGTGTCTCTCACGTGTTTAGGAGTCAAGATGAAATTTTTTAGGCGAGTTACATCTTCTCCAAACTCATCCCCTGTTTTACTTGGTTTTATTGAATTTTACAAACCTAGTTTATGTATAAAGATCACTTTTTTAAACTGTATAATATAAAGATTTGATCTTTTTGATTTAAAAAGGTTATGAAATGGATTCTTGAGTGGGATTATTGTTTTGTAAAGTAAACACAAGTTTTTATTAAATTGAATTGTTTTCATGATGAACTTACAAATATTACATGTTAGGGTTAGTGGATCCCATTAAATACACATATTTGTGTTTTCATGTAGTAGAATAAACCCCCACTATGTTAAACACGAGATTTATACATGTTTGTACATCCCATGTTAACGATTCACAAGTTTTTTTTAGAAAAATCGGTTTATGTTCCAAAAATCATGTTTCTGTTTCATGCACCCTGATCAGTCGACCAACCAAAGAATTGGTCCATCGATGTACCCTGATCAGTCAATAGAAATATAGAGTCGGTTGTTTGTGGGAAAATTTGTAGTAAAAAGACAATGAAGGAAAATTGATTTGTATTCCTTTAATCTCAGTTACAATTGGATTTCCTGATTACAAAAGAGAAGAGAATGATCTGGATTCTCCCCTTTGTTTAATTCTGGGTTCTTCACGGTGGCGATGGAGTGCCTCCTTCGAATGCTTGCGTCGAATTTGCTCTCCGTTGACGATCCGATGTCTTGTTTCACTGGAACGTGGTCTTCTCCTCACGATTTGACGTTGTGGAGAACTTACGTGGCAAGTTTAAAACTCTTGATGAGTTGATAACTCTGATCGAGTTTGAACTCTATGAAAGAGTTGATTTAAACGAAATCGGTCTATAAGCCAAAGATAAAGAAAGCTCCTGTTGCCGAATATTGCTGAGGGATGACGTCGATCTCCTCAAATGACTGCCCAAGGATCTCTTCCGTTGCTGCCAAGAAGTTCCAACAGACCGACCGAACCCCGCTGCCAAGGAGTCCCAACAGATCCCCTGAACTGAATTGATTTTTAGTTATTTATAGGGGATTAAGGGGTGTAACCACCGACTTAATTCGCTCCTAAGTGGGGCTAATGGGATGTAACCGCCCCTTAAATCACTCCTGAGTGGAGTTGTGATCCCCTCAGATCGTGGGAAATGGTTTTGGAACCGTTCAGCTCTTGTTTGAACGAGTCAAACGCAGGCCCGCGTTCTGGCATGAATTCTGTGTCCAAACGCAATGCCTGGAAGCTTGAACGCAGTGTCTGAAAGCTCGGACGTAGCGGCTGGAAACTGCGTTGGCATCTTGTTGGAAGCTGCGTTTAGCGGCTTGGAAGCTGCGTTTGGCAGCG
>NC_033797.1:76618176-76643754 GCF_001876935.1 Asparagus officinalis
TGCGTTTGGCAGCGAGTGAAGCTGCGTTTGGTAGCGGTATAGAGTTGCGTCTGGCAGCGCTTGGAGCTGCGTTGGGCAGCACTTGGAGCTGCGTTGAGCAGCGGTTGGAGCTGCGTTGAGCAACGGTATGGAGCTGCGTTGGGCAGCGGTATAGAGCTGCGTTGGACAGCGCTTGGAGCTGCGTTGAGCAGCGGTTGGAGCTGCGTTGAGCTGCGTTCGTGGCTATGAACGCGATGCGTCTTGATGCTAGTGTGCGGGGAGGACTTCCACAGTTTGATTTGAAGAGACCGTCGATTTGTAGTCTCTTTCTGTCGAAGCATTGCAAAGATCGTCATTTTGTAGTCTTTGATTTATCTCTCTGATATATGAGAGTCGTCAGATTGTAACTCCCGATGTTGATTATGAAGGCTGTTTGATTAGAGCTTCCATCAGTTGTCGTGAAGGTCGTCAGATTGTAACCTTTAGCGATCTACGTGAAAGTTTTCAAATTGTAACCTTCTGGAAGTCGTCAGAGTGTAACTTCCATCATCGGTGTTTTAATAGGGATCAGCTATCTATTGTGATTTTTAGACAGCCTACATCGGTCAACTGATCTAGACCTTTTTCTGAGGGCATGTTTGTGCATGTCACCAGTCGACCGATGGAACATTTTGAATCGACCGACTTTGGTTGTTTTGCATATAATGTTTCTTTCGTCATGCTTTTGATCACATGTACAAAGTACGAGTCACACATCAATACACGTGCGTTGTTTATGAGAGAGCACGTATTGGATTTTGAGCACGCACGAGCTTTTGAGGTGAATAATTTAATCTTTGAGTTTGTCATGATATAGTGAAATGCTTATTTCATATTATGATTGTTTTGGATGCTCAAGTTGGGTTAGTTAGTGCTCCGCAATGAGACCATGGATTGACTATACTCTGAGTAGGTTAGTTGGTATACTGCAATGAGACCACAATAGACTACACTCCATTATGCATCATTGTGTTCCGGATTAGGTATATATGCCTATAACCCGCAGAGTGAGCGAGTTCAGTTGTGAGTCACATGACATTGCACTGAACCATAGGATGTTGTGAGTGCTGTGACTCTACATTTCTTTTATTTGTATTGGGTTCCAGATTAGGCTAATATGCCTATCCTCCGTAGGGTGTTCGAGTAAGGTAGTGAATCGCAAAATATTACGGTGAGCCAAAGGATATTGTGAGCGCCTATACTCCACACCATTCTCTTTGTAGAGGAATCATAGAATTGCAATTTGCTCCCATGTTATCTACCCCGAGTGTAGGGTATTAGGTTAAAGTTTGTCATAACCAACATATACTATATGAGATCTTTTACCAGATAATTACACTTATTTCCACGCCAACTACCCGAGGGTAGTTATGACACGACTTGTTTTGGATAAGGTTTGGTAATGTGATATTCTTTGTTATTTATTCTTATTTATAAGATTTGGAGTTGGTATTTAGCGATTCTAAGATACGTGGTATATATATAAGGGTTTTCTTGTTTGGATTATTTTACTCGACGTACCTATTCTTGTGTTGTAGATTTTTAAATATCAATTTCCTCTTAGTTTAGCGTACATGATTTATATATTATATACGTTATCACTTGTATTTTCATACACCTAACCCCCTTCCCCCTGGGGGTGGTGGATATGTTCTCACTAACACTTTGACTCTCACTATTTCCATCTTTTTCACGTAGCGAGTCAGGAATCCGGAGAGTCATAGGTTGACAGAGACTCAGTTTAGCTCACCGTCATTTATTAGTAGCTAGTTTGTGCTCCACAGTAGACTTTTATTTATTTTTAGTCTTTAGAGATGTATTTCATATTGAAGGCTGAGTGCCTTAGTACTGTATTCAATTAACTCTTATGTTAGAGATTTACTAATCTTATTTTAGACTTATCGGATGTATTTCTTTTCTTTTGTTGGAACATGATCACATTTATTATTGGATCTTATCTTTATATTTTGTTCCTTGTATTATTACCTTTAATCTATATGCTTGTACCCATATTTCTTTTTATTTGATTCCAATAGAGAGATATTATTGTGATGGTGAAACATGTTATTAGACAGTGTTTGGTGCATATCATGTTTGACATCCTTCTGTTCACATTGGACTGCAGCCTTGTGTGAAACCAGGGGCATCACAGTTGGTATCAGAGCTCTAGTTTCAGCATTCTTAGGTTATCCTGTGTCGAGCCGTGGAGCTAGTATAGAGTTTCCTTGGGTTCATGTATAGAGTTCGCTAGAAATTCTTAGATTGAGTGAGGTCGTAATTGCATAACTCAAAAATTTCGAGAATTTTTTTATGATGACTATCTCACTTTAATTATAAAGTATTTTGAGGATACTATGTGATATGTTTTTTAATTGTAATATGTTAAGTTATTTATGCTCGAGGTCTCATTTATTGTGTCTTATAAGATCTCCTCCTAAAATTACAGATGTCAGGTCGAGTTTGAGGTCAAAGAGGGTCACGTGCTCAGGGAGCTGGACAAGCTGAGCCATAGCCCGAGACGCAGCATGCTCCATAGTATTTGATCAACCCCATAGCACCGATTGTAGCCATTCTGGCAGTAATTGAGGAGAAAGTAACAAATCAGGTTTCTCCAGCAACACTACCTCCAGTGGTACCGCAACCAACAACGTATGTGCCTATTGTAGAGGAATTGGTAGCAGTTACATCACAACTAGTTATCAATAGAGCCGTAGAATAGGAGGCTTAGCTTTGTTTGGTGGAGAGATATCAGAAGATGAGGGCACCAGAGTTCCAGGGTTCATCGGATTTACTTGCAGCCCATAAATAGAAGGAGGATGTGGGGAGCATCCTAGATATGTTTAACATTGACTCAGTCCAGAAGCTGAAGTTAGCTACATTCAGCCTTAAGGGCGACGCTAGAGGGTGGTATAGGCTTTAATTAACACCGGAGTAATGAATGACACTTACTTGGGAATAGTTCATCTATTTATTCGACTAGCAATATGTATCATCAGGGGCAAAGGCCGCGAAAGAGTTAGAGCTATCCTGACTGGGGCAGGGAGACATGCCGGTAACAAAATACGAAAGCAAGTTCATGGGTCTACTCAAGTTTACGGGCATGTGGCACACACGGGAGTGTCAGGCTCAGATGTTTTTTGTGGAACTTCGCCCGAGCCTACGTCGATATCTCATATCTAGAAAATTCCACTTAGTGCGGGAGGTTGCTGATGTTGTCATTTCACAGGAGACTAAAACCGCCATGTTCCTGAAGAGCAAGGAAGGAAGTTCTAAAGCAGGACAGTCCGGAGACAAGGGCAAGCGCAAGAGGTCATTTTCAGGATTCGGAGGACCCCAACAATAGGTCAAGGGTTCATGGCAGATTTAACATCCTTGGGTTCACCTTGGACTGTACCCTTGTGTGAAACCAAGGGCGTCACAGAACCAATCATCATCCTCTCACGATTTTCTATATGGGCAGACTTTTCAGCCACTCAACTCAAAACTAGATATTCAGGAAAGGAAGCGGCCCCTCATCAACTTCATCCTCATCCAACCATAGATATAATTGACTGTGTGATCACTTAACATCAACAAAATGGTGCTCCAGTGAAGTTTCTTATTTGATAGTGCTCCAGTGAAGTTAAACCTAATAACTCATTATCTTATTTGATAGTGCTCCAGTGAAGTTTCTTGGGTTTTGATTTCAATACATATGTTATAATAATTATTGCCCCTAAAAATATTAAAAATGATGAAATATTCCCTCAATTTTTATCTGGCACTTATTTCAAATCAATTAAAAGATTTAGGTGATAAATATGAAAAAAGAACATTATATCTGTAGCAATATCATTTTTTTTTTGTTTTCATGGCATTTTAAGTAGAATAATAAAATGAGGCTTCAATTTCCATGTAGTTTTGCATTTCATAGTAATCCTATTTTGAAATGAGATTTATATTTGGATTTGATGGTTATGAGATGGCGGCTCATTTAGGAAATAAAATACCAAGAGATAGAAGTGGTAAGCTTCATACTTTTTGATGTAACTAGTATTTTGAGTCTTTGAATTATAATTAACTCGGATTACAATTCAAGAGAAACTATAAATAAAATTAGAAAATTTATAGAGTTATGGGGTTCTTATCCATGTATCGATGGAGCTTCGGTTTTGTATTCCGTTAACAGTCCGACGAAGATGATGTGTCTCTTGTTGGTTGGATATTTATTTGTTGTTCTCTGGATCTTTTCCCATAACCTCTAAACAAATTCTTTCAATGTTTCATCAGTTTTCTTTCTCATTTTTCTTCCCTTTTTCTTTTCAGTAACTTTCGCAGACAGTTACTTTCACATCTATAGGCCATACAATGATCACAGTTAATGAGTGTATGTCACATAAAATTATTAATAGTCACAAAATTTGAGCAAATGTCATAAGTGAAATTCATCTAGCATAAATAATGAGCAAATATCATAGGAATATTATTTAAGTCATAGAAAGAAAGTAACTATCACATGAGATGAGCAAATGTCACAAGAAAGAGTCAGCTAGCACAAATAATAAGGAAGTATAACAGAAAATATGTTAATAGCACCACATGAAATAAGTAACTATCATGTAGTATAAGTAATTGTCACGGGTAAGAGGTAAAAATCACAAGAAAGAAGTAATTATCACATGATTCATGTAAGCGTCAGGGGAAATAAGTTAAAGTCATAGGAAATTGTTACCTCCTCAACTTTCAATGTCCATGTTTGCTCTTTCATCCTTATTTTCTTCCATTTCTTTTTGTGGTCATCTTCTTTCTTTGGATCATCTTTTCTCTCTTACTCTACCTCAGGTTGCATAAATGTCACAAATAAAATGAATATTGTAGAGAACAAACGAGTACATGAAACAAGAGAAAATTTGTTACCTCATTTTCTCCTCTACGCTCTTCTTTTCTCTCATCCTTCTTTTCTCTCTTTTGTTTCTGTTGTGTAAGCCTTTTTTCAATATCGACCTTACTGTCCTTCATATCAATGTCGACTCTTACAAGTTCCTGCTCATATACTTCATTCAACATTGACATCTTCTCATAAGCTTCATTTTACATTAACAATTAAGTTTCAGTTATCAAATGTCACATATAAGAATTTCACAGATAAATATTACATAAACGCTACATTTCTCATAATCAACTGGTAAATATCACAGGGAGTAACCTATTCTCACAAATGACAATGTATGACAGTCTATATGTAAATTTCATAGAAAATAGGTAGAGGTCACATAATACTACTTATTATCACAGCCAACATATAAGAGTCACATGAAATAAACAATAATCACATAAAAAGTCTATTATCACTGTCAAAATATAAACATCATATGATAAGAATTAAACTTGTCTCACCAATACAACAGTGAATTGACTCTCTGCTTCTTTTTAACTCTTTTCTTTCTAAAGAGTTTTTAGAGTCTAATTTCTCCTCTCTTTTAGCCTTCCTTGTTGTAGGCTCTTGCTTGATCTCCTCATGGATATATCGTAACATATCTTGCTCCAGTAAGATGTGTATTGTGTATTTTTAATTCTTCATAATTGTTGCACTTCGCAATAAACCCACTTTGTTACCTTCTAGAGTCCAATTAGTCATTGGTGACTCCGAATCATTGACTCTCACATATTCTTTGATGTTTGTGATCTCATAATACCATAGCTTCAAAAAAACAACAATCAATCAATGAAGTCAATTAACTTCATATCATAAAACATCACATATTAAAACTAAAACTAACAGTCAACACATAAATGTCTCATATTAGTAATATATATCACATGTAAAAGATAAATATCAGAAATAAGAGAAAAATATCACATTTTAACTACAAATATCACAAATAACTCACCGATAGCAAGGAAGTGTAATCACTTATAGATATGGCAGTCCCTTTTGAGCTATATTCGCAGTTTTTAGAGAATCCTACACTTCATTGTATATGATAGTCGCCCACGGGAAATGGTCAACTACATGTATACAAGTTATGTACTTCAACATATGTCTTTGTGCATTTATTCTTGTAGTTGGCATCCATATCATTGTAAGTTAATAAAGAATTTTAACCATCATAAAATCATGCACATCGGATTTCTTATTGGAACCAACTAGTTTCTCCAATAAGTGTTCAAGATAATCACGGCCACTTTTGTAAGCATCTTGTTGCTTCTTATTGAAGTATGTACTCCAAATCCTATTCATCGTATTGTGATTCATTTCTGGTATCTCCCCTTCATCCTTGAACCGAGTTTGCTTTTGCACCCAATTTACGTCAAATGTATATGCTTGTTTTTCTCCCGTTTGGCTATCATTGAAATAACTTCACAGTAGCCAAATCAAGGTGATTAATCAATAGCATGATTGTGTCTTTGTCTAATAGAATTGCTCGAAAACTAATCTAGTTTTTAAAATTGGAGGATCCATAAGCATTCTAATTATCGAGCCTTATTCGTGGAACAATTTTTACCATGAAAATATAGTAACCATGTATATTAGCACATATTTTCATATCACCCTTACTGTAAAACACTAAAAAAAATAACATGATTCTACTTGAATATCCCCATAAATCAATACACAATGACAAACAAAAAAGAAAACAAATGTGGATAAATTCACTCAATTCTACAATGAGTTCAAAATTAATACTTACAACTCATCCTTTCTTGTTGCTAATTCAGATAATTCAGATGATGAACATGATTTCGTAATGCTAGATTTTCTCCAAAAATCATGGGATTACAATCAAGGGTTTGGTTCAATTGATTTTTGAGATGAAGAGGGATTTGGGGTCGGTAGTGGTCTCCTGGCCTAGGCTGCAGACGATGAGCTTGCGATCGGCGGGGTCCTTAGCAGAAGTAGCTTCCTTGATATCACTGTAGGAGGCAAAGGTGAAGAGGGAGTGAAAACAAAGATGGAGCGCTCGCTTCCTTTATCTAGCTGTAGGGGTCAAAAACGAATAGCTTGCAATCGGTGTTCATGGTCCTCATCGATGGTGGCGGACCGGGATCATGAGAAGAAGAGGGCATAGGTGATGAGAAAAAGCAGTTGTAAACGATCCTGAGAAACGTGCATAGAAGAGGGAAGGGGGAACCATATTTCTTTAGTTTTTAAATGGGAAGAGTATTTTTGGAAGTATCTTATTGGGTTGTGGACTTATACAGTTTTGGGGTAGTAGTTGCACTAAATTATCCATATAAGGGTTGGGTAGCATGACGCTTTTGATTGGGGAGGAAGATGCATAGCATTATTTTTTGAAGTTGCTACAAGAAATTTTTCCTAAATGTTTTGCTAAGGATGATGTCACTTCACATCACACTCTATAATATAGGAGCCCCTCATCAACCCCATAATCCACTAAAAAAATTATATAGCGCACTAGAAAAGAAAGTCTACAGGTAATGGGTATAAAAGACTGTCATTGACACTCGCCCAAAGTTTGGGCAACATAACTAGGTCCTAACTTACAGTGTGTTGGCAGTCGGCTATCAATAGCCCTATCCAATGGGCCCAGCCCGGCCTCGAAAACCGGTTGTTTTCTTTTTTTTTTTGTAAAAATTTCTAAAAATTAGATTAATCTTATTATATTATATGAGTATGTATTAATATATACTTACAAATTATTATATAGGTATATATTATATATACATATATTATATGTAAATATATTGTATATACTTATAAGTTATAACTTAAGAGAGAGAGAGAGAGAGAATCACATAAGTAAATATTACTTATTTATAAATATGTATTATATAGTTATATATGTATTTGTTACATACTTACATTATGCTTATTTAAGTATAGTTATACAGTTTACTTATATGATATACTTTTATATATATTAAATGCGATATACTTAGATATAATTATACTTATGCACTTATATATATTTATATAACTGTAATTCTATAATATACACATATAAATATACTTATAACTACATTATATATATTTATATTGTTATATTTTAGCATCTATACCATGCTAAGATGTGTAATATATATAATATATATATATATATATATATATATATAATATATATATATATATATATTATACATATATTATATGTAAATATATTGTTATATACTTATAAGTTATAACTATGAGAGAGAGAGACGAGCAGAGAGCGAACACGTCTGGATAGATGAGATGTAGAGAGAGAGAGAGAATCACATAAATATATATTATATATGTATTATTACAATACTTACATTATGCTTATTTCAGATAGTTATACAGTTACTTATATGCATCATACTTATATATACTAGATGCCAATATACTTTATATACAATTATACTTACTGCACTTATACATACTATATAACTGTAATTCTTATAATATAAATATATAAATAACTTATAACTATATTATATATATTTTTATATCTTAGGTATTATATCATGCTTATATATATATATATATATAATATATATATATATAATATATATATATAATAATATATATATATATATATTATATATATTTATAACTAGGTCGGGCCTGGCCACTTCACAAAAATGGTCAACCCGGGCTCGGGCCCTAAGCCCGGTTGGCCACGGGATTCCTGGTCCGTCACGGGCTCAAGCAGGGTTCGGGCACGGCCGGGTCCAGGCCTTAGACCCAGGCCTTGGACCCGAAAGGACACTACTAGTTATCAATGGTTATTTAGGACTTCTTTTTATATCAAGTCCCTTAAATTGTTCATATTTGGAATTGCCTCAAATTACTTCTTTGATACCAACCCTATTTCTTAAGTTATTTAAAGGGTTAATTTCACATAGTTTCCTGAACTTTAGGAGGGGTATCACACATAACTTTCTTGAAAAAAAAAATTCTAATATAATTCTCCTCAACTTTTGGATGTCTCAAAGAATTCCCTAATTTATCTCACATGACCCTATTGTGTGTAATTTACAAATAGCAAATTTTCTTGACAACAAAATTTTTAAACTTTGTAGTTTGTCATTTGCAAACAACATACTTCCTCTCCTAACTTTTAGGGCTTTTTTTCTCTCAACAAAATTTTAGTTATTCGTAAATTATATATAAGGGATCCGTGAGAAATGTTAGAAGAAGTACAAGGGGTTATATGAGATAAGAAAGTTCTTAGGGGTTATGTGTAACTGTTGTCTAAGAAATAATGAGTTTGTAATATTTTAATTTAAAATTTTCTTTTTGAAAAGAGGGCTTTTTTAATAAAAAGGTGTTGAAAAGGGATTTTGGATTTTTGACAAAGAAAAGAAAAAAAGAACTAGAGAGAGAGAGAGAGAGAGAGAGAGGAAGGAAATGCAAATAAGAAAAGAGAAAATGAAAAAATAAAATAAAATAAAATAAATAAAAAGAAAAACAAAACAAAAAAGAGAAACAAAATTGAGATGTAAAAGAACTAGAAGGAAAATAAAAAAACTAAAGGAGATAGAAAATAAAAGACAAATAATTTACAAACTTGATTTGATGGTAAATTACAAGCCAAATTATTGGTAATTGTTGACCAAGAAAGTCATAAAGCTGAGATTTTGCTTCTAGACTTACTCGTAGGCTTTGGATTTGGGCTTTTTTGGTTTCAATTAGAGATCTTTTTGTCTTCAGATAATCTTTATTTAAGAAAATATAATTATTTAAATTTTATAGAAAATAAGGTGTAAAAATATAATAAAAATTACTAACAGCAACACGCCCAAAGTTCACGGGGATTTTGATATCAACAGTTATTAGAAATTAGACCCTCCAATTATCAAAATTATAATTAGGTTCTCAAATTTTTGTAAGTTATTTCAAATTGATCTCTAAAAGTGCTGCTTATACTCTTCGCTAGATAGACTAATTTTAAGATAACTTAAGAATTGATGGGACATAGCAATTCAATAACTTGAGAGACGAATTTCAAAATAATTTAAAAAATAAGAGGGATTAGTAGTAATTTGGATGATTTGAGGGACAAAATCCTAAGTAGGAAAAATATAAGGAACAAATATAAAAAGCCTAATTTACCTATTGGTAACCACTAACCCACAGTTTAAATTTAGAGTTATATGCCCTGATTAGAGGACTAGTGTTAAACGGCAGTCACCAGCGTTTCTCGCACTTGAATTATATATCGATAAGAAAAGTTGGTATGTGTCCCAACAGTAAATTCAATGTCCATGATTACACTGATATCCCTTCTTTATATATATAATGAGAAACTGGTGCTACTTTTAAAGACATAAAAAATTAGCTTGTGCTAATTTTAAAAGTATAAAAAATTAACATGTATCATAGAATAAATAGCCACATGTGTCTTTATCTTATCAGAAGATGATATGTATGTATCTAATTTAATTTTTATCTGAAATTTATCATCAAATTAAAACTAGCCATAATTAAAAAAATTTAATAATTAAATATTTTACAATCATAATCAAATTATAACAATCCATAACTAAAAAAATATGTTGTGAAAAACTTTTAAAAAATCAATGATCACACATGTAGGTGTAGAAATTAAAGAAAAACTCATGTAGAGAGCATACTACATAAAATCATGTAAGAAAAAGTATACACATGTAGGTGTAGAAATGAAAACTCATGTAGAGAGCATACTACATAAAATCATGTAAGAAAAAGTATACGCGTGTCAATGAAAATAAAGAATTTTTTGTAAAGCAACCTTTGAAAAAACAAAAATTACAAAGAGTCTCCTCAAAATCAAAAAATTACAAATAATTCCTTAAAATAAAAATATTAATTACGAACAACCCAAAAAATTCTTGAATTTCCCAACCCACTTAAAAATAAAAATTATAAATATCCCGCCAAAAATATTAATTACAAACAACCCCCTTAAATAAAAAAGTTAAACTCACCTAGAGAAATCTAAAAGTTTAAATTGGGCCCCAAATATTTTAAAACTTGCAAAAAGCTCTCTTAGAAAATCTTAAAATTTAAAAAATCTAAAAATTAAATATATACCCATAAAAATATGAAAATTGTAACAAACCCCAATAATATAAGAAAACTAGCAAACAACACCCTACAAGTTCATAAAGTTAAAAACAAATCCTTAAAACATTGAAATTCCATAGGAGTTTTTAAAAGTCAAAATTTTCAAAAATCCACCTAACAAAGTAAAAAATTATTTACAATACTTTGAAGAATCCAAAAACTCCATACAACACGTATAAAACCAAAACTTACTTAATAAAGCTGAAATAAGAAAGTTTCTATTAGACCTATAGAAACTACGAACTTTTTCAAACATATCTGTGAAAATACGAAAACTACAAAAAACCTCCTAAAAATCTAAAATTATAAACAAGACTTTGAAAATGCCAAAATTTTCAAACTACTTCTTGCATAATCTAAATTTTCAAAAGATCCTTACAATTTGAAAATTGCAAGCAACCCTCTAAGAAAGTTAAAAATTATAAACAACTCCCTAAAAAATCACAAATTTACTAATAACCTTTTTATTGGAGAATGCCAAATTTTATTGGGGATTAGGACAAAACTTAAATCTTATTGGGGGTTTCTGTTGAGCGCCGCAGAAGCCAAACAACCAAACCAACGTGCTACGAGAAATCAAATCAAACGAACGTCGAGAGAAGGCCAAATGCTACGAGAAATCAAATCAAACGAACGTCGAGAGAAGGCCAAACGAACCAAATCAATGCCACAAATACAAACAACCAATTTAACGTCGAGAGAAGGCCAAACGAACCAAATCAATGCCACAAATACAAACAACCAATTTTAACGTGGTTCGAAAAGTTGCCTATGGCCACGGGGCAAGAAGGTAATAGGGGTTTTCACTAATAAAGAAGAAGAGTACAAACTGAGATTACAAATCACTCAAACTCACCAATTAATCTCACCAACAAATCTCTAATTCTCTCCAAACAAAACCCTAACCAATAGCTCAGAAAATACCTCTTTTTGTGCTCCAAATATCCCCAATTTTCTTCTCAATTCTCTCTTCCAATTGTTCCATATATATAGAAATCCTAAAATCATAAACATACTAGGAATTCTAAAACAAAAAACAAAACAGATTAGAAATCCTAATAACCTGTTACCAAAACAAATTTGGAATCATGTTACCAAAACAGATTAGGAATCCTAATAACCTGTTACTAAAAACAAATTA
The DNA here is from genome assembly GCF_001876935.1 of Asparagus officinalis. Taxonomy (NCBI): domain Eukaryota; kingdom Viridiplantae; phylum Streptophyta; class Magnoliopsida; order Asparagales; family Asparagaceae; genus Asparagus; species Asparagus officinalis. The sequence goes on from NC_033797.1 coordinate 76,630,347, forward strand.
GGAAACATATTAGGAACCTGCTATCCAATAATTCTCTACCTCGGCGAAGTTTTCCCAAAACTGAGTCGACACCAATACCAACCAAACATCTCACATGTTGTGTCCAGTACGAAGTGAAACAAATCCACGACAACGGACTCAATCCACAACAAGAAGAGAACCCAAACGAGAATGCGAACAAACTCCAAATGTTGGTATCAACTCACCAAACCGGCTGTATCATAAATGACTGTCTACGTATCCTATTGCCCAAGGAATCAAACATTCATGTAGTTCACCCAAACGGCCTCCAAAGACCCTCAATCAAATAAAAAAGTTTGCAACTCCTCACCAATATCACTAACGGATCTACAATTGATAGCGCTCCCAATGACCCCAAACTGAAACAAATCAAACACCTCCATCTGATTTGAACTAATGACCGTATCCCAAACATGTCCACCAGCTACACTCGAATCCAAAAACAACTCATCATCTGTATCCAAATCCAAATAATCTTCAAACTGTGTCACCTTAGCTAGAATCTCAAACGATGCAGTATGATCTAGAGTATGTGGAGTAATCTCCACCCAATGTGAAGTAGCATCACCATCCACCTGTTGTGATATCCCAATGATCTGATCAACACTCTTCACCTGCCGAGAGTCAAATGTGACATACCTGCTTAGAAAAAATCAAAAGCTCCTAACTAATACTCAAACGAAGCTCTGATTCCCAAACGTGCAATCGGATCAAATCTCACATCTTCGATATGACCAAATGCTGGACAACCAAATATCCGACACAACCCGAAATCAGAAGCAGCTCCACCAGATCCTAAATCTCCACACGCAGTAGTCGGCAACCTATGACCAAGATGACCCAAACATGTCGAAGCTCTAAAACCAAAACCAATGCTCGACAAACCAACATTGATATCCCTCTAGTAAAGAACAACCCATCAAAATTGTCATCTCATTTCATTGCCCTAATGTCTCCAGATCAATGAAGTGTCTCAAACTGTCATGAGCTCGGCACAAATGCAAGAAAGAACCACTACAAAAGCTAGAATGACGGGTTACCTTTCTGTCAATATACTCCTTCCAATTATTGTTGACTTCTAATACTTCACACCAACGGGACCTGGTTGCAATCCACCAATGCCTAGAACAATCCCCAAACTACGGAAACCAAATACCGATTATCTCCCAATGATGCCTCCTTGGAAGGCCCCCAAATGCCTAACTGAACACCACCTAAAAGACCCATCGATCGATGGATAATAGTGCTAAGCTCAACCTCGGTCTTCTTGCTTATGCCAATGTGCTCAAAGGACTTCAATTTGCAGGTCAAAGCACTCCTCAACAAACCATGTACGGCATAACCAATCAAATAACCAGGCCTCAACAAATGTCACAGTCTAGCCAAATCCAAAGAAGTCATCAGTTCTCTATCAAATACCATGCTCCTAATCAAATAATACAAATTATTCCTCCTGACGCCCTTCATCACAATCATAGACCCCAATGTGACCTTCAAACGTGAATCGACCAAGGTCACCCTATAGCCTGCTACCTCCAAAACTCCAAGTATAATGATGTTCTTCAACTGAGGAACGAATCTCATTCCAACCAACTCCCAAATCACTTCGTCACTCATCCTAATCTGAACAGTACTGATACTGCCAATAGGACATTCATGATCATTACCCATGAGCACGACCTCCTCTCTTTCCAACTCCTAAAAGCTGAAGAACCAATCCCTCCTAGGGTAAATATGATAAGAAGCACCCGAATCTAACATCCACTCTGTAGAGTCGGTAACACAAACTGACGGTAGTGTAGATAATGAGTAGCCCGAAGAATCCGAATCTGAATTATTCCCACTAACCTTGACAATATTCACCTCTGAAGCTTGAATAGCTTTCCCCTTATTCTTCTCGGCTCGATCAACTAACTTTGGGCATTCGACTTTCCAAAGTCCATCCTCTTTACAAAAGGCATAATAATTCCTACGAACTCCAAGATGTGCCCCTCTAGACTACGACCTCCTACCACGGTTTGGATTATTTGCTCTTGCGACCAATGCCCTCACTACCGGCTCAACTGAAGTCTCCTTATCCTTCTTTCGAAGCTAATAATTCACAAGTGCAGCAGTGTCCTCACTATAAGAAAGAGATGCATTCCCATTAATAAGAGTAAGAATGAAGGTCTCGTATTCCTCGTCAGGCAAGGAACTCAACAACAATAACGCCTTATCCTCATCTTTAATCATCACATCTACATTCGCCAAATCCGCATGAAGCTTCGTGTAGTGGTTCATGTGATCACCAATGGAGGTCCCCTTATTCAATTGGAAGTGATAAAACCTCTTCTTCAAATGCAAGTGATTCTCTACACTCTTGGTCAAATACTTACCCTTTAGGATCTCCCAAATCTTTTTAGCCGAAATCTCATTGATCGCATCATATTTTAAATCTTGAGTCAAACAAGATCTAATCACACCACACGCCATTCTATTCATCTTTTTCCAAACATTCTCCTCAATGTCGTTCGGTTTTCCGTCCAACTCCAAAGTATTTTCCAAATTTTACGCATCGAGCACATCTAAGCCTTCACATCTCTAAAGACCAAAATTATTTGTGCCATTAAACTTCTCCATATCTATATTCATAGAGTGGATATTCAAACTTTGGACGGTCTTCACGTCGAAAGTACCCTCTGCAACTCATTCTTTCCCAACCATCTTTCTCAAAGCATCAAAACAAATACGAAACAAATAAAAAATAGATCCAAAACTAAAAAGATAGAGTATTTACCAAAAATATCTCACCTTTATCACCAAACAAAGCCCTAGGCGAGCCTCCAAAACGACCTACTCCTCCAAATAGCCCAAGCGTAGCCCGAGCTCTAATACCACTTGTTGAGCGCTGCAGAAACCAAACAACCAATGTGCTACGAGAAATCAAATCAAACGAACGTCGAGAGAAGGCCAAACGAACCAAATCAATACCACAAACACAAACAACCAATTTTAACGTTGTTCGGCAAGTTGCTACGTCCACGGGAAAGAAGGGGATAAGATTTTTTACTAATAGAGAAGAAGAGTACAAACTGAGATTACAAATCACCCAAACTCACCAACAAATCTCTAATTCTCTCAAAACAAAACCCTAACCAATAGCTTAGAAAATACATCTTTTCTGTGCTCCAAATATCCCCAATTTTCTTCTCAATTCTCTCTTCAAATTGTTCCATATATATAGAAATCCTAAAATCATAAACATACTAGGAATTCTAAGATAAAAAAATAAAACAGATTAGGAATCCTAATAACCTGTTACCAAAACAGATTTAAAATCATGTTACCAAAACAGATTAGGAATCCCAATAACCTGTTACCAAAAATAAATTAGGAAACATATTAGGAACCTGCTATCCAACATTCTATTAAAATTAACCAAAATGACTAATATCAAAATATTTAAAAATTTTGATGACCTAATACAAAATATGAAGATTTTGGATGTTAATGATAAAACATTGAATGATTTGAGGACTGATTTTAAAATATCAAGCATTGGGAATATTTTTAAAATATTAAATATTTGGGTGACTAATATCGAAATAGATCTAGATTATGGTAGTGATATTGCATGAACCACACAGCTACAAAGAGAAAAACAGTTATGAGTTAAGATGTAGTTGTTTTCATGTCAAAAGTTCACAATTTATTGCTATATTTGAAAGATTACTGATTGCTCACTTCTTCATTTTAACACACAAATTACAAGTTTTGATTCTAGGAAAGTGTGCCGATGGAGACTAGATCTTGACTCTATTGACCACAAGGATGTTGTTGATGTTGTTCTTTATCATGAAGTATGGAGTTGAATGGAGATCCGTTGATGTGAAGCTCAACTCATTAGAGAGGGATCACCTCGTTGACAAACTAAAGAGCCGGGCTTTTGAGACAAGGCAGAGAGAATGCTAACACAGTTTTAAAAATCAAGTGCTTGAAGGCATAAGTCTCCTGGGATGCAATAGTTCAACATGGTGGAATGGGGATAAGCCGCCGTTAGCTATCGTGGCGCGAGAATAAACCGACAGCGAAGGGGGTCATGCCTAGATATGAGATGGACCAGATAAAAAGAAAAGAGCCACCTCTAAAATGTGTGTCAAAGTGGTAATTATAGGCAGGGCGGCTCTAGGGTAAGCCCACCAAGCCCCGAGGCTGGGGCAACCCAGGGCCGGAGGGCAACCAAACCTAAGATAGGGGGAGGAGTCAAAGGAGGGGAGGTCGTTGTGGAGGGGAGGTTCGATCTCTTGAATCCAAACCGAACCCTAAAAACCTAACCCTAACCCTAGAAATAACGGTCGATGAAGTGAGCGCGGAAACCCATGGAAGGGGCTGCCATTACGCCGCTACCTCGCTCCTCTGACCTTTCTACCGCGCTTCGTTGCTTCCTCTCTAGCTCCTTCGAGACCAACCATGATATGTTGAGATCCGTCCACCTCGAATCCGATCTCAGATCCAGCTTCACGAATCTTGAGGCGTCTCTCTCGGATCTCGGCCGTCGGCTATCCGATTCTGTTGCTTTACTCCGCCCACTCGGATCAGGTCTCTTCTGCTCTCAGAGGGGTGAAATTGGGACTGCGAGATCTTAGATTGAGGGTTTCGAGGCATAGTTCAGGTAAATTTAGGATTTTCGTTGGGAAATTAACTCTATTTTCTTTTTTGGGATTGAGTGTTTGGGGGGATTTTGGTGATGTAGATGGATTTGAGAGAAGCGAGCAGATATTGGGGGAGGAGCTGCCAGCCCTTGCGAAGGAGGTGGCCAGGGTTGACACAGTAAGAGCTTATGCTGGTGAGTGACTTTTTTTTCTTTACTTAGAATTGACCCACGTCGTGGAGGGGAGGTTGTCGTGGGGTAACCCAGGGGAGGAGTCGAAGGAGGGGAGGTCGTCATGGAGGGGAGGTCGTTGTGGGGCAACCCAGGGCCGGGGCGGGGCTAGGGCAACCCAAACCTCGGGGCCGGCCTTGGTTATAGGCTTAGACTTACTGCTCTTGCAAGGTTTGCCGCACACCACGTGCTGTGGATTGTGATGACTATCAAGTCGCGGCATTTGAAAGTTTGACCGTGGGGTTCTGAGCACCATAGAGGCTAGGTTACGGGTGTCAAAAAGCCCGGAGGCCCGGCCCGGCCGGTGCTCCGGCCCGGCCCGCCCGGGCCGAAAACCCGTGCAAAACCACGGGTCGCCGTTGCGGAGCCCGTGGCCCGGGCCGGAACAGTAAATTTTTAATTTTTTTATTTTTTATTTTCTATATATAACATATATGTATAATGTAATATATTGTGCTATATAATATATATAATATATATATATATATATATATATATATATATATATATATATAGTATATATATAGACTATATATAATTATTATATATATATATATAATATATAATAGGTCTATAATGCTGAGAGAGAGAGAGAGAGAAATATGTGAGGAACCTGGACCAAGTTGCTTAAAGCAACTGTGGTAGTGGATGTGGCCTAAGTCTTTGCCGCTACATCACACCTCGAAGATAGGCAGCCTTCAAACCACCCTTCACCAACTCGCAATAAGCATGTATGGACAAGATTAGGCACATCAGCTACCAAAGTTGTTGCGAAGCACTCGCGTACCAAGTTTCTCCCATTTTTCTCATATTATATATAGAATATATATATATATATAATATATATATATATATAATTATATATATATATATATATATATATATATATATATATATATATATATATATATAAATAATTATAGTACTCTCTCTTAGTGTATATAATTACGTATATAAGTATACTCTTCTCTTATATAAGTATACTATATGTATAACATAGTGCTCTGTTAATTATATATAAGCTAGTACTATAAGTAGGTACACGTCAGTACTACTCTCTTATAATATATATATATATATAATATATAATATATATATATATAGTATAATAACTCTCTCTCTCTTTAGTATATAAGTATATTCCTGCTCTTTATATCATATATATACTAATATATGTATAAGCTATATATTATAAGTATACAATGATACTCTGTATATAAGTATATATCAGTATACTCTCTCTTATATTTATATATCCTATGATAATTATACATATATATATATATATATATATATATATATATAGTATATATATATATATATGTATATATATTATATATAATATATATATATAATATATATATATATCTAACTATATATATATAGCTATATGTATAAGTATACTTCATCAGTATATATTATAATATATAATATAATAGTTATAATCGTATAAAGCTATACTCCTCCTTATATTATGTATATATTATGTATAAGTATATATAAGTATAACTCTCCTTCCTATATGTATAATATATGTGTGTATATATAAGTTTATATGTGTGTGTGTTTTTATGTATAATACAATTTGTTTATGTAATTACTATAAGTATTTACAATTTGTTTATGTATAATATATGTATATGTGTGTCAGTGTGTGTGTATATATATACATATACATATATTGAATGACATGAATACTTTGGGCTACTTAGTATATAAGTATATATAAATATAAGTATATTCTCTCTTATATATGTTTATATCTCTTATATAATTATATATATGTATAAGTATGCTCTCTCTTATATATGTGTACAGTGTATACTCTCTCTTATATATATATTTATATTCTCTCTCTCTTAGTATATAAGTATACTTATATATACACATATATAAACATAAACTTATATGTACATATATAAGTATATTTATATAATAGTATAAATACATATAAGAGTATAAATATATATTTATATATCTATACATATATATAAACATAAACTTATATGTACATATAATATAATTATATTTATATAAGAGTATAAATATATATACTATTATATAAATATAATTTTTATGTTTTATTGTTCTTTAAAAAATTTTAAAAAAATAAAAAAATAAAAAAACAAAAAAATCCGGGCCGGCCCGGTGTCCGGCCCGGGCCCGGCCCGGACCACCCGGGCCCGGGTCCGGGCTTGGGTTTTGCCCGGCCCGGGCCCGGTTTTCCGGGCCGGGCCGGGCCGGGCCGGATGGACAGCCCTAGCTAGGGTCATACTGAGTTGAGCTCACACTTGGTTATATCCACACGGACCACACGCCATTGCACCTTCAAATCCCAAACATTTAATACCGAGTGCCCGGCCCGGGCCCGGTTTTCCGGGCCGGGCCGGGCCGGGCCGGATGGACAGCCCTAGCTAGGGTCATACTGAGTTGAGCTCACACTTGGTTATATCCACACGGACCACACGCCATTGCACCTTCAAATCCCAAACATTTAATACCGAGATTTGGTGATATGACGTCTGATAAGGGTCATTATCGCTGAGTTGTCATGCCTATGAACCTTGCACTCAATTGAGCTCACACGTGGTTGAGGTCACGTAGGGTTTGGCTGACTCTCAATTGAGCTCACGCTGATTTTGGTTTACGTAGAGTTTAGCTCTCGCAGGATTTAGCTCCTACATGGGGTTAAGGCTACGCTCAATTAGGCTTATGTTCAGTTTAAGCTGATGCTCAATTGAGCTCATTTCAGCTTATTTGGCTTAAGATATTAGGATTCTCTTAACCATGAGCCAATTTTTTTAAACACCCTTGACTTCGTTGAGTCTCTTGATAATGTCAAATGACTAAAATTATAAAGTAATTTTTGAGGTAAGTATTTATATTGTCTATCATTAGTACTCCGACAAATAATTTCCGAGACAACAAACTTTTGGTTTTGCGAGTTAAATAACCTCAATTAGTCCCCCTTTTATTTAATTTGTCTTGAGTGTTCATGCTTAATTTCATGAACTAGAAAGATATATAGTTTTACATTTAGGGTCTGTTCGTTTGTTTTCTAAAAACCAAGAAATGGAAATAGAAATGGTGAAAATCTCAAAACTCACCATTTCCTCCATTTCCATCCCTAAAACTCACCCACAACATCCAATAAAATATTATTTCCATCCAACAACTCATCCACATCATCTAATAAAATATGATTTTCATCTAACCACTCATCCATCACATCTAATAAAATATTATTTTCATCTAACAACTCATCCATCACATCTAATAAAATATTATTTTCATCCAAACATCACTCAACACATCTCTTCTCATCATTTCAAATCACTCACATCATCCAATAAAATATTATAACAATTCACCTCATCTCATTAACATTTCATTTCTTCATTTTCATCCCAAAAAGTTATGAAAACACTTTTCTTAATCTTTCTTCACATCACCCAATAATACAATGACAACTCATCTCATCTCATTTCATTTCTTATTTTTAAGAATGAACCGAACAAAAGAAAACAAGAAACTACAGGAAATAGGTTTCTTATAATTCATTTCCTTATTTTTTTTCGCCAACCGAATACTCCAAAACTAGTTTTCTTAAAAAATCACAAACATCATCCAATAATAAGGTGACAACTAACATCATTTCAATTTCATTTCTTTGATTTCCTTCTTTTTTAGCCAACCAAACACTCCAAAAACAATTCTTCATTTTAATAGTTTTCCATTTCTTTGATTTCCCTCTTTTTTTTAGGCAAACGAACAAGTAGTATTGTTATGCTAATATTTATATTCATAAGCGAAAAGTATAATGGTTTCATGTTCAACTAACGATGCTTTTAGTCGGTCAATGAATAATGATTGTTGTTATAAGCGATTGTCAAGTCATACACATAAGAAAAGTGAAATAAATATAAAAAATATATAAATAAATAAAACATTTGTGCAAGTTATGATATCACACCTACCCTGTGAAAACGGCGAAGGAATTGTGAAAAATATGAAAAATAACCCAAAACAGACTCCACCACACTCTGGTGTGGTGTCTGTCATGGGTGTGATAGAATCTGTCCTGCACCACACCCTCTGCCACATCCACGGTGCAGGGTGTGGCAGAATCTGTCCTACACCACACCCTCTGCCACACCCATGGTGCAGGGTGTGGCAGACTCGTTTTTAGAATTCTCCTTTGTATGGGAATCCTCATTTGTTTGGGATTGTGTTTTATTATAAATAGGACCACGTTTTTTAGGGTTTCTTAAGGAGAGAAAAGGAGAGAATTAGCGTTTTTTTGAGCACTTTGAGAGGGAGATATTGTGAGGGAGTTGAGAGCTTTGGTTAGGGTTATATTTGAGTGATTTTGTGAGTTGTAACCCGTTGTATTTCTCCTCCATATAGTGAAATCTCCCCATCCCTCTCCCCGTGGACGTAGGCAATTGCCGAACCACGTATATCTCTGTGTTTGGTTTGATGTGTCGAAATTGGCTTGGTTTGTGCAAGTGTGTGACTTTCTTCTTCCGTGGTCTCAAGTTCGTTGTGTGTGCGTACAATGCTTCCGCATAGGCTCGCGACATACCCATCGTGCATCGTGGGCATGAGCATGATACTTGTTTAAGGTTGTTTAAGGCTACGTTGCATTGATATTTTAAGATTGAGTTAACTGTGAAGTTTTTTTTTAGCAAATAGACCCCTTGAGTTTTTTTCGCACCCTTAAAATTGTTTAAAATGTTTGAGGAGGTGAGTAGATCCTTGCAATTCTATTAGCGAGGATAGATCTTCAATTACTAATTATTTTTGACATTAAAGACTCAAAACTGTTAACTATATAGGTGTATCCGCACCTGGGACAATACTAATTAAATGGGTCAAATCGTCACGAGTAGAACTGCTGAGAGTCTATCCGTAAGTGGATGATATTAAAGCGGAGTCGAACTGCATGGAGCCTATTCGTAATTGGATGATACGAACGGGTCTAATCACAATTAACCCTTTTTATACTGACATGAGTAGATTGTGGAATGAACTCAACGAGCACAAAATCATTATCTGTAAGAGAGGCACTAGGGGCACACCCTCTATCACATCTCCAACCACACCATCTCTCTCGCTACAGTACACCGGGCCCACATAAAATTTTATTAAAATAAAATCTCATGTGGGCCCAGTGTACTGTAACGAGAGAGATGGTGTGGTTGGAGGTGTGGTAGAGGGTGTGCCCCTATCATTTCTATATCTGTAATAGATTGGGGAGTCATCGGCGATGGGTTAGTAAGGGGGGATTAGTCATCTATAACTTAAAATTGGAACTGGGATAATTTGTGGGATAAAATTTTAAGGTGTTAGTCATATAGAATTAGGAAATGAGAAATTTTTTTATAGTGTTAGTTATAGTGTTAGGCAAGTAGAATTTTTGTAGAACTAGAACTGTATTATTTTTTTGGTGCGTTAGTCAAGTAGAATTCTACTAGAATTAGAATTGGGATAATTGGTCATAATTATCCCACAGATTATACTACCTATATATATAACCATAAGTTCTCATCTCTCAAATTATCCCACACATTGGAAAGAATATAATTGGGAAAAAAAAGTAAAACGTCGCCTCCCTCCCTCTTGGTTAAAATTTCTCTGCCATGAAGTCAATCATCCGTTCATTTTTCTGATAAGTTAGAAAGCAATTTTGCGATCACATTGATGATTAGATGTTGAATGGTTAATGGTGATATCTATTATTATTAAATCGGCTCAGTAAATTGATTGGGATATTTATAGTTCATCTGTCGATCATCTGTTTAGCGGTCTTGGATGATTCCTGTGTACATTTCATTTATTTGCTGATTTGGTTTCAGCGATCATGATGAGATTGGTCCAAAGGGTTAATGGCTGAAAAATGCTTATTTTTCTTTCTTTATAATGTTATGAGATTTGAACTTCGACATTTATGATCCTCCACTAGAAGCTCCACGAAATGTTGCTGATGCAGACGATGACTCCGATAAAGAAGACGAGTTACAGACTCAACGAGCAGCTGTAGGAGCTTAGAGAAATTCTATGGCAAATGCCATGTGGGATGATAGAAGCCATGTGTGATGATGGAAGTCGAGTCACTCTAGGGATTTAGATTTTTATTTATTTGTAAATTATTTTATTATTTGAGATGAATAGTGATGCTTTATTGCATTATATTTTATAGTTATTACTAGAATTTGCTTATCAATATTATATTATTTTTAATATACAATTATTAACAATAGTAATTTATACCCACCATTACCCCCACAAAATTATCCTACCAAATTATGCAACTTCATAATATTATCCATCATTAACCCACCAAATTATCCTACCAAATTATCTCACTTTAATAATTACTCATCATTGTTCCACTAAATTATCCCAGTGTTAAAAAATTATCCCACTTTACCAATTATCCTAGTTCTACTTCAAAAGTTCTAGGTGACTAACCCCCCTTAAGGGGTTAAGGAGGTTTAACCTTTCGTTGACCCCCCAAACAACAACAAAAAAAGCCAATGGGCTTACAAACCCTTAACAACCATTTAACTTCCAATTAACCCGCGTAATGACGGGTTAACCATTCCGCACGCACCAAATTTGAGAAAAATTAAACGCCGTTGGTTTTCAAGTGTACAAGTAGCTGTATGAGGCCTATACAGACGAATGGTTTAATTATGCCATTCGTTCAACATCTTACACCCTTGCGTGCACCCATGTGACCACGTCTATTCTCTGACGTTGGTCTTTGCGAATACCCATGATGCAAAAGTGTTTAGATCAACTTTGACCTTTTGACGTGCTTTGAAAGGAGTTACTCTTTACAAATATAACTTTTCTTAGGCTACAGTGTTGGATTTAATCTAATAAATCTATTTGTGGGCACATATGATTAATCAATGTGTATTGCTATCTTTCAGGATAACCCACTAAAGTGATCAATTAAGTTGGGTTAATTTGGTATTTAAATAAGTCATGGGGTTATATGTGCAGATACCAGGTTGTAATTGTGCTTTATTGAGGGGCTAAATTACAAAAGTACAACATTTATAAATAAGGGGTTATGGTCCCTAACCTAGGGTTACATTCTCTAATTTTCTTCACCCCCATCTAAGAGAGAAATTCGGCTAAAGGAGAAAACCCTAAGGTTAGAAGATCCAAAACCCAAAATCAAGATCAATCTATGGATTCAGGTATAAGCTTCCGCTCTTTTTAGATTCTTGTTAATCTCTTTGAATTAATCATGGCTATATGGTTTTAGATCTCAAGTTTTATGATGTAGATCTAACAAGTGGTATGAGAGCCACCTTGATTAATTCTTAGGGATTTAAGTTTTATTGGGTTTTTGATCTTAAATCTCTGGTTAAAGATTCATTTTTTTGGGTTCGGATGAACAGTAATATTCGGTGAACAGTAACGAAATTTTTTTTCCGGGTGGGCAGTAAATTATTTTTTTTCGTGTGAACAGTAACTGAAAAATCGTCGGTGAACAGTAACTTTTGGATTTTTTTGGATTTTTCTTTGATTTTTTCTTCAATTTTTCCAATTTTGGATCTGTTTTGAAAATAAAAATCAAAGGTTTTTTGGGTTTGTCGGCGGCGGGTTTAATTGAAACCCTAAGGGTTCATGGCGAAAATTAAGGAGGTGGTTACCTCAAACGAACCTCGCGTTCGTTCAATTTTAACCGAGCTTCGCGCTCAACGAACCTCGCGTTCCTTCTAAGGTGAACCTCGCGTTCAACTCAGGTGAGCGTCAAGCTCAATTTCAACGAACCTCGCGTTCGTTCTAAGGTGAACCTCGCGTTCAACTCAGGTGAGCGTCAAGCTCAATTTCAACGAACCTCGCGTTCGTTCTAAGGTGAACCTCGCGTTCAACTCAGGTGAGCGTTAAGCTCAATTTTTAACGAACCTCGCATTCGTGCTTCAGACGAACCTCGCGTTCGTGCTTCAGACGAACCTTGCGTTCGTGCTACAGTCGAACCTCGCGTTCGTTCTTCAGTCGAACCTCGCGTTCGAACTTCAGTTGAACCTCGCGTTTATTTTTTAACGAACCTCGCGTTCGTTCTTCAGTCGAACCTCGCGTTCGAACTTCAGTTGAACCTCGCGTTTCATTTTTTAACGAACCTCGCGTTCGTTCTTCAGTCGAACCTCGCGTTCGAACTTCAGTTGAACCTCGTGTTCATTTTTTAACGAACCTCGCATTCGTTCTTCAGTCGAACCTCGCGTTCGAACTTCAGTTGAACCTCGCGTTCGAACTTCAGTTGAACCTCGTGTTCATTTTTTAACGAACCTCGCATTCGTTCTTCAGTCGAACCTCGCGTTCGAACTTCAGTTGAACCTCGCGTTCGAACTTCAGTTGAACCTCGTGTTCATTTTTTAACGAACCTCGCGTTCGTTCTTCAGTCGAACCTCGCGTTCGAACTTCAGTTGAACCTCACGTTCATCCTTTTTAACGAACCTCGCGTTCGTTCTCAAGTTGAACATCGCGTTCAAACGAACCTCGCGT
>NC_033797.1:76644754-76650823 GCF_001876935.1 Asparagus officinalis
TGATGTGATCATCTCGATACTAGATGCATGTTGTAAGACATGAAGTAAAATATGCAAACGTCAGCAGGATGTGGGTTTGGAGAGAAACAATGCAAGCTATACTGGATGAATATCCCAAAAAAAACTTAATAAAAATTAATATTCAAGATATTTTACCTGATTGGAGAACAGATATGATTAAGAGTTAACATGTATGCATACGCTTGAAAAAGAGAGCTTTTACCTGATTTCATTGCTGTGTGTGTTCCCTTTATTTTAGGCACATTTAAGAAGCCAGCAGAGCATCCAATAATTGCTCCTCCAGGAAATACTGGATATGGAATTGACTGAAATTTACAAGCATGAAAATGGTCACTGTCTAAAAAGATCTGTATGCAACTAGACATAAGTTGATTATTATGAATAGTTCATATTGAAAGCAGAAATCTATGAACAATTTAATGACATAAATGTTAATACTAGCGAGAGGAAGGAGTTCTCACTGAACCTAATTTTAGGACGATAAAACTACAAGTATATTTTTCAGCAACTTCAAGAATCTTATGTCCATTAATTTCTACTATCCCGATATAATCTTATTACCCTAAGTATCACGAATTTCTGCACTACACCTGGAAGCCACCTTCATTCAAAGTACGGGCGCCATACTGAAGCACGGTTCCACCTTCCAAAAGCTTTCTGATGGCAGGATGGTGCTTGAATTTCTACAGAAAAAATATATGATTAAAGTCAAGAGCAAGTTAAAGTATAAAGTTATAACTTTGAACCATCTCAATAACTTTGGAGTTTTGGTATAGCGGAAGAGATCTTTGATGCAAAGTCATTAACACAGTAGACTGAATAACATACGCGACAATAAGATAAATTTCAAGCATGTAAATGTGATATGATTCATTTACAGCAACAGATCATAAAAAACCAGTTATTCTCTAAATACAAAATCACTTACCTGGAATTCATCAAAAGGGCTCAAATAAGGATTGTGATAATTTAAAGCAATAACTAGACCAATTGATATCTGCACATGCAACAAGTAAAAGAGTGCCAGTTAGGCATCAACCAAATGAAATAAAGAGTTGTACATAGTTTGGAAAGAGAGAATGGAATATTTCAATAATCATAGCACATTAACAGAGAAAAACACCCAACCAAACACAAGTTCTCTATTTCAAAGTTCATGTAGATGATTCAAATAACCTGGGATAAAGGGTTTTTTTTAATGTTTATGTGCTGTATGTTTGAACCAAGACCATCTTAAAATATGGTTCTCCTAACCACATTAAATTATCACTTTACCTAGAATCTAAGTTATTGGGTTATGCACTAATACGTACGACAAACTTAACAATTTACTTGTACCAGATGCGAATAGAGATAGTATCAAAGATTCGAAATGAATGCTCGTCATGCATCATAGCAAACTATTCACCTCGAAAGGGAAAAGGATTATAGTAGCAATATTCATTTAGTGCCTCAACAAAATTTGAAAGTTAACTTTGCATATCATCTAGGCATGTTCTTTCTGTGCTTGATCTAATAAGTAAAAGATCTAGGCATGTTCTTTCCGTGCTTGATCTAGTAAGTAAAAGAATTTATAAGAATGCAAGTATAGAGTCAGGATAAGGCCTTCTTTTTTAGTACACAGGCATGAAGACGTTGCAAAAATCACATTTGCAACAATAGCAGCTACAAACATATTTTTCTACTTTCATTGAGGAAACACAAAGGCAAGTTTTAGTTAGATTCAAATATTACATGACTATAGAAACAAAATGATTACAAAAAATTGTTTGGTCCATGCTTGCATCATCAGATTAAATCAAGGTACGTGACAATTCACATCAACTAAAGAGTTTCAAAAAAAGGAAAAAGAAAGGGTAAATCGTAGAAGTTACCTTAAATGTGGTTCAACATAATTTGAGAAAAGAAACAACAAGAATTAAGAAAAGGCAACATTAATTTACCTGCCTATCCTTCATATGGTACAAAAAGCTTCCTCCATATGTATTCCTGTCTAATGGCCAACCTATTGTGTGTAGCACCTCTCCAGGTTTATGCTTCCCTTCCTCAACTTCCCAGACCTAAATCAGCTACAAAATTTAGTGTATTTCTTAAAGCGTTAAAATCAATAAGATCTGCAAACAAAAGAAAATTATAATGCATTTTCCATGCTGGAAAGATAGAATACATGGTGAAATCTAACACAATTTTTTGCCAACAACATGAGTTTCGAATAAAATTAGCAAGACAGCAAAAGTGATCATTCTGATCCGCAATACATAATCAACCCTGAAAATCAGCTCCTAAAGGAAGTTTGGCAACAGTATATTAGGCAGTTGCTTTGCTTAAACAGAGAAGAAAGGAAGAGCAATAGTAGACCACAAATTGATACGGGTGTATCTTCTCTTCGGGAGCTTAGCGATCCTCATGGGAGCTTGAGGATAGATGATTCTCATGATAGCATGAGAATAGAGGTGTGAAACAGTACAGTGGAACGTAGGTGAAAGCGTGGAACGAGACGACGAGCAGCAGATTCGAAGAATCCAGTTTTCAGCTCGTGAGTCGACTCATACATATACATGGATGAGTCGACTCATGACTATCATGAGTCGACTCACGAAACCCAGCCGTTTTGTCAAAAGTTTCTGCATGATCGACTCATCAGTTTTATGAGTCGACCCATATGTCATGAGTCGACTCATCTCAGTCATGAGTCGACTCATCGACGGTTTCCTGGTTTGGTTGGGTTTCTGTTCACACGAATTCCTGTTGGTTTTGGGCTTGGTTATTTACCAGATTGTCATCCACGTTTGTACACTTATATAAAGGATTGTTTTAGGGGAAGGAGAGGGAATTAAGAGAGATTCTAATCATTGTATTAGGGTTTAAAGAGGATTGAGAGGTTCTCGATTCTAGTGAGATTGTGAGGGAGAGATTTGTAATAATTAATTTTTCATAATCTAGAGAAGGTACGATTCTAGTGAGATTGTGAGGGAGAGATTTGTAATAATTAATTTTTCATAATCTAGAGAAGGTATTTTTCTTCGTCATACTGAATTGTTCTTGTATTTTAGTTGTCTTCTTCTCAACCCACCTTTTAGTAATTCCGCGACCAAATGGTGCTCACACTGCGACTCGTATCAAGTTGGTATCAGAGCAATCAGATCATGTGAAGGGGGCATCCTGTGTATGGTCCTTACTCGATCACAGTACAAGAAGCTTGGCGAAATCTTTATTTCTTTGGAAGAAGTCCAGAAGATAAGGAAGGAGAAGATGGCTGAAGGAGACAATTCAGCGAGGATTGATGCATTGGAGAAGCAGATCGAGACGATAGGTTCGACTCTCACACAACTCGTCAGTCTTATCCATGGAGGTGGCAAACAAGGTGAATCTTTTTCGAAGAAAATTATTGAGTCCGATGTGAAGAGAGTATATTCAGATTCCGACGAAGAGGAGACCGTTAAGACTACATTGCATCAATGGGGTAAGAATTCTTATCAGAACCTGAAGATTGACTTCAAGGTGGAGATTCCTGTTTATGATGGAGTGTTGACGCCGAGAGGCTTGATGACTGGATCGAGCGGATGAAGACGTATTTTACTCTTTATGGCTATTTGTTAAAAGAGAAGATTGTGTTCGCGACTTTGAAGCTTTCAGGGCACGCGTTGACGTGGTGAAAATCCTACTGTAAGCAGGAGAAGGCGGTGTCGTGGGACAAGTTTAAGGAGTTACTAAGAAAACAGTTCTACCCGATGGGATTCCTTGAAGAGCGTTAGTACAAGTGGTACGGTTTGCGCCAAAGGGTCAATCAAACCGTTCAAAAATACACCACGGAATTCCATCAGCAGGCAATGGTCCTTAACATTGCGACAGAGAAATATTCCGTGTTTATGAAGTATATGACGGGATTGAGCGATTACATCCGAAAGAAGATAAAGCTAATCACGGTGGAATCAATTACAGAGGCGAGCGTGAAGGCTATTGCCCTCGAGGGCAAGCAAAAGAAGGACAACGAGGCTAAGGGAGACTCTAAACAAACGGGAGGCGAGTCTAGTGGTTCTCAATCTAAGGAGGAGAAGAAGGATAATCCAGAAAAAACATGGCTGATTTGTAGTCACTGCGAGAAGATAAGATACACAGCTGATCGGTGCTGGGAAAAATATCCTCATCTCAAGCCAAGAGGGTTAAAGAAGGAGAAGAAAAAAACATACATGATAGCTCAAGGTCCGAAAGAAGTCCCGGGGATGACAGAACCCAACAGCAGTCTCAACCTTATGACGGGGAAGCAGACCACGAAAAAGGACGACGACCCAAGAGAACAACTTTTTGTTCTTAAGTTGCAAGTGAAGACCAGTTTGGTTGATGCCATTGTTGATTCGGGCAGCGAGAAGAATTTAATATCCGAGGCATTAGTTCAGAAGTTGGGTCTGAAGACGGTCAAGCATCCGAAGCTCTATCCATTGGGATGGATTCAGAAGGAGGAGAAACTAAGTGTAGTTGATCAATGCACTGTCAGATTTACGCTCCACGAGTCGTATATTGACGAGGTCACGTGTGACGTCATTCTATTAGATGTTTATCAGATTATACTGGGCAATCCGTACTTATGGGATAGATATACGATCTACGAGAGGCGGGCTCAGAAGTACACCTTCACTAAGAATGGTGAAAAGTTCATATTTCGTTCGGCATCTCTTCCGAGGAAGACAAGCTTGGGGACGGTGACGCGAGCAAAGAGACTAGTGAATGCAAGCAAAAAGTTTGTCTCGCTGTGCATTAGACTTCCAGAAGAGCCATCGATAAAGGATTACAACTTAGGACGAAAGATGACTACGACGAAACGCGGGATGGATGAGATGTTTTCGATCGGACATCGAGACCAGGTTCCTAGCAGGGCCAGATGGTGCAGAAAAGATGGAGGAGCTCGAGAGTTTTCTCAGCAAAAGTTCTAACTTGAACGGGACTTCAAGTTCCTAAAGAGGAGACCCATGATACGGGTGTATCTTCTCTTCGGGAGCTTAGCGATCCTCATGGGAGCTTGAGGATAGATGATTCTCATGATAGCATGAGAATAGAGGTGTGAAACAATAAAATGGAACGTAGGTGGAAGCGTGGAACGAGAGGAGCAGCAGATTCGAAGAATCCAGTTTTCAGCTCGTGAGTCGACTCATACATGTACATGAGTCGACTCATCAGGTTGAGTCGACTCATGACTGTCATGAGTCGACTCACGAAACCCAGCCGTTTTGTCAAAAAATTCTGCTCGGTCGATTCATCAGTTTTATGAGTCGACTCGTGTCATGAGTCGACTCATCTCAGTCATGAGTCGACTCATCGGTGATTTTTTGGTTTGGTTGGGTTTCTATTCACACGAATTCCTGTTGGTTTTGGGCTTGGTTATTTATCAGATTGCCATCCACGTTTGTACACCTATATAAAGGATTATTTTAGGATTTCTAAGGAAGGAGAGGAAATTAAGAGAGATTCTAATCATTGTATTAGGGTTTAGAAAGGATTGAGAGGTTCTCGATTCTAGTGAGATTGTGAGGGAGAGATTTGTAATAATTGATTCTTCATAATCTAGAGAAGGTATTTTCCTTCGCCATACTGAATTGTTCTTGTGTTTTAGTTGTATTCTTCTCAACCCATATTTTGGTAATTCCGCGATCAAATGGTGCTCGCACGGCGACTCGTATCACAAATGCTCATAAATCACAGCATCTATATCATCATCTCCTATCATTATCTGAACCTTTTCGCTCATTGGCCGCAGAGCGCACAATAACATGGAAATGCTATTTGGTTTCATGCTGTCGTTAGTGATGTCTATTGTTCATAACTGTTAGATTAAGTATATTGGGTATTGGGTTAATGGGCCGTGACCCGTTAACTATACCCCTATTTGTATGACTATATATATCTCTCTAGTATCTGAATAAATCAATTAAAAAGTTAGGATTTTTGTTCTCTCAATTATCTCTTTCTACACGGTATCAGAGCTTGAAACCCTAACCGTAATAAATCCTCATTCATAAACCCTAGCCGCTGCCACCTCTTCTCCTTGCCACC
>NC_033797.1:76650842-76657675 GCF_001876935.1 Asparagus officinalis
ACCGTCGCTACAGTACTGCTGCCGCTTTGTTTTGTCCTTTTTTTCAGCGGTCATGGATAGGTGATTGAGACTACATATGACCCGATCCGGTCATCTACTATTGCTTATTTTTTTATCTGCTCTTAGTCTATGTTTAAAGAACAGATTTCTACTACGGTCCTGGCTATTTGACTACTACCTGCCTACCACTATTGTGCAACAATATCGAAAACAGATCTCTCCTCTTCTACATCTCCCTCTGCTGCTGCTGGTCAGACTTCTGTGCCCAATGTAGGCTTGGGACTACAATAAAATTGAATGGTACAAACTATCTGTTCTGGGCTCAGGCTTTCCGCATTTTCATTGGCGCTCAGAGCAAACTTTCACATCTTCTGGCCTCTCCTCTACCCACCACAGATCCCAACTATAGTTCCTGGCTCTCGTCTGATTATTGTGTTATGACGTGGCTCCTCAACAGTACGGAATCACAGATTAGTAACAGTGTTATGTTCTTAACCACTGTGAAGGAGATGTGGGACAACCTAAAGATTATGTACGGGAATGAGAAGAATGCTCCCGTATATTTGAGATTTGTGAGCGACTGTTTGCGCTCAAACAAGGAGATAGGTCAGTTCCGGAGTTCTTTGGTGAGTTAAAAGGACTGATAGACGAACTGGAAATGCATCAGCCTGCAGTAGCTGATGCGACGATGCTGTTAGGATATCGTTGTGACTTAGCAGTGTCCAAATTTCTTTCTGGATTGCACCATACCTTACAGTCCCAGGTGAGAGGGCAGATATTGGGTAGAGATACCATTCCCTCACTGACTGCTATTTTCTCCAGAGTCATGCAGGTCTCTACTGGTGTTTCTTCTGATACTTCTGCATCGTCTCCACCTTTAGTGGATCAGTCTGCCATGTTATCTAGTAGAGGCAGAGACCGCAGTCGTGGTCGTGATCGTGATCGTGATTTTGTGAGAGGACGTGGCTCTTTTAGTGGGAGAAAGGGTGATTCTGATAGGGGTTCATGTGGTCACTGTGGGAGGAGCAATCATATTTCTGAGAAGTGTTGGGAGAAGTTTGATTGTCCTTAATGGACCCAAGTAGCCGATACCGAGTCGACTCTCTCACCTATTTCTACTACTACTTCTAGTAATCCAGCTGCTACTGTTCCTACTGTTCAGATCTCTCAGGAAGATTATGATAGGTTACGCCAGTTAGAGCTCTCTCAGGAGAGTCATTCGGCTACTCATGCATCCTCTTCAGGTATGGATGCTTACATAGCTTCTCACGAACCATGTGTACTAGATTCTGGAGCCTCATCCCATATGACAGGTATAAAGGATCGTTTTGTCTCTTTACATCTTTCTGATATGTTTCTCTCTATTCGCATCGTTGATGGTACAATTTCTCCAGTTCTTGGTGCTGAAGTAGTTCATGCTACTTCCCCTTTGAAACTCACTGATATGTTATATGCTCCTAAATTCCATGTTAGCTTATTATCCATTAGCAAGTTTACAAAGCACAATAACTGTAAAGTCACCTTTTTTCCTTCTTATTGTGTTTTTCAGGACCTAGCAACTGGAATGACATTGGTTCGGGGCATGAGAAAGGAGGTATGTACTATTTGAACGATAGTGTGTCGGATGCTGGTCTTGTTGCAGCACAGCCTGATTCTACCTTACTGTGGCACTGGCGTCTGGGTCATCCTTCACTATAGAAACTTAGATCGGTAGTTACTGTTCAGTCTTCTCTTTCTTCTTTAGGTTGTGAGTCATGTGAACTGGGTAAGCACCATCGTGCTTCTTTTCAGAGTCGTGTCGATAAACGTAGCAGTTTTGCGTTTGAGTTAGTTCATTCTGATGTCTGGGGTCCTTGGCGTGTTCCCTCTGTGAAGGATTTTTGATATTTCATTGTTTTTGTTGATGATTTCTCTCGCATGATTTGGCTATATTTGTTGAAAGAGAGGTGTGAAGTCTCGCATGTTATTGAACTTTTTTATAATGAAATAAAAACCTAGTTCTCTACTTCTATTCATATTCTTCGTACTGATAATGCTTTGGAATATATGAAAAATGACGTTTCAAAATTTTGTGCTCTTAATGGTATTATTCATCAAACTTTATGCTTTCAGACTTCACAATAAAATGGAGTTGCTGAGAGGAAGCATAGACATATTCTCAATGTTGCTAGAACACTAATGATACATATGAATATTCCAAAGTACTTGTGGTCTGATGATGTCCTCACTGCTTGATATTTGATTAATCGCATGCCTTCCTCTGTTCTTGATGGTTTGATACCATTCCACTGTCTTTATCCTGCTAGATGGTTTGATACCATTCCACTGTCTTTATCCTGCTAAAAAACGTTTTTCTGTGATTCCTCGAGTTTTTGGTTGTACGTGTTTTGTTCAGGATTTGACTGCTGGTTTGGATAAATTATCTCCTAGGTCTATTAAGTGTGTTTGTTGGATACTCACGTACTCAAAAAGGGTATAGGTGCTATCATCCGACCACCAGGAGATATTTTGTTTCTGCTGATGTTACTTTCTTTGAGTCTATCCCATATTTTTTTCTCTGGTTCCACTACCTCTGTCAGTCCACAGGTATCACCACCTTCTACGGCTCTCACTACTATTTCGGTATCTGCTCCTGTGGCTACTGCACCAAAACCTCTACTGACATACTCTCGTCGTCCTAAAGTACATACACTTGTTTCTGCTCCTGCTGACTCTTCTTCTCCAGCTGCAGGTCCATCTCATATCAAGCCTCATATCTCTTTTGACTTAGATGTTCCTATTGCTCTTCGCAAAGGTAAACTGTCTTGCCCAAAATATCATCTCTCTTTTTATCTCTTATGACCGTCTCACCCCATCCTTTCGTCAGTTTGCTTTGTCCTTGTCCACTATATCTTTACTCAGGTCAAATGAGGGAGCTTTGTTAGTATCCGCTTGGAAACAGACTATGGATGAGAAGATGAACACACTGCTTTCTAGAGGGACTTGGGATTTGGTCTCTCTACCTACTGGAGCGACTATGGTTGGCTGCAGATGGGTGTATATCTTGAAATATCACCCTGATGGGTCTGTTGATAGATATAAAGCTCGCCTGGTTGCTAAAAGATATATCCAGACATATGATATTGACTATTTTGAAACATTTTCTCCTGTTGCTCGTCTCAACTCTATCAGAATTCTTCTCTGACTGTTAATATGGATTGGACGATGCACCAACTAGATGTGAAGAATGCTTTCTTTTATGGTGATTTGGACGAGGAGGTTTATATGGAGCAACCTCCTGGGTATGTTAACTCAGAGGGAGAATCTTATCTGCAGGCTGAGAAATGTCATCTACGGGTTAAAGCAGAGTCCTCGAGCTTGGTTTGATAAGTTCAGCAAGGTTATTTCTAATGTTGGTTTTAACATGTCGGTCTGATCACTGTCTTTCTTCGACGCACAACTGGTTTGGTTATTTTAGCCGTATATGTTGATGATATTTTACTGACTGGGAGTGACTCTGTTGCCTTAGCTGAGACTAAGAAGTATCTAAACCGTCATTTTATCACTAAGGACATGGGAAAGCCAAAGTATTGCCTTAGCTGAGACTAAGAAGTATCTAAACCGTCATTTTATCACTAAGGACATGGGAAAGCCAAAGTATTTTCTTAGGATTGAAGTTGCCATTTTATCACTAAGGACATGGGAAAGCCAAAGTATTTTCTTAGGATTGAAGTTGCATATCAAAAACATAACCTGTTGTTGTCCCAAAGAAAGTATGTGCTAAATTTACTAGAAGAAGCAGGTCTCTTGTAATGCAAACCTGCAAACACTCCAATGAAGGCAAATATTGATTTGTGGCGTGATGATACCTTTCTATTAGATGATACTGAACGATATAGGAGACTAATCGGGAAGCTAATATATTTGACAGTTACCAGACCTGATATTACTTTTGCAGGTGTACTGAGCAGATTTATGCACAAACCTAGAGAGGTTCATTGGACTGCAGCTCTGAAGATTTTGGCATATGTTAAGAGTTATCCTGGCAAGGGATTGTTATATAAGAAGCATGGGCATACTCACATTTCGGCTTTCTCTGATGCTGGCTACGTAGGAGACATGGGAGACCGAAAATCAACCTCAGGATTTTATACTTTTGTTGGAGGTAATCTTGTGACTTGGAGAAGCAAGAAACAAGATGTAGTATCACGATCTAGTGCAGAGGCCGAATATAGAGCAATGGCTCACACTACTTGTGAGATGGTGTGGCTAAGAAAGTTTATGACAGAGCTTGATTTTGTTCAGCCTGGACCCATGCCAATGCATTGTGACAACCAATCTGTCATTTATATTGCACAGAATCCTGTGTTTCATGAGAGGACAAAACATATTGAAGTTGACTGTAATTTTGTCAGAGATGCTTGGGAGAAGAAGATAGTATCTATCATATTCACTCCGTCCTCACAGCAACTAGCTGATATTCTTACCAAGACTACTTCTTCAAAGGTGTTTTCTACTATACGTGACAAGCTGGGCATGGTGGATATTTATGCTCCAGCTTGAGGGGGAGTGTTAAATTAAGTATATTGGGTATTGGGTTAATAGGTTGTGACCCGTTAACCATACCCCTATTTGTATGACTATATATACATCTCTCTCTAGTATCTGAATAAATCAATTAAAAAATTAGGGTTTTTGCTCTCTCAATTATCTCTTTCTACAATAACCATCTAGAAGTTATAAGCTTTAAAGATGATGTTTCAGGTAAAAGAAAGGAACATACAATTAAATTTACTCCCACAAACATTTCTTTGACATAGAACTTTGCTATTCTTCAGCATTTTGATCAATATAGATCTTGAAAGTATGAAACTACTTAATGAACTAAATAGGCTCATTGCATCCACATCTTATTGTGCAGTGTTGGATTTTAATATAGAAGCCAACAAGCATGCAATTGATATTCGTAAAATCTTAAGCACAATGTACTATGATAGGCCCTCCAATTTACAAGGCATGTGAGATATAACTAATAAACATCCAAAGTTATTTACTCATCTTTTATGGTTAGAGAAGCTATATATGCAATTTTGCCCTCTTACATTCCAGCAGCTATGCAATCAATTATTGCAGCTAAACCCAACCTTGCTGTCTGGAGGCTCACGAGAACATCTCCACAGATTTAAATGACTACACATAATTTACCACTTGATGAAAATACAAGGGGAAAAAATGCAGGAAACCGTTATACAGAACTGATTATTACGAAATGACACACAATCTAGATAATGCTGCCATTCAGCTTCTGAACTACAGAATGCTGGACTCTTCTTTGGTTCATATAGTCTAATACTGGTAGGTATAGTTGTTGAACTTTCACATTTAATTCCCACCCATACCCCCTTTATCTCTTCTTCAATGACTAAATTTTTTGTACAAGTCTGCACCATCCACAACTAGTTTACATTAACTACATGTAAATACTCCATACAATGTGGTTCGCATTTATCTCCCTCAAGTAGCCTCTTGTCTCTTCTTCCGTGACTTAACTGTATTTTAAAAATATGCACTACCGTCGACTAAAATACCTTGCCTCTTGCATGTAGCTACTCTATACAATTTTGAAATTTGGAAGGCTTCATGAGTGTACCACCTAACACTAATTCAGTAAATTGAACGTAAATATACCTCTTTAATGCCTAAAGCATATGTTTGATGCTGTCCTTGTCCTTTTTCTCGAAGCTTCTGATCCCTTATCAGTTTCTATAAATAACAAAGATAAAAAATACAAGGTAAAGAAAATCCACCACAAAATCTAAATAAAAGTTCAGCAGAATATGCAAGGGAACCACTGATTATCCACAATTTATAAACAGACCTCTGATATTGAACCTCTACATCCTTCAGCAAGAAGTGTTACGCGTCCTGCATCATAGTTTGCCATTCATGAAATCTCAAACCATGATTGAATACAAATAAAAAAATTTATTACATATAGCTAATAAAATCAGAATGTGATAAGAAATAACAATAATGCAACCTGCGTTTATATATACAATGTTAAGCAGGAAGTTCTAAGCTCAGACATTGATCATCCCATAAAAAATTTATATAGTATACAAAAACTTTCCCCTGTACATTTACAAATTTGCAGGTTAAAAAAAATTTCTCAACACGATGCTTTAGATGATTGAATATGATAATTAACTTCACAAACAAAAACACTGGAGAATTCAGCAGAAAGACAGAAGAGACATTGAAATATGTAATTCTTATCTTTCCTTTTCTTTATATTAATTAGTTTATTATGAAATAAGATATATGATATATGTTTTTAGTAGTTAATGCTTGCAAATAAAAATTTGACATTAAAATGCAAATACATTAGCTAGGAGGGGTTTGGTGTAAATATCGTCAGTCACGTGTCCAATGTGCAATAAAAAGGTGGAGGTGGCACGATATTGTAAAAGATGATACATTGAAATATCTAATTCCTATCTTTCCTTTTCTTGATTTTAATTAGTTTATTATGAAATAAGATAAATGATATATGTTTCTTTGTAATTAATGCTTGCAAATAAAAATTGACATTGAAATGCAAATACATTAGTTAGGAGGAGTTTGGTGTAAATATTGTTGGTCATGTGTCCAATGTAGAATAAAAAGGTGGAGGTGACATGATATTGTAAAAGGTGAGGTGACTCATGTTTCAGAAAGCATGAGGTGGAAAATTCCTTGGCATGAAAGAAAAAAAAATCTAGAACTGGTCAGGAGCAGGAGCAGAAACATTCACAAAAAGAAAGTAGAGAAGAAAGAACGAAGATGAACAAGAAAAAAGAGAAAAAAAGGAAGAA
>NC_033797.1:76657685-76705588 GCF_001876935.1 Asparagus officinalis
AAGGAGAAGAATAGGATAAGAGAAAAGAAACGAAAGAGCAGCAGCAAGAAACAAAGGAGAAGAATAGGATAAGAGAAAGAAAAGGTGAGGAAAGGAAGATGAAAAACAAACGACCTTTGTTAGAGGTATAATCCCTAAAGTTTTTACTTGATTTTAGGATGATATGATTACCATTTCACAATTATGTTCATTATTTGGACTTAGGATATGATTAAGATATGTATTAGATTGAGAATTCATGAGCTAGAGATTTATAATTCCTGAGAAACTAAGATATATAATGTTTGAACTTGTTAGATTTAAAATTCATTGCGAATAGTATTGATGCAGTTACAGAGAGCATGAATCAGTGATGGGAGGGAAGGGAATTGCTTCAGCCTCTTCTATTTATGGAACATCACTCTTTAGTCCAAGGAATACGATACCGTATGAAATCAATGTAAACATGTTGAGGACTGTTCTAAGACATGTCAAAAGATTCCACAGTAAGATAACTAGAGCTGAGAATGCAATTACATAGGATCAAGGTTTTAAATATCGGTTATCGAGGATTTATCAGACGGTCAAAATCCATATCGGATAGCGGATATCAGCAATATATCAGATATAAATAATATTTATCGTAGTGATATTATTAGATAGTGTATATACATATTATAATATCCTAAAATATAATCTAACCATACTTAATGAAATATAAACATACCAAAATGTAAATAATCATGTTTAGAATCACTAATTAATGGTCTTGCTTCTTGATCGCACAATGAAACCATTGAAGTGCATAGTTAGTAAAAATGGAATAACATACAAGCAAATAACAAGATATCATAAAGAATAAAGAATCATCAAACATAATTGTTGTGTAATCACGAGATTATAAACTAAATTACTAAGTTGAGATTTAATAGTTATGAGTCATGTCAATATTCATAAACAAACATAAGCTAATCAACAAACAACCAAGTTCCAAAAACAACAAATAGTTTACAATTCTTAAACAGTCAAAGAGCAAACCCAAACCCAAACTCAAACCAAAGACCGATAATTCCAAAATTTTGAGCTAACAATATCGGCCAATAACTCACTTTATCGTCACATTATCGCCGATAAATATCCAAAAACGATAACAGGTTTAAAATCAAACTTATCATAACGGAAGGCCACCAAAACTGATAAATCGTTGATAATATTGATTTATCGGCTGATAATTAAAACATTGTGTAGGATATAAGCATAAACATATGGATTGAGTGAAAATTGATATTTATCTATTTGTTTGTACTAGGAAAGTCTAATAAGAGTTAGAACAAACTCTTGAAGAACCATGAGGAGCTTGGATTGTGAATGATCTATAAGTGGGGTTACATATTCTTTAATTTATGTTTTTGCATACAAATGTTATATTTTGATGTGCAAGCATGTTGAGCATGAGATTCATATTTTTAGTATGTTCTAAGATATTTCAGACTATTGTAAGCATGATTTAATGCTTGTTGAATTATCATGTATGAATGCTTGGTATTGCTATTGTAAATTATACATGACAAGCGGACTTTGTCAAAGATGTTTGAATTATATTGAGACATATATTGCATTATTCGTTGGCGAGTGGTGTATACCAAGAAATTAAGTAAGTCACAGGCCTATCAAAGGAGTAGGGTGTTATGACAAGCAGATCATCGTCGTGGGCAGTCTAGCTTAGTTATGACATAAAAGGCAGAGCGCTACGGTAGGCAGCCTTTCTAGACAAATCATTGTTGTAGGCAGTCTAGTTGCGAAGAAAGGGTGTGACGTTGCTTCATTTCTATACATAAAATTGATTTCTAAAGTGTTGCATATTTGTTCTAAACTCCTCGACGGGATAGTATTCTATTATGTGCATGGTTTCAGTTTGGATTTAGAATATAAGGTATTTCTCTATACATCTGGAACTATGTGTTACAGAGTAATTGGAGTTAGGTTTTGCAGTTTCTCTAGTTAAAAGAAATTTTGGTCGGTTGTCATGCGCCTTGATTTTATTATAATTGATTAATATTATTGTTGGTTCGGGCATGACAAACATAATAGCATGTTAATAAAAGTAAAAAAAAACAATCTTCACCAGAGGGAAATATCAAATATCTGATTCAAGATCAAATGTCACGAAAAGGAAAAATCAGTTCATACCTTGAGAAGACTAATTGATAATTGAGATGATGTCATTGGGATGGACACATCTATGACATGTTGCAACCTACAATGAGTAGAGGATATATATGTATGTACATATATATATGTATACACACACACATATATGTATGTATGTATGTATATCTATGTGCGTATATATACGTATGTATATCTAGGTACATGTATATATATGTACGTGTATAGATGTATGTATACATATATATGTAGAAGTATGTATATGTATATATACGTACATGTATATATGTATGAATATATACGTATATATAAAACAAGGATACTTATTTGTATGGCGTGAATATAAGTCGACTTTTTTTTTCTTTTCCCTTTCTTTTTTGTTGTTGGAATGACTTGATTTAGTGAACTTTCCTGCATATTACTGTGTGACATTCATGGTTTGAGAATAAACTTTCTGTGGTTTGACATATTTCTAATTATAGTAACATTTATTATTAATTTGGAAAGGAATCCTGATTTTTCACATAGAACAGCATAAGAAACCTATGTGGTTGTAATGATTATATAATTATGTTTAGGCCTAATATGTTGTAAGCATCTCATTTTAACATACAAGTATATCTCGAAAAATATGCGAGTCAGGTTGAGGCTCCGTATGTTACCCCAAGAAGATTAGATTTTAAAGATTTTAAGGACCAATATCTATAAAACCCTTGTTTTGTCTTTAGTGTTCCGAATTGGAAGTTAAAACTCACACCATACACCATGGCACACCTCAAGGAGAGAACGTTAAACAATTCATATCAAAATAATAAAATTCAGCACGTTAGAATACGTCATAATTGAGAGTATAGTTTAACATGCAACATAAATAGCAGAGTCCAAATTTGGCCCATCAATTGTTCACTAAAGCATATAAAACATACATCTATAGATTAATTTGTCTAATAACAAGCACTCTAGATAGGCGGCAAAAAAAGCATATGAAGGATCCATGCCTTTCAAGTCTACGCCAGGTTGAAAAGTTTCCCTTTTGGAACCATCTTTAGCAATACCCATATCATTAGTTCGGATTCCACAAACTTTATCATTCCTGTCATATATGACCTGTCAACTTATTAAAATAAGAAAATGCATCAACTATTTAACTTGATTACAAGTACAAGGCTATTAATCAGGTACCTCACTAGCGGCAAACCCTGGATAAATTTCTACACCCAACTCTTCAGCTTTGGTTGCCATCCAGCGGACAAGCTGGCTCAAGCTGAAGACAAATAACTTAATTATCAGGTAAACTTATTATAAGCAAGGAAGATAACTAGCAGGATCAAATGGAAAATGCAACACAACTTGATCCACAAAAAAGCTACTCAAAATTTGATACATTACAACAGGCGATCTCTATCTTCATATTCATAACGCACTGACTTTGAATATTGTATAGCCCTAGTTTTTTTTTGTTTTAATCCATCATTTCAGCAAGTTAGAGGTTTGTACGACTCTGAAATAGAGAATACTAGATTCGCTAGATTCCTTAAAAAAGAGCGTGCACAACTTAGTTTTCCCTATTTGATATACTTTCAGAGTTACAAAAGAGCCCAGGAGAGGTAATCTTCAACTAACCCAACCCTCTTGTTTTGTAGCACAACTTCAGCAACAAGTGTAGCTTAAAATGAATCAATGTTTCATTCAGTTATAATTCATTCCACCATTGTAATTCGAAAGACATGAGTGTTCATGTTGTGCCATCATATGAAGACAAAATAAGCACATCCTAGATCCTATAAATTAAAACAAACAGTGAGGCCTCAGATTCCTGACATATTATTGCTTCATGGAAACTCTAATTTCCTATCCAATAAATTCCTTTTTTGATATACACCTTTTCACAATTGCATTTTCCTCAAAACTTGAAATCCTTCATACAAACTTTTTAAATACGTCAACTGCATGTGGCTGAAAAACTGGTGGGTTTTTAACTTTAATCGTCTTTCATATAACATATATCTAGTATTTTTTCTGTAATGTTCTTTCAGAAAATAGATAAATAAGGAATAGAAATACCAAACATTAGTAGCAAATTTAACAATGTAATCACCCTCTTGTTGCTACCTAATAGTATTTCTTGTTCAACCCATGATCACAACAAAGATGTCATTTGTGAAATAATGATATAATCAATGGTTAGTCAAAATAAGGGAAAACTGTCAGTGTAATACACACTATCAACATTTGACTTCAATAAGTTTTAAGAATGTACAATATCTCAGTAAAAGGAGATGAGTTAATACTTTTCAAAGGAATGTATGAAGAAAACAAACAAATTAACAAGGACATAAAATAAAATGATTTGATATTTATAACCATACCTTATTACATAATTTCCCTTATTTTCAAAGGGAGATGGCAGTGAGAAAGCATGTTCTTTCGTGAGGAGCCAAAACTTATCAGAGGAGACATGTACATCAATTGGGGCCTACAAAGTACTACAGAAAAATATAAGGAGTTCACAAATTAATTCTAAAAACTATCCTGAAAGAAGTCACAAGTAAACACTATCTACCTCAATGTACTAGAATATTGACGCGTGACATGGAAAATCTTATACATGTTAGCTAGATTGAGCTGATGATAATGGACATGACCCTTTAATGTTGGTGTCTTGCCTTGTGATGTTTCAACCGGAGGGGCAACATGTATGACATCTAACTAAAGAAAGGCACATGCCTCACCGAAGATAAACAAAGCGTAAATCACTGAGTGGATGATTTGTAGTTCCCTTTTTTATTTTTTAGCTGAGAATCGTAGTTGCTTAAGTCAAAGTAGGGGTACGGGTACGGGACACAACAAATTTGTAAAACATAGTGTACGGAGAGACATCTATATAAATATTTATATACACACATACTATATACTAGAATTAATAATTAATATGATAACAAGAATGAGAATTAAAATTCTTGTAACATTTTTATGTTTCTCGTATTATGTGGATTATAAATTAAAAAATCACTAGTTTTTAAACTAGACATCCAAATGACCCTTCAAAATCATGAATTGGAACCTGATTATGTCCAACGAATTTCAAGAAGTGGATGTGAAGTGTAGAAATTTGTCCAAAAACTGTATGACTAATGTTTTAAATTAAAACATGTATTATATTTTGGGAATAGCCTTGTATTTTAGGAAATCCTCATTGGACTTGGATTTGGGATTGAATTTGATTGGAAATAATCAATTATAATTGAAATTAAAATCTAATTGGAAGAGAATTAGAATTGATCATCTAAGTCAAATAAGGAGTTCTACATGAATACAAGAGAGGGTAATAGAGATCAGGATACCCAATTTTATTCCAAGGGGGACTTGGCATCTTAGACGTCAATGAGATATCTCAGATTTTGTTTAGATTGTGATATTTTAGATTTTATTTGGTTATTGTTAGGATAAGATCATATTTGTTTTGAGGATTTGTTTGTTTTAGATAACAAAGGTAGTTTAAATTAGATTGTATTTAGATAAGATTCAATCTTTTAGATAAGATTGAGTTTGTTTCTCTTATCTCCACGAAAGAAAGCAGGGACGATTGGAAATAGAATTGAGTTCATGTTGGTAGTCGGAGTGATTCCATCTTTTTCTTTATTTATTTTCTTTTTTTACTCTTATTTCTTCGCTGCTAGGTCATCTCCACTTCATAAACAAATCGCAATGAACCCAATTCCCACCTCTCACTCATCTGTTTCCACATGAAACCAAACCAAAAAATCAGTCCTCTACCTCGCCTCCATCTCCGATCCAAAAGAAAGCACTTGACCACCATCTTTGCCATCAAACCAGACCCGCCTAGCCTCACCACGAGCCCTCAACATCGCCATCACCCTCTATTTGCAACTGAACAAACCAGAGGTTCAAATCTCCGACTTCGCCGCCTCAAGATCAATTGCAAGAACCTACAAATCTTCATATTTTTAACTTCAATCTACTCGTTGCTTGTTCGAGTAAGAGTTGTGAACCGTGCTCGACTTCTCATGCCTTAGGTTTAACACGAACGCATTCTTTATCTACCGTGGTTTTGCATTGTTTATTACTATTAGATGTTAGTTTATAATATTTCAGTATCTAAAGTTATTGTTCGCTACATTTTAGTGTTAGTCTATATTTACTTTACATATTAGTTTCGTTTAATCACTTATTCTAGAATTTGATAGATCGTACTACGTTAGAGGGGAAAGCCTCTAAATAACCCTTGAGAGGTACGTTATAAATCAAACCATAAAAAAGCCAAGGAGAGTTGAATTCTGTAAAAGAGAAGTTGCGCGAACTGAGAAGATAAATCTATGATTTTGAGAGATCTTTTGGTGAGATTGAGAGAGACTTTCTTGTGGAATTTTTAAAGATCACAAGAATAGATTGTATCTTGTAAATCTCCAGAATAAAAGAAGATTCAAATCTCTTCCCGTAGATGAAGGCGATTGTCGAACCATGTAAATCCCGTGTCTGTCTCTTGATCTATTTTTCTGTGGTATATTGCTATTCTCTTTAGTTCGAATAGATTTTTCTCGGTGTTTTCACATTGGCCCAGTGATTGATTGGTCTGCGAAGGAGGAGGTTTAATCAGGGTGTTCGGTAACACTTCTGCATGCTACGCTTCTACATAGATTGCCAATAGGTGCGCAACAATCTGTGTCAGGTTGCGGGTGGTGTGCGATAACATTATATAATTGAGTACATACCAGAATAAATGTATGCATATATGCAAGGAGTGTCCACAGAGTTCGGGTACGGGTATAGGTACATGTCGGGTACGGCTTCATATTAGAAGTACCCAGATAATATAGATTCAAACAATATCGTTAGTTATGCAATACCCATCCTAGGACTATGTTTTATTGTTGTTATAGGTATCCATAGTAGGCTTGACGATTTTAATTAAAAGATTAAAGACTGCAGCTTTACTCCTGAAGGAGGAGAAATGTATTATAAGATATCTAAGAAGGGAATCAATAATTCTGATCAAAGGTAGAAGGATACTTGTTGACTTCAGAAGACAAGGATATTAACTATATTCAATGTTACATTAAATGTTGGGCGCTTCTAGGCGTAAGACTTGGCGCCTAGCGCTTAGTCACCTAGGCGGACGTCTAAGCGGTTTCTGGGCGTTTTTTTTCTTTTTTATTTTTTAATTGTGATACTTGAAGATAAATATATATATATATACTCAATCAAAGATGCATAAATACTAAAATACCAACACTATTAACTAAATTGATTGGTTTACCAATTACAATAGCTCTTTGTATGTTTATACTTCTCAACTCAAATTATAAGGTCATCAAAACAGTGAAAAACTCATTCTCAACTCAAATTACTGTTAACTCTGTTAAGTTTAAGTTAATAATAAACTTAAACTTAATTTTATTGTTAACTAAAATATTGTTAACTTAAGTTTACTGTTTACTATTTACTTAAACTTAAGTTTACCATCAACAAAAAACTTAACATTAACTTACTTAAACTTAAGTTTACTGTTAGTTTAAACTTAAGTTTAACTTAAACTTAAACTTAAACTTAAGTTTACTGTTAACTTACATTTTTTAAGTTTAAATTACTGTTGTTAACTAACTTAAATAGATATTTAAGAAGTACTCTTTACCTTGTTAGTAGTTACAGAGATCTGGGGAGCTCGACAATGTTATAGAAGGCACTAGGCAGACTAGGCGTTTGAGCGAGCGCATAGCGCCTAGACCCTTGGGCGTACGCCTAGGCAGCGCCTAGACGTTTGACTATTTTAAATTATTTAATTATAATAATTGATAAAATTATGTATTAAGTTCATATAAATTTTTTAAAAAAAGATAGAAATCTTAGTTCCACAATAAATCATGCATACTTAGATACTAAATAGCCAAAATAATAATTAACAATGCTAGAGCCTAAGATGTTTTCTTTTTTTATTTTTAATTATAATAATTGATAGTGAATGTCAATGTTATAGAAAGCTTAGATGTCGGACTGATGTCTAGACGGATTTCTTTCTTCATTTAAGTGGTGGTCGATGAGGTTTTATTGAAGGTCGAAGGAGGTAGTGGAGGTGTTCATATTTGGAGGTTAATGGAGTTTGGAGGACGTGTAGGCTAAAACACATAAAATCACAACCAAGACCTACAGGGTGCAATCCATGTAAACAGACAATGCTCCTCTAAACGCTCGTAAAATCTAGGTGGGCAGCCTAAACACCGCCTAGGCGCTAGGCGCTAGGCGCTAGGCGCTAGGCGCTAGGCGCTAGTTAGGCGGCCTAGGTACTGCCTAGGCCTAGGCGTACGCCTAAGCGGACTAGGCAGAGGTTTTTTAAAACAGTGATTATATTTATGCTGCACAGAAAGCTAATATA
Organism: Asparagus officinalis; assembly: GCF_001876935.1. Lineage (NCBI taxonomy): Eukaryota > Viridiplantae > Streptophyta > Magnoliopsida > Asparagales > Asparagaceae > Asparagus > Asparagus officinalis. Next base: position 76,666,225 of record NC_033797.1, read on the forward strand.
ATGACAATGTGATCCTTAAATTGCATCAACAAAGTCCAAACATCAGCCGTATAAATATGGAGAATCACCTACATGCTTGATGTAAACAACAAATTAGAGCTTTAAATATTCCTAAGGAGAGTGCATTGGGGAAAAAAGATACAGTGAAGAGAAAATGAGACCCAACAATCTAGCATGTAAATGATCATAAAAGCCAGAATTGGATCAACGGTGAAAAACATGTTTGCAAACATAAATAACATATTACTAGGAATGTGGTCAGTATTCTAATGGATCAGATATATTAGGAAAAGTAAAAAATTAGGTATATTAACAGGCAAAAAATGAATGGATCAAGAGCTCATCAGAGGACAACGTACATACAAGGACACTTTTAACAGGTTGCCACCATCATATGTTCTTTGGTCACAGTAGCATGTCTTGTAACATATATACTTCATATACATCAATCAACATCATGTCAAACATAATGGCATAGTTACGAGGTACTGCAACCTTTCATTTTTTTTAGTGGTACACACAGATAGCACAAAGGAGTAGAAATTTGGTACTTTTTTATGTACATTCGCCCCTTAATGTCTTGTCTTGCAGTGTCGACAAAATGATAACGCATAATGTAACTCCGCTTTTGTTAAAGGTTAAATGCAAAAAATGCAAAGTAATGTAATTCATAATATAAGTTACATGTTTTATTATTGATTTAAATTTTAATAAATAAAAATGATGATGATTTTAATAAATATAATCATCTTAATTTTCAAATATAACACCAGAATTATAAAATGCATCTTTACAATTTCTCAACAGAAATACTTCGTAAATGCTCAACAACCAATCCAAAAGCACATGTATCTCAAGTTTTAAAATAAAATAAAGGAAAACACGCTTCATATTATGAACAAGTGAAGTTCTATGAAAGATAAATGAGTAACACCCAGTCAAGGTGTAACCTCTTCATCTTCTATGCTAAAGGCTTCCATTTAGCTTATAACAAATGGTTAAAAGGAAAAAAAGTAAAGAAAAAGAAAATAACATTGCATATTAATATTAGATTAAAATCATCAAATTACATAAATGTAGTAGATTACTATTTACACTCTGATAGAAGTAACATAATTCAGATGTAATCATGTGCTGCAACAAAAGGAATACATGAATCTTATCATATAGGGAACCAAAGATGTGGAGGATAGAGACTCAATAGAAGTGAACAGTAACAAGGCTCGACATTAACGCTACATTTGTGGTAAATATGAATTTACCCTACGACTCTGCTTTTAAATCTATGATTACAAAGGTGAATTGCCTTCCAAATTTCCTAATGTTGCCAACTATTTCTATTTCCTTGGGAAACAAGCACCTATAGCTCTTCCCACAGTTTCCTAATTGAATGATAGCCTGTTCACTATATATCAGAATCTCAATCCCAAATTAAAAGCATGAAAAACTAGAAGAAGCTACATCTGTAGAGTTGCAGATGATGCTAAATAATGAACATGTCAAAATTCCAGTTAAAAGTGATGACAATACAATTGAAGATATAAAGGTCATACCCCCTCATTTCTCCACTGTGGAATCAGTTCATCAAGTGCACGAGTCTCGAACACATTGCCGGATATGATATGTGCACCTACAAACAAGGAAAAGAAGCAACAAAATGTCAGGCAAAAAGCAGCGTGTTTCAAATGACTTCCTTCAAATAACCAAGGCCTACATGCTTAAACAATTGGTGGTATTCACACTGTTGAGTGTGTGATATAAACAAGGAATTTCAAAACGAGGTTCAATTTCATTTGGTTTGAATTCGACAAACTTGTCAGCTTCAGAAGTTTGGTGTCTGAATGTGTACCATAATCTGATTGAATTTTAATATCCAATTTTGCATTATAATAAGAATTCTTGGAAGTTAATATGCTACGGCTGCGTCAACTGTATCTGATAGATGCCAAAAAAAGGCAAAAATGGGTGACTAAGTTCAGCTTTGTTCAAGAACCACCTCATCCTGCCACTGATAACAGGGGTGAGGATAATTTCTGGAGAAAACAGGAACGAGAATATTATTTGTAAGCTTTTAACCGAGCTATGTTTCATCTCTGATCAATTAACCCACTGATAAATACATTGGTCCTGGAAATATCATTCAAAAACCAAACACTTGATCCCCCCTCGTTTGACTGTAGATCCGGCACTCCGGTGATAAGTCATTTTTTCTCATTTGCCAAAGTTATGGGTTTTCGCACTCTTTCATATACAAATGTATACGTCTACTTGTTCAAAGAGCTAGCCTCCTCACAAAGACTGCAAGTTAGAGCTAGTTCATGGTCTCACTTGAGGAGAGAAAGAGGTTTTAAAAAAAAGAGGAATTCTCCTATTAGCAAAGGGCTATATTGAAAAACTACCAACTTCAGCGCCCTTCTCCACGACGCAAACCGAGAGATCGCTGTTCTTCTCTCTGCAGAGCTGCTTCAGCCTAATGGCAGCAGAGAGCCCAGCGGGCCATCCCAACGATGACGACAATCGTAAGATCGATGGACTCATCGACCGCTCGATTCTCCGCCGCTGCTGAAGTTCATCCGGCCTCCTCCGCCGTCCAATCTGAACCAGCGGGAGATGGAACCCGCGAGCGAACCTGAAGAGGGGATTAGGGTTTGAGAGTATCTGGAGATGGAGATTTTCAGTAATGATCTAGAGAGCGATCTGATCATGGCTGATGACGATAATGATGATGAAGGAGCTTGATGAATCTTTTGATTATCGAAGAGGAGGAGAAGAGAGATTTTGGAACAAAGAGATGAGGCTGAAAGTGGGAAGGTAGAGCACGACTGTTGGGGGCTGTTTGGTTGTATGTTTTGGATAGAAAGCGTAAAAAAGTGGGTCCAATGTTAATTTTTATCACTTTCAATTATTTGTTTATAGTTGTGAAAATAATATAAAGTGATTTTATATACTGATGTGACTTGTAAAGTGATTTCATAAAAAAAAAATTTAAGAGAAAGCTGACATTGAAGTCAGGAAAAAATAATAAAAAATAATTCTAACCAATATGATCATTTGAGTAGGGACCATTTTTTACACTTTCCAAACAAACAATTAGGGCCCGTTTGTTTCATTTTTTTTGAAGGAGAAAGTTAGAGGAAAGCTGCCAAATCTGACAAAAACTGTCAGTTTTGGCAGGCTTTCTTGCAAAAACGCCTTTTTTAGAGGCGTTTTTGCAAGAAAACCGGCCAAAACTGACAGTTTTTGTCAGATTTGGCAGGCTTTCCCCTTCCCATTTTTGCAAACAAACAGCCCCTTAAAGTTACATTTACAAACCAAACAAGCAATTTATGATTCCAATGGAATCAAAAACAAACAAAGAAAAGTATAAAAATGAAATTGATGAGGTGGACAACAACTTTCCAAGTTGTGTCATAAATACACAATTTTACCAACAACAACCAAACAGCCCCTTGTTGAAATCTTTTTCCACGTAAGCTTGTCTCGTGTTTGGCCTCTTTCGTGCAAGTCGATTAGGGAGAAGCCCATGACTGAAACGGCCTTTGCTCTCGGCTTCTTATTTATTAGTAATTACTTATACTTCTAGAGTTGGGCCTCAGGCAGCCTGGGCATCGTAGGCCTGGCTGAAATTTTTTTAAGCCTAGCTAGAGTGATTTAATGAAGTTTCTTGTGCATTGATAGCCCATCTCATCTCATTTGATAAATGAGAATCTATCTATCCTGCTATAGAAAGAACCAATTATAGGTAGGAATAAAATAGATGGGTTGCGAACAAACTTATCCTATTTAGTTATTTGTGGAAAAAAGTTTATAATTTTATAAGAGATAATTTTTGTCTCTTTTCCATTTTCTCTCTCTCTCTCTCCAGCACATTCTATTAATTCAGTAAAGAATGATGTGTTCCTCTTTTCTAGAACATTCTATCCAATCAAATGCCATGAAATAAAAATGGACTCTACATAATGGAATATCATTTTCTATATACATACGTACATACACGCGCACGCGCACACACACATATATAATCATAATTTTATAAGGGAGAATTTTTTTTCTCTTTTTTATTTTCTCTCTCTAGAGCATTCTATTAATTTAATAAAAAAATGATGTGTTTCTTTTTTCTATCCCCTTTCTTTCTAGAATATTCTATGTCAATCAAATGCCACGAAATAAAATTGGAGTCTACATAATTGAATATCATTTCTACACACACATAAGGTTCTAAGCATATATCTATACTACAATTTATTTACAGTAATATACAAAATATTAATAATAATAATAATAATAATAAGGATGAGATAATTAATGGAGGATTTCAAGTTCAAATAATAAAGATAAAATCACTCAAAAATTAGTTGACCCTCACTATTTCCTAGAACTATAAAATATACATTCTAAATAAAATAAAAATAATTTGTTTTATATCGCGTGCATTCGTACGTATCAAATTTTTATTTTACTATATCTCTACTACTATACAATGAGCATAATGGGGGTGGTAAAAGTTGAATGAGTGATGGATATTTTCGTCCTTCCTATTGTAACTTGGAGGGTAAATTTGCAAGAGAGATTTTTTTCCTTTCCTTTTTCCTTTCTTTTCATTCTTGTTTCTATAAGATTCCAAATCATGACATGAGATTATGATTCGAACTGTAAAACCCCGTGAATCTTGGAAAATAGTGTGAATTATATTGATAAATGAGTTCTAATTAAGATGAATATCATTTATGGATGAATGATTATGCTAACAATTGATTTGAGATCAATTAAAAGTATATATCAGAGTATACAAATGTTAAACATGCACAAAGAAGAATTTTGGAAAAATGACCAGTTAAGAGTATATATGCATTACACACTGATACAGTTCTAATCTAAAAACTCAAAAGATAAAAGTTGTATGTATCTTAAATAGCTTTCCAATGTATCTTAAATCATCTCATTCCGAGGTCGGACGTGAAAGTTACAGCCAAAATATCGAAGACTATTTTCCCAGTCTGACTAGGTTTCCTATTTCGGGTTTGGGTTATTTTGATTCGGGTTTGCAGTTATATATATACATGTTTTTACACGAAAAACATATCTTTTCATCAGTATTTCAAACTCAAGCAGATCCTCTTCCTCTCTCTCAAACCCTAATCATAATTTGTGAGATTTGGGAGAGTTATTGAGGCATTTATCGAGAGGAATGCGAGATTTTGCGACTTTGGTGAAGAGGGATCTTGCACGCACGTGTTCAGGAGTTCAACACCACGTTTGAGGCAAGATCACCTTTTTCCAAACCTTTTCATGTAGTTAATTCATGATTTAAGATGTTTAATTGATGAATCTCATGTTAAAGCTTAACTCGATGTTTTAAAACCTTAGTTTATGATGTTAATCCTTAGACCAATATGAAAATATATAGATTTAGTTATTGTTTATATTAGTTTGATGATCATGATCATTAGAGTTGTATTTAATTTCATTTTAACTTGTTAATCACGCTTAAATCATGTTTAAACCCTAGTTTAATAATTATTTGAGTTTTCTTGCTAATTAAAGAGGTCTAAACCCTAGGTTGATGATACCTAAGAGATGTGATCATGTTTAAACGAATTTATCTCTGTTTAATGTTTAGAATTTATTATGTTTACTTAACTGATGCGGCATAAACATGTACCAAAAAGGTTGCAAGTGCACAACCGTGTCAAGTTATAGTATAAAGATATCGATCCCACGAGGAAGGTGTTTTGTAGGAGAAAATATAAAATTGGTTCTTATTTTGTGTGCGTGACAAATAGGAGTGATGAGTGAATGTGATTGTGAAGAGATAATGAGAGTGAGAATGAGTATGATCAATAAGGTGAGAAGGAAAAATGGATAAAATCAAAAATCAAGAATGAAGAACAAAATTCTAAAATAAAAGAAAATACAAGAAATTAAAGATGGTGGATTCAATTATAGATATGGATAATCTAAAATTGAACCCACTTCTTAGAAAAGGATGATTCCCTAGAGGGTTCTAGCCTAAAGGCGAATCAAATAAAATAAAAATGAACAAAAAGAAAAACTAAACCCAAGAGGGTTCTAGTCTCAATGTGAATAGTGTAAGAAATTAAAATCTAACTACAAAATAAATTGCAAAATCTAAACTACAAAATAAAATTGTAAGAATTAAATACAAGAAAATAAATCTATTCTATAAGCATGAAATAAATCTAAGGCAAGAGGGTTCTAGCCTCTTGGTTATTTAACAATAAAATAAAATCTAAACTACAAGCATGGAAATAAATCTACATTAATAAGCAATAAAAGAGAAAAAGAAAAGAAATGTAAACCTTCAAATAATTCTCCATCTTCATCTTCATCACCCAATAAAGAGAAGAAGAGAAAAATTTAAAGTGGTGAAAAACTTATTATTATTAATTGCAACAAAAAGTTACAATTTTAGAATGCCTTCTCAATTAAGAGTAGCCCTCCTCTCCAAAAAGAGTTACAAAAATTTTCACACCCTTAACCCCTCACTCTCTACCCCTATTTATAGTAATCTTCAATGAATATGAGCCATTGGATTTGTCTTGAGCCCCAAGTAACAATCTCCACCTTTAAATTTGGTTTTTGTTCTTCTCTAGCCCAATCTTCATTTTATTTTTTTCGAGGAGAAAATAAACATTGCAAGTCCGGCCCATAGCTTTAATTTCACAATCAAGTCCAATTCATGAGATCCAATTGATTTTCAAACAAACAAGTCCGGCCCATGCAGCAATCACCAATGAAATCGGCCCATATGTTTGCATTTGATTTCATTTGATTTTTGAAGTCCAAGCTGAGCAATCAAATTCGGTCTCCTTTGCATTAAATCCCATGTCTGTAGGTAATGGCATTTGATTTTCGAAAATCAAAAGCCCAGCAAGTCCGGCCCACAATTGGATTTCAATTCCAAGCCAATCAAGTCCGGCCCACATATTTATTTCTTGTGAAAATCAAAGTTGCAGCCGGCCCACACATTTATTTCTTGTGAAAAATCCAAGTTGCAGCCGGCCCATTGATGTTTGCACAATTAAGTTCAATCTGCAGCAGCCAAATTCTACCACATTTGAGAAAAATCACTTCAAGTCCGGTCCCTTGAGTTTGTAACTTTAGCAAATAAGTCCAAAAATCAACTCTTCCCTTGGTGTAATCTTTCTTGATGGGCTTGGGCCTTTGGGCTTCCAACTCTTCAATCATTTTCCTTTTGGACTTCTAAATTGCTACAAAAAATAGAGAAGAGAGATTTTGAGGGGGTTTTTTTACATTTAATAATATTTATTTATATTTCCATTCAATTATGTGGAAACTAAGCTAACAACAATTCATTTAATAATATTTATTTATATTTCCATTCAATTATGTGGAAACTAAGCTAACAACAATTATTAATGGTATATTTATTCATGTAAAATAGAATTATGTGGAAACTAAGCTAACAACAATTATTAATGGTATATTTATTCATGTAAAATAAATAATGAGGATATAAAATTGTAGTAAAAATATGATTATCATTAACCATATTTATAAATTAGGTTATTTGAGAAATTTTGGTTAATTGAGATGTTAAACCCTAACTAGATTAATTTAAGAGTTTAAATCATGTTGAGTTAATCCATGTTAAGTAAATATGAAAGTTTAAATCTTGTTATATGCCTCATGTTAATAAAATTAAGTTTTTGAATAAAGATACAAAAATACAAACGCCAAAACCTGATATGTGAAGATCTTCTCTAGCCGGTCGACTGACCAAGGCTAGCCGGTTGATCGGTGAGATCCTGTGAGTGCACTATGTACATGTTTGCGTTCGGTCGACTGACGCCCTAGGGGTGGTCGACCGACGCCCTAGGGGCGGTCGACCGACCTGTGTTCTCTTTTATTTGAAGTGTTATTTTTTATACCTTTTTGTTTGTTGGAAAATTTGTAGTAAAAGAATGAAAGAAATTTAATTTGTATTCTCTCGATCTTAATTACAATTGGATTTCCTGATTACAAAAGAGAAGAGAATGATCTGGATTCTCCCCTTTGTTTAATTCTGGGGTTCTTCATGGTAGCGATGGAGTGCCTCCCTCGAATGCTCGCGTCGAGTTTGCTCTCCGTTGACGATCCGAACGTTTTGATTTACTGGAACGATATCTTCTCCTCATGATTTGACGTTGTGGAGAACTTGCGTGGCAAGTTTGAAAATAACTTTTAACGAGTTAATAACTCAGAGCGAGTTTTAGAAGAACTTGCAGAGCAAGTTTTGAAAATAACTCTTAAAGTTTTAGAAGAACTTGCAGAGCAAGTTTTGAACTCTGATCGAGTTGAGAAGAACTCTTAGAAAGAGTTCACAAGCCAAGCCAAGCTGAATAATCTCAAAGGCTTCACTAAAAGCCTTCCAAGATGACTCAAGAGTTTCTTCAAGTTGCTGATCTCCAAAGCTCCAAGAAGATCTGAAGAAGTCCAACCGATCTCTAAAAGAGGGCCTTTTGATCTCCAAAATTCCCAGATCCAAGATCCCAAAAACCAGCCTCAACTCAATTGAGTTTCTCACTATTTATAGAGGATTTAGGGGTGTAATCGCCCCCTTAAATCTCTCCTTAATGAGGGTTTAATAGGGTGTAACTGCCCCCCCCCCCAATAAATCTCTCCATGATAGGGTAGTGATCCCCTCAAATCTTGGGGAGAAAATGGTTCTGGAACCGTTCAAATCGTGCTTGAACGAGTCAAACGCTGAAAACAGCGTTCTGGGCCCGAACTGTACGTTTCTGGACCTGAAACGTAGAGTTGGGCCTGTTTTAGGCTGAAAACGCACAGGTCGGGCTGCGCAGAGATGAACTCTGTGTTTTGGACCTGGGATGCAGAGTTAGGTTCTGCATGATTTGTGCATCTCTGGACCTGGGATGTAGAGTTGGGTTCTGCATGAACTGTGCGTCTCTAGACCTGGGACGCAGAGTTGGACTCCGCATTAACTGTGCGTTTTTGTTGTTGGACGCAGAGTTGAACTCTGCGTTTTAAGTCCACAAACTCTCCTTGACGATGAACAATCGTCAGAGGGCAGTTGTAACTGGCAACTTGCCAATAATGAAATAAATAATGAATTAGAGTACTCCCTGTCTCTTGATGATGTAATAAAAGAATTGTATGATAATCCCGATCTATATATGCCGCTTCGATCGTCCTATATAGCGAAGGAACGCTTTAAGTCCACAAACTCTGCGTTTTAAGTCCACGAACTCTGCGTTTTGACTCTGTAATGCAGAGGCGAACTTTAGGCGAGCTTGGCGAGCTTCAGGCTAAGTCCAATGTTCTGGCGAAGTCCAGTCTTGCAGATGGACTTCAGAACAAACTTGTTATGATGAACATGTCATAACTTTCAAACCGTAAGTCAGAATTGGACGAATTATATATGAAAATTGGCTATCTCGACGAGACGGAGCCGACCAAACCAACCCCATAGCGTTCAGTTTACTCTATCAGTTTTGCCAAATTCCTTACGGTTTGAGAGATATCTGCGTTTTGATTTGAAGAGACCATCGATTTGTAGTCTCTTTTACTAGAGCGTTGCAAAGATCTTCATCTTATAATCTTCATCTTGGCTCCTTAAAAATGTGAGAGTCGTCAGATTGTAACTCCCGATGTTAATTGTGAAGGCTATTAATTAGAGCTTTCATCAGTTGTTGCGAAGGTCGTCAGATTGTAACCTTCATCGATCCACGTGAAAGTCTTCAAATTGTAACCTTTTAGAAGTCGTCAGATTATAACTTTCATCATCGGTGTTTGATGGGGATTGACTATCTGTTGTGATTTTTAGACAGCCTACACTTTTATTTTCGAACACGGGGTTCGAGGTGCACGATGATATACGTACAGTCATGAGTATATACGTATAATATCGTAGCACACACATGGGTATCCCGAAGATGATTAATATAGTTATTGTTTCGATTACACAGGAGATATGAGTTATTTAAACATTATATACTTATATGGATATCGTTGATGAGCACCGCTTAGTACTACTTAGGATAGTACGTTGATATACCATTAGTACAGGCTAATGAGTCGGGTTTTAGGATGCTTGATCTAGTAGTCTGTTGCGCACGTAGATGCGATAAGGCTTGTGAGCCATATACCTAGCATGCCTTGATTTGGCAGTCCATCCCGCACGTTGATGCGATGAGACTAATGAGCCGTGTAAACTTTTAGGATGCCGATCTGGTAGTCCGTCCCGCATATTAATGTGATGAATTATAAACTTTGCAAGGATTGTATTGTGATAATTATCTGATATCCTGAGTCTTGGTGGATGCCATTTATGAACATGACTCATCTCTAAGTTATATATGACCAAGATACTTTACTCTTGTAAGTACGTGGGATTATATGCAGTTGTTTACATTATCTTCCAAAGGATAGTGGAAGATATTTTTGGTCCGATATTGTGATAATTATACTTTCTTGTATTGTAATCCTTTATTCTTAGTTAGGATTGACGATTAGCGATTCACAATTTGAGACATATGGTATATACATGAAGGTTTCCTTGTTTGGATTATTTCGCTTGACGTACCAGTCTCGTGTTGTGAGTTTCTAGTTATTGATTCTATTTAAATTGTTTATTCTTAGTCAGGTATTGATATTTAGTTATCTACAATTTGATACATATGGTATATACATAAGGGTTTTCTTATTTGGATTATTTCGCTCGACATACTACGTCTCATGTTGTAGGTTTCTAAATATTAATTCCATTTAGATACAGGGTAAATGATCTAGGTAGACTATGCTTAATAGATAGAGACTTCATCACATCTAGTAGCCCTTTCCCTGGGGGCGGATGGAGATGATCTTGCTGTAACGCTCTGACGCTCTTGTTATTTTTCTTTTTATTTTTCAATTCCTTTCAGGCAGCAGCTCAGAGTTCTGGAGAGTTGCAGGATAACGGACTTCCAGTATAGTCAATGTCACATGTTTTTAGTAGATGAGACTCCATCATAGTTAAAATTTTCTTTCAAACATTTAGAGTTTTGTATTTCATCTCGTAAAGGTTGTGTGCCTTAGTTTATTTTCAGTTAATTCAGATTGAGATACTTCACATTTATTTTAGATTTTAGTTGTATACAATTTATTCAGTTGAGACATGATTATATTTGTTAGATATCTCTTTCTACATCATGTCTAATTCATTTATTTTTCGTATTTTGCCAGTTTTGTACCTACACTTGTTGTTGATTCCACTAGAGAGATATTATTATGATGGTGAAATGTGTTGTTACACAGTATGAGTGCGTGATAGGTTTGATATCTCTGGGTTCACCTTGGACTATAGCCATGTGTGAAAATAGGGGCGTCACAGTTGGTATCAGAGCTCTAGTTCTAGTATCCTTAGGATCATCTTGTGTCGAGTCGTGGTTCTAGAATAGAGTTTCTTAGTATTCATGTATAGAGTCCACTAGGAATTCCTAGAATGAGTGACAACGTATTACGTATATCTCGAAAATTTTGGAAAATTTTTTATATGACAACTATTTTACTTTGATTATAAAGTATTTGCATGAATAATATGTGATACGATATATATATATATATATATATATATATATATGTGTGTGTGTGTGTGTGTGTGTGTGTGTGTGTGTGTGTGTGTGTGTGTGTGTGTGTGTGTGTTTGCGATCTCACTTACTGTGTCTAATAAGCTCTCATTCTCATATCATAAATATCGGGACGAGGATGTAGTCAAGATAGAACTCGTACCCAGAGAGCTGGGTATGTACAGCCCGTGTCGCAGCAGGCTTCACAGTGTCTGATTGACCTCACCTATAGCAGCTAGGCTAGCAACACTTGAGGAGCGAGTGGCGAACCAGACTCTACTAATTGCACCACCACCTGTAGTTCCACCACCAGTGATTCCAACTATACCTATTGTAGAGAAGTCCTCAGAAGGTACACCGAGAGTTACACCATCACCAACAATTGATAGAGCTGCAGAGTAGGAGACTTAGCTCCATCTAGTTGAGCGGTATCAGAAGGTGAGTGTACCAGAGTTTTAGGGATCATCAGACTCACTAGTAGCCCACAAGTGGAAGGAAGACGTGGGGAATATTCTTAATCTACTTGATGTCAACTCAGTTCAGAAGCAGAGGTTGGTAGCATTCAGCCTTAAGGGTGATGTCAGAGGATTTTATAGGCTTCAATTCACCCCAGAGCACCGGATGATACTCACTTGGGAGGATTTCGTATATTTCTTCGACGAGCAGTACATTTCTTCCATGTAAAGGGCCAGGAAAGAGTTAGAGCTATCCAAACTGGAGCATGGACACATGTTCGTAGCCGACAACGAGAGCAGATTCATGAGTTTACTTCGCTTTATGGGCATGTGGCAAACATGAGAGCGTCAGACTCAAATGTTTCTTATAGGGCTTTGACCAAGCCTTCGCCTGCTACCTCGTTTCCAGACGGTTCCGCTCAGTTTGAGAGGTAGCTGACGTTGTTATTTCGCATGAAACAAAGATAACAATATTTCATAAGACCAAGGAAGGTAGTACTAAGGTGGGATAACATGGTGACAAGGGCAAGGGCAAGAGACCTTTTGCAAGACCTGGAGGACCCTTAGCAGCGGGGTAAGAACTTTCATCACCAACAGCAAGGACCTTCTAAAAAGGGGACACAACATGATTCTAGAACGTCATAGCAGTGCATGATTCAAGGTGCATGTTACAACTACAACAAGATCAGATATAAGGCTAAGGATTGTCACAGTGCACCAGCAGGAGGCCAACAAGGCATAGGCCAGGGTCAGCAGCAAGGTCGTGGACACGGATAGCAGGACCTTGGTTAATGTCAGCAGTCGCAGGGCTGCGACTATAGTCATCAGCAGAGGATCAAGGCATTGCCGATAGTTTTGAGAATTGAGGGGCCAGCAGGCCATATACATGCTATCAAGGAGATTCCTCAAGGATAAATAGTCCCATATGTTCCACCATCTTCAGCACCGTAGTCTTCAGCCACCAATAGGGTTTATGCAGTCGTTGTTCACGGGAAAAATTGTTTTCTTCATTGAAGTCATTGTTCTCTTAAGTAACTGTTTTTCGATTACAAAAGATCCGATCTTTTTATAAGATCCGGTTACAATAAAATCAAAGAAAAATAAAAAAGATTACAACTTTCCTTTTTTGTCGAACGAATCGCGAGCTCCTGTTTTGCGGTCACTCGCTTTTGTGGGTTCTTCTCCTGCGCCGGGGTTAATCCGTGGACTACCGCGTGATCTAGATCCGGTCGGATCTACACAGTATAGCGGGTGTTATCTCACGAAGGAAATAACAGTCGGGGGGTACTATTTCACCAAGGAAATAGTAGCCTTCTCGGGATCAAAAACCAAGCTTTGATCCGGAGGATAACTGCGTAGATCTTTAGATCCGATCCCTCTCGAACTCCTGCCTTATTTGACGTGGACGATCGCTGAGTACCGGATCTGAAAGAACAAGTCTTCAAAGCTTCAAATCTCCAAGGTTTAGATCTCAATTCAGCAGAGCTTCGCCGTTTAAAAATTCCAACCCCCCACAAATGAGCCACCCATAGCCTATTTATAGGCACTCAAAACTGTGCCTTGGCACAGGTGGCCGGCCACCTAGAGGTGGCTCGACCAACCGAGCCACCTCCTGGTGTTTGTCGTTTTGCCATCTTCTGGTTTCGCTGTTGATTTGGACTCTGATTTGTTGATTTGAATCCTGATTTGGCAGTAAACTCGCTTCAGTGTTCGAGTTTGAGTTCGGATCCGATCTTGATTTGATCTTGATTCGTTCGAGTCCGTTCCTGATCTTAATTGATGTGGTGGACTCTACGGTTGGATGATTCGTTGACTCATCGACCCGTTAGTTTGATTGAGCGCGCGAGTGGATGTATTCCATTGTTTGCGTGCGGTTCGTTAGCCTCGTCACCTCATTAATCCACTTCATCGCGTCTCATTTAGCTTCGATATTGTGGTTTAACGATCATTCTTGGATTCATCGCCCGATGGTTCGTTGGTTTGTCGAATCACCGTGCCGAGTTGTGCTAAGGGACCCATAGGTAGTTTTATACGCCTACAGATACCCCCTCCAAAGTATTTCAATCTCGTTCTTTTATAGAAGAGTCTGTAATACTTTGGATATGATTGTCCCAACCTTCAGTCGGTGTAACGGGACCTTGGAATGGCTTTTGTTCTTGATTCCTTCAATCCTTCAGGCTATTCGGTGCTTCGTCGAATGTCTGTAAGGTTTCTGGTGCTGCATTTATTGTCTGACCATTGTCGGAATTCTGAACTTGAAGTCGATTCCTGATTTTCTGATCTTTAACTCGTATTTGTTGGTTCAACATAGAACTGATCCTCGATTGTTGGCGTTGAGTCTTTATTTGCGACGCGTTGTCCGGCGTAGTGTTGTTGAGTTATCCTTAAGAATATTTTTAGAAAAATATTCTCCAGAAACTTCTCAACCAAAAATAGGAAATAGTTTATACTCGTATACCTTATTGGAGTATTTATTATTGGAGTATTTTTTTCATGTCCGAATGAGCCGAACCGGCCTAATAATGACCCAAAAAGGCAGTAATTAGGCTCAAAAAATCTTCCGACCCTTCCGAATGTGTGGGAGAGGAAAGAATAAACAAAAGATTGAACCCTCGGTCGATTTGAAGTCGTTTCGATGTTCGGTTCAGCTTTAATTTGAGTTCTGGTTCAAATCTGGTTCAAACTGGTTCAGGACTGGTTCAACCTGGTTTAAGGCTGGTTCAGGACTGGTTCAGACTGGTTCATCCTGGTCTGGTCTGGTTCAGTCTGGTTTGGCCTGGTTCAGCCTGGTTTGGCCTGGTTCAGCCTCCTTTGAACTGATTTAGACTGGTCTGGTCTGGTTCAACCTGGTCCAGTCTGGTTCAGGGCTGGTTCACATTATAAAAGGGTTCTTTTTCTCCTCTCCCTTTGCTCAATTTTCTTGATTTTTCTTCCCTCGTGCATTCTTTCTCCCTCAAATCCTCATATTTGTCTTGGATCTAGCCTTCCTCTGGATCTTAATTAGGCTAAAAAATCTCTCAAAAATCTCCATATAAAAATATTTCTCTGGCCCCACGAGCACGTGGTTCGAGCCTCTTTCAAGATCTGGTTTTTATTGGATCCACGAGCTTTTCCTCAGGTAAATCCTCCACAATTTTGGCTTATCTCATATTTAATTCAATTTATGAATTTATGGGACCGCATGTGAGTGTTAGGATTATGATTTGGCGCCTCGAGCTCGTCTTTCAGGGGGGTAGAATTGCAATAAAAAGGGAATTTTTTTTGATCTGATCCCCTAATTTATTTTGCAGATCATCATGTCGCGTGTCCCGAGAGGTCGCTCCCCAGCTGCGTCGGCTGATGGCGTGCTTCCCTCGTACGCTGGTGAGCTATTTTTGGCATATTTGGAAATTTACAAATTAGCCCTCTTTTTCCTGGAAATTTGCAAATTAGTCCTTTTCCTCACGTTGTTCTCCTTGGTGAGGCAATCGGAAAGAGCCTTGATTCTCCTTGGTGAGGATCGAAGCTTTAAAGATAGGTTTTGCTTGGTCAAAATCATATCTCAAAATAAAGGGGGCGTTTTGACGCTACATTGTGCCTTATAAGGCAGGGATATATTGTCGATATACCCTATCTTATAAATGCACAATGTGGCCAAATCGTCTCACCCTTTATAAGGCAATGACTCTATCTTACCCATTTGTAAGATGAGTTCAATTTCTTTTTATAACTGAAATTAACAAACGTTTAATTGCTTGTTTTCAGTGGAGTATCCTTCCGGAGCATTTTCATCTCATGCGGTGAACGGACGTCGTGACGAGTATTATTCGACGTCCGATGATTTTTCACCCATTCCACCTACTTTTCAGTTTGTTCGGCCGGGCACGTCGACAGAGGTTGCCCAAGTGGTGAAGGAAGGTGGACATCGAGCTCTTCGACAGTTGATTACAGATGTGCCTTTCGTGAAGGATGCCAGTTCTGTTCAGTCTCTCAGGAAGATTGACTTTTTATTTGGCGACTCTGTTAGAGATCCGGATGCAGTGTTTATTGATGCCGAACAGTGGCTTCATAAGAATAGCGGTGGTTTCATATATTTGCCGAAGATTCCTCGACACCGCTCGTTGACTGAGCTTAGGCGTCAGGCTGCTAAACGGGAGATGTCGTGGTGCTTGACGGAGGAGCATGAGAGTGTTCACTGTGGCTATATCACTCATCAGGCAGCTCCTGGTTCGAGCAGGAATCACATCATTGGATTGCGTCCTGGAGTACTGGGACTAGATGCACCGCCACGTAACGAGTTTCTTGCCTCTGCCTCTACTTTGAGGAATCGCCTCGCTGACTTAGGACGGGAGATGCCTGCGACGCGTCATAGATTTTATGGCTGGGTCCATTCTCTAGACAAGCTTTGGTGGACTCGCATGACGAAATACGTCTTAAGCCGATGGAGCGAGGAGTTGCACGCTTGTGGTCTATATGCAGCTATTCGTGCCTCCATGTATGGCTTACCCGTCAGCGCTAAGCATTTCTTTGCTTTGTGCGAGCTCTATAACCCGGATTCGAACACTTTTCTGACTAGGCACAGAGAGTTGGGCTTGGCTCTCCATGAGATGCACAAGATTTCTGGTTTGCCCATGGGTCAGATGTTGTATCAGGAGTACTTTCCTTCCAACCATGAATTGAGTCAGCTGAAGGACCGTATGCCCGACCGCTATGAGACTTTATGGGATCTCACATGTCACTATCATATTGCTTTGGCGCAGTCTGAGCCTTTAGCGAAGAGGACTAAATCAAATGTGAGCCTGAAGCAGTTCGCGTCTTACTTGTTCAGAAATCTAGAGAGCAATTCTGGCGAGGCTATTTGTGAGCTGGCACCACTCACTCCTTCAGGGGTTAATAGTCTACTGAAGAAGATTGACGCTCATTCCTATACCATTAGCAGTCCTGAGAGTGGCTTTCCTGCAGGGACCAAGTTTAAATCATTCTTATGGCATGCGACCGCACCGATTCGGCCGATGACCCTTCTTGCCGGTTACCTGGCCATCTGGTTAAAGAAATGCGTGGTCCCGTATCAGTCCGGTGACGCTTTGCCATTGGAAGTGCTTTTCCCAGCGGTTCAACTTGCCTACAAAAAGGAACTTTCACTTCTTCCGGTGATGGTTGTAGGCGTCAAAAAATGCTAATAGATATCCCAAACATAGAGAAGACTACTCAAACAAATACTGTCTCGCTGGAGACACGCAAGCCTGTCTCGCTTGGACGAGACAGCAAAGCCTGTCTCCCGCTGGCGCAGACAGCAAAGCCTGTCTCGCTGGCGAGGACAGTTCATTCTGGCTTTGATTTTTACAATAATTGAAGTCCTTGAGTAGTTCTTCTCTATGTTTGGTCAAATACTGTCTCGCTGGAGACACGCAAGCCTGTCTCGCTTGGACGAGACAGCAAAGCCTGTCTCCCGCTGGCGCAGACAGCAAAGCCTGTCTCGCTGGCGAGGACAGTTCATTCTGGCTTTGATTTTTACAATAATTGAAGTCCTTGAGTAGTTCTTCTCTATGTTTGGTCGAGACAGTATTTGCTGTCTCACCAGCGAGACAGTGTTGAAATGGTCAGAAACCACCTTGAACAACTGCCACACACGTCCATTAACTGTCAAAGAACATGGGGAACGTTGTGGGCGAGAATCACGTTGACAACTGCCAAAATAACGGAGTTTTAAAACGTGGGAAGGCAGTTACAACAAAAAACGGCCAGACGGTTACTGTTCACGAGACAGTATTTGCTGTCTCGCCAGCGAAACAGTATTTGCTGTCTCACCAGCGAGACAGTGTTGAAATGGTCAGAAACCACCTTGAACAACTGCCACACACGTCCATTAACTGTCAAAGAACATGGGGAACGTTGTGGGCGAGAATCACGTTGACAACTGCCAAAATAACGGAGTTTTAAAACGTGGGAAGGCAGTTACAACAAAAAACGGCCAGACGGTTACTGTTCACGAGACAGTATTTACTGTCTCGCGGGGAGAGACAGTCTTTACTATCTCGGAATTACTGTTCATGAGACAATATTTACTGTCTCGCGGGGAGAGACAGTCTTTACTGTCTTGGAAGTACTGTTCATCCTGGAGGCTATAAATACCCCCGAAGGCCATTTTTGAAAGGGGCTGATCATTTTGAGCACTTCAGAGCAATCCAGAGCAGAGAGAGAGAGCAGAGTTCTTGAGCTTCTGGCAACTCCTTGATATTCAGGCTTTGACTTGATTTCAAGAAGAACGACTATCTTACCTTGATAAGATATCGTTTCAAGTTCTCACTTCGATAAACGAAGTCAGAATCATAAACCCCTCACGATTCAATCAGAATCTGTGATTTGGTGGTCCACGGGCTAACGCACCCCCGGCACAGGCAAAGATCCCACGCAAGCAGTGATCCAAACAACGATCCTGCGTTTGTTTCCCAAGAGTTATAATTTTCATTTTGTTGTGTAAAAGAAGTTGTTGTGTAAAATAAGTCTTATAAAAAGGCTATTTCTTTTGAATTTATTGTAATCGACTGAAGATATAATGAATTCCATGACAAACCCAACTTTTGACGCAAACAAGCTGGCGACCACAGTGGGAGCCAACGGTCTCGCTGCCGAGACCGTCGTGTCGCAACCGATCAAGATTCCAGTTGAATCCATGGTCGAATACGAATTCGACCAAACCAAATTTGAGGAATATCTCTCATCATCCTCTTCAAGATCTTCATTGTCTCGTAAATACAAGAGGATCTCACAATTGAGGAAGACCTATATGCCAAAGAAGGCATAAAATGAAGACTCTCTCCGGATTGTTGCTAAGGATTTTATTCGCAACACCTCTGCTCACAATGACTCTTATCTAGTTAAAGAGTCATCGAATCAAAGCACACCGGTACTGACGAAGAGGGCTCGTCAGATACAGCGTCAGCGCCGTGCTCGCCAAATAGCTAAGGCATTTGAACAAACCGACGGAGTTCGTTATTATGCGGACTTAGAGTCAAGGAAACAACAAGTGGTTTGTTCAACGCAACGACAAACTACTCACGTTTCTGCACAATTCACGACGGAGGAATGGACACTCGTCAAAAGGGCTCGCTCAACCCTCAAAGAACGCATACAAAAGCGTAGGGCAAACGTCGCTCGTGTCCGTGCTCTTTTACAACAAAGACAAGAAGGGAAGAAGGAAACAGTGTCTAAGGAATCACCAAAGAATCACAGAGCAGCATTCGGAGCCCGTTAAGATTCCATGCCCACAAGGGGGTGGTTCTAAACGTGTGCCTCCCGACATAACCTTGGATCGTTCAAAGGCAACAATAAATTGTCTTGAGAATGCCAACAAGGTTTTATACCCTCAGAAGAAGACGCATTCACTTGAGAATGCCAACAAGGTTTTATACCCTCAGAAGAAGACGCATTCACCAAAAGACATCGTCATACCTAGGAAGTCATGCCAACGAACGATACGATTTTTTGGCAATCATACCGATGAATCGTATTATCAAATTGGGGGTGTGAATAAATTTCGAAAAAGAATTACTCGCTCTCATTGTTCCTGTGCACGACTTATAAGATCACCTGTCCAAGATGATGAATTCCCTGAAGTCACCATCAACGTGGCTGATAAAAGAAAGTCTAAGCGGCATTCAAGTGACTCAAATCCTGACTTTTCCCCGAGAGGAAGAGTCAATCCAAGAATTGCTCAAAGGATGTCTCGACTCCAATTAAGAGCCATCAGACGCAAAGATTACAAAAGAATGCAAGAGGGAATGTCCTCGGAGGATGAATTCTCAGACACTTGTTCAGCCATTGCTTCTGATGATACAATGTCTAGCACGGGACAAACCAAAGAAGTGTTCACAATCACTTCTGATCAATTTGCTCAAATGCTTCAAGAAGCTCTAGCGAAGCAACATGAAGAAATCAGAGCTGAGATGAAGACAGAGATGAAGTTAGCTATTCAACAAATGAGAGAGTTGCTAACTCAACAACCTCAACCTCCCGAGTCCAGTCGGCGAGCTGAATCCAACCGTCACACTCAGAATGGTGTAGATGACATTGATCCAGAAGTGGAAACAGATCCTCCCAATAACAACATTGGGGGTGGTTCAATTGCACCGCTTAGTAATACTGGGGGTGGCCCAATTACCTCTACTCGACATCATTCAGAAAGAGATGAAGACGATGACGGGAAAATGAAAGAGCTTGAAGACAAAGTCAACACTTTGATGACGGCCCAAGAAGTGAAGAGGACGAGTATTCCGTGTCCCTATCCAAGAGAATGGGATTCAATACCATACCCGACCAAATTCAATCTGATTAACTTCACACCGTTTGAGGGGAAGAGTTCGCCGATTCAGCACTTGATTTATTTCAAGTCTCATTTGGGCATAATCTCTGGAAACGAGGCTTTAATGGTCCGGTCATTCGTTGGCACCCTTCGTGGGCCCGCCTTCGATTGGTACCGACGGCTCAAGCCAGAGAGCGTCAATTGCTGGGATGACATGGAAAGTTTGTTCCTCAGCAATTTCTTTGATGATGACACCGAAGTGTCAATCGAAACCCTTTTGGATGAGAAGCAAAAAGACGAAGAGTCAGTCGATGATTTTGTCAAGCGCTTCCGTGGCAAAGCAATGAATTGCAGAGATCCTATTATAGAGGAGTTCGTCTTGCAAACATGCCACAATAACCTCTCCATCGATGTCCTGGAAGCTCTGGGGGTCGTGCCATCCACAACTTGGAAGGAGTTAAAATCTCGGGGTGAACAAGCTGAGCACTTTCTTAAAAGAAAGAAAGCTGAGAGAGGCCAACCAATGACATCTGCAATCGTTGAGAATGCGACTCTCGATCCGAGGTTTCAAAAGGAATATTCTTTCGAAGATGATGAAGCTCCAGCCATATTGGAATACCTCCTCGCTAATGACAAAATCGAGCTACCACCTATTAAAGATCAGGATGGAGCTAAGAGAATTACGGATCCAAACTACTGTGCATACCACAGAAGGGTTCTTCATCCAACCGAGATTTGCTTTGGACTCAAAAACAAGATCCAAGCCCTAATTGACTCCGGCGTCATAACGACGAAAGAAGTCGAGTAAAGACAACCATACAACTCCAGTAGGTGCACGAGTATAAACTGTTTCCCCACACTCCAAAGAGCATATGAGTATAAACTGCTTCTCGATTATCCAACTGAGTACAATGTTAAACCCGGTTTCGCAAAGAAAGCTGGGGGTGGATGATTTATGTAACGGGAAGTTCCCGGAAGAATGTTAAATGTAATATTCTTAGGGATAACCCCGATCATTATGAACAAAGTGATAAACATTAAACTCCTACTATGACTTCCGAATACTCTTTTGCTGAGATGAGATTCGATCACCTCTTTAGATCAATCTTCCCTCACAAAATTCCCATCTTGGTCAAACATTTAAACAGTTAGGACCAAAGCCAAAATCCCCTCTCGATTCGTTCCATGAACGAGAGGTCCACAAATTGAACGATCAAACCTTTAAACAGTTAGGATCGTCTCAAATTCCCATCTTGGTCAAACCTTTAAACAGTTAGGACCAAAGCCAAAATCTCCTCTCGATTCGTTCCATGAACGAGAGGTCCACAAATTGAACGATCAAACCTTTAAACAGTTAGGATCGTCTCAAATTCCCATCTTGGTCAAACCTTTAAACAGTTAGGACCAAAGCCAAAATCCCCTCTCGATTCGTTCCATGAACGAGAGGTCCACAAATTGAACGATCAAACCTTTAAACAGTTAGGATCGTCTCAAATTCCCATCTTGGTCAAACCTTTAAACAGTTAGGACCAAAGCCAAAATCCCCTCTCGATTCGTTTTCGTTCCATGAACGAGAGGTCCACAAATTAAACGATCAAACCTTTAAACAGTTAGGATCGTCTCAAATTCCCATCTTGGTCAAACCTTTAGACAGTTAGGACCAAAGCCAAAATCCCCTCTCGATTCGTTGCATGAACGAGAGGTCCACAAATCGAACGATCAAACCTTCCTACAGTTAGGATCGTCTCAAAACTCCCACTTGGTCAAACCTTACTACAGTTAGGACCACAACTAAAATCTCTTCTCGATTCATTCCAAGAACGAGAAGTCCACTTTCAGTTGAATAATCAAACCTTATGACAGTTAGGATTATTCAAACCCGTCCGGGTTCTCTAAGTGGAGATCCCACTTTGAGTTTCCTTTGCATCAGGAGATAGAATATAAAATTCTTCCTCTCCGATTTCGGGTTCATCTCTACCAACAAAAAAGAGACCAGGAGATAGAATATAAAATTCTTCCTCTCCGATTTCGGGTTCATCTCTACCAACAAAAAAGAGACCAGAATACTCCAACCAGAATACTCCAATGGGTACACGAGTCTAAACTGTATTCCCACCCTCAACAGGAAGTTTCTGGAGAATATTAATCTGAATATTCTTAAGGATAACCTGATGAGCTCTTAATGGATATATCAACTCAGTGGTAAAAACTGAACCCGCAAGAACAAGTACCAACTTCAATTCAAGATCTCGACAACGGTCAAGCGATAAACGCGACACCGGGAAAACATTAGCTATTCTACGAAGAACTGAATAGACTAAAAGTAGAAGAGATCAAGCATTGAAGCCATTTACAAATCCTTCCACACGATCTACTCAGCCGAGCATTGAAGGGATCGTAAGTAAAACCTATCTTATCCAAAGTATCCCAGGCTCTTCTATAAAAGAATGCGTCTGGAATACTTTGGAGGGGGTATCTGTAGGCGTCAAAAAATGCTAATAGATATCCCAAACATAGAGAAGATCACTCAAAAATTCACAAGAAAGGATTTCATACTGTTTTGGAAAAATCAAAACAAGTATGAACTGTCTCGCCAGCGAGACAGTCTTTGCTGTCTCGCCAGCGAGACAGTGTTGAAATAGTCAAAACTACATTTGTAACTGCCCTACACGTGTCCATTAACTGCCAAGGGACGTGGGAAACATCATGGGCGAAAATCACGTGGATAACTGCCAAAATAACGGAGTTTGAAACGTGGAAGAACAGTTACAGCGAGAAACTGCCATTTTCCGAGACAGCATTTACTGTCTCGCTGAGCGAGACAGCAAATTTACTGTCTCGCGGGTCGAGACAGCAAACGCTGTCTCGCCCAGCGAGACAGTAAACACTGTCTCGCCGTACTGACTTCTTCGATTGTTAAGTTTTTGCAGTTACTGACCCTTGAGGCTATAAATACCCCCCTAGGGTCACTTCTGACGAGGATCGAGCATTTGTTAGAGCATTCCAGAGCAGAGAGAGAGCAGATTTGAGTTCTTTTCTTGCAACGCCTTGAAATTAAGCTTCGACTTGATTTTAAGAAGAACGACTATCTTACTTCGATAAGATATCGTTTCAATTTCTACTTCGATAACGAAGTTAGAATCATAAGCCCCCTCTTCACGATCTGTGAATCGGCGGTCCACGAACCAAAGCGTTCCCGGCACAGGCAAAGTCCCACGAAAACGAGAATTGATAGACGATTTTCGTGTTTGTTTCTCAAGAGTTGTAATTTTTGTTTTGTTGTGTAGAAAAAGTCTCTGGTCCCGTATCAGTCTGGCGATGCTTTGCCCTTGGAAGTGCTCTACCCACCGGTTCAGCTCGCCTACAAAAAGGAACTTTCGCTTCTTCCGATGATGGTGGCTAACATTTATCGAGGGCTTCGACAGATTTCTAGTGCTTTTACACGGAAAGAAAGTGAATCGCCGGCTCAGATTCCTACTATTAAGGTGGAGCTTCCGTATACTTATTTGATGGCTTGGTTCGTCCTTCATCGTTCTGATATGATGTCGGTACTGAACGCCATAGACCACTCTGTTCCTCTACTACAGTTGCTTGAGAATGGCAAGTGGGAGGGCCGAGGATTCCCTGACATCAGAAGGCAGCTACAGGTCCACAAGTGCTGGGCATTCTCCACTTGCTTTCCACAGTTCTCCAGTCGATATGCTGAGTGTTTGATTGATGAGGAGAAGCCGAGGGAGTATCGAACTTATTTAGATATCGGCTGCTTTAATTGGCTAGTGAACATTAGGTCAGGCTATCTGACCTTCCGGGTGGGGAATCAGTGTTTTATAGAGCCATATCTACCCTACCGATTTGCCCGCCAGTTCGGTTATGATCAGCTTTATGTCGGGAATCCGCGTCAGCAGCTTCGAACTCATGGAGGTTTGGTGGACGGTCTTCGTGCATGGTTGTGGACCGTGACGGGCTACACTGGTGCTAAGTTCAGTCTTCCGAGTACTGAGCGGCAGTTGAATCTCACCTTCTTAAGCTGCAGGTGGTTGTTAGCAGCTAATAAAACTGTCCCCGTGAAGCCGATTGAAGAATTAGTGGCCGAGGAAGCTTCTCAGGTTGATTCTCGTGTGATTCGGGACGGTGCTCG
This sequence comes from Asparagus officinalis, assembly GCF_001876935.1. Taxonomy (NCBI): domain Eukaryota; kingdom Viridiplantae; phylum Streptophyta; class Magnoliopsida; order Asparagales; family Asparagaceae; genus Asparagus; species Asparagus officinalis. The sequence goes on from NC_033797.1 coordinate 76,690,687, forward strand.
GTCACAGAGGGCGTGAGGCAAGACCCGCCGAATTGACGCAGAAGGAAATAAGGCCTTCAGTTCTGCTGGAGAGGCCTAAGGCGGAGATCTTGAAGACTACGAGGAAGATTTCGAGCGAGGTTTGTCACCTATCTTCCCCCTCTGCATTTCAGAATTGATAGTCCTGACCACTATCTGATGTTTCAGGGACAGCGAACGACAGTGAAGAAGAATTCTGTCCTTTTACTCAGGCAAGACCTTCAACTGTTGCTCCAGCTACTAGGCGGAAGAAACTAGTCCGCAAGCCGCGTGCAGATCCGCGAACATCTGACATGGATTTGGCTAGTGACGATTCTGCTAGAGATGGAGGTAACATCTACTCTATAGACCATTCTCTTGATCGTTTAGAATTTCAGGCTCATGCTTTTCCATTCTATGCAGGAGAGCGCGAGGAAGGCGAGATGAGTCTTGATCACGCTCCTCATGATTTTGTATCTTCTGGTGAGCCTGACTCACCGTACCAGGTAGAAAAGCCTGCAGAAGCTGCCGACGTTAGGGAGGCTATTAATGTAGGACCCGATTCAGCGAATCCAGGTACATCTAATATATCTTTTAGATGGCACACGAAGAAGTTGAACGATCCAAAATTCGTGCATTCCCTAATTGTCTCTATGCTTCTTGCTCTTTTAGATAAATTGCAGGAGGCAAAGATGGACTTTGGGAATGAAGAGGCTGAAGCACCCGTAAGAGGTAAGTCATTTCCTTGGTCATAGTCTCTTCATTCTTCTTTCGCCGTGTTTATATTTTCTCGTGTCAGATTTCCCGATCGAAGATTTCGACGGGGAAGGTTTGCTTGTGGACACTCCTATGCTCCACTTATTGTATGACTCTCCTCAGATTGATGACCAGATACCTGAGGATATGTTTCCTGAGTCTACACTCCCTAGGAATCCTGAGGATGGTTCTTTTGAAGGTACGCGCCTCTTCTTAAGTTAATTATAGGACTAGCCAATTTTTTAACTAATGCAGCTATAATGTGATGCATCTGAGCATTCTGTTTTGTGTTCGACAGGAGCTTTTGTCGAGACTGATCCTGTTGAGCTGGCTGTGAGACCAGCTACACCAGCCGATACATCCACAGCCGTTACACCCCCACTACCCCCAGTGACTCAAGGGGAAGGAGGTATAAATTAAGCAACTGAGAAATGTCATTTATTTCCTCATTAAGGCTTTTGACGAATTTTTTCTTTTTGTGTAGGGCTTTCTTTTCGGCTTCATGTCCTCGTGAAGGAGTTGTTATCGGACAATGACCCTGAGAAGATCGTCATCTGCATAGAAGTCCACTCTTTCTTCTCCTTTGTGAATGCTATGCTTGGCAAACTCTTCCACGACGGACTTTCCCTTCACCAGTTCTTCTCCTTTGTGAATGCTATGCTTGGCAAACTCTTCCACGACGGACTTTCCCTTCACCAGTTTAAGCCCTTCCTTGATTTTAGGATAAATTCAATAAGGGATGCAGGATACCCGGATCTGGCGAAGGCTATAGTTGATGATCTTGACTGCCTAGAGCACGAGCTTCAGATGTTTCGCGAGCTCCGAGATGCAGGTGCCTCTTCATTCATTGCTGTCGAGTTGGATACTCGCTTACAGACATAGCGCGATACTCGGATTCTTGTTGAGCTCAAGGTTCAGGTGCAGCGAGACCGGGTAGGCCGAGTTGAGGCTAACCTTGCTATTAGATCATCCTCACTCGACGGGCTTGATTCTTCCATTGCCTTTTGTGAGACCCAGATAGACCAGCTCCGAAGAGAACTCCGTGAGAAAGAGGAGACTTTGAGTATTCTTCAGATGACGAAGATACAGGATCAGCAAGCACACACTGCTTTATCTGATGAGCTAAAGTCCTTGAAGCAGAAGCTAGTTGAGACAGAGGAGGGTGCTGTGAAGACTTCAGCCGCGACTGAAGAGTCCATCAGAGCCGAGTTGCAGGATGAGCTTAGGCAAGCTTATGATGAGAAGCTGTCTAAGTTTAGTCAGCAGATTTTTAGCCATGGGCTTGATGTATGATTTCATTTGCTGAATACTTCGACATTTGATTCTCTTAGTGAAACTGGTTTTTATCTTTATATTTATTATGATTCCTCATTCCGCTTGAAATGATTGACCATAATACTCATAGGATTTTTGGCAAACCCTCAGCCTTCAACGGGTTTGATAAGCCTTTACCGATTACCGTTTGAATCGGGCTAGCATGCGGATTGTCTAAATCCGTTCCGCATGTAACGTTGTGCTAAGAGAGTGAATTCTCGGAGACTTTGTGCTATGATGTCGAATACATAGACTTCGCCATCGTTACGGGAATAGGCTACCCGGCGACACGTGTTAGGTGTTGACTTTAGGATTTTTGGCTAACCCCCAGCCTTCAACGAGATTGATTAGCCTTTACCGACTACCGTTTGAGTCGGGCTAGCATGCGGATTGTCTAAATCCGTTCCGCATGTAACGTTGTGCTAAGAGAGTGAATTCTCTGAGACTCGGTGCTACGACTTCGAATACGTAGACTTCACCATTGTTATGGGAATAGGCTACCCAGCAACGTGTATTAGACGCTGACTTATCCCTACTTAGGATTCGGGATAAAATACCCCAGAATCGAACTCTGGTGTATTTTTTTACGGAGAAAGACTAACCCAGTGACGTGTGTTAGGCGTCGGCATATCCTTTCTTAGGATTCAGGATGAAATTCCCCATGCGTGTAAGGCATGGATTTTAGTGTTATTAATAACAACCTGCCACAATGTTGAATACATGAACGTGTGTTCTTTTTAACGGTTAAGAACTAACCGGCAGTGCAGGTTAAGCGCAGACTTATCCTTGCTTAGGTTTCAGGATAGAATACCCCAGAATCGAACTCTGGTGTCTTTTTCTACGGAGAAAGACTAACCCGGTGGCGTGTGTTATGCGTCGGCATATCCTTTCTTAGGATTCAGGATGAAATTCCCCATGCGTGTAAGGCATGGATTTTGGTGTTATTAATAACAACCTGCCACAATGTTGAATACGTGAACGGGTGTTCTTTTTAACGGTTAAGAACTAACCAGCAGCGCAGCTTAAGCGCAGACTTATCCTTGCTTAGGTTTCAGGATAGAATACCCTAGAATCGACCTCTGGTGTCTTTTTCTACGGAAAAAGACTAAACCAGCAGCGCGTGTTAGGCACAGACTTATCCCTGCTTAGGATTCGGGATAAACTTCCTAGGATGAATCCTAGATTGACAAATTTTAGAAAAGATCGGTGCGAGAAAGGAAGAATTTTATATTCTATTTCCCGGTCTTCTTTTAGGGTGAAGGCGAACCCGAAAAACAAGGAAGGAAGAATTTTATATTCTATTCCTTGATTCTGGAAAGGAAGAATTTTATATTCTATTTTCAGCGCAAAAGAAACTAGAAGTGGGATCTCCACTCCGAGAATCTGGAAAATTTAGATAAACTTACCTTTTATAGGATTGGTTATCTAATCTGAAAATGAGCTTTTCGTTTATCGAAACGAAATTTTAACTTAGGTTATAACCATGAAAAGGCTTAACCAAAGAGGAAAAGAGGGGAGTTCTTTCGTTTATCGAAAGGGGGCTCTGAACTGAAAGCGGACCTCTTGTTCATGGAAAGAGTCAAGAGGGTCGGGAAGACACTTTTGGTGGACTCACTGTCAATTGAAATTAATCAGTGAGGGATTTTGGTGGTAAAAATTATTTTGGGTTATCCTCTAGAATATTAAGTGTAATATTCTTCAAGGAACTTCCCGGTAAATGAGTTATCCTGAATGTACTAAGGATAGTACTTTTTCAGGAACTTCCCATTTATTGGCATTAATTGCCTGGCTCCCTCTTGAGTAATCAGGCGATATGCGCCATTTGAGTAGACTGTGTCTATCACAAACGGTCCTTCCCATTTGGGTTCAAATTTACCTTTCTTCTTGGAGTTGAGGATTATCGGTCGGCGAGCAGCGAGGACCAGATCTCCTTCCTTGAAGCTTCTCTGTCGGACTCTCTTGTTAAAAGCCCTAGATATTCTGGCTTGATAAAACTCAATGTGTTGTTGAGCTTCCAAGCGCTTTTCATCCAACCTTTTGAGTTCTTCGAGACGTTTCTGATGTTGTTCTTCTGTCGTCATCTCGGTTGCGAGAGCAATCCGAAGGGATGATATTTGAATCTCCAATGGTAACACAGCTTCACATCCGTATACCAATGAATATGGGGTGGCTCCTGTAGGTATGCGTATGGTGGTGCGATAAGCCCAGAGTGCTTCGCCGAGTTTATCGTCCCAGTCTCGTTTATTGGTCCTCACGAGCTTTGACAGGATCTTAATGATCGTCTTGTTAAACGCCTCAGCTAATCCATTCGCAGCAGGATAATAAGCTGTTGACGAAACATCTTGAATTTTGAACTTATCACAAAACCTGACAAAGACGTTGCTTATGAACTGTGGACCGTTGTCATGAATGATCCGTCTTAGCACGCCGTGTCTATATATGACATGATGCTTGATGAAATTGATGACGTTGTTCATCTTCACTTCTCTAAGCGGAATTGCTTCAGCCCACTTTGAAAAGTAATCCGTGATTGCGAGAATGAATCGATCACCTTTGACTGAAGGGGGAAAAATAGGACTGACAATGTTCATGCCCCATGTCTCGAACGGCCAAGACGTGGTTGACGTGTGCAACTGCTCTGGCGGTTGATGCATATAATTCGCATGTATCTGGCAAGCGTGGCATTCTCGTGCGTATTCGATTGCCGCTCTTCGGCGAATTGATTCCCTTTCTTTTACGTCTTCTGGCAGAATACCATACTGGACGTAGTCAATGATGGGAAAACGCCAATCTCGGGACTCAGACCCAATTTGAGTTGAATTCACCTCATTGGCGCTTATGTTTCCATCATCTTCCTCTTCAATATCTATATCGTATATGGGTATGCAGAGTTGATGCGTCCTTACTGTGACTAACAGCTCAGTTTCGGGAGGCTGCGCAAGTGATACCGCTAGTGCTGCCAGTGCATCCGCATAAGCGTTCTGAAGACGAGAGATGTATTCAATAAAGAATTCTTCAAAATAATCTGCCATTTTGATGGCCTCCTGGTGGTACGGGATCAGGTCTTGATTCCTGACTTCATACTCTTCACGTACTTGGTTGACTATCAATTGAGAATCCCCAAAAGCTTCGAGATATTCGACCCCCAGCTCCTTGGCGAAACTGAGTCCAATGAGAAGTGCGTTGTACTCAGCTACGTTATTGGAACATGGACTAGTCAATGAATAAGCCTGAGGCATCACATGCTTCCCCGGGGAAATTAAGATAACTCCAACTCCGGAGGAGACTGTAGAACATCCGGGGGTTATTGCTCTATTAACTGCTCTTGAAGCACCATCGAAGTATAATTGCCACACTTGTTGATGCGACATAGTGTTAACCTCGTGGGTTTCATCCGGCAAGTCATCATATACTTCCGCTGTATCTGTTGTCGGGTTTGCCGCCAAAAGATCGCAAATCGCTTGTCCTTTGATCGACTTCTGCTGCTTGAAGTACAAATTATATTGGGACAAGAGAAGGGCCCACTTCGCTAACCGCCAATTCATAGAGGCCGGTTGCGTCATAAACACCCGTACTGGATTAGCGTTGGAAATGACGTAAATCGTCTGTCCAACCAAGTAATGCCGCATCTTTTGCATTGTGAATACCAATGCTGTCCAACCAAGTAATGCCGCATCTTTTGCATTGTGAATACCAATGCGAGGCATTCTTTCTCAATCATTGGATATCGAGACTCGGTGCCTATCAAGGTCCGACTTAGGTAATAGACTGCTTGTTCGTGACCATTATCATCGTCTTGTGCTAGTAAAGCACTTATCGATTGGTTCATCGCCTTGAGATAAATCAAGAACGGTCTACCTGATTTTGGTGCAACGAGAACAGGAGGATTCGTCAGATATGTTTTGATATCTTCGAATGCTTTTTGGCAGGCGTCATCTCAAATAAATGACACCCCTTTCTTGTTCAGTTTAGAGAATGGTTGGCACTTCCCAGAAAGATTTGAGATGAACCACCGGATGTAAGCTAAACGCCCTTGCAATCCTCTGAGCTCTCTCAGATTTCTAGGGGGTTGTAGTTCATGTATCGCCTTCACCTTATCAGGATCGATATGTATACCTTTAGTGGTGACAACGAATCCAAGGAATTTTTCGCTGGACATTCCAAGGAAGGATTTAGTGGGGTTCATCTTCAATTAATGACTTCGCATGAGATCGAACATCGTCTTCAAGTCCTTGATGTGATCTTCTTTGTTGCGGCTTTTTACAACCAAATCATCAACGTAGCATTCGACTTTTTTCCTGAGATGTTCTTGGAAAATCTTAGTCATTGCTCGCTGGTACGTGGCGCCTGCATTCTTTAGACCGAAAGGCATCACCGTGTAGCAAAAGACACCAAGAGGCGTTCTGAACGCTGTATGCTTCTCGTCATCTGGGTGCATCTTGATTTGGTTATATCCTGAAAAACCATCCATAAAAGACATTCTCTCAAATCCGCACGTATTGTCGATAATGACATCTGTGATCGGGAGAGGAAAGTCGTCTTTTGGACATGCCGTGTTCAGGTCTCTGAAGTCGATACAGATCCTGATTTTCCCATTCTTCTTCATGACTGGAACAATATTGGCTAACCAGTCTGGATGTTGTTCCTCTCAGATAAATCCTGATTCGATCAACTTCTTAACCTCTGCCTCAATGGCTTCCATAATCTGTGGACGAAACTGTCTTTGCTGTTGTTTGACAGATTTGGCATCCGGCTTGATATCGAGGCGGTGCATTGCGACATTGGGGTCGAGCCCTGGCATGTCTTCATAATTCCATGCGAAGACGTCGATATATTCCCTGATGAGAGCAATCAATTCCTCCTTCTCATCTGGGGGAAGACTGTCGCTGATGAATATAGGCTTTGGGTTAGCTTCATCACCCATGTTAATCTGGACTATTTTATCTTCAGTGGGTGGTTCTCTTTGCTCGAACCTATCACCATACTGCATATTCAGATGGTGAACCCACGGGTCTTCCCATGTTGGCATTTGATCGTCGTCTTCCAGGGTGGATGGATCGGCTGTAGCCATATTTTCCATCTTTGTATTGCTTAGATGATTGGTCATTAATTAACCAGCAACATTCGTCTTCTGAAGAAGATTCATACCCTAACCCTTGTCCGTATTTATAATAATCATCGGGTTTCCCTTTTGGTACATATGCTGCTTTGGCTGGAATACGAGGACCTCGATCGAAGTATAGACCTTCTCCGAGTGTGAAATCATATCCCTGTTTTTCCATGAGCTTGTGCGCTTCCGAACTATACTTAGATAAATGCCGCCCAGGCCTGTCATCATCTTCATCTTCACTTAAGAAATGATCTGGTAATGGAGAGATTTTTCCTTTACCGTAAATCACTTCTTTTGCGCATTTTATTTTGTTCGGGATGACCAGGGTTGTTCCGAAAGAATGCTGGAGGCGTTCCTTTGTTATATAGGACGATCGAAGCGGCATATATAAGTCATGATTATCATACAATTCTTTTATCACATCATCAAGAGACAAGGAGTACTCTAAATCGTTATTTATTTCATTATTGGCAAGTTGCCAGTTACAACTGCCCTCTGACGATTGTTCATCGTCAAGATTGATTACAAAGGGTACAATGTCATTTAAAACATAACCTCCATTGTAATCAAATCCGGCTTCGGTATCAGCTTCTTCTCTGCTGTCCGTGCCGTGGGCCGATGATTCAGTATCGGATTCGTTACTATAAAGGAGAGAATCAGTGAAATAATTCTCATACCCTTTGAATGGTTGCTTATCCGCGACCACCGTCCTAACCTTATTATCAGTGTCGACATATTTCAAACACTGATGGAGAGTGAAGGGGATTATAACGTTACTATGGATCCAAGGCCGACCTAATAGTAAGTTATATGAAGTCTCGGCATCGATCACATAACATGTGACTTCTGTCTTCAAATCTCCCATTTGACACTTTACCCGGATCTTACCCAAGGGTCTTGACCCGCTAGTGTTGAATCCATAGATAACAGTGCCTGTGGACGCCGAGGAAATGCATCAATCGAAGCGGCATAATACTCATAGCAGAACCCGGATCCACTTGGATTCGGTTGACTTTGCTGGAGCCAATGTACCCGATGAAATATAGCGGTCGATCGTGGTTCGAATTCTTCGTCTGCATATCTTCTTTGGTGAAAGTAATGCAGGGAAGGTTCTTAGTCGCTATATTACAGTGTTGACTCAGCGGTTCTGGCTCTTCAGGCACCGGCTTGATTTGAGTCAGAAACACCTCTGAATTGGCCAAAGCTTCTTGCAAGGCCTCCCTGGTTTCCTTGGACAACCGCAGCAACTCATACAGCGTTATCCGTGCTGGAATGTTGGCTAGTTGAGCCATTATATCGAAGACTTGCGGAGTTTTTGAGCTTTTCGGTTTGTCTCTTCCAATCGGACGACTGAAACGAGACTGCTTCGGATTCTGAACCTCCTGGGGATTCTTCTCTTTTGGTTTATTCACCGGCTGTCGTCGAGCCTCTTCGCCCGGTGTAGGACTCGTAATCACCCCCATCTCCACGAGAGTTTTGGCTAGTCCCCGTTTATTTACCCCCTGCTCACTAGGTGTCGGATAATTGTAGTGATACTCATTTCCGCTTCTAGTGGTGAAGACTTCTTGTTCTTCTTCGGAGAGTGGGAAGGTAGGAGCTTCATCACCATCCTCTTCGAAGATTGCGGAAGTAGCATTGCAGGACTTGCCTTTACCCTTTCTTCTCGAGGAAGTCGCCCACTGTTCGTCTTCAATTAGATCGGGATGAACCCAGAGGATTTCGCCGTTTGGGGCTGTGTGTGGCACAAGTCCTTTTTGGCGCTGTCCTTGTGGGTCATCGTTCACTGTCTTCATTCCTACTTTGGTGACGCACTCTGGTTTGAATCATGTTGTGGGCACCGATCCAAAGCTGATTGACACCGCATTTGCTCCAATATTCTTGGACGGCTTCGGGGTTATGACGCCTACATCAATTAGCGCCTGGATCTTGTCCTTGAGGTGGTAGCACGACTTGGTAGGGTGATGGACCGCTCTATGGTATGCGCAATACTTTGGATCCATCACTTTGCTAGCCCCTTCTTGATCCACAATCACCGGCAGCTGGATTTTGTTATTCTCCAACAGGTACTTAAAGATGCCGGGAACTTCGTCATCCTTGAAGGAGTACACTTTAGGAAACCTCGGCTCCGAAGATTTCTGCTTCTGAGGCCGTTGTTGCCATTGCCCCCGAGATTGTTGTGGCGCTTGTTGTTGCGGCTGTTGCTAAGGTTGCAATTGGAAAGTTTGATTAGCATCAACTGCATTAGCATGTGCCTTACCTTTCCCTCATGGGACGAAATTCTGCTGTGGAGCATTCGTCGCCTGTTGGCCTCTCTCTGCCTTCTTCCTTCTAAGGAATCGCTCGGCTTGCTCTCCTCAGACCTTCAGATCCTTCCATGTCTTGGACGGTGCTGTCCCCATTGCTTCCAACACGTCCAACGCGAGGTTGTTGTGGCAAGTCTGGAGGATAAACTCCTCAGTGATCGGGTCCTGACAGTTCATCGCCTTGTTCCGGAACCTCTTAACGAATGTGTCAACCAATTCCCCGTCTTTCTGTTTCTCGTCAAGCAACGACCCGATGGATATCTCTATGTCGTCGTCGAAGAAATTGGCGAGGAATTTAGTTTCCATATCGTCCCAGCTATTCACGCTTCCTGGCTTGAGGCGACGATACCAATCTAAGGCGGCTCCACGAAGAGTGCCAACGAAGGACCGTACCATCAGAGGCTCATTACCAGAGATAACCCCCAGGTGCGATTTGAAGTAAATCAAATGCTGAGTGGGTGAACCATCCCATTAAACGGCATGAAGTTAATTAGATTGAACTTTGCCGGATATGGGATCGATTCCCATTCTCTTGGGTATGGACAATGAATGCCTGTTTTCTTCATCTCTTGAGTGGAAATCAATGTATTGATTTTGCTTTCGAGGTTTTTGATCTTCAAGCTTTCTCCTGTATTTTTACTAGCATTCTCATTCCCACCCTCTGTATTGACGGGAGGATTATTGACATTATGAGTCTCATTCGCATTTGTGTCCTCATCTTCCAGATTAACCCGGTTACGACGACTTGGCTCACCTTGCTGGTTCGTCAATGCTTGGATTTGTTGGTCATGCATTTCTCTCATGTTCTGCATGGCCATCTGCATTTCAAACCTGAAGCTCTCTTGTTGTTTAGCCATGGCCTCTTCAAGCATCTTGGCCACTTGTTCCGCACTTATCATAAGTGCCTCGCGGGGTTGTCCCTCGCTGGATATCGTATTATCTGATGCAACCGCGGAGCCGGCATCAGATTCTTCATCTTCTGAAGGTAGTCTTGTCCGAACTCTACCATAAGTTCCTCGTGTAATGGCTCCAGGCTGCAGACGAGTTAGATACCGGAGTACTGGCGGAATTGACTCGGGATTATCCCGTGTCGATGCCCTTTTGCTGGTCATATTGGTGGTGACGCTCGGAAATTCTCCGTCTTCGACTATCCTTCTTCTTCATCGGAAATGCCTAGGCCTTGGTTTCGGCGTTTCGGTACTGAGCCTTTCGAAAACCGAAACTCTTTCGGGGACCACCTTGATGCAATTGCACTCAGACAATACTGCCCGAATGAGTTTGGAACAGGGGCATTGAGTTTCCTGTTCTCGGGGGCTCCTTTTCCTGGTTTTACTCGTACCCCCAGCACGATAGTACAACTCGTCTGCTTGAAGATCGGAGTACCCTATCGTGTGTTGACACGACTTCTCAGGTATAACGTTATCGTCATCAGACGATAATGTTTCCTTCTGAGGGCGAACTGCCTTCTTTGGGCTTTTAAAGGTTACGTGCCTCGAAACATGCCTTTGCGGGCGTGAGTTCTCAGCGGGCTCCTGGACTTTAATGCGCAAATTGGTGCGCGTAGCTACCCTGATCTCTTTGTTATGTTGGAGGTGACGGCGACCCCTAGCATGTTGAGTCGTTCGGTGCTTCTTCATTGGGCCCAAACGCTCTTGAACCGGAGCTTTACCTCGTTCATCGGGAATTGGACCGAGGTGCTCCAAGACTGACTTTCTCCTTCGGGATGATTCCACGGGATCTCCCGGAGTAGCTACTGGAATTACCGACAACTTTGGTTGATTCGCCGGAGGTTGACCTTGCTTCGAAGGCTGCAACGATTTTGCCTTAGCCTGAATCACCGCTCCAGACTTCGGCTTCCATACTTGGCGGGTTGGTGGCGGCTTCTTGGCCACCTCCTTCTGCAGTCTTCTACGGGCTTCTTGGAGTTGAGCCTGTGCTTGCGCTGACAGTGCGCGGCGCTTGCGAATGCGCTCATCAAGCGTCGAACGATTCCGTTTGACACGGACCCATTCGTTCATTGGTGGCTTAGAAGAGCTGCCATTCGTCGGTGGTTGAGGCTGTTTGCCTCTCATGTTCTTCAGATCCGCGTGATAGCGGACTCCGTCGGTGGATTCCATCGCCTTTGCGAGTTGCCGCGCCAGGCGTTGACGTCGCCTCTGGCGGGTTCTCTTCGAGAGAGTCACAACGCCCTCAACGGTGGAGGTATCATCGAGAACAGGGTTGACCTAGTTGGAGGTCGGCGGAACTTCACCCGACGCAACTTTGGCGTTAATTGGGGTGAGAGCTTCATTGGCGTTCTGTACTTCTTCATACCAACGAACTTTCCTCCTGGAGGAGAACTTCTTGGACTTGCGGGGGGAGGTGGATCCGGACGAGGACGACAGATACTCCTCGAACTTTTGCTGGTCGAATTCATACTCGACCTCCTCCTCGACCGGGATTGAGATCCGCGTCTGCGACGCAACGATCTCGGCAGCGAGATCGGTGGCTCCCACTGTGGTCGCCAGACTGTTCGCGGGAAAAATTGTTTTCTTCATTAAAGTCATTGTTCTCTTAAGTAACTGTTTTTTGATTACAAAAGATCCGGTCTTTTTATAAGATCCGGTTACAACAAAATCAAAGAAAAATAAAAAAGATTACAACTTTCCTTTTTTGTCGAACGAATCGCGAGCTCCTGTTTTGCGGTCACTCGCTTTTGTGGGTTCTTCGCCTGCGCCAGGGTTAATCCGTGGACTACCGCGTGATCTAGATCCGGTCGGATCTACACAGTATAGCGGGTGTTATCTCACGAAGGAAATAACAGCTGGGGGGTACTATTTCACCAAGGAAATAGTAGCCTTCTCGGGATCAAAGACCAAGCTTTGATCCGGAGGATAACTGCGTAGATCTTTAGATCCGATCCCTCTCGAACTCCTGCCTTATTTGATGTGGACGATCACTGAGTACCGGATCTGAAAGAACAAGTCTTCAAAGCTTAAAATCTCCAAGGTTTAGATCTCAATTTAGCAGAGCTTCGCCGTTTAAAAATTCCAACCCCCCACAAATGAGCCACCCATAGCCTATTTATAGGCACTCAAAACTGTGCCTTGGCACAGGTGGCCGAGGCACCGAGCCACCAGGAGGTGGCTCGGCCACCGAGCCACTCCTAGGTGGCTCGGCTTTGGCCGAGCCACCTAGGTGGCTTGGCTTTGGCCGAGCCACCTGGGAGTGGCTCGGTTTTGACCGAGCCCTCCTGGTGTTTGTCATTTTGACGTCTTCCGGTTTCGCTGTTGATTTGGACTCTGATTTGTTGATCTGAATCCTGATTTGGCAGTAAACTCGCTTCAGTGTTCGAGTTTGAGTTCGGATCCGATCTTGATTTGATCTTGATTCGTTCGAGTCCGTTCCTAATCTTAATTGATGTGGTGGACTCTACGGTTGGATGATTCGTTGACTCATCGACCCGTTAGTTTGATTGAGCGCGCGATTGGAAGTATTCCATTGTTTGCGTGCGGTTCGTTAGCCTCGTCACCTCATTAATCCGCTTCATCGCGTCTCATTTAGCTTCGATATTGTGGTTTAACGATCATTCTTGGATTCATCGCCCAATGGTTCGTTGGTTTGTCGAATCACCGTGCCGAGTTGTGCTAAGGGACCCATAGGTAGTTTTATACGCCTACAGTCGTACCACGCGACCATGGTTCGAGTGGACCATAGTGGAAGGTACTTTCTTAGTGAACTCCTTCCCAGCTCGAATCTTGTTCGATTCAGGAGCTTTGCATTTCTTTATTTCTCATATATTCATGGATAGGCTTCATCTTATAACACATCCCTTAGATGTACCATCATCAATCTCTACTCCTTTAGGCGAGGTATTTCTATTAGAGAGTATATGTAGGAGATGTGTCATTAGTCTAGATGAGTCTGATTTTGATGTCATTCTTGGTATGGATTGGCTATCATCCTACCATGTTAGTATCAACTATTTTGATAAAATAGTCAACTTGCAAGCGTCTGATGGGTTTGAGTTGATTGTAGCAACCTCACATGACAACCAGTTTGCGGAGTCATTCTTGACGTACATCGAGGAGGTGATGCCGAGGGATCAGAGTGACGATTTATGCAAGACTAAAGTCATCTCAGGGTATCAAGATGTCTTTTAGGACATATTTGGGTTACCTCCTGTGAGAGAGGTTAAGTTCTGCATCGAATTGTAGCTAGGCACAACACTGATATCCTAAGCACCCTATCGTATGACACCTGCTGAGATGAGGGAGCTACAGACTCAGCTGGATGAGCTTTTGTCTTAGAGTTTTATTCACTAGAGTCATTCTCCGTGGGGAGCACCGGTTCTCTTCATGAAGAAGAAGGATGGTAGTATGCGCTTATGTATTGCTTATCGTGAGTTGAATAAGGTTACTATCCGAAATAGGTATCCACTACCAATGATTGATGACTTATTCGACCAGCTACAGGGAGTACAATACTTCTCAAAGATTAATTTTCATTCTGGCTATCATCAGTTATAAGTTCAGGAGATGGATATTCTCAAAACTGCCTTTCTAACTCGATATTGGTCTTTTGAGTTTCTTATCATGTCATTTGGACTAACCAATGCACCCATGGTATTCATAGATTTGATGAATCGGGTTTTTCGTCCATATTTGGATCAGTTCATGATCGTATTCATCAACGACATTCTTATCTATTCGAGATTGGAGGTAGAGCACGAGCAGCATCTTCGATTAGTATTGAAGACTTTGTAGAAGCATCAGTTATATGCTAAGTTCAGCAAGTGCGAGTTTTGGCTATCTGATGTCAGATTTTTGGGTCACGTCATCAGCAAGGAGGGAATTGTAGTAGATCCAGTGAAAGTTGAGGTAGTACTTGATTGGGAGTTGCCAAAGATCGTTATAGAGATTCATAGCTTCTTAGGTTTGGCCGGCTATTACAGGAACTTTATTCAGAACTTCTCAAAGATTACGATGCCACTTACACGCCATATGAAGAAGGATGTATAGTTTGTTTGGAGCACGAAGTGCCAGAAAGCTTTTGAGACCTTGAAGGCTAAGTTGACTACAACGTCGGTATTGATTATCTCGAGTAGTGATAAGACCTTTGTCGTCTACACGAATGCATTATTATCGGGTCTAGGAGGTGTTTTGATACAAACCCAGAGAGTCATGACTTACATTTCACGATAGTTGAGGACGCATGAGTAGAACTATCCCACACATGACTTGGACCTAGCAGTAGTGGTCTTCGCATTAAAGACATGAAGACGCTATCTTTATGGAGTGCAGTTCGAGCTATTCATGGATCACCAGATCCTAAAGTACCTTTTTCTCAGAAGGAACTCAACCAGAGACAGTGGCGATGAGTCAAGTTTATTAAAGATTACGAGTTTACAATTTAGTATCATCCGGGTAAGGCGAACGTCGTA
>NC_033797.1:76705598-76850080 GCF_001876935.1 Asparagus officinalis
GGTTTGAAATGCTTGTTGTATCGAGATCTTCACACCCTTAGCCAGTTTGATTTTAGGCTGGAGATTGGCAGGAGCAGCGCATTTTTGGGAGCTTAGTCCGTGTAACCATCTTGGATTGATAGGGTGGTCAGAGCTCAGCTAGAGGACTCTTGGGTTCAAACCAGAAAGAAGGAGATTTCTAAAGAACTAAAGACTGATTGGACCGTTGGAGCAGATGGAGGATTTTGAGTGAAGGGCCGATTAGTGATGCCAAGTAATCCATAACTGAAGAAAGATTTACTTGATGAGGCGCATCGTACCAGGTACACATTGCATCCAGACACCACTAAAATATACAAGGACCTAAAGAGACACTTTTGGTGGAGCAGCATGCGTATGAATATTGCAAAATATGTAGCTAAGTGCTTTACCTGCTAGCAAGTGAAGGCACAACATCAGAGACCCGTAGGAACCCTACAACCTTTACTTATTCTAGAGTGAAAGTGAACAGATATTTTTATGAATTTTATTATAGGACTATCGGGTCGAAGAAGGGGAAAGATTCTGTTTGGGTGATAGTTGATCGGTTGACGAAGTTAGCACATTTCATACTAGCGAAGACAACATACACGACTGAGACTTATGCCACCAAGAGATCGTGAGACTACATGGAGTTTCAGAGATGATTGTATTAGACCGAGGCTTCGTTTTCATTTCACATTTATGGAGGAGCTTCCAGAACGCGTTCAACAGCCAATTATCATATTCTAGTTTGTTCCACCCGCAAACAGATGGGCAGACAGAAAGAGTTAACCAAGTGTTGGAAGACATATTGTCGGCATGTATTATTGATTTCCAAGGTAGTTAGGAGGATCACATTTCATTGATTGAGTTCGCTTATAACAATAGTTATCAAGCGACCATAGGTATGGCACTGTATGAGGTGTTATACGGGGGCCCTGTAGATCACCTATTAGTTGGGCAGAACCAGAGTTCAACTTATTGCTTGGACCATAGTTTGTGAGGCAAACTACAGAGAAGGTAGTACTAATTCGGGAATGTATTCTTGCAGCACAGAGTTGACAGAAGAGCTACACAGATTAAAGGTGGTGACCGCTAGAGTTCTAGGTTGGGGACTATGTTTTATTAAAAGTATCGTCGATGAAGGGAGTTTAACGATTTGGAAGTCAGAGAAAGCTTGCCCCGAGGTATATTGGCCCGTTCAGAATTGTTGAGCGTATTAAAGCCGTTTCGTATCGGCTAGATCTTCCAGCATTAATGTCGAGTATACACGATGTTTTCTATATTTTGATGCTCAAGAAGAATTTATGCAACAAGGAGTAGCAGCGAGTATTGGACGCACTGGAGATTGAGCTTTATGATGATTTGACCACCATTAAGACCCCAGTTCGCATTCTTGCCAAGGAGGACAAAAAACTTAGAAACAAAGTGATACATTTAGTTAAAGTTCAATGAAACCGGAAAAGAGCTGAGGAACCTTCTTGGAAGCGCGAAGAGGATATCCGTCGTGACTACCCGCACCTGTTTGAACAGGTAAAATAATTGGTTATAAAATGTCTGTGTTTATGATTATTTTCCATAGTTATATTTATATTTAATGCTGGAATGGGGGTATTAATACTTAGCTCCTAATCATTCGGAAAACATAGTATATATATATGGGGTTCCTTGCTTGGATTTTTCACCCAACATACTAGTTCCGTTTAGTTAGGAGTTACGTGAGAGTATTTGCATTCTAGATTGTTAAATGTAAATATCGCTTATGTTTCATATCTATGGATTAATGGTACGATATATGTACGGGAGGGTTTTCTTGTCTGGATTATTCTCTCATCATGCTTTTCTCATATTATTAATCTCTAAGATATGGTTGCGAAATTTCAAGGACGAAATTCTTTTAAGGGGGTGAATGTAAAAACCCGTGAATTTTGGAAAATAGTGTGAATTATATTAATAAATGAGCTCTAATTATGATGAATATCATTTATGGATGAATGACTATGATAAGAATTGATTTAAGATCAATTAAGAGTATATATGAGAGTATACAAAGCTTAAACATGCACAAAGAAGAAATTTGAAAAAATGACCAGTTAAGAGTATATATGCATTACACACCGATACAGTTTGAATCTAGAAAAAACTCAAAAGACAAAAGTTGTAGGTATCTTAAATAGCTTTCTAACTCATATTAAATCACCTCATCCTGATGTTTATACATGAAAGTTACAGTCAAAAACCGAAGACTATTTTCCCAATCTGACTAAGTTTTCTATTTCGGGTTTGGGCTGTTTTGATTATACATGTTTACACACGAGAAACATATTTTTTTATTAGTATTCCAAACCCTACCAAACCCTCTTCCTCTCTCTCAAATTCTAATTATAATTTGTGAGATTTGGGAGAGTTCTTGAGGAGTTTGTCGAGAGGAAGGTGGGATTTTGCGACTTTGGTGAAGAGGGATCTTGCACGCACGTGTTTAGGAGTTTAACACGACGTTTGAGGCAAGATCATCTTTCTCCAAACCTTTCCCTATAGTTAATTCATGATTTAAGATGTTTAATTGATGAATCTCATCTTAAAGCTGAACCCGATGTTTTAAAATCTTAGTTTATGATGTTAATCTTTAAACCAATGTGAAAATCTATAGATTTAGTTGCTGTTTATATTAATTTGATGATCATGATTATTAGGGTTGTATTTAATTTTATTTTTAACTTAATAATCATGCTTAAATCATGTTTAAACCATAGTTTAATAATTATTTCAGTTTTTTTGCTAATTAAAGAGGTCTAAACCCTAGGTTGATGATACCTAAGTGATGTGAGCATGTTTAAACGAATTTATCTCTGTTCAATGTTTAGAATTTATCATGTTTACTTAACCATATTTATAAATTAGATTATTTGAGAAATTTTGGTTAATTGAGATGCTAAACCCTAACTAGATTAATTCAAGAGTTTAAATCATGTTGAGTTAATCCCTGTTAAGCAAATATAAAAGTTTAAATTTTGCTATATGCCTCGTGTTAATAAAATTAAGTTTTTGAATAAAGTTATAAAAATACAAATGCCAAAACCTGATCTATGAAGATCTTCTCTGGACGATTGACCAACCAAAGCTAGCCGGTCAACCGGTGAGATCCTGTGAGTGCACTTTGTGCATGTTTGTGTTTGGACAACCGACACCCTAGGGGCGATCAATCGGTCTGTCTTCTCTTTTGTTTGAAGTGTTATTTTTACACCTTTTATTTTTGAACGCAGAGTTCGAGGTGCACAACAATACACGTACAATCATGAGTACACACGTATAATATCGTAGCACACACTTGGGTATCCCGAAGAGGATTAATACAGTTATTGTTTTGATTACATGGGAGATATGAGTTATTTAAACATTATATACTTGTATGGATATCGTTGATGAACACCACTCAGTACTACTTGGTATAGTACATCGATATACCATTAGTACAGGCCATTGAGTTGGGTTTTAGGATGCTTGATCTATTAGTTCATCCTGCACGTAGATATGATGAAGCTTGTGAGCAGTATACCTAGGATGCGTTGATTTGGTAGTCTGTTCCGCACGTTGATGCGATGAGACTAATGAGCCGTGTACACTTTTAGGATGCCAATTTGGTAGTTCACCCCATATGATAATACGATGAATTATAAACTTTACAAGGATTTGTATTATGATATATAGTTATCGGATAGCCTAAGTCTTGGAGGATGCCATTTATGAACATGACTCATCGTTGAGTTATATATGACCGAGGTATTTTACTCTTGTAAGTACGCGGGATTATATGCAGTTGTTTACATTATCTTCTAAAGGATAGTTGAAGGTATTTTTGGTCCGATATTGTGATAATTTTACTTTCTTGTATTGCTATCCTTTATTCTTAGTTGGAATTGATAATTAGCGATTCATAATTTGAGACATATGGTATATACATGAGGGTTTTCTTATTTGGATTATTTCGGTCAACGTGCCAGTCTCGTGTTGTGAGTTTCTAATTATTGATTCTATTTAGATTGTTTATTCTTAGTCCGACATTGATATTTAATTATCTACAATTTGAGACATATGGTATATACATGAGGGTTTCCTTGTTTGAATTATTTCGCTCGATGTACTATGTCTCGTGTTGTAGGTTTTTAAATATTAATTCCATTTAGATACATGGTAAATAATCTAGGTAAACTATGCTTAATAGATAGAGCATCTATCACATCTAGTAACCCTTCTCCTAGGGGCGGATGGAGATGATCTTGCTGTACTGCTCTGACGCTCTTGTTGTTTCTCTTTTTATTTTTTAATTCCTTTCAGTCAGCAGCTCAGAGTTCCGGAGAGCCGCAGGATGACGGACTTTTAGCATAGTCACTGTCATATGTTTTTAGTAGATGAGACTCCACCATAGTTGATATTTTCTTTTGGATATTTAGAGTTTTGTATTTCATCTTTTAAAGGTTGTGTGCCTTAGTTTATTTTTAGTTGACTCTGATTGAGATACTTCACATTTATTTCAGACTTCAGTTGTATACAGATTATTCAGTTGAGACATGATTATATTTATTAGATATCTCTTTCTACGTCAAATCTAATGCATTTATTTCCCGTAACAAGAGAGATATTACTGTAACGCTAAAATGTGCTGTTGCACAGTGTAAGTGCATGACAGTTTTGACATCTCTGGGTTCACCTTTGAGTGCATGGCAGATTTAACATCTCTGGGTTCACCTTGGACTACAGTCATATGTGAAAACATGGGCGTCATACGAACTCACATAATTAATATTAAAACTTTTCAAGAAATAATTATTTTCTTTTTTTATTTTTATTTCTAGAACATTCTAAATCATGAAATGATAATACACGCATACCTAGATTGTAATATCCCCATTTTTATTTTTTTATTTTAATCACTTACTCTAATTATATTATCTTCAATTAGAAAACTACTCAACAAAATTATGTTAGGGATGGATTTAATTACTAAATAACTATTTAATATACATTTTCTATGTAGAGATCCATAATAAAATCACATAAATTAAGTCATCATCAAACTATCAAATGAAAATGTAAGACTAATCATATGTTCTTTGTATATGAATCGCACGTGCCAACGTGCTAGTTTTACGATATAATAAACATAGTGGGGGTAGCAAAAGTTGGATGAGTGATGGACATTTTCCTTCTTCCTATTATAACTTGGAGGGTAAATGGTAATTTTGCAAGAGTAATTTTCCTTTCTTTTATTTTTATTCTTATTTCTATAAGATTCTAAATCTTGACATGAGAATAGAATTTAAACTCACATAATTAAGATTATAATTTTTTGAGAGAAACATTTATTTTCTTTCTTTTCTTTTCTTTTTTCCTTTCTTATTTTTAGAACATTCTAAATCTAAAATGATAATATGCACATAATTAAATTATAATATCCCCATTTTTATTTTTTATTTTAATCACTTACATGAAAGTACTCAGTAAAATTATGTTATGGATAGATTTATAAATAATTGATTAAGATACATTTGTTGGATTTAATCTAATAAATCTATTTGTGGGCACATATGATTAATCAATGTGTATTGCTATCTTTCAGGATAACCCACTAAAGTGATCAATTAAGTTGAGTTAATAGGTATTTAAATATAATCATGGGGTTATATGTGCAGATACCAGGTTGTAATTGTGATTTATTAAGGGGCTAAATTACAAAAGTACAACATGTATAAATAAGAGGTTATGGTCCCTAACCTAGGGTTACACTCTCTAATTCTCTTCATCCCTATCTAGAGAGAGAAATTCGGATTTAGAGAAACCCTAAGGTTAGAAGATCATTGAAACCCAAATCAAGATTTCTTCTATGGATTCAGGTATAATCTTCCGCACTCTGTTGATTCTTGTTAATCTCTTTGAATTAATCAATGGCTATATGGTTTTAGATCTTAAGTTTTATATTTTAGATCTATCAACATTTTCTATACAGAGCTCCATAATAAAATTCATAAACCAAATCATCATCAAACTATTAAATGAAAATGTCAGACTAATCATATAATTGAATATTTTTGCACATGCATCGCATATGCCAATGTGCTGGTTGCTATAGATAACTTTTAGTGGATCCAGATTCTCTCCATTAGGTGCTAATTGGAGAGGATGTAATTATCACACTTTTCACTGTCTATTTTAACTTTTAAGGAATGAGATTATGTTTCATAAGACTTCAACTATTGTCTTGAAAATAAGTATGGTCAAAATTGCTATTACAAGATTGAAAAATCTTACATGGCATAATCAAAACCATTAAGATTGAAAGATTGAGGTAATTTGATTCTCTCTAATTACGAACTTATTGAAGATGTGACCCGTTTTGTATTGCTGGAGCTTATAATAAGTTACTTGTAAAAGTAGCTTATGAAAATAGCTATTTAGTAATCAAATATAAAAGACTGTTTCACGTTATTTTTTAATGGTATCATTGACTTCAAAGATTTTTTTTATACCTGAAATAAGGTACACAATATTTGCTTCATGTTATTCATTAAATTAGTAGCATATATGATTAAAGCGAAAATTATGTCATGTTCGGGTGCTTGGACATGAGATATAAGCTTGAATCTTCTCAAGATTATGATATTTCTTGCAATTTTACCCTCGCTAAACTTCATAAGATAGATGAACTTAAACTAAAATGGTAACAGTACGGAATAAAACAAATATTGCTCACCAAAAAGTTATTGCAAATATTTTAAGAACGCATATTGTAACCGTAAGAAGAAAGTCAAAGCTTTTTTAATATTTTTTTATTTTTTATTTTTAGTTTTGACATAGTATATAAATGATACGTAAGCAGCCGCCTCTTCTTAAGAAATATAAGAGCAACTAAATTAAATTCGTTAAGATGATATAACATTTTAACGGTGTTGGTTCTCGGATAGTGATATTTATGTTTAAAATTAAATTTGGACTTGCATAAAAAAATATAAAGGAGATATGTGGGGTCCGCACGTTCTCGCGGAACAAGAAGGTTCAGAACTAGGCGAGTGACTGATATTTATTTGTTTTCCCATCCATCATTGTTATCACAGTAGTGATCAGTTTTGTTTCCAGTCAACTAAAAATAAACTTGGACTCGTGTAAACAATGAAAGAAATTATAATAGATAACATGTGATACCCTCAATGATAGTCCCAAATCTGCGAATAATATAGGCATTGAGTGGTTTAAATATGAGCTTTTAGATTCAAATTGTAACAAAGTGTAAGTATTCTTGACAATTGGATCAAGCGAAGCAAATTAAAGAAGGCATGTATCTTGATCTAAATATTATATTTTAACCTATTCGATAAGGCATAGACTAGAAACTCTTCATGTTATATTTATATTTTGACAAATAATAGTTTATATGTAGTATCCTAAATGAAGATAATTAATAAAATCATGACTATAGTTTTTTTAGGATTTTTTATTTTTTATTTTTAGGAAAATCGTGACTATAGTTAAAAAGATACAAATATTGTTTGAAAAATAAACAAATTTTTTGAATCTTTTTTTAGGTCTTTCACTTTACAGTCTCCAGTGATAGTATTGTGGCCTGTTTGATTGTAGTAAACAATGTTTCTTGCATTATCAAAAAGCGAAGTACTTGCAGAACTAATTTTAATGAGACTGCGACAATATATATTCTAACAAAATACATGAACCTTCTCGGTGCTAAGTGCTTTGTTTTCCATCATTTTAAAATCAAGTTGATTGGAACCATATCAACTAGAGACAATGAGATTAAAACCTGATAATTTGTCCATAGTACTGTTTTCAGCAATTAGTTCTCTCAAGATGAGACTAGGTTCGGTTTTCTCAATAAATATTGTTAGGATGTCAGCTTTCTTAATTTCAATATGTCTTGAATTCCTCCTACTAACTTAACAAAATATTAAGATAAGAGTAAACTAATATCTTTCGATATGACAGATTCATCAAACTAATATCTGTCAATAATATGACTTAGGAGATATACGATTAATCAACTGTATCTGTTGTCAATATCTCGGCCTTAAACCTGATTCATGCATTTTCCCTTCTCGTTTCAGAATCACCTATATTAAAGTGCACTAATCTTCAGTTCATCAAGGGATTAATTATTTTTTGCTATTATAACGTGAGGGCTTTATGAGTTTTGATGGTGTGGCTCCCACATTCATCTCCTTCTTTCTCTGTCCTGTTGCGCTATAGAGTAGTAATGAGCGAATTGTTAGAACGTTGTTCGTGTAATATCTATTGTTTGATTAATAACAAATACTCATTTACTATTGATATGTTTGTGAGATGATATATTTCAAGTATAAATTGGTAAGAATAAGTTGCGGTTCAAGACGATGTAAAAATCAACACGAACATTGATTTTAGCTTTTGAACTATCGATGGTCATGAGACACCATCGATAGTCAAGCAAGTTATCAATGGACTACAAGAAAAAATCGGAGAAAATAGAAACCATAAACTAGAAATCGGACCATCAATGGTCTACAGTCCACCATCGATGATCACAAAGACCATTGATGAACTACAGTCAACAATCAGAGAAATCCAGAAACTAAATTTTACACTATAGACTACATCAACCATCGATGATCATCAATGGACCATCAATAATCTTGACCCATCATCGATGGTTTTGACGCGCTTTGATAGATTTTCAGATTTAATCTCAGCTGTTCGTTGATTGATTTGATCTCCTATTAGAAATCTAATTAGATTATCTCTTTCTTATTCTATCAAGGCCTATATAAGAGGAGTTAGAAATCGTATTTGATGAGAGACAACAAGAAGAGAGAGATAAGTACATAAAAATTTGAGATCTTTTTCTATGTGACCCGTTTTGTATTGCTGGAGCTTATAATAAGTTACTTGTAAAAGTAGCTTATGAAAATAGCTATTTAGTAATCAAATATAAAAGACTGTTTCACGTTATTTTTTAATGGTATCATTGACTTCAAAGATTTTTTTTATACCTGAAATAAGGTACACAATATTTGCTTCATGTTATTCATTAAATTAGTAGCATATATGATTAAAGCGAAAATTATGTCATGTTCGGGTGCTTGGACATGAGATATAAGCTTGAATCTTCTCAAGATTATGATATTTCTTGCAATTTTACCCTCGCTAAACTTCATAAGATAGATGAACTTAAACTAAAATGGTAACAGTACGGAATAAAACAAATATTGCTCACCAAAAAGTTATTGCAAATATTTTAAGAACGCATATTGTAACCGTAAGAAGAAAGTCAAAGCTTTTTTAATATTTTTTTATTTTTTATTTTTAGTTTTGACATAGTATATAAATGATACGTAAGCAGCCGCCTCTTCTTAAGAAATATAAGAGCAACTAAATTAAATTCGTTAAGATGATATAACATTTTAACGGTGTTGGTTCTCGGATAGTGATATTTATGTTTAAAATTAAATTTGGACTTGCATAAAAAAATATAAAGGAGATATGTGGGGTCCGCACGTTCTCGCGGAACAAGAAGGTTCAGAACTAGGCGAGTGACTGATATTTATTTGTTTTCCCATCCATCATTGTTATCACAGTAGTGATCAGTTTTGTTTCCAGTCAACTAAAAATAAACTTGGACTCGTGTAAACAATGAAAGAAATTATAATAGATAACATGTGATACCCTCAATGATAGTCCCAAATCTGCGAATAATATAGGCATTGAGTGGTTTAAATATGAGCTTTTAGATTCAAATTGTAACAAAGTGTAAGTATTCTTGACAATTGGATCAAGCGAAGCAAATTAAAGAAGGCATGTATCTTGATCTAAATATTATATTTTAACCTATTCGATAAGGCATAGACTAGAAACTCTTCATGTTATATTTATATTTTGACAAATAATAGTTTATATGTAGTATCCTAAATGAAGATAATTAATAAAATCATGACTATAGTTTTTTTAGGATTTTTTATTTTTTATTTTTAGGAAAATCGTGACTATAGTTAAAAAGATACAAATATTGTTTGAAAAATAAACAAATTTTTTGAATCTTTTTTTAGGTCTTTCACTTTACAGTCTCCAGTGATAGTATTGTGGCCTGTTTGATTGTAGTAAACAATGTTTCTTGCATTATCAAAAAGCGAAGTACTTGCAGAACTAATTTTAATGAGACTGCGACAATATATATTCTAACAAAATACATGAACCTTCTCGGTGCTAAGTGCTTTGTTTTCCATCATTTTAAAATCAAGTTGATTGGAACCATATCAACTAGAGACAATGAGATTAAAACCTGATAATTTGTCCATAGTACTGTTTTCAGCAATTAGTTCTCTCAAGATGAGACTAGGTTCGGTTTTCTCAATAAATATTGTTAGGATGTCAGCTTTCTTAATTTCAATATGTCTTGAATTCCTCCTACTAACTTAACAAAATATTAAGATAAGAGTAAACTAATATCTTTCGATATGACAGATTCATCAAACTAATATCTGTCAATAATATGACTTAGGAGATATACGATTAATCAACTGTATCTGTTGTCAATATCTCGGCCTTAAACCTGATTCATGCATTTTCCCTTCTCGTTTCAGAATCACCTATATTAAAGTGCACTAATCTTCAGTTCATCAAGGGATTAATTATTTTTTGCTATTATAACGTGAGGGCTTTATGAGTTTTGATGGTGTGGCTCCCACATTCATCTCCTTCTTTCTCTGTCCTGTTGCGCTATAGAGTAGTAATGAGCGAATTGTTAGAACGTTGTTCGTGTAATATCTATTGTTTGATTAATAACAAATACTCATTTACTATTGATATGTTTGTGAGATGATATATTTCAAGTATAAATTGGTAAGAATAAGTTGCGGTTCAAGACGATGTAAAAATCAACACGAACATTGATTTTAGCTTTTGAACTATCGATGGTCATGAGACACCATCGATAGTCAAGCAAGTTATCAATGGACTACAAGAAAAAATCGGAGAAAATAGAAACCATAAACTAGAAATCGGACCATCAATGGTCTACAGTCCACCATCGATGATCACAAAGACCATTGATGAACTACAGTCAACAATCAGAGAAATCCAGAAACTAAATTTTACACTATAGACTACATCAACCATCGATGATCATCAATGGACCATCAATAATCTTGACCCATCATCGATGGTTTTGACGCGCTTTGATAGATTTTCAGATTTAATCTCAGCTGTTCGTTGATTGATTTGATCTCCTATTAGAAACCTCGAGCCTCGTTCAACTTCTTCTTAGTGCTCTTTTCGTCTGAGTTTGATTCAGCAAGAAGGAGTGCCCTATGCTCATACCGCTACACTGCTTCTTCACGGATCTTCATCTTCATTGATTTGAAAAATGGTTTAATAAAGGGACATAAAATTGTTCCCTCGAGCCTCGTTCAACTTCTTCTTAGTGCTCTTTTCGTCTGAGTTTGATTCAGCAAGAAGGAGTGCCCTATGCTCATACCGCTACACTGCTTCTTCACGGATCTTCATCTTCATTGATTTGAAAAATGGTTTAATAAAGGGACATAAAATTGTTCTTTATGCTTTAATTATTTTGGTTGACTATATTTTAAACTTATGAGTTTGTCAGCATACTCAAACCTGCGTAATTAAGGGTTGGTGTAACTAAGCTAGGTCAATTGAGGGTATGGCTAGATAGGATTAGGTTTCTTCTGGTCATTGTGAAGAGTTAGGTTAGACAGTTGATTTTGGATAGATTCCATGGTGCGGTTTTTGAAGACTACCAAATCGGGTTATGATTTGGATGAACTCCAATCATAGTGAAGAAGGCAGTGAGAAGGAAGAGTGGAAGTAGGATTTTGATCCGAACCATGTAAAAAAATCTCGTGTGTTCCCATGTTGGTTTACTTTTAGTTTTTCATTTATTTTATTTCCACTGCTTATTTAGAGTTAGTTAAAAAATTGTAGCAATCCTTTTCACCCCCGCTAGGCTTGCTACCCAGATCTAATAAGTGGTAGTAGAGCCTCGTTACCCATATTTAGGTATCACACCCTAATGTGGAGATGTCAAGCCTTACTACCACTTCAACCTATCGTGAAGGACACGCCATCAACCATCCCCACTTTTTGATGGCACCGACTATGCTTTTTGAAAAGCACGCATGAAAATCATTATATTACCTACTAACTTTTATATTTGGTAGTGTGTTAAACACTGGTACCATAATCCTACTGAGGATATAGGAGGAGTTGTTATTGAAATTTCTATTGATAATTGGACTTCGCAATACAAAAAGATTTTTTCATATAATTCATAATCTATAAATGCTTTATATTCCTTTCTTAATACTTAACTTATAATATATGAAGTCTGACTGAAAGAGAGAGAAGATGTCTAAGAAAAAGATTCAAAGAAAAAGTGGTTAGCCTTAAGAGAAGGAGAAATCTCGATCAAAGAAGAAGATAGATTCAAGCTTGAGTTTAGAAGATGTGGATGAACAATCTGCACAAATAGTAAAAGGATTCAAATCCTTCCTGAAATTGAGAGATGGGCAAAAACTCATAAAGAAGAAATAAAATCAAAGTTTTGCCAAGGTAAAGAATATTAAACATGAAGATTCAGATTTTTGATATTATATGTTTTCATTGCAAGAAGCCAGGACACTATAAAAACGAATGCCCTCTCAACAAGATAAATTTCAAAGGAAAGAATAAAAGTTTAAAAACAACATCTTGGGAATCCTCAAGTGATGAAGAAGATTCACACAATCACACCGATGATCAAAGTCGTTGTCTTATGGCTAGTGTTCAAACTGCTAAAGAATTAAATGATCAATATTCAGACAAGAAAGTTCATTGGAGCTCTAAGAAACATGGAAGTATGTGGTATTTGGATTTAGGTTGTTCACGTTATATGACTGGTAAGAAAATATTGACTCTAAAGCTTGGTGAGAAGAAGGGTGGAGATGTGACTTTTAATAACAACAACATATGTAAGATTATAGGAGTTGGAGATATAGGTAATGAATCATTTAAACTCCTTAAAGTTTTACTTATTGATGGTTTAAAATATAATCTCATATCCATTCGCCAGTTATGTGAAAAAGATATGTCTATCCTTTAGAGTCTAAAGTATACAAAATAATTGATTCACAAATAGGTTCAAATATTTTTAATGATAATAGACATGCTAATATTTATACATTGAATCTCAATAATATTAAATCTTATAATGTAAAATGTTTGGTTGCAGGAGGAGAAGATACTGAGCTTTTACACATAAGACTTGGACATGCAAGCATGAAACTACTACAAAAACTTTTAAAGAAAGAGTTGTAGATAGTTAAAATATATCCTACTGAGGCTATTGTTTAGCTTGGATTCAAGAAGTGAATGTCAATGGGCTAACCACTTCAAATAGCCCAACATCAAGCCCACAACAAGCTGTAGCGAAGCTCCCCTAAAAGAACATGTAAATTTCACCACACAGTTCAACTTGCTCGGACCCAATTGGGTCAAGAGTGGCTCAACTTCCAATTCAGACTTTAGGATAAGTTGAAAGGCGCCATTGAGTCGGCCAAGTCACGAGTCGAATTATGTGCTCGGTAGTAAAGTTTGCCAATAAATTAATCAGCGAACTTCACCAGCATCTATCCACATAGGCCACATGCTCCATGATTTACGAGTAATAGCTCGCCCATGTCCAAGTAAGTCTTACCCAAATACTTTTAGCGAGCTTCACCAAATTAACAAACTTCGCCAACTAGCTGTTTGAGAGCTATTTTTAAGGGGATAACTACTCCCCCACTATCTCCTATTTTAATGGTTAGTTAGCCCATAATTAAAGGCTATTAACACACACACACTCTCTCTCTCTCTCCCTCCCTCCCTCCCCTCTCTCTCTCTCTCTCTCTCTCTCTCTCTCTCTCTCTCTCTCTCTCTCTCTCTGTCTCTCTCTCTCTCTCTCTCTCTCTCTCTCAGGTTATAAGAGGAGAAAGAGATTGTTCATTTAACACACAGATGGATGCACAACAGAGAGATGGAACATCCTATACATGTGCGACTTTTCTCCATTCGGTTTGAAGAAAAGACTAAGTTATATTCCAAGCAATCAAATAAGAGACTAACAACAAGAAACCCATCATCTTAGTCAGACCGTCAATAGAGTACAAGATCGATGCTCCATCGGCACGCAGTAAAGAACCCAGTCTAAACAAATTTCTCTTGTTTCTCTTTTTATTGTAGTCCATATCAATTGTAGTATAAAAAGCCAAAAATAGGATGACGACTCTACTGGGGACTACTTGAAATTACCCTAGGGGGGGTGAATAGGATATATGCTAATCTAATCCGATATTAATGCTAATTTAAAACTTATTAACTTATCCTATCAAATATGATATACAACAAGATATATGAGCGAGAATATGCTATTAAACTAAGGGCGATATAAACATGAAACAATATAAATGAGCACAATAGGCAATATAAGATGAACATAATAATAAGTGCGTCAATGATAAACACAAACACACAATATGATTACAGAGTTCTGTCACCGTCGACCTACGTCTCCACTCCTCACTCACGAGGAGAATCTCCACTATCACAACCGATTTTTAACGTTCACCGAAAACGTTTACACAATCGGTTTTCTAGCTCACCGAAAATACTTACAACTCTCACACTTGTAACTACACAATACATCCTCTAAGTGTTAGACTAGCCCGTGTCACTTTTCTCAAGTGCTCCGATTTACCACCTCTCCCTAGGCTTTACTAGTGACGCCACTCCTCTTGAAATTGACCCATCTCTCACCATACACTCCTCTCGGTATACTTATGTATTATAATGTGATCTCACAATTAAGAACAAATACAAAGTATTTGTTCTCTACAATGGATGAGAACTCAATGTAAGCTTACTCCTAATGATACACTCACTACAATCCAAATTATACTTAATGTGATAATACTAAAACTCGAGGGATGTGTGTGTAAACAATGAGCAAAATGAAATGCAAACTCAATATAAAATCTAGCTTAATGAGATTGATAAACAACAACAAATATATATATAAAGCTAGAGATGAGTTTAGCATAAACTTCTCTAAAATTCAAGAGAGAGAGAGAGAGAGAGAGAGAGAGAGAGAGAGAGAGAGAGAGAGAGAGAGAGGGGAGAAGAGAGAGAGAGAGAGAGAGAGAGAGAGAGAGAGAGAGAGAGAGAGAGAGAGAGAGAGAGAGAGAGGGATGAGATTGAAGCTCAAACATGAAAAGAATAATCTCCTTCTCTTGTGAAAACTTCTTCACAAAATAAACTTGAAAACTCTTATAAACTCTTAAACAAACTTGCCCAAAACTTGATAAAAATTTTCTTTATTAGTTCAGAAGTTTTTGGGTGAGGGGTATATATATAGGATCACAAACCAAAGCCCAAAAACTAAGAAAATATCACAAAACAATAAAATCTGGAAAACTAGCCGTTATTCCAATGGTCATCAGTTCAGTCGACCGGATGACACTGGTCGGTCGACCGATGGGTGTCCATCGGTCGACCGAAACAAAATTGTCGGTTGACTGAGGAACCCTGAGAAACAAAGCTAAAAAAACTAATTTTGATCGGTTGACCGACAGGGCTTGTTCGGTCGACCGAAAACTAACAAATGGGATTTTTAGAAACTGAATTGCAGA
This sequence comes from Asparagus officinalis, assembly GCF_001876935.1. Lineage (NCBI taxonomy): Eukaryota > Viridiplantae > Streptophyta > Magnoliopsida > Asparagales > Asparagaceae > Asparagus > Asparagus officinalis. Next base: position 76,721,300 of record NC_033797.1, read on the forward strand.
AATTTGATTTTTAAACACCATTTTAAAATATCATATAAATTCCAAAAAATACAAAACTTTGGAAAATGTTTATGAACATGAAAATGAACATGTTACAATTTTTTTTAAATTGTACTTTCTAATTGTGAAAATTCATCATTTTGCAAAATCGGTCAAAATACGAAATCTCAAAAACACATGATTTTGACAAAATGATTTTAAACAAGTTTCAAACTTCTTTTAAATGGATTAATAGACTTTATAAAAGATATAAACAATATTGTCAAGTCTATAATCCTCAAACACAATATTTTCCAAAACAAAGATGATAAATATGAAACGAGTATGTATGTACATACATATAACTATTTGTTTCATATTTATATGAATAAACTTGAAGGCTATAAAATGAAAGCGTGTATGTGTAAAAAAAGTTGAGTTTTGAGTATTAACACATAAAGTACACAACTAAACTAGAAATAATATACCCAAGCTAAAAGTCTTCATTTGAGCTCGATGTTGAACGATTCTCAGTTTGGTAGGGGATGAAGCACGATCTCGTATTTGACTTGAATTGCAACGGCTTCATTCGTATTCTGTCAACCTCCTTTGAATATCATCGTGAACATGCAAATCCATCCAACATTTAACTAGAGGTTATTTGTGTTGTTTTACCTAACAAACAAATATAAACACTCGATAACACGACGTCAGAAATTGTTTGTTAATCATCAAAACTAGATTAGATATATATGCTCATAAACATGAGGCTTAACAATCTCCCCCTTTCCGATGATGACAAACAATCTACACAAAGAATATAGAAAATATGCATGATACAAATGAATATACAATTTATAATCGCATGCATGAAAATGAAATACTCATGATATACTTGTTTCTCTCCCTTTGTCAACATCAGAATGGGGAAAACAATAAGAATAGAGAGCAAAAGCTCCCCCTATCAATAAGCATAGGTGAGTATAATCATAATAGGGATTGCTCCCCCTATTAAAATATCATATTAAATGTATGCAATGATGATTAAGAAAATACATTTAAAATAGGCCAAACAAGCTTAAACACTTGTTTCTCCCCTTTTTATACACATATTTGCATCATAAAAGAATATAAGCATGATAATTATGTGACCAATAACACAAATCACTAATCTCACAAATACATTATAAAACACAATTAGGATGATCCATAAACTCAAACACATAAATATCATCATAAAAGTGTTTACAATGATCTCATAAGCACACAAACTCATTGTTCATTCAAACATAAACCAAAATACATAGTGCAAACAAAAATATTTTTAAATGAAAAACATAAAACTCATGAAATTTAAATCATGACATTTAAATGAAAACAAATCATGAAAGTCATGAAAATCATAACAATCATGAAAGAAAGTCATGGAAATCGTAAAAATATCATTAAAAGATATTTTTAAATAAAAGCAAATAATGAAAATCATGAAAGTCCAAGTAAAAATCTAAATAAAAATCTCAATGTATCCTCAATTTTGAAAATGAAAGAAAACCCATGAAGGAAAATTATGAAAACCCATGAATAAGAAAACCCATGCTCAAAAATTATGAAAATCCATGAATAAGTCATAATATCAAATAAAATTCATGAATTACTTTATGAAAGATCATGAAAGAAGATTCATAAAATTCGTGAAAACTATAAATTCATGAAATGATTTGAAATCCAAATGTAGGCCAAAAAATTATGCAAACATCAATTTTTAGAGGAGATAAGAAATGATCAAGCAAATATTTGAATCAAATGACAAGCATGCTCAAATCACCCTTATAAAACAATTTTTTTGGCAAAGAGGTTAGGTAAAGATGTCCGTTAATAGAGATTTTGTATCAATGTAAGTAAGGGATACATCTTTCCTATCTATATGATCTCATAAAATAATGTCGAAAGATTTATGTGTTTCATCCACAAAGATAAAAAAAATTATGTTTAGGATAACACAAATTAATATCAATAATATTATTTTCGACAAGAAAACTAGATAAGCAATCATGCTAAGCTCTTGGAGCTTGTTTCAACCCATATAAAAACTTTTTCTTACGGTAAACATGATTAGGATCAAGAAATCCAAGAGGGTTGCTCAACATAAACCTCTTCATTAAGAATCAAACCCAATAAAATTTATAATATGTAATGAATATAAAATATATTAAAAATAATAATGTTTGATCAATATAAACAATCATTTGGGTAAAATTTTATCAATATATAGTAAGTTTTCCAAATATGTTTTATAAAAACAAGAAACAAAATACAAAAAAACACTAAAAAATCTTGATTGTAAACTCAAAATGATTTTGGCACCCAAACACTCTTAGTGCCAAAGAGTTTAGGGACACGACCTCTATCAATAAAGTCTAAATCGCTAGGGTTATGATCCCATTTGGACGCATTTTATGCAGGGTTTCGGTCATAGCAATATTCACGTAAAAACCCATTCTATTGCAATACGTGCAATGAAATGGATTCATTTGATTTTATTGACTATTTATTTGTGCACGAGAACCATTTACAAACAAGGATGATCTTTTACATTTATTTTGTAAATGTGAAATTTGTCTCAAATCACAACAAAATTTCGCCAAATGATCAAAACGATCATAATAATCACACTTGAACACATGAGCATACTTATGATGAACAATAGGTGCATGTATATGTGTGTGTGATGAGAAAACTTTATGAGATGCACAAGGGGCATTAGCATTCTTAGGTTTGTGTGCATCATAGCAAAATTTAGCTAAATGGCCTTTCGGCCGCAAATAGAGCATCTATAAACTTTGTTATACATGCGTGCATAGTGAGTGGATGATTTTGAATAATTTGTCCTAGACTTAGCACACATATTCACAAGCTTCTTATGATTATCAATGGTTAAGGTTGAATCTAAAGAAGAAATACGGTTGTTTACATGATTCAACTCTTCATTTTTTATCAATAGAAGTAGAAAAAAATATGATTATTCTTGAAAGAATCAAATTCATTTCTAATAGTTTCTACTTTTAAAATGGCATCATTATTAACATGAGTTAAGCTATCTATTTTAGAGGTCAATTTATCATTTTTCAAATTAAATTTATCATTGTTTTCTTTAAGATTTTCATTTTTCTTAACAATGATATCAAACTTGTATTCTAGCTTCTCATGATCGGATTTCAAAATAACATGCTTACTTTTTAAATTAATAAAATTATGATGTAATTTATTATAGGTGTGCATTAATTTCTCATATCCATGAGCGAGTTTATTAATAGAAAGTTTATCATTGGTATTTGACTCGCATACCTCACTAGGGCTATCGTCTAGTGGCCGTGTACATGAAGATGCTCCATTTGAGCTTGAAGCAGAATCCGTCAAAGCTCGTCGGATCTCCTCCAAACTCCCTTGATGTGCTTCTATAAATTTTCACAATGTGTAAGCACTATCAAAAAAATCAAGCTTGTTAGATGTGGATGAATCAAAAGAAATTAATAAAAATTCTAACAAGAGCTTGTTCATAGTAAACATTCTTTTATCATTTTTACTCCACTTGGATATCTCCGTAGTGGGTATCATGTAAGCACCATCAATAATTTCCTATAAATCGAAGTGTCTAGATCTAACAAAAAGTTTAAATCTAACATACCATTGAGCATAGGGAAAATTATCTCTTTTAGGAGCAATATTAATGGCATAACCTAAGCTAGGTGCACCATGCATATCCATGATATATAAATACAAGTAATATAAAATTATCAAAACTAGATTAGCAAAATCAAAGTGAGGATCTTTAACTTTAGGCGATGAAGCCACAAATCAAAGAGCACCAAGCTCTGATACCAAATGAAATTACCCTAGAGGGGGTGAATAGGGTATATGCTAATCTAATCCGATATTAATGTTAATTTAAAACTTATCAACTTATCCTAACAAATATGATATACAACAATATATATGAGCAATGATATGCAATTAAACTAAGGGCGATATAAATATGAAAAAAATATAAATGAGCAAAATAGGCGATATAAGTGAACACAATAATAAGTACACCAATGACAAACACAAACACACAATATGATCACGGAGTTCGGTCACCCTCGACCTATGTCTTCGCTCCTCACTCACGAGGAGAATCTCTACTATCACAAACGGTTTTCAACGTTTACCAAAAATATTTACACAATCGGTTTTCTAGCTCACCAAAAACACTTACAACTCTCACACTTGTAACTACACAATACACCTTCTAAGTGTTGGCTTAGCCCGTATCACTTTTCTCAAGTGCTCGGATTTACCATCTCTCCCTAGGCTTTACTACCAACGTCACTCCTCTTGGAATTGAACCCGTCTCTCACCACACACTCCTCTCGGTGTACTTGAGTATTACAATGTGATCTCACAATTAAGCAAAAATACAAAATGTTTGTTCTCTACAATGGATGAGAACTCAATGTAAGCTCACTTTCAATGATACACTCACCACAACCCAAATTATACTTAATGTGATAATACTAAATCTCAAGGGATGTGTGTGTAAATAATGAGAAAAATAAAATACAAACTCAATATAAAATCTAGCTTAATGAGATTGATAAACAACAACAAAATTCAAGAGAGAGAGAGATGAGATTGAAGCCCAAACATGAAAATAATAATCTCCTCCTATTGTGAAAACTTCTTCACAAAAAAACTTGAAAACTCTTGTAAACTCTTAAACAAACTTGCCCAAAACTTGATTAAAACTTTTCTTTAGTTTAGAAGTTTTTGGGTGAGGGGTATATATAGGATCATAAACCAAATTCAAAAAACCAAGAAAATATCACAAAACAACAAAATCTGGAAAACTAACCGTTATTCCAACGGTCATCAGTTAAGTCGACCAGATGACACTGGTCGGTCGATCAAAGGGTGTCCATTAGTCGACCGAAACAAAGTTATCGGTCAACTGAGGAACCTTGAGAAATAAAGCTAAAAAAATTGATTCTGGTCGGTCAACTGACAGGGCTTGTTCGGTCGACCGAAAACTGACATATGAGATTTCCAGAAACTGAATTGCAAAAATTTTATTTTTAAACACCATTTAAAAATATCAATAAATTCCAAAAAAATAAAAATTTGAAAAATGTTTATAAACATGAAAATGAACATGTTATAAAAAGAAATTTTTAAATTGTACTTACCAATTGTGAAAATTCATCATTTTACAAAATCGGTCAAAATACGAAATCTAAAAAACACATGATTTTGACAAAATAATTTCAAACAAGTTTCAAACTTTTTTAAATGGATTAGTAGACTTTATAAAATATATCAACCAATATTGTCAAGTCTATAATCCTCAAACACAATATTTTCCAAAACAAAGACGATAAATATGAAACGAGTATGTATGTACATACATATAACTATTTGTTTCATGTTTATATGAATAAACTTGAAGGCTATAAAGCGAAAACATGTATGTGTAAAAAAAGTTGAGCTTTGAGTATTAACACATAAAGTGCACAACTAAATTAGAAATAATATATCCAAGCTAAAATTCTTCATTTGAGCTCGATGTTGAATGATTCTCAGCTTGGTAGGGGATGAAACACGATCTCGGATTTGACTTGAATTGCAACGGCTTTATTCGTATTCTGCCAACCTCCTTTGAATATCATCGTGAACGTACAAATCCATCCAACCTCCAACTAGAGGTTATTTGTGTAGTTTTACCTAACAAACAAATATAAACACTCGACAACACGACGTTAGAAATTATTTGTTAATCATCAAAACTAGATTAGATATATAGGCTTATAAACATGAGGCCTAACACTACTTTCTCCTGTGACAAGAAAATTATGTCGCAGTCCGACACCAAGACCCTCGGGTATTTTGTTGAATTGCTAGTCATTGAAGTTGACCAAGCGAAGTTCGAGAAATTTATTTACTTGAACCAATCATTGACAACAACTATGAGGAGTTATCAAAAAATTCACCATAGTACGAACCTAGGGTCTTAATCGACCCCTGCATGTGTAAAGATGACCTTCGCCAAAGATAGTTTGAGCTTTGTTGGAAGCCAAGCGCCTTCACTCAGAACAAAGAAATATCGACCCTCACCATGATCGAAGGTTAAGACATTATCACGTCTTTTAATTTTGGACATCGGTCCACAACTCCTTTGGGGTTCTATTTAATGCCTCTCGCGATGCTTGTTGTACTTCTTCAACATAAGAAAAGAATAGAGATAATCCCTCGTCCATATTCCTGCAAGGGAATGCCATCACTAATAGTGATTCATCTAACCTCGTTAAGTGAAAATCTAGCCAACATCAGCATTGTGCGACCCTCAGGGAAGTTATTTTGGTAGTTTAAAAGATTTGTCAATATAAAGCTATCTCTAAAAAGGAATCATTTTTTAGTCGTCTCAGTCACAATCCTAAGCCTTTGGAGGCTAGGATCAAAAGAAGACGATGTTCCTAAAAGGGTAAACTCCAAGAATTCATAGTCAATACGACTAGGTAATCTTCGGAGATAAAGAGGAAGATGCGGATAATTTGTTTGACCCAAGATATTCTCCTGGCATCGAAGGCATATTGCCAGAGATTGACAGTGTGTACTGCCTCACTAGATCAAAGCAAAGAGCAGGAATCCCCTTTGACTACTCCCTCCTCTAAGCTCGAGCACTACGGGCTCCTCCTCAAATTGACCAATCCACTGCTAATAATGCTAATTCTGCCATAGCGTCAAATGCCACTCCTAGTTCAAGTCGAGAAAAGATGCTCAGTTAGCTCGTGGTAACATCTCAGCCTTGTTCGAGTTCTTCGAAGGGGAAGCGACCAATTATCAAATTCTCCCCAGAAGAAGAATAAACGCATCAAGGAGACATAGATTCTGATCACTTAGGATCAAAAACATCGGTGTCTCCTAAGCCAAGCCACGAGACAAAGTTCCTCGAGTACCTCCGAAAATAACTCAACACTCTGATACGGGTGTATCTTCTCTTCGGAAAAGAGATCCTCATAGGAGCTTGAGGATAGGTGATTCTCATGATATCTTAAGAATAGTGGTGTGAAGCAATACGACGGAGCACAGGTGGAAGCGTGGAACGAGACGACGAGTAGCAGATTCGAAGAATCCAGATTTCAGCCTGTGAGTCGACTCATACATGTACATGAGTCGACTCATCAAGTTAAATCGACTCATGCCTGTCATGAGTCGACTCACGAAACCTAGCCGTTTTGTTAAAAGTTTCTGCTCGCTTGACTCATCAGTTTATGAGTCGACTCTTCAGTCATGAGTCGACTCATATGCAGTCATGAGTCGACTCATCGAGGTTTCCTAGGCAGACTTGGTTTCTATTTTGAAGGAATCCTAGTTGGTTTTGGTTTTGGTTATTTATCAGATTGCCACCACGTTGTAAACCCTATAAATAGGGACTATTTAGGGTTCTAAATAGAGGGGTGAGAGGCCAAGATGTAGATCTAAAGGGTTTTAGGTCTAAGTGAGATCCTAATCAAAAGGATTAGGGTTTAGATTGTGATCATCTTAGAGATCTTAGATCAGAGAGAAATTTTAATATTTGTATTAGGGTTTAGAGAGGATTGAGAGGTTGTTCTCGATTCTAGTGAGATTGTGAGGGAGAGATTTGTAATAATTGATTCTTCATAATCTAGAGAAGGTATTTTCCTTCATCATACTGAATTGTTCTTGTGTTTTAGTTGTCTTCTTCTCAACCCACCTTTTGATAATTCCATGACCAAAGGGTGCTCACACGACGACTCATATCAAGTTGGTATCAGAGCAATTAGATCCGGTGAAGGGGCATCCTGTATATGGTCCTGACTCGATCGCAATACAAGAAGCTTAGCGAGATCCTTTTCTTTAGAAGGAGTTCAGAGATTAAGGAAGAAGAAGATGATTGAAGTCAACAAAGATGGAGGGGCTCGAGAGTTTCCTCAGCTGAAGTTCTAACTTGAATGGGACTTCAAGTTTCTAAAGGGGGGACCCATGATACGGATGTATCTTCTCTTCGGAAAAGAGATCCTCATGGGAGCTTGAGGATAGGTGATTCTTATGATATCTTGAGAATAGTGGTGTGAAGCGACACGGTGGAGCACAGGTGGAAGCGTGGAATGAGACGACGAGCAGCAGATTCGAAGAATCCAGATTTTAGCCTGTGAGTTGACTCTTATATGTACATGAGTCGACTCATCAGGTTGAGTCGACTCATGCCCGTCATGAGTCGACTCACGAAACCCAGCTGTTTTGTCAAAAGTTTTTGCTCGGTCAACTCATCAGTTTATGAGTCGACTCAAGTCATGAGTCGACTCATATGCAGTCATGAGTCGACTCATCGAGGTTTCCTAGGCAAACTTGGTTTCTGTTTTGAAGGAATCCTAGTTGGGTTTGGTTTTGGTTATTTACCAGATTGCCACCATGTTGTAAACCCTATAAATAGGGATTGTTTAGGGTTCTAAACAGAGGGGTGAGAGGCTAAGATGTAGATCTAAAGGGTTTTAGTTCTAAGTGAGATCCTAATCAAAAGGATTAGGGTTTAGATTGTGATCATCTTAGAGATCTTAGATCAGAGAGAAATTATAATATTTGTATTAGGGTTTAGAGAGGATTGAGAGGTTGTTCTCGATTCTAGTGAGATTGTGAGGGAGTGATTTGTAATAATTGATTCTTCATAATCTAAAGAAGGTATTTTTCTTCGCCATACTAAATTATTCTTGTGTTTTAGTTGTCTTCTTCTCAACCCACCTTTTGGTAATTCTACAACCAAAGGGTGCTCACACGGCAACTCGTATCACGACCGGAACATCATGTCTGGTCGTGTAGGCATCAAAAATTACCTATACGTCCCAACACGCAGCTCGAGATAGAGAGAAGACGATGAATGTCACTATTCAAGTCACAAAAGCTCATTTGATGATGACAAATGCATGAAGTGAGTTGACGGGCAGTGCGAAACAACGAAACTTCAAAATAACCAAACACGAACTGATCGAGAGCTGCGCGTCGCTTACAAAAGATGAAGCACCCCTTAGGTCTTGTTTACTCCACATGTGATTCAATCATGAAAGCTCATAGATCTCCTCATCGGCTTTTCAACGCACTTTGAATCACGCAATTCTGAGTTCGGACAACGAAAATACGGTGAAAATGGACAGAGCGCGTGAAACTACGTTCCGGGCCTTACCGAGACACCCCTTGGTGTCTCGGTCAGGACGAGACACCCAATGGTGTCTCGGCCATGGCTGAGACACCCACGGGTGTCCGCATCCCAAAAATACTGATTTAGTGGTTTTAAGCTGTTTTTCGATCGTTAACCACCTTGATTTGTTTCAATTGATAATATCATCCAAGAACATGGTTAAGTGGTTACAATTGAAGATAAGATCGAATCGGTCATTCTTATCTGAAAATAAGGATCTCTAAGCCTATAAATATAGCCCTAGGGCCTTCATTTTTTAAGATCTGGAATTCTCGAGCGTTGGCGAATCCCTGCCGAACTGAAGATTAAAGGAGCACGAATTTCAGAAGCAAGGAGGAGATCGGAGCGAGTTCTTTAACACGAAGAAGAAGAGTTTGTTAGATCTGCAGTTCCCGTTTCTTATCATTGAGATTACCCTGTTGTGGTGATCTCGAGAAGAGTAATTATCTCACTGTTGCCAAGATAATTGCTTTGGTTTCTTGATTCCATCGCAAATCAACAAAGCTCCGGATCTGATCTGATCGCTTGGTAGTCCACGTATATGAACATCCCCGTCATCGGCTAAGAACCCACGCAAGCAAGAGCCGATAAACGATTCTTATATTTATTTTCAAGAGAGTTGTAATTTTTATTTTCGTTATTTGAATTCATTATAAACGATTAAAGTTATAATGAAATCAATAATAAAGGTGACTTTTGACGAAAATAAGTTGGCGGTCACAGTGGGAGCTAACAGCCTCTCTGCCGAGGCTGTCGTGATGCAACCGACGATCAAGATCTCGGTGAACGAAGAGGTCGAATATGAATTTGACCTACAGAAGTTTGAAGAGTATCTCTCTTCCTCCTCCTCTAGATCCACCTCTCCTTGCAGGCGTAGGAAGGCCTCCTCTTCTAGGAACGTTCACCGGACTTCGGGCTCAAAGATCTAAGATCCACTCACTACCACTGCACTTACACCTTGTGACGTTCCTTCAACGTCCAACGAAGTTGAAGCTGTAGATCTGGGCCTCCCCTCTACCAAAAAGATAGCTATGGAAAGCACGCCAACTCTATCAAAAAGAGCGCACCAAAGGTAACGCCAACGCCTTGTGCGTCAACTGGCTAAGGCTTTGGAGCCAATGGACGGGATCCGTTATGATAGGGATCTGAAATCCAGGAAGCGCCAAGAGCAACAACGTCGATCAAATAACCCCTCCTCCAAATTAGAGAAGGATGAATGTGTCCGCGTTAGAAGGACCCGCTCTACTTTTGAGGAGTGAACCCAGAAGTGCCACGCATTACTTGCGCACGCTTGTGTTCTTGTGCGAAAAGCGCAAGAAATGCAGAAGGAAGAGACGATTAAAAAATCGCCCAAACAAAAACAAGTGTGGAGGCCGAAGGTGAAGTCAGTGCCTAAGGCAAAAGTGGACGAAGTTACCATTCAGCCTTCATCAACTTCAGATCCCGTTTCCCCTATCCCTGTACCTCTGACGGAGCCATATAGTAGCATGGATCTTACCAAATTTAGAGTTCTTCTGAAAGACCGCCTTGGTCCTCTCCCCGAAGATCGAGGTAAAGTACCTGTTAAGGAGAGTTTGGGACTGTTAAAGCGCTCCCAAATGACCATTCAGACTGGGGGTCGTACTAATCCCCTAATAATAACAAAGGGAAAGCCCCTATGACCGACTGCATCGGATTGCGAGTCGAAGTTCAAGAGCCCGTTGGAGTTTCACACTCACGAAAGCGTAAATCCAAATGAGTGATTCTTGGAGATGTTAATGAAGCGTTATATCCCCAGAAGGAAACGAGTTCGTCTGATGATGACATTATACCTAGGAGGTCGTGCCAACACACGATAGGTTGCTCTGATCATCAGGCCAATGAGTTATACTATCAAGCTGGGGGTATGAATAAGTCTCGGAAGAGAAATACCCAAGAGACGGGCTCTCATTATTTGAACGAATCTCTACTGGAACATCTGAACCAAACACTAGGTGTTTTCGTAGAAAAAGGCCAACCAGCTTAGCTGACGAGTTCCCTCGAGTAACTATCAACATGGCCGACAAAGGTAAGTCCTCGAGACACTTCAATCCTGAGCTTTTTGTAGAAGTATCTCAGCGCATGACTTGGCTGCGGTCTGGAACTGTCAGACCTAGACCCAGGAGGTCACGGTCCTCCGATGATGAAACGTCAGATGCTTGCTCTGCGTTGGCTTCTGATGATACAGCATCCAATACAGGGCAATCTTATGAATCATACATGATTAATGCCGAGCAAATGGCTAAAATTCTCAAGGATGCTTTAGCCAAGAAGAAAGAGAATTTTAAATTCGAAATAGAAATGGCCATGTAGCAGATGAGGGATATGCATAGTTAACAGATCATGGTGCTGACAAATCAGCAGGGAGAGTCCAGCCATCGTAATAATCCTAACCAAATTAATAGTGATAGAGAGGCGCACGAGAATACCAACATGGATCCCCCTCCTGTGGACAATAATACCGGGGCTGGCCCCTCAGATGATAACAATATAAAGGAAGACCACGTCACTTCTCCCCGGAATCATTCGAAGAAAGATACGAGCGAGGATAAGAAGATGAGGGACTTGGAGAGCAAAATCAATGCGTTGATGAGCGCTCAAGAAGTAAAGAAGTCCGGAATACCCTGTCCTTACCCAAAAGAGTGGGAATCAATGTCGTACCTGACAAAGTTTAATTTGATCAACTTCACACCGTTTGACAGAAAGGGTTCCCCCACTCAACACTTAATATATTTCAAATCTCATTTGGGAATAATCTCTGGAAATGAGCCATTGATGGTACGGTCATTCGTCAGCACTCTTGGCGGAGCAGCTTTCGATTGGTATCGCCGTCTTAAGCCGGGGAGTATCAACAGTTAGGACGACATGGAAGACATGTTTCTTATGAATTTCTTCGATGATGATACCGAAGTTTCAATCAGAATGTTGTTTGATGAGAAACAGAAGGATGGAGAGTTGGTGGAGAACTTTGTTAAAAGATTCCGGAACAAAGTGATGAATTGTCGAGATCCGGTTAGTGAAGATTTTATCCTCAAGACTTGTCACAACAACCTTTCACTAGATATCCTGGAAGCCATGGGAATTGTGCCGTCCAAAACTTGGAAGGACTTAAAAATGTGAGGAGATCGAGCTGAACGTTTCCTCAAAAGGAAGAAGGTTGAAAGAGGTCAAACGGCGACTAATACTCTGAAGCAGAATTTTTTTCCTCGAGGTAAAGGGAAAGCTCAAGCGAATGCGGTGGATGCGAACCAGACGTTCGAATTGCAACCGCAACAGCAACAGCAACCACAAAAGGGGCCTCAACAATCGCAATGGCAACAGAGGTCACAAAAGCCAAAGACTATCAAACTAAAATTCCCTAAAGTTCATTCTTTTAGGGAGGACGAGGTTCCCGGTCTTTTCAAACACCTCGTAGAGAATAACAAGATCAAGTTACCCCCAATCCAAGATCAGGAAGACGCCAAGAAGGTTAACGACCCGAAATACTATGATTTCCATAGAGCGATGCATCATCCTACCAAGGCGTGTTACGCCCTTAAGGATAAAATCCAAGCGTTGATCGATGTTGGAGTCCTTATGGTGAAATCGGCCAAGGAAAAGAAGGTGGGTACGAATACCGTATCAATTAGCTTCGGATCTGTTCCTTTGAACTGGTTCTAGCCTGAGCCTGTGATAAATGTAGCGGTGAAGACCGTCAATGACGATCCTCACAGACAACGCCAGAAAGGACTTGTGCTAGGTCCATCCTGATCTGATCGAAGATGAACAGTGGGCTGGGTCGTCATCTAAGAGGAAATCAAAGGGGAAAGGAAAGTCCTGTTATAGAGTTGTAGCTATTTCAAAAGAAAATGATGAAGGAATTCCCACTTTCCTACTCTCCGAAGACGAGCAAGAGGTCTTTGCTACCAGGAGTGAAAATGAGTACCATTTCAAATATCCGAGTGCTTCCTGTCAATTGGCTAAACGGGGGGTAACCAAAACCATTCCCTCCAAGATATTAGTGAAAATTAGGGTGGTCACGACTCCCCCGACACCAGTTGAAAAGACTTAGCAAAAGCTAAAGGAGAAAGAGTCGTTATACCAGGAGGGCCAGAACCTGAAGCAGTCTCGATTCAATCAACTGATTAGGAGAGACAAACCGGGGAGCTCGAACACTCCGTAGTGCTTCGATATTATGGCGCAGTTAGCCAATATACCGGCTAGAATAACTCTATATGAGCTACTACGTCTTTCGAAGGACACGAGGGAAGCACTACAAGAAGCCTTGGCTAACTCTGACGTTTTCCTAACTCAGATAAAACCATCCCCTGAAGAACCAGAGCCTTCAGTACAACATTGCAACCTCGCGTCACACCACCTTCCCTACATTTCTTTCACCAAGGAGGACATGCAAACAAAGAATTCAAAGCATGACCGGCCCTTGTATTTCACCGGGCATATTGGCTCCAGTGTTGTCAACCGGATCCAAGTCGATCCGGATTCCGCTATTAGCATCATGCCACTTCGATTGATGTACAATCTCGGAATACCGGCCAGTAAGCTGGCCTCCATAGGCACTACGATCTATGTATTCAATACCAGTGAGTCCAGACCATTGGGTAAAATCCGGGTAAAGTACCAGATTGGAGATTTAAAGTCGGAAGTCACATGCTATGTGATTGACGTAGAGACTTCTTATAACCTACTGTTAGGTCAACCTTGGATCCATAGTAACGTTATAGTCCTTTCTACCCTCCATCAGTGTCTTAAATATGTAGACACTAACAACGAGGTCAGGACGGTGGTCACGGATAAGCAACCGTTTAAGGGGTTAGAGAATTATTTTACTGACTCTCTTCTCTACGGTGCTGAATCCGATACTGAACCATCGGCCCAAGGCACGGACAGCGAAGAAGAAGCTGATACTGAAGCTGAGTCTGATTATAATGGTGGTTTTGTACTTAATGACATTATATCCATTGTAATTAATCTTGACGATGAAGAATCATCGGACAACAGTTATAATTGTCAACTTGCCGAAGGAGTAGCAATAAATGATGATTTAGAGTATTCTTTGTGTCTTGATAACATCATGAAAGGGTTGTATGATGCCCTTGACTTGTATATGCCACTCCAATCATCTTGCATGACGAACAAGCATGTGCAGGATTCGTTCGGAACGACACTTGTCATCCTCGCAAGGGTAGGGGGTGAGAAAGAAGTCATTTACAGTAAAGGGAAGAAATTTCGATACCAGACCACTTCTTGGAAGAAGATGACGAAGATGATAAACCTGCTCCTCATCTATTTAGATATGATACAAAAGCGCGTAATCTCATGGAGAGATATGGATATGACTTCTCATTTGGGAAAGGTCTTTGTTTTGGTTAAGGTCCGCAAGTTCCGCCTCGCATGGCCTATGTACCAAAAGGAAAGCCCGATAATTATTATAGCCACAGAAGAGGCTTAGGCTATGTCTTCTCGCCCGATGACGAGTGCTGCTGGCAAGTCATCGATCAAATAGCTAATAAAGGAAAAGATGGGCATTCTTCTGATTCTTCAGCTTGGGACTCCAACACTAGTCTTGGAGAAATGTTCAAGGGACTAATGTCAAATATAACTGCGATCGATCCCGTCACAATTGAGGAGGACGATCAAATGCCAACCTGGGAAGACCCTTGGGTTCATCACCTGCATATGCAGTACGGTGATAGGTTTGAACAAAGGGAACCCCCTATCGAAGACCAAGTAACCCAAGTAAATATGGGTGATGAGGATAATCCAAAACCGATATTCATTAGCGACAGCCTCCCGCCAAATGAGAAAGAAGAGTTAATTGCCCTCATTAGAGAGTACATCGATGTCTTCGCCTAGAACTACGAGGATATGCCAGGACTTGATCCAAATGTAGCAATGCACCGCCTCAACATTAAGCCAGATGTTAAACCTGTCAAACAACAGCAAAGATGGTTTCGTCCGCAGATCATGGAAGCGATCGAGTCTGAAGTTAAAAAGCTTTTTGACTCGGGCTTTATCAGGGAGGAGCAACAACCTGAATGGCTTACCAATATTGTCTCGATCCTTAAGAAGAATGGGAAGATCAGGATCTGTATCGATTTCAGAGATCTTAACATCGCATGCCCGAATGATGATTTTCCTTATCCCATCACGGATGTTATTATCGATAATACGTGTGGGTTCGAGAGAATATCCTTCATGGACGGATTCTCTGGTTATAATCAGATAAAGATGCATCCGTATGCTTTCAGAACACCCCTAGGTGTTTTCTGCTACACGGTTATGCCATTCGGCTTAAAAAACACAGGTGCTACATATCAGAGAGCTATGTCAAAGATTTTCCAGGAGCATCTCCGGAAGACTGTCGAATGCTATGTGGATGATCTAATCATGAAAAGTCATGACAAGAATGACCACATCGAAGACTTGAAGACGATGTTCGACCTAATGCTGACTCATCAATTGAAAATGAATCCTACCAAATATTTTCTCAGAATGTCCAGCGACAAATTCCTTGGATTCGTCGTCACCACTAAGGGTATTCATTATCCCTGATAAAGTGAAGGTAATTAATGAGTTGCAACCCCCGAGAAACCTTAAGGAACTCAGATGATTACAAGGACGGTTGGCTTATATCCGTCGGTTCATCTTGAACCTTTTGGGGAAATGTTAACCATTCTCTAGGCTCACAAAGAAGGGCGTATCATTCATACGGGATGATGCTTGTCAAAAAGCATTCTAGAATATTAAAGAATATCTCTCAAAACCCCCTGTACTCGTTGCACCGAAATCAGGCAAACCGTTCTTGATTTATGTTAAGGTGATGAGCCACTCGTTAAGTGCATTACTTGCACAAGACGATCATAACAGTCACAAACAGGCAGTATATTACTTGAGCTAGACTCTTGTAGGTGCCGAATCCCAGTATCCGATGATTGAAAGGGAGTGTCTCACCTTGGTATTCGCAATTCAAAAGATGCGACACAACTTAGTAAGACAGACTATTTATGTTATTTCCAATGTTAACCCAGTCCGAGTATTCATGACGCAGCCCGCTTTCATAAATTGGCGGTTAGTAAAGTGGACCCTGCTTCTGTCCCAATACGACCTACACTTTAAACAACAAAAGTCAGTTAAAGGACAAGCTATTTGTGATCTCCTGATAGCTAACCCAACTACGGATACCGCCAAAGTATATGACGATCTGTCGGATGAAACCCACGAAGCTAACATAACTTCCCATCAACAGGTATGACGTTTGTACTTCGACGGTGCTTCTCGAGCAACTAATATAGCAAGTTCTCCTGGATGTTCTAAGATTTCCTCCGGAGTTGGAGTTTTCTTAGTTTCTCCGGGAAAACATGTGATGTCTCGAGCCTACTCGCTGACCGAGCTGTGCTCAAACAACATAGCCGAGTATAACGCACTGCTTGTTGGACTCAGCTTTGCTAAAGAGCTGAGGGTCGAGTACCTTGAAGCTTTTGGTGACTCTCAACTGGTAGTTAAAGAGATTCAAGGAGAGTATGAGGTCAGAAAACAAGATTTGATACCCTACCATAAGATGGCCGTTGAGATGGCGGAATCGTTTGAAGGATTCTTCATCGAATACATTCCACGCTTACAAAATGCCTACGCGGACACATTAGTAGCATTAGCAGTATCTCTGGCACAGCCTCCAGAAATAGAACAATTCGTTATGATAAGAACTCACTAGCTCTTCGTACCAATCTATGATGTAGACGACGGAGAAGAGGATACTAAAGAAGTATATTCAACGCAAATTGAGTTTGAGCCACGAGATTGGCGTTTCCCTATCATCGATTATGTCTTACACGGGATTTTACCAGAATATGTGAAAGAAAGGGACTCAATACGGCGGAGAGCGCCAAGGTTCTACTATAATATAGAGAGTCGAACGCTATATCGTCTGGGGTACGATGGTTTGCTACTACGTTGCTTATCGACTAAAGAAGCTGAAGAGGTCCTTAAGGAAACACACGAAGGAGTTTGTGGCGCACACCAACCTAGCCCTAAACTTTATGACCGTATCAGAAGAATGGACTATTTCTGTCCCACCATGATAAAAGATGCAGTCGCGTACGTACGGAAGTGTCATGCGTGTCAAATACACACGAATTATATACACCAACCCCTGGAGCATCTGCACCCTTCAGCCACGTCATGGCCTTTCGAAACTTGGGGAATGGACATTGTTGGTCCTATTTTTCCCCCGTCCATCAAAGGTGATCGGTTCATCCTAGCGATTACAGATTACTTCTCTAAATGGACTGAAGCGATTCTGCTCAAAGAAGTAAAGACGAGCAACGTGATTATGTTCATCAAACACTATATTATCTACCGATATGGTATCCCAAGGTGAATCATACACGACAATGGGCCCCAGTTTGTCAGTAACACTTTTATCAAATTTTGCGAGAAGTTCAAAATTCAAGACGTCTCATCGATAGCTTACAATCCCATAGCAAACGGGTTAGCAGAGGCCTTTAACAAGACAATCATAAAGATTTTATCAAAACTCATGAAAACTAATAAACGAGATTAGGATGATAAGCTCGGTGTAGCCCTATGGGCCCATCGTACCATGGTCCGCACGTCGACAGGATCCACCCTATATTCTTTGGTATACGGGTGTGAAGCCATTCTTCCATTGGAAATTCAAATTCCATCTCTTTGGATCGCTCTTGCAACAGAGTTAACAACCAAAGAATAGCTTCAGAAACGTCTCGAAGAACTCGAGATGCTCAACGAAAAGCACTTAGAAGCTCAACAGCACATTAAGTTCTACCAAGCTAGAATTTCCCGAGCTTTTGATAAAAAAGTTCGACAACGGAGTTTTAAAGAAGGAGACTTGGTCTTAGCCGTCCGACGACCCATGATCCTTAATTTCAAGATGAAAGGCAAGTTTGAACCTAAATGGGAGGGGTCGTTCGTAGTAGAGATAGTCTATTCGAATGACGCATATCACCTTATTACCAAGGAAGGCGCTCGATTCATGATGTCGATAAACGGGAAATTCCTAAAAAAGTACTACCCTTAGTACGTTTGGGATAACCCATGTCACGGGAAGTTACCAAAAAAATACTAATGGGGTATTCTTAGGGATAACCCGATAGTTACAAAAGGGATAAGCAAGAAATCCCCATTTGGACTCTGAATGTCCTCAATGATGGAATCTATCTCATTTTTGAGATTAAATTCACCAATTTCTTGAATACTTTTGTTGAGACAAGATTTGACCACTTTGATGAATCAATCTTCCCTCATGAAACCCCCATTGGTATTTGACAATTCATAATCTTTCACCACAAAGTCCCTTACTGATCAAACCAATTGACGGTGAGTCCACCAAAATTCTTATCGGTTAAATCCATTCAAACCATCACCGTGTTTGTGCAAAGAACACTCGTGTTGTTAAAACACTAACACGACACCCTTTCTGCTAATCTTTAGCAATTTCAAACTTTGCGTGTTAAGTACTGATCACTTGGCATCGAAATCCTCCATTGAGTGGCTAGTACAAATCAGCATTTTCACTGCTATCTGTATTCCACTCCCATTGCTTTCTTGGTTAAACCTATAAAAGTTAGGGCCAAAACCAGAATCCCCTCTCGATTCCTTCTATGAACGAGAGGACACTTTCAATTAAGCAATCCAACCTATAAAAGTTAGGATTGTCTCAAACCCACTCGGCCAAACTTATAAAAGTTAGGGTCAAAGTCCGAATTTCACTTCGATAAACAAAGAGCTCTTTTCAGTTTAAGCAACCAATCCTATAAAAGTTAGGGTTGCTTAAATCTTCTTGATTTTCGGAGTGGATATCTCACTCTTAGTTTTATCTTTTCGGATTCTTAAGGTGGAGATCCCACCTTGTGTTTTCCCTGCAACTAGAGACAGGATATAAAATCCTTTCTCTTCAGTTTTGGGGGATAGAATATAAAATTCTTCCTCTCACGCTCCGGGTTTGTTTTTACCCTTAGAAAAGACACATTTCTCAACTTCAAATCCGCGCACTTCATGCATGGGGAATTTTATCTCAAACCCTAAAAGAGAGATAAGTCTGCATCTAACACATGCTGTCAGTTTAGTCTTTCACCGAATAAAAAGATACCAGAATATAAGTCTGGAGAATTTTATCCTGAATCCTAAGTAAGGATGAGTCAACACCTAACACGCGTTACCGGGTAGTCCATTCCCGTGACAAAGACAAAGTCTATGTATTTAATATTATAGCATCAAGCCTAAGAGAATTTATTCTTTTAGCACAACGTTACATGTGGAACGGACGTATACAATCCGCATGCTAGCCCGATTTAAACGTTAATCGGTAAAGGTACGTCAAATCCGTTGAAGGCTGAGGATTTGCCAAAAATCTTAAGTCTGCATCTAACACAGGCTACCGGTTTAGTTTTTCAACGAGTGAAAAGACACCAGAATACAAATATGAGGACTTTTATCCTGAATCCTAAATAAGGATGAGTCGGCGCCTAACACGTGTTGCCGGGTGGTCTATTCCCGTGACAAAGACAAAGTCTATGTATTTAATATCATAGCATCAAGTCTAAGAGAATTTATTTTTTTAACACAACGTTACATGCGGAATGGATCTATACAATCCGCATGCTAGTGATTCAAACGATAATCGGTAAAGGCACATCAAATCCGTTGAGGGCTGAGGATTTGCTAAAAATCCTATAGGCATTATGCCCACTTGGTTCACAATCAACAAAGAGAAATCATGATAAAAGATGAGTACACTAAATCAAATACCGGGTCTTTACTAATAGATCAAGTCAAAGCATACAATAATAAAGCTCATCAGCCCGAACGCAATCGGCGACCGAGAATGTGAAGTTCTAACCTAGAGAGCTTATCTACATAACCCTGCTCAAGCTCAGCCTGTAGATCGGCCCGGACAGAATCTTCAGAGCTACTCAAGATCTTCGTGGCTTCACCTTTTAGCTTCATCAATCTCTCCTGTGCAAATCCTAGTCTCTCCAGAATCTGTCCACGAGAACTCTATAAGCTAGCTAGCTCATCTGAAATGATAGCGCCAGACTCCTCAGCATACTTTAGGGCTTTCTTCAGCCTGGCTATCTCTTCATGGTTGGAATCTAAAGAACCGAGTAACTCAGCTCTATCCGTGTCCTTCCTTGCAAGACTAGCCATCATCTGTGCGATAGAACTCTCATGCGACTAAAGCTCGCTACCAATAGAAGATCTAAGGTCGCGCCAGTGTGTCAGTCTATGCTCCAACTGAGAAGATACAAAGGAAGAAGCCCCACTAGCCTTCAGCTCCTCTAACACTCGGAATTCACACTCCAGAATAACAAAGTCGGTAGTGAGAGAATCAGCTAACTCAGGATATCCCTCCTCTATAAGCATCGACATGTATCAGGCAAGAGAATGCCTAAACTGATCGAAGCCATATCCCTGATGAAGAAGCTTCTCAATTATTCCGTCAAGGAAGTTGACAAAATAACCAAGGTCTACTCAGAAAATATCCCTGCTGGGATCAAGATTGGCTAAAAGGGCTAGGACACGCTCATACAGAGATAGTAGAGACCCTACAAGTAATTGTGCAGAAGGGTACGAGACTCTAGAATATGGTAGGAAAATCTAGAGCGAATTATGAGCATACCAGTACCAAAAGAGGTCCCTTCAGTTTGAGGTCCTATGCTAGGCTCTGTCAATCCAATCTCAGCAGGCTCAGGAATAGTGGCAGGCGTGATCATCGACGGTATATCATTTCCTCTAGGTAATTCTGTAATGCCCGTTAGGTTTAGAGAAGATACACCGTCGTTAGGCAAACTGGGGATGTTAGGAATCGTAGTCGTATCAGTCATGATGGCTGATCCTATGATTACAATTCTGTATTATTCAAACAGAGATTTGGACAAAAGAAAAGAATGACGATGGAAGGGATTACATGCATACTTGCAGATCCACCACCCTCTGGTAAACTAGGAAAACCAGAAGTCATAGCTGTATCAGTCCCAGTGGCTGGTCCTATGATTAAAACTCCCTATCAGTCAAATAGAGGTTGCGACAAATTACAATATCAGAGATTAGATGCATACCTACAGATGAACCACCCTCAAGTGATGGTTGCGACAAATTACAATATCAGAGATTAGATGCATACCTACAGATGAACCACCCTCAAGTGATGGTCCTGTAGCCTTTTTGGTAGCCTGCTTTGCCAACATCTCAACAAGCAATCTAGTGTCGGATCCCGAGAAACTCGGTGCTGAGACATACATGTGTTCACTGAATCCTCCAAGATCCATACCATGAAAAATCTCGTCCTCAACCGATCTCTCTAGCACGATGACCAAACAAGAGTTTAAGTGCTGGATATATATAGAAAAAAGGGGAAAGAGGAAGAAACTCAGATTTACCTGCGGTAGTGGTAGAAGGCTCTTCTGCCCTAATATTCGCGCCCGCGTTCTTCAATTTGTCTAAAAGAGAACGAAGCGTGGAAGTGATTAAAGGGGGAACAAATTCCGAATTGCCTAACTCATTTAACTGCTGCTTGAATAGTGTATTACCGAGGTTAGATATACCTGGGTAATAGAATCCTCGGCTCAATGCTATTAGCCTGCGTAGCATCTCTGTGTGCTTCAACATCCATAGGCTCATCACGAATGGCATCGCACATTTGCTGCACAAAGCTCGAGCTATCCAAATGTCTAGGATCAGAGAATACAGAGTCGGGCGGAAGTTCACCTCTGTCATGACTTCCTGAAACACGGAACATGATTAGATTCAGGGAATCCAAAAGAGCACTATTTTAAAGTAGTAAAGATAGTAGAGCATTACCTTTTTTTCTCCATCAGTAGTACCTCGTAACTCTGCTCCGCAGGCGCGTTGACCAATATGCGACTTATGAACGGTCTTCTTCCACTTTGGAAGACAAATCCCTATAGGATCAGCAGGTCGCTCATGTATAGACTTAGTACGCATCTCAACCTGTGCAGAAGCCTCGGCGTTGGGCCGTGATCTCGCATAACAAAAAAATAAGGGGCTCGTGCTCGTCAACCATCCTACCTAGAGTGACAAGAGTCATCTTGTTAGGATAAGTAAATAAGACCTTTTGTTACGGCTTTTGAAAAGCCAGTCGAGATCTAGAAAGGGTATAGCGTTGATGCCAATGAGAAAATGCCAGATCCATTAATTCCAAAAAGAAAGAGTCTGACAGACCTGTATCAGATTCTTCCTTATCGGTATCCATGTCCATAAATTCTTCCTCAGAAGTTTCATCCTCATCATCGATAGGAAGGAGCTCTTCATTATCCTCCATCATGTTTCTGTCCGAACGGGAGGGTTTGGCAGGTTTCTTCCCCGGCTTCTTCGAAAGCTTAGCCTTACGAGCAGCCTTGATAGTAATTTGAACCAAGTACTCAGCCTCCAACTCTGAGAGGCTCTTCACATCTAGAAGCTCGTTGGCAGAAAGGAGCCACTTGCAACTGAGGAAAGTAAGCAACGGTTTACGCTTAGATGAAGGAAGAGCGAAATAGGCTCCAGTACAGCCCATCATAGTCCAAAGCCATGCTCGGACGTCGTCAATAAGACCCCCCTCGATCCTTAAGCCCCGGCTAGAATTCCCAACATATAGTTGGTCGTAACCGAACTGGCGAGCAAAACAGCACGGAAGATAAGGCTCTATATGGCAATGACCCTTTACCCGAAGGACAAGATATCTAACACGGATGTTCACCAACCAACGGAAGCAACCAGTGTCAAGAGAAGTCCGATCGGCCCCTGATTTCTCCTCATCAATCAACATGTCGTCATAACGGCCCGAGAAGTGAGGAAAACACTTGAAGAACTCCTAGCTCTTACGAACTTGAAGCTCTCACTGTACATCAGTGAATGTCTTCCCAAACCACTTTCTCCTCTCTAACAGCTGCACAAAAGGAACGGAGGCACCAACAGTACTAGGCACCGACATCAAATCAGGACGGTGAAGTACGAGCCACGCCATCAAGTATGTATACGGGAGCTCAACCTTTACAGAAAGAAGTTCGGTCGACGGTTCAGAACCCACATGTGTAAGACCATCAACCAAATACCTAAGCCCACAATGAATGCCAACAACCATCGCCGAAATCAGGGAAAGCTCCTTCCCGTGAGCTAACTGAATGGCGGGGAGGAGAACCTCAATAGGTAAAGCGTCAGAAAACTAATATGGAATGACGCACTTCTTCAACCAGAAGGCGAGATAGCCCGCCAGCAGAGTCCTGGGCCGAATCGACTTCTGGGCGTGACAAAGGAATGTTCGAAACTTGGTCCCCGTAGGAAAAGCTCCCTCAGCGCCAGCGGTAGTAAAGGAACAAGCTTCGGCCCTCTCAAGTAAATCATTAATGGCAGAAGGTGTCAAAAGGGCCAACTCACAAATAGCCTCGCCCAAACTGCTCTCCAAATGTTGGAAAAAATAATCAACGAACTGCTTCAGACTGATCTGCCTCTTCCTCTTCGCCAGAGGACTCTCTTTGATTAGAGATGTATGATAATGACACGTAAGGTCCCAAAGCGTGTCGTACATACCAGAAGAATCTTTCTTCAGCCACTCTAACTACAGGTTTGAGGGGAAGTACTCCTGATATGGATGGTCCCCCATCGGACGACCAGAAACTTTGTGCATCTCATGCAGGGTTAACCCCAACTCTCCACTGCAAGTCAAGAAAGTGTTACTGTCAGGGATATATGTTAGAGTCTTATGCAAATCTAATCCTGATTAAATTCTAATTAAAAATAAGTTGATCAATTTGTTCTTGCAGGAATGATATAAGATGGATATGAGCAAGAAAGATAAGAATAAGTACAAATGAAATATACGCTAAGAAAAGACAAACACAAAATAAGTTTACGAGGTTCGGTCCCCACGACCTACGTCCCCGCTCCTCACCTCGAGGAGATATCCACTATCACAATCCGGTTTGGAAGCCGGAACTTCTACAACTCGGTTTACAAGATCACCGAAAACTCTCACACTACACAAACACTATGCAATCACACTTTACACACTAAGTGTAGGAACCTAGCCCGTGTCCTCCTCCTCAAGTGCTCGGATGCAACCTCTCCCTAGGTTAGTCAACCGACGCCACTCCTATTGGATTCGACCCCATCTTTTGCCTCACACTTCTCTCGGTGTATAAGTGTATTACAAGTGAAACTCACAAATAAAGATTAAATACAATGGTTTGTTCTCAAATAACAAGTGAGAACACAATGAAGCTCACACTCACTAAATCACACCCCATAACCCACACTATATAGTATGAAGATATTAAGCTCAATATGTGTGTGTGATAACAGTGAATGAAAAATAATACAACTCAATAAATATAGCTAAGATATGAAAATTAAGTAGAAAGCTATATGTAAAGATGAGTTAGAGAAAACTTCTCCATAGACAAGAAGAACAGTGGATGATGAGATTAAAAATCCTCTTCTTGTAGTAGGAAAACTTCTTTTGAAAACAGACTGATGAAATCAGCTTAAACAGCTCTTTTAAACACACTTAAGATTTTGTTAAACACAAAGCTTAGATATCTGAAAGAGAGTAGCAATGGGGTTGTATGTTGAAAAAAATTGCAATAAAGAGAATGAAAGAAACTTGACTTGTATTCCTTCGATCCCGGTTATAATTTGATTACAAAAGAGAGGAGAACAAATTTGATTCTCCCCTTTGTTTAAAGCTGGGTTCTTCACGGTAGCGATGGAGTGCCTCCTTCGAATGCTTGCATCGAATTTGCTCTCTGTTGACGATCTGACCGTCTTTTATCTCGTGGGAACAATGAACTTCTGTTGAAAGTTTGATAAATAACTCTTAAAGAGTTTTAAGAATTCAGAACGAGTTAGAACTCTGTAACCAGAGTTGTTAGAACCGAAAATTCGGTTAGTGACCAAGCAAATTTTCTGTTGCTGAAGGATTCCTTTTGATTCGACCCTCTGAATCTGGATTAAATCTTCTGTTTTGAAGAATTTACTTCTGCTATATCCAGAGAAAATCCCAAGCTCCTTATCTCCTTCAGCGGTTTAGATGCAGAAAATCCAACCCTCTTTCTGTTGGGTTTGTTGAGGTTTTTATAGGTGGATAAGAGGCTGTAACTGCCCTCTAAATCCGCTCCTAAGTGGGCGTGATTTCCTCAGATTGTGGGAAAACGGTTCTGAAACCGTTCGACTCGTATTTGAATGAGTCAAACGCCCAATTCGGCGTTCAGAACCCTAACCTCGCGTCTTGGAATTAAGACGTGAGGTTGGGTGTTGACTGAACATCAAAAACGCGAGGGCCGCTCGCGTTCGGCTTGTTGTAGCTTGGAAACGCGGGGGTCGCCTGCATTTCTAGAATTGTAACGCGGGGATGAATTCCGTGTTTTTAGAAGGGGTTAGTTGATTTGTAACCTCTCCTACAGAGTGTTGCAAGGACCATTGTTCAGTAATCCTAGCTTTAGCTGTTGTGGGGTGTGAAAGTCGTCGGATTGTAACTTTCACTGTAGATTGTGAAGACTGCTGAATAGAGTTTTCATCAGTTGTCGGAAGTGTCGTTGATTTGTAACTCTTCTCGCTCTATGTGAAAAGTTCTCCATTTGCAGCTTTCGTTTGTTGGCATGGAAACTATCTGATCGTAGCTTTTCATTGTTGGAGCTTGATGGGGATCAGCTATCTATTGTGACTTTTAGACAATCTACACGAATATTTGCCCACAGCTCTCTACCAAGTAACTCACCAACTGAGTCCAACCTTTTATTTCTGAAATCATTATATTGCTCATCAGCACTTCTAATAGTTGCTAATATAATATTAGTCATGTTGTTGTCGTAGCCATCAACATCAATCATCTCAGATATGAGGCTGTGTAGAGCCGCGGATGCAGTGATTTGGAAATTACTTGTGTTTCGATTGTAAGGACGAATTCTTCTTCTTGATTTGAAGGAATCATTGCCTTGTAATCTCTTCTCGATCCATAGGAAAACCCCTTGAAAATCGTTTGATTGTAACTTTCATTGTTGGGGATCAGCTATCCATTGCGATTTTTAGACAGCCTACAGGGTATTTATACCTACTCAAAATATCAGCAAAAACAAACTTGAAATGATCAAAAAGCCCCCAGAGAACCATTGTAAAAATAGTCGTTAAAAAATGAATGATGAGAACGGCGGTCGACCGTGGAAATCTCGCGGTCGACCGCGAGGCACAAAAATTCAAAGAACAAGGTTTTAAGGCTGGCGGTCGACCGCGACGGTCGACTGTGAAAGTCTCTAGATGAATCACGGTCGACCATCACGGTAGATCGCGGGCATATAAAATCCATACTTGATAATCTGTACATGACGGTCGACCGTGGCGGTCGACCGCAAACTGACACAGTCTGAGAAACCTGTTTTTGGTCGATTTTGAAAATACTTTAAAAATAGCAAATCAATTCCAAAAATAATAAAACTTTTGGAAAAGTTTCTAAATGATAAAATGAACATGTTAGAAAAAGAATTTTTGGAAAAATAATTTTTGTTTGCAAAAACACACTGTTTTTGAAAAGTGTTCGTAAAACCTGTATTTGAAGACATCGCAAACCTGGTTGTTGTAATGTTGAAATTGTGTTATCCCAAACCAGGCAACGTAACTTTTGAGTCTTCAATGACCGTGAGCTTGGTCAAACAAGCTAAATCCCAAGTTATCGTCAGACTCATCGACAGGCTTGTCCTTCTTCTCTACTTCCTTAGAGGCAGGAGCAGCGGCGTTCTTAGCAACTGCAACAGGAACAACAACAACAGCAAGGACGTTCTTGTGGGTATTGACGAACATGTGATGCGCAATTTATCTCCTTTCTTGATCAGCTCAACTAAGATGATGATTTCAGCGATATCATCATTACCCTTTGTTGGGATGTTAAGCCGCTTAGAAGAATGTGTGACGCATCGGATTAAGTTAGATGACTTTAATGTTGTTGATTGTGATCTATCTGTACTCATCCAATAGACTCCTCAGCGGAGTCGCCAGTTTCTTCTCGGCTTTGGTCACCTTGATGATCGCTGTTAGCTCTTCTTTTATTTATTTGAGGCTCTGTTGTGGCCTTGGTAGTCAAGAAGCTGCTATTATAGCGGTCCAAATGCGTAGATAACTTCTGCATTTAAAGATTAGAACGCGTGGGTGAAGTACGTGTTTTGAGAATTTGAACCAACTCGAACGCTAGAATCGAGTTTGGGCGGGATTCTTAGCCTAGAATCCCGTCTGTTTCGATTTGACAGCTCATAGCTGTCTATAAATAGACCGCTAGGGGTCAAATCAAGAGTCCTTCGACTCTTCTTGAAACTTTAACGAAAATTTTCGTTCTCATCTCCGGCGAGCACTATTCATCTTTTCCTCTGACTAAACTCCATGGCACCCAAGAAGAAGGCGGTCTCTCGTTCCTCCAAATTCGACGTCACCGTCGCTCAGGGGTCTGTGCCATCGGCGTCGGCCGGTGGCACTGCGGCTCAGGCAGGCATGCCGCCCCAACTTCCTTTGATCGGTGGTGAGTACGACCTCTGTGGTCATTAAACTTACTGCGGCAAGTTTTGATCTTTGGATCAACAAGGAAACTCGTTTCAATAACGTGGGGCTGGACTCTGTCGTTTAGTATTTTCGACGAGGGGTTCGACCTCCGCGTCTTAGATTTTTGACGCGAGGTTTGACCTACACGTCTGAAATTTTTCAACGCGAGGCTCGAACTCCGCATCTGAGATTTTTGACGTGAGGCTCGACCCACGCGTCTGAGATTTTCAACGTGAGGTTTGACCTCCGCGTCTTAGATTTGTCTTTGCGTTGTCTAACCTTTTTCTTTGTTTTGCAGTGCGTCGAGGTTTGACCTCCGCGTCTTAGATTTGTCTTTGCGTTGTCTAACCTTTTTCTTTGTTTTGCAGTGCGTCATACTAGCGAGCCTCTCCCTTAACCTTTTTCTTTGTTTTGCAGTGCGTCATACTAGCGAGCCTCTCCCTTTTCGCCATCATTTTGGGCACAAAGGTGGTGTGGATCTGAATATGACATTCAACCTGCGCCGAGAACTCCTAGTTTTCCGAATTACGGAGAAGAGCCATGTGGAACTAATCACCCAGGCTTCTCCTGAAACCCTTAGGATATTGGTTACGGACGCTCGACTTGAGAACCTGAGCCGTAAACCCATAGTCAAACCTAGATTCCTCTTCGGGGATTTTGTTGACTTCGAGGCGGGCATTGCTTATGATGGGGATTACAAGTGGCTGCGGAAAGTTGGAGAACATAACCTTTTCTTGCCTAATATGGAGAGGATGTTCCCCATATCCTATTTTCAGTGTGCTTCCATCCCTAGGCGCATGGATTGGAACCTTGTTAAGGATCAGGATGGAGTTGTTCTCAGAGCTCTGACCTTTCAAGGGGTTCGCACAGTTGGTTACAACAGATAGGTGACGGCCTTACGGCCAGGCCTATTCGCTAAGGAGTACCCCGTCGGCGAAGTGGCCAGTCCGGCGAACACCTTTGTCAAGAAGTTTATGGCAAAGAAAGGGGAATTTCCTACGCAAGGATTTAGAACTCCTGGATGGGTTCATTCTCCGGTGACAGGGTGGTGGACCCGAATGACCAAGTTTGTTTTGGAGGAGTTGTATACACCCCTTACCCAAGCTGACCTGAAGATTCTGGTGATGGCCACCAAATACGGGATCATCCAGAGCCACTATCACTTCTTCTCTATGCGGAGTATTTATTTCAGAATCTGACCAATAAAGGAACTTCGGTGGCCAGATTGTCTGCAAGCATTCTGGAGGAGGTCTAAGCCCGAATTGATGATGCTACCTCCCATTACACTAACGAGGCCAAGGAAGATGTTTTCCCGTCTTATACAGAGTTTGAAAGCTTTCACTATCAAGCTCTGATTCTAATTTCTGACACGGTGCTATTGGCTGGATTCTTGATGCTGTGGCTCAAGCGTTGCGTCATTCCTACCAGACCAATTGATGCTCTTGCTGTTGAGGTGATCTACCCAGCTGTTCTTTTGGCGCATGGGAGGCCTGTGAGCCTCCTTACTGCTATGGTGGGTTGCTTGCAGAATGGACTGCGTGAGTTGGCTCTGGATTTCACTGATGTTACATAGGTTGAGTCTGGGGGTAACAAGGCTTTCAAAACTCCCAACCCCAGGGTGCCATTGTCTTATACCTATTTAATGGCTTGGTATGTGCTTCACTGCCCTCCCCTAATGAGTGCAGCCTCTCCCCCAGGAGACTCATTTACCCCATTTGTGCAACGACTAGAATCTGCAAAATGGGAGGGAGGTTATATGGTTAGGATTCGCCAAATCTTGTCGCGAGACACCCACTACCATATCTTCCATTGTTTCCCTGATTTTGAAGGCGGCGTCTATGGAGCAGAGTATCAGGACGTAGCGGGTCCTAACGGATTCACCCAACTGAGCGGGGGTGTTTTCCATTGGCTTCTCTCTATCAGGCCAGGCTACCTGATCTTCAGGCAAGGTGATAAGTGTTTCCTCGAACCTTACCAACCCTATAGGTTTGCCCGCCAATTTGGGTATGATCAGTTGTACGTTGGGAACCCTCGACCTCAACTCTCAGTTGTGAGTAACTTGTATGAAGGGGCCAGGGCTTGGTACTATTCTGTGGCAGGTTGTACCAGAGTAATCTTCAGGCTTCCCCACAAAACACCCAACTCCTACACTTCCATGAGCTTCTGCAACTGGTATTTTGCCGCTTCCCAAACTCCTAATTACAACTTGAATACATCTTGCCTAAAAGACATCAGGCATATGTATGCTTTGAGAAGGGGGTCAAAGACATCCCGCTTGAGAGGGATTGAAGAATTTCTTTCCGTTGAGAATCAGCCTGCTGGGCAGGAAAAGGAACACGGAGTTGAGCTTGTTCCAGGGGAAGAACAACGAGTGGTTGATTCTCCCACAACCAGAGCAGCTGGGAAGAGAAAACTCTCAGCGGATGAAGCTGGCCAATACGATAAGCAGACCCGTCGGAAGTTGATGGTCAGGTCTCCTCCCCCTGAAGGTCAGCAGAAACCAAAGTTGATGGCTGATGCTATTAGGGCTGCTGAAGATGAAGAGCAACATGAATCTTCAGTTGCAGGCTTACCACATAGAACTGGACTCCGTTCTCATGGCCCGGCCCTATCGAGCGAAGCTTCTTCTTACCATCCCTCCAGGGACGAAGAGGGTGAATTAATGGCTACAGATGCAGAATCTACTCCGGCAGCAGACCCTCCCAGGGCTCCAGTGTTAGAATCCCAGGGCCATGAAGAGAATCCATCCCCTCCTCCTTCAGTATTAATGTCACAAGCTGGCGGTTTAAGTCCTAGTCCGACAACGGGACTTATGACTAAACCGACTGCTAGCGTAAATCTTCCTGAATCTTCAGCTATACGGGATGATGAGGAACGAATAGATTATGAAGGCTCCTCGATTGGTGATGCAGCTGACGAAGATAGAGATGATGAGGATGCTGACGTCGGCAACATGCCAGGTAATGATGTAGAGGATGAAAGGCATAATTCTATGGATGACATAACCATTTTTGATGATGCTCCCAAGGCCCCATCTGATAAAGCATCTGGTTATACTCCTTTTTATCTCACCGGTAAGCCGGGTTTGTTTCAAATTCTTCCACATGCTTTTTCCACGTTCCGACCTTTTTTCCATGCAGGTTCACCTCCTCCCGAGACTACTATTGTTACTCCTTCGGAGCAAGATTCTGCGCAGGTGTCGGCCCCTCTACAAGAGCAACATTTACCTGGCTCACCTACGGCAACTGCTTCACCTGCAGCATTGCCTGAAACTACTGCCACGACTCCTCCTCCGAAACATCAGCTCGTGCTGGTGTCAGCTCCTTTGCAGGAGCAAATTTTGCGTGACTCCTCTGCGGGGGATGCTTCACCGAAAGCATTAATGAAGATCTCATTCACTCCCACAGAGGCTGGGCCAAGCTCATCTCAGGCGAAGGCATTGATGGCTTTGACCTCAAGTCCTTCGCAACTGAACATTTCAATTGCTTCTACAGCTTCGGCACCCGGATCGCCTGCTAGTCATCATCTTGACGCACCAATCTCAGTAGCTAGAGGGGTGTCTTCGGCTTCGGTTTCTATTCTCGCTGACGCACCTGAATTCCTTCAAATCTCTCTAGTATATCTAAACAGCCTTGCAAAAACGGTAGTTGAGTACATGGTGAATGGTCGGGGAACTTTGAACTCCTTCCGACCTCTTCTGGAGGCAGGCTTAAATGGAGTCAGGAGCGTGGGCAACACTCAGTGGTTCGAACGCTGTTCAGAGGTTATTCTCCGTTTGGAAGAACAATTACAACGCTTCGAGGCATTGGACCGTAAAGAACTTCAGCCACAAATTATGTTAACTCTGGCTAGTCTTCAGGTTGCAGAAGTGGCTCGCCGAGAAGCAATAGAGCGGGACTTAGCTGAAAGAGAGCGTCAGATCACGGAGCTTCGCGAGCGTAATATTCAGAAGCGAGAGGAGTTAGAACGCTCAACTGCTTCTATGAATTTGCTTCGTGACAGGCTTGTTGAAGCTGAGGCCGAAGTTCTACGACTAAAGGCTGAACTTTCTCGTGAAGAAAACATTGTCAATATCCTTAGCACCCAGAATGCAAATGGTACTTTGGAGTATCATACACAGGCTCGAGCCCTGGAACATGCCAGGAAGGAAGTGGCAACCCTTATCATACCAAGTGAGGATGAACTCCGGGCAAAGGTTGAAGCTATGGTGCGAGCTAATCATGAGGAGGAATTAGCTGAAGTCAATACTCAACTCATCTCTTTTGATTTGATGCGTGAGTGAATTTTGTCTTTGTAATGTTCTTTTGACAAGAACAAGTTTGTTTTGTATCACTTTCTTTTAGCTCTTGAATAAAAAGTAATATTGGTCCCTCACTGTTTCTTGCATTTGTCATGTTCTGATTCTAAGTAACAAATCACGAGAAACGCCCGAGGTGTATTCATGACATAGCATAGATTTCCACAATAGCTCTGCCTTAGAAAATTCTCTTTACTATCGTTTAGGATAATTTTAGAAAATTCCAAACTGTTAGGGATAAATGTTTGATTATTCTCCCAGAACAGAGCTAAAGAGTAGAATTATTCCTGTGTTATTTTGGCTTTAAACACTGAAAGAAGTCTATGAGCGCCAGAGGTGTAATTTTAACTTAGTGTGAAAAATATTGCGATCATGGCAATTTTGAGGACCTATCGTTCCATTGGGAGAATCGATAAGTTGATTTTGTCAGAGGTGTAATTTTAACGTGACAGGAGAGAGATATTGCGATCGGAGCAATTTTAAGGACTTATCGTTTCATTGGGAGAATCGATAAGTTGATTTTGTCAGAGGTGTAATTTTAACGTGACAGGAGAGAGATATTGCGATCGGAGCAATTTTGAGGACTTATTGCTCTGTTGAGGAGAGTCAATAAGTTGATTTTTTGTGAGAGGTGTGATTTTAACGTGACAGGAGAAATATATTGCGATCGGAGCAATTTTGAGGACTTATTGCTCTGTTGAGGAGAGTCAATAAGTTGATTTTTTGTCAGAGGTGTAATTTTAACGTGACAGGAGAAATATTGCGATTGGAGCAATTTTGAGGACTTATCGCACAAAAGAGAGGAGAATGAATTTGATTCTCCCCTTTGTTTAAAGCTGGGTTCTTCACGGTAGCGATGGAGTGCCTCCTTCGAATGCTTGCGTCGAATTTGCTCTCCGTTGACGATCTGACCGTCTTTTATCTCGTGGGAATAATGAACTTCTGTTGAAAGTTTGATAAATAACTCTTAAAGAGTTTTAAGAACTCAGAACGAGTTAGAACTCTGTAACCAGAGTTGTTAGAACTGAAAATTCGGTTAGTGACCAAGCAAATTTTCTGTTGCTGAAGGATTCCTTTTGATTCGACCCTATGAATCTGGATTAAATCTTCTGTTTCGAAGAATTTACTTCTGCTATATCTAGAGAAAATCCCAAGCTCCTTATCTCCTTCGGCGATTTAGATGCTGAAAATCCAACCCTCTTTCTGTTGGGTTTGTTGAGGTTTTTATAGGTGGATAAGAGGCTGTAACTGCCCTCTAAATCCGCTCCTAAGTGGGCGTGATTTCCTCAGATCGTGGGAAAACGGTTCTGAAACCGTTTGACTCGTATTTGAATGAGTCAAACGCCCAATTCGGCGTTCAGAACCCTAACCTCGCGTCTTGGAATTGAGACGCGAGGTTGGGTGTTGACTGAACATCAAAAACGTGAGGGCCGCTCGCGTTCGGCTTGTTGTAGCTTGGAAACACGGGGGTTGCCTGCATTTCCAGAATTGTAACGCGGGGATGAATTCCGCGTTTTTAGAAGGGGTTAGTTGATTTGTAACCTCTCCCACAGAGCGTTACAAGGACCGTTGTTCAGTAATCCTAGCTTTAGCTGTTGTGGGGTATGAAAGTCGTCGGATTGTAACTTTCACTGTAGATTGTGAAGACTGCTGAATAGAGTTTTCATCAGTTATCGGAAGTGTCGTTGATTTGTAACTCTTCTCGCTCTATGTGAAAAGTCCTCCATTTGTAGCTTTCGTTTGTTGGCATGGAAACTATCTGATCGTAGCTTTTCATTATTAGAGCTTGATGGGGATCAACTATCCATTGTGACTTTTAGACAGTCTACACGAATATTTACCAACAGCTCTCTACCAAGCAACTTACCAACTGAGTCCAACCTTTTATTTCTGAAATAATTATACTGCTCATCAGCACTTCTAATAGTTCTAATATAATATTAGTCATGTTGTTGTCGCAGCCATCAAGATCAATCATCTCAGATATGAGGCTGTGTAGAGCCGCGGATGCAGTGATTTGGAAATTACTTGTGTTTCAATTGTAAGGACGAATTCTTCTTCTTGATTTGAAGGAATCATTGCCTTGTAATCTCTTCTCGATCCATAGGAAAACCCCTTGAAAGTCGTTTGATTGTAACTTTCATTGTTGGGGATCAGCTATCCATTGTGATTTTTAGACAGCCTACAGGGGTATTTATACCTACTCAAAATATCAGCAAAAACAAACTTGAAATGATCAAAAAGCCCCCAGAGAACCGTTGTAAAAATAGTCTTTAAAAAATCAATGATGAGAACGGCGGTCGACCGTGGAAATCTCGCGGTCGACCGCGAGGCACAAAAATTCAAAGAACAAGGTTTTAAGGCTGGCGGTCGACCGTGGCGGTCGACTATGAAAGTCTCTAGATGAATCACGGTCGACCGTCACGGTCGATCGCGGGCATATAAAATCCAGACTTAACAATCTGTACATGGCGGTCAACCGTGACGGTCGACCGCAAACTGGCACAGTCTGAGAAACCTGTTTTTGGTCGATTTTGAAAATACTTTAAAAATAGCAAATCAATTCCAAAAATAATAAAACTTTGGGAAAAGTTTCTAAATGATAAATGAACATGTTAGAAAAGAATTTTTGGAAAAATAATTTTCGTTTGCAAAAACACACTGTTTTTGAAAAGTGTTTGTAAAACCTGTATTTTACGAATATGAAAATTTTGATATGACTTATAAACATGTAAATATATCTCATGCATATATTATATGTATATAATGAAGTATGAATGAGCTGTAAACATGAGATAAAAGATATTGTTATATGTATATAATGAAGTATGAATGAGCTGTAAACATGAGATAAAAGATATTGTAACGACGTTTGATAAAAAATTATTTATATGATAGAAAACGTCAAAAATCGTGTTAGGTGTACATATATTGAGCTTAAATATAAACATACAATATATGTAAGTAAACTACTCTTATACCTAGGTAACTTCACACATATGAACTTGAATCTTTAACGCTTGATTTTCCTGTGTTGAAATACCTGTAAAGAGAAACATAAAAACAAAACTAGAGAATATATTAGCGAGAAATTGTTTGACAAATCATCATCAAAACTATAGGGTCAACAATATATGTCTCCAATAACGCTAGGAAATGATGACTGCTGACCAGGAATCAAAACATGGTGGCTCGTATGGGCGCATACAACCCACTGCATTTCAGATCACTCTCCCAACGTCCTAAGACGTAACTGGTCATACGAGTCCACCACTTTCTGGGTGGCGAATAGGCCCAACCAAAACATCTGAACTCTGTCGGAGGTAACTTCCTCCCCAGCTTGGCCAGACGATTCCTCACGGTAGGGGCGGCTACTAACAC
This sequence comes from Asparagus officinalis, assembly GCF_001876935.1. NCBI lineage: Eukaryota > Viridiplantae > Streptophyta > Magnoliopsida > Asparagales > Asparagaceae > Asparagus > Asparagus officinalis. The sequence goes on from NC_033797.1 coordinate 76,756,777, forward strand.
CTCGTCCGGTGGTGCGGTATCAAGGCACAGAATCCTCGGTCAAAGGCCACGAATATAGTTATATCCATCAGAACCTGGGGTCTTATGATGGGAAATAAATCCACAGTGAACTTGGTCATGATCATCTGTAAGATTCCAGGACATCTGTCGCTGCACGGCCTACGTCTCCAAATGAGCGAGAGAATGTTGACGGGGAATGGAAGGGATGTACAAAAGGAGTCCTCCATCATTATGCAACCAGTGCTCGTTTCCAAGAATTAGCTTGGCCGGATCCTCAATATGGTCTCCAAATAAATAATCAGGCTTCTCTAAAGCCTGAATGGAAATAGAGTCATTAGTGAGGGTGGCATCGGTAATCAGTTGGCACAGTGTACAGCGGCCCCTATCTCGTATCAAGTGACAGAACTCCTCGGAACGACTCTCACCAAACTGAGGGGTCGGACCGATCACCTGCCTATCGATAATAGAAGCAAAACTCTCTCTACTGCAACTGCTAGTAGCATAGGGAGGAAGGTTGTCTGCAGGGAATTCAACTGCAACAAAACAAACATCGAATCAGAAAATTATTCATAAATTATTTATGGATTGAACTCATCTTATAGGCTAGCGAGATAAAGTCGCTCATTGAATGATTGGCGAGATGATTCTGAGTGTCCTACACAGGAGGAGCGGTATGCATCATCACGTAAAGAACGCGGTAATGTACCCCGACCGACGCAGTGTAATACAACACGAAATCGCCCTAATATGCCGGAAGACGTGAATCGGCCAAGTAAAACACGTCTTTTGAAACCTTGATCCCCGTGAAGGACGATGTTGGTTCTTCCTGAATAACCCGCGAAGGGGCCAAACGAGGGCATGATAGAACCATAAGTCATCCCAAAACCTTGATCTCCTCGAAGGAGGACGTCGATTCTTCCCGAATGACCCGCGAAGGGGCCAAACAAGAGCATGATAAGACCACAAGTCATCCCGAAACCTCAATCCCCACGAAGGAGGACGTCGGTTCTTCCCGAATGACCCGCGAAGCGGCTAAACGAGGGCATGATAGAACCACAAGTCATCCTAAAACCTCGATCCCCGTGAAAGAGGACGTAGGTTCTTCCCGAATGACTCGCGAAGGGGTCAAACGAGGATACAGAAAGCATAAAAGCTTACCCTCGTAAGAGGACACTACGAGAGCCTCTCTCTCACTCTACTGAGAAGATGAGCGACTCCTATGAAATCGTGGTCGGCGCAGAGACATGGTTAACCTACAATGAAAGTCAACGGATAAGGTACAATCATAAATCCAAAAACCCAAAAATTAAAAGGGAAATTAGGAACATTGACTAAAATCTTATAAACAAAATAGGTTAACGTCGGACGATCCGAAACCCTAGGTTAACGACGATCAATGCATAACCCTAGGTCAACACCAGTCAACGCGTTGCAATAAAAAGTCAACACCAGGTGATCCGAAACCCTAGGTTAACGCCGGTCAATCCGTAACCCTAGGTTAACGCCGGTCAACACATAACCCTAGGTCAACGCCAGTCAACGCGTTGCAATAAAAAGTCAACGTGAGGCGATCCAAAACCCTAGGTTAACACCGGTCAACGTGTAACCCTAGGTCAATGCAGGTCAACCCGTTGCAATGAAAAGTCAACATCGGCGATCCGAAACCCTAGATTAACGCCGGTCAACGCGTAACCCTATGTCCACGCCAGTCAACGCGTTGTAATAAAAAGTCAACGTCGGGTGATATGAAACCCTAAGTTAACACCGGTCAACGCGTAACCCTAGTGTAGGCGTCAAAAAATGCTTACAGACATTCAAACACCACTCAAGACGACATAGAAGAACAATATACACGTCATCAAGCAACATATGGCGGCGCGGCAGGACATGGTGCCGCGGCTAAGGCGCGGCAGACCAAGGTGCCGCGGCTAAGAAGGTCGTGGGAGAACTGTTTCAAACACGTATGAACGTGGGTGTAACTGCCCCTTTAGCCGCGGCAGTGTCGACTGTCGCGCTCTTTGGCCGCGACAGTGTCGACTGTCGCGCCCTTTAGCCGCGACAGCATCAGCTGCCGCGCCTAAAGAGACAGTTATTGACCAGCTATTTCTTCAGTTATCGTCTAAGGAGGCTATAAATACCCCCCTATGGTCATCATGGACAGGGGCTGAGCATTTTCCAGAGAGATTAGAGCAGAGAGCCTTGAGTTTTGGTGAATTAGAGCAAGAGAGAGAGTCTTCCTTCTTCACAAACATCCTCAAGAAGCTTCTAGCGAGTCCTAGAGATCTAAGCTCAGACTTGATCTTTGGAAGAGTGAACATCTTACATCGATAAGATATTCGCTTCAAATTCTTACTTCGATAAACGAAGGAAGAATCATTAAACCCCTCACGGTTCAATCAGAATCTGTGATTTGGTGGTCCACGAGTCAAAGCGCTCCCGGCACAGGCAAAGATCCCACGCAAGCAGCGATCCAAACAACGATCCTGCGTTTGTTTCTCAAGAGTTGTAATTTTCCTTTTGTTGTGTAAAAGAAGTCTTATAAAAAGACTATCTCTTTTGAATTTGTTGTAATCGACCGAAGATATAATGAATTCCATAACAAAACCAACTTTTGACGCAAACAAGCTGGCGACCACAGTGGGAGCCAACGGTCTCGCTGCCGAGACCGTCGTGTCGCAGCCAATCATCAAGATCCCGGTTGAATCCATGGTCGAATACGAATTCGACCAAACCAAATTTGAGGAATATCTCTCATCATCCTCTTCAAGATCTTCATTGTCTCGCAAGTATAAGAGGATCTCACAATTGAGGAAGACTTACATGCCAAAGAAGGCACAAAATGAAGACTCTCTCCGGATTGTTGCTAAGGATTTTACTCGCAACACCTCTGCTCACAATGACTCTTATCTAGTTAAAGAGTCATCGAATCAAAGCCCGCCGGCATTGACGAAAAGAGCTCGTCAGAGACAACGCCAACGCCGTGCTCGCCAAATAGTTAAGGCATTTGAACAAACCGACGGAGTTCGTTATTATGCGGACTTAGAGTCGAGGAAACAACAAGTGGTTTGTTCAACGCAACGACAAACTACTCACGTTTCTGCACAATTCACGACGGAGGAATGGACACTCGTCAGAAGGGCTCGTTCGACCCTCAAAGAACGTATACAAAAACGTCGTGCAAACGCTGCTCATGCCCGTGCTCTTTTACAACAAAGACAAGAAGGGAAGAAGGAAACAGTGTTTAAGGAAGCACCAAAGAATCACAGAGTATGGATCTACAAATCCAAACTCGTACTAAAATCGGATTTGCATAATCCAACCTGTGACCGCGGCAGTCTTCACTGTCGCGGCAAATCCTTCAACCGCGGCAGATTCCACTGCCGCGGCACGTCTTGCGACCGCGACGATCTTCCCTGCCGCGGTCAAAGAAAAGCTCCAAAGAGTTTTCCTTCAGCCCCATCAACGTCCATTCCTGATCCGTCTACTACAATCATAAATGTTCCATCACCAGGGAAACCACGGTTCAGTCCTGACCTGTCAATATCCAAGATCACGATGGCGGATCGCCTCAGTCCCTTATCTGACGATCAAGCTCCAGTTAAAGAACGCTTGGGTCCAGTGAACGAATCCCAGGAGCCCGTTAAGACACCGCATCCGCAAAGGGGTGGAAACAAAAATAAATTGTCCTGAGAATGCCAACAAGGTCTTACGCCCCCAGAAGAAGACGCATTCACCAAATGATATCGTCATACCTGAGGGGTCATGCCAACAGACGATACGATTTTTTGACAATCATACCGATGAATCGTATTATCAAGTTAGGGTTGTGAATAATTTCCGAAAGAGAGTTATTCGAGAGATAAACTCTCGTTGTTCCTGTGCGCGACTCGTTAAAGCAGCATTATCAGAATGTGACTGTTTCAAACGAGAAGCCATCCCACGAAGAGTCTTTGTATTGTCGACCAAAGCCTAAGCCGAGACCGAGACAGTTCCGCAAAAGAAAATCAGCTACCCAAGATGATGAATTCTCTGAAGTCACCACCAACGTGGCTGATAAAAGAAAGTCTAAACGGCATTCAAGTGACTCAAATCCTGACTTTTCCCCGAGAGGAAGAGTCAATCCAAGAATTGCTCAAAGGATGTCTCGACTCCAATTAGGAGCCATCAGACGCAGAGACTACAAAAGAATGCAAGAAGGAATGTCCTCGGAGGATGAATTCTCAGACACTTGTTCTGCAATCGCTTCTGATGATACAACGTCTAGTACGGGACAAACCAGAGAAATACTCACAATCACCTCTGATCAATTTGCTCAAATGCTTCAAGAAGCTCTAGCGAAGCAACGTGAAGAAATCAGAGCTGAGATGAAGACAGAGATGGAGTTAGCTATTCAACAAATGAGAGAGTTGCTAACTCAACAACCTCAACCTCCTGAGTCCAGTCAGCGAGCTGAATCCAGCCGCCACACTCAGAATGTGGCAGATGATAGTGATCCAGAAGTGGATGAAGTCATCTTTGCTGATACATCTCCCAATAGCAATAACGCTGGGGGTGGTTTAACACACCCTCCCAATAATGATATTGGGGGTGGTTCAATAGCACCTCTCACTGGGGGTGGTTCAATTATCTTTACTCGACATCATTCAGAAAGAAATGGAGACGATGACGGGAAAATGCAAAAACTTGAAGACAAAATCAATGCTTTGATGACGGCTCAAGAAGTGAAGAGGACGGGTATTCCATGTCCCTATCCAAGAGAATGGGATTCAATACCGTATCCGACAAAGTTCAATCTGATTAACTTCACACCGTTTGAGGGGAAGAGTTCGCCGATTCAGCACTTGATTTATTTCAAGTCTCATTTGAGCATGATCTCTGGAAACGAGGCTTTAATGGTCCGGTCATTCGTTGGCACCCTTCGCGGGTCGGCCTTCGATTGGTACCGACGGCTCAAGCCAGGGAGCATTAATTGTTGGGATGACATGGAAAGTTTGTTCCTCAGCAACTTCTTCGATGATGACACCGAAGTGTCAATCGGAACCCTTTTGGATGAGAAGCAAAAAGACGAAGAGTCAGTTGACAATTTTGTCAAGCGCTTCCGTAACATGGCAATGAATTGCAGAGATCCTATTACAGAGGAGTTCATCCTGCAAACATGCCACAATAACCTCTCCATCGATGTCTTGGAAGCTCTGGGGGTTGAGCCGTCCAAAACTTGGAAAGATTTGAAAATGCGCGGTGAACAAGCTGAGCACTTTCTTAAAAGAAAGAAAGCTGAGAGAGGCCAACCGACGACATCTGCAATCACTGGGAACCCGACTCCCGATCCGAGGTTTCAAAAGGAGTATTCTTTCGAAGATGATGAAGCTCCAGCCATCTTGGAATACCTCCTCGCCAATGACAAAATCGAGCTACCACCTATTAAAGATCAGGATGGAGCTAAGAGGATTACGGATCCAAACTACTGTGCGTACCACAGAAGGGTTCTTCATCCCACTGAGATTTGTGGCGAAACAAGCCGATTAAAGACGACCCAACTCCAGTGGGTGCACGAGTATAAACTGTTTCCCCTCACTCCAAAGAGTATATGAGTATAAACTGCTTCTCGATTATCCAACTGAGTACAATGTTAAACCCGGTTTCGCAAAGAAAGCTGGGGGTGGATGATTTATATAACGGGGAGTTCCTGGAGAATCTTATATTCTTAAGGATAACCCGAACATGCGACTGAGGATAACGTACTCCTAATTACACCCAGTTTTATAAAGGAAGCTGGGGGTGGATAGTTCATGTAACGGGAAGTTCTCGAAAGAATGCTATATGTAATTTTCTTAGGGATAACCCGATCATTACAAACAAAGTGATAAACACTATATCCCCACGGTGATTTACGAATACTCTTTTGCTGAGGTGGGATTCGATCACTTCGTTGGATTAATCTTTCCTCATAAAATTCTCTCATGGTCAAACCTTTAAACAGTTAGGACCAAAGCCAAAATCCCCTCTCGATTCCTTCCATGAACGAGAGGTCCACAAATCGAATGATCAAACCTTTAAACAGTCAGAATCACCTCAAAACTCCCACTTGGTCAAACCACAACCAAAATCCCCTCTCGATTCCTTCCATGAACGAGAGGTCCACAAATTGAACGATCAAACCTTTAAACAGTTAGGATCGTCTCAAAACGACAGTTAAGATTATTCAAACCAATCCAGATTCTCTAAGTGGAGATACCACTTCGAGTTTCCTTTGCACCAGGAGATAGAATATAAAATTCTTCCTCTCCAACATCGGGTTCATCTCTACCAACAAACAAGAGACCAGGAGATAGAATATAAAATTCTTCCTCTCCAATTCCGGGTTCATCTCTACCAACAAACAAGAGACCAGGAGATAGAATATAAAATTCTTCCTCTCCATCATCGGGTTCATCTCTACCAACAAACAAGAGACCAGGAGATAGAATATAAAATTCTTCCTCTCCATCATCGGGTTCATCTCTACCAACAAACAAGAGACCAGGAGATAGAATATAAAATTCTTCCTCTCCGATTCTGGGTTTATCTCTACCAACAAACAAGAGACCAGGAGATAGAATATAAAATTCTTCCTCTCTAATTCTGGGTTCATCTCTACCAACAAACAAGAGACCAGGAGATAGAATATACAATTCTTCCTCTCCATCATCGGGTTCACCTCTACCAACAAAAAAGAGACTAAAATACTCCAATGGGTACACGAGTCTAAACTGTTTCCCTACCTTCAACAGGAAGTTTCTAGAGAATATTAATCTGAATATTCTTAAGGATAACCTGACGACCTCCCAACGGGTATATGAGGTTAAACTATGTGACAAAAGTCAAAGAAATACCAGCTTCGATTCAAGATCTCGATAACGGTCGAGCGATAAACGCAGTACCAAAAGAGTATTAGCTATTCTACAAAGAACTGAATAGGCTAAAAGATGAAGTAAAATCAGATTGAAGCCATTCACAAACCATTCTGCACAATTTCCTCAACAAAGCACTGGAGAAATTGCAGGAAAGCTTATCATATCCAAAGTATCCCAGACCCCTCTCAAAAAATGATGAGTCTGAATACTTTAGAGGGGTATCTGTTAGGCGTCAAAAAATGCTTAACAGACATTCAACACCACTCAAGACGACATAGAAGAACAATATACACGTCATCAAGAAAACATATGGCGGCGCGGCAGGACATGGCGCCGCTAAGGCGCGGCAGACCAAGGTGCCGCGGCTAAGGCGCGGCAGCCTATGGTGTCGCGGCTTAACCGCTGCAACCTATGGTGCCGCGGCAGTTAAAGCAGGATGCTACAGCAGTTATAATACAGTTATCTGATGATTATTTAAAGTCCACGTGGCGGAGTATCAGAAATAGAACGTGTGCTGATGTGGAAAAGCAGTTAAACCACGAAAAAGGTGGTTAAAGGTCGTGGGAGAACTGTTTCAAACACGTATGAACGTGGGTGTAACTGCCCCTTTAGCCGCGGCAGTGTCGACTGCCGCGCTCTTTGGCCGCGACAGTGTCGACTGTCGCGCCCTTTAGCCGCGACAGCATCAGCTGCCGCGCCTAAAGAGACAGTTATTGACCGGCTATTTCTTCAGTTATCGTCTAAGGAGGCTATAAATACCCCCCTATGGCCATCATTGACAGGGGCTGAGCATTTTCCAGAGAGATTAGAGCAGAGAGCCTTGAGTTTTGGTGAATTAGAGCAAGAGAGAGAGTCTTCCTTCTTCACAAACATCCTCAAGAAGCATCTAGCGAGTCCTAGAGATCTAAGCTCAGACTTGATCTTTGGAAGAGTGAACATCTTACATCGATAAGATATTCGTTTCAAATTCTTACTTCGATAAACGAAGGAAGAATCATTAAACCCCTCACGGTTCAATCAGAATCTGTGATTTGGTGGTCCACGAGTCAAAGCGCTCCCGGCACAGGCAAAGATCCCACGCAAGCAGCGATCCAAACAACGGTCCTGCGTTTGTTTCTCAAGAGTTATAATTTTCCTTTTGTTGTGTAAAAGAAGTCTTATAAAAAGACTATTTCTTTTGAATTTATTGTAATCGACCGAAGATATAATGAATTCCATGACAAAACCAACTTTTGACGCAAACACCTAGGTCAATGCCAGTCAACGCGTTGTAATGAAAAGTCAACGTCAGGCGATCGGAAACCCTAGCTTAACACCGGTCAACACGTAACCCTAGGTCAACGCCAGTCAACACGTTATAATGAAAAGTTAACGCCGGGTGATCCAAAATCCTAGGTTAACGCCGGTCAATGCGTAACCCTAGGTCAACGCCAGTCAACATGTTGCGATGAAAGTCAATGCAAGTTAATATGTATTATGACAGAGATAGTCATTTCTAAGTCAACTCGATGACATGAGCCAAAATCAACTCATCTGTTTTGATTCAAGACTTCGACGACGACCAGACGATAAACGTAGCACAAGGAGAACTTTAGCTATTCGTCGAAATATCGAATAGACTAAAAATCGAAGGAGTCAAGAATCAAAGCTAACTACAGGTCCTTTTACACCACTGAAGGTTGGACCGATCATATCCAAAGTATTTTAGGCTCATCTATAAAAAAAACGAGACTAAAACACTTTGGAGGGGGTATCTGTAGACATAAAAAATTTCCTATAGGTCCCCGTACACAGCTCGAGATAGAGAGAAGATGATGAACGTCGCTATTCGAGTCACAGAAGCTCATTTGATGATGACAAATGCATAAGGTGAGTCGATGGACTGTGTGAAGCAACGGAACTTCAGAATAACCAAACACGAACTAATCGAGAGTTGCGCGTCGCTTACAAAAGATGAAGCTTCCCTCAGGTCCCATTTACTCCACATGTGATTCAATCGTGGAAGCTCGTAGATCTCCTTGTCGGCTTTCCAACACACTTTGAATCACACAATTCCGAGTTCGGACAACGGAAATACGGCAGAAATGGACAGAACGCGTGAAACTACGTTCCGGGCCTCGCCTTGGTGTCTCGGCCATGGCCGAGACACCCACGAGTGTCTCGGTACACTCACAAGTGTCTCGGCCACGTCGAGACACCCACGGGTGTTCGTAGAGCCGAAAAACTGAATTTTGGCGGTTTTAAGCTGTTTTTCGATCGTTAACCTCCTGGAATTATTTTAATTGATCTGATATTATCCAAGAACGTGGTTAAGTGGTTACAACTGAAGATAAGATCGAATCGATCGTTCTTATCTGAGAACAGGGGTCCCTAAGCCTATAAATACAGCCCCAGGACCTTTATTTTTCCGGATCTGGAATTCTCGAGCGTTGGCGAAGCCCTGCTTAATTGGAGACTAAAGAGCCACAAATTTCAGAGAGGAGAAGGAGACTTCAGCGAATTCTTCGGCATAAAGCAGGAGAGTTTGATAGATCTGCAGGCCGGTTCTTTTCCTTGAGATTGCCCCGTTGCGGTGATCTCGAGAAGAGTGGTTATCTCGCTGTTGCCGAGATAATTGCTTCGGTTTCTTGATTCCTTCACGAATCAACGAAGCTTCGGATCTGATCTGAACGTTTGATGGTCTACGGATATCAACGTCCCCGTCATAGGCCAAGATCCCACACAAGTAGAAGACCGATAAACGATCACTGCATTTGTTTTGACGAGAATTGTATTTTTATTGTGTAAGAGTCTTATAAAAAGACTATTTTTTTGTATTTTTATTGTAACGATTGAAGTTGTAATGATTACCTCAATGAAGAAATCAACTTTCACCCCAAACAGCAAGTACTTTACCTCAAAACCCTAAACCTAATTAGGGTTTCCTCAGAAATTTTTTGTGTTTTCCACAAAAATTATGGGCAATATAGTATCTTGATAATTTTGCAGTTCAAGTTGGGGATTCCTTCAAGCAAGGTCCTTACATAGTGCAATCGAAGCTCGGTTAGGGGAACTTTTCTATAGTTTGGCTCGTTTGGGATACAATTCATAGTGTAAGCAATCAATTTAAATTTGTCTTTTTGATTGATTGGATAAACTTTTTTTTAGTGATTGGAGGGAAACCCATTCATTGTTTTTAAATATTGGAAACTGAAGGATGTGCATCAAAATTTGATCTTGGTTGTTTGATTATGTTTGTTTTAGGTATTAGTCTTTGTTTGATATAAATTTGTATTTAGTTTTTATATGAGAGGGTTTATGTTAGATTTAGATTGTTTGGGTGGGGGAAGACATAGTGCCATAAACGATCGTTACTTCAAACAGCTGGCGAGGCCTATAATAACAAGCAAGAGCTGAGATAACATTTTTCCCCCTTTGAGCGTGTCGATAACTCTAGAGCATTAGTCTATTTCTTATACAAAGATTTGTCAAAAGAAAAGGGTTTTATTAGTTTGAAAATTGTAACTCAAGATGAATTGCTTAACTATGCGGTTAAGTCATAACGAATCACAATTGCTCATATAACAATGAGTAAATAATATTATTTTCACTATTGAGTTTGTGTAAAGCTTAATTTATTGAAAAGCTCAAGCTATAATCTGAAATTGAGAAAGACAGTGAAGCATGTAGCTTACTTTATAGCTCACTTCAGGATTACTTAATATATTGATATCTTGATTTTAGGGTATCAACAAACTAGCAAGGAGGTCTCTGTTGGTTACCGTAGGTGAGTACTTCCAAATCCCAGCAATATGTTTTTTGTTTTTTGTTGGAAAGGTTTGTTTCTATTGATTTAGTATTTATACAAACTAGTAAGATTGAAGTATGTTCAATGTATTATAGAGATTTTAGAAAGAACTTATAAGTTTGCCATTTATGCAGGAATTTTCTCTCTTATTGTTGAAAAGTTTCTGGTTGATTAAAAAAATTTGAAAATTTCTGGTTGAGTTAAAGCATCATCAATTATCGGTAAGAGCAATATAACTTGTACATTTCAATCAGAAATAGAGATTGGACCTTGTTATAATTCAATTATGCCAAGACAAGCTGAGATAGGCTATAGGTAAAGTTATAAAAAAGTTTCTGGTTCGAAATTTTTTAACATCGATCGCCTACAAGCCCATGAAGGCTATGATCAATTAAACTAGCCCGCAGGAAAGGACGCATGCTTGGTGATGATATTTTGTGTGGACAAGAGTGATCGAGGGGGTTAACCTAGGAAATCCATGTTGGGTTGAGGTTAGGCTTGCTTAAGAAAAGTTCATATTTTGTGCTCGGAAACTTACGTATTGCTTACTCAAGCTGAAATTTCTTGTTCTGCTTTGTATAGAAGTAAGCTTGTGATCAGTCTTAAAATTAAACTAAGCCAAAATTTATCATTATTATTTTATACAAATTATTAGTAGTGCAAGCTTGAATTTCATTGAGAAAATGGAGTCATATGTATGTTTAATCTTATGTAGTTTAGCCTAAAATGCAATATATTGTTTGCTATTATAACTGAATCAGCTTATATTTCTTATACTCTAAATTCTGAGCTTGTAATGATTCTAGTTGTTGCTGCTTGAAACCATCCTCAATCAATAGGAATAGGACAAGCATGAACTTTATATTATTAATTTACTAAATATGAAAAATCGACAGAGTATATATTCTTTGTTTAGAGGCATTCATCAGCATAACAGGCTAATTAACTTTAGATTTTCAACTTGAAATGAAAATTTTACCTTTGTTACTCAACATACTATTGACTTTGCTTAAATAATACACAGTAATACAAACATTAAAAAAACACACACATAAAAAATGCATGATGTCATAATAAAACTACTTGTCCTCCTTAACTACATTTATAATACTTAAGACTAATACAATTATAACATCCATCAAGATCGCACTAACTGACTATAAGAACATCAATAGCTTTAATATTAGTTGAGCAAGCTGCACCTACTTTCTCATACTAGCAAGCTTCTAGTTCACATAGAATGCTTCTATAATGATTAGGATATTAATGAACACACAAAATGCATATCCATAATATATGCTTGCATAGATAATATATCCATTACTTTTTGATGAGAAAATTATTCCAAACTTTAACTTATAATATCTCTATTATGATTGTATCCTTAATATGATATTTTTGCATTACCAATTTTATCCTTTAATGCAAGTGTGCATAATTTTAAGAGTTTTTGTCGCTAATTTTGACTTATTTAGGTTAGTATGACATGTGACTATATCAAGGTTAAGGATTTGATGTATGTGAATCGTGAAAAATGCACAAAGCCTGAATTCATTAAAAGAGTTGCTTCTTTCATAGAATTGTTGCATGAACATGATAGGATCCAACATGGGATGATCCTTTGTTCGTGCGGTCACCATGAGAATAGGTTGCATTGTAAGGCAGAAGATGTAGAACTTCACATTGTTAAGCATGGTTTTATTAGAGATTATATAATTTTGGGTATATCACAGAGAAATTCTAACTCCTAGTATTGCCAATAATGAAGAAGAAGACAATGAAGAAAATTTATTTCCGAAAGAGGATAAGGGGGACATGGTAGAGGTTGCTTTTGGAGACACTAATCTTGCTGAAGATGATCATCCTTCCGGAGAAGAACTTGTAGACAGGTATGAGAAGTTCATGAATGATGCCAACAGACTGATTTATGAGAATGCAAAATATTCCACACTATCATGATTCATCCAACTTTTCTAGATTAAATGCCTAAACAAATGGAGCAACAAGTCATTCACGATGCTTCTAAAATTTTTAAAAGATTCTATGCCTCCGAAGAACAATATACCTCAGAGCTGGTATGAAGCTAAAAGGATAATGTCTAATCTGGGTCTCAATTGTGAGAAGATTCATGCATGTTCTAATGATTGTATGTTGTACTGGAAAGAAAATTCTAAGCTAAAAGAGTGTCCTACTTGTGGAGTGTCTAGATATAAGAAGAAAGTACATGCTAACAAGAATGACATATCGGTCAAGGTGGTATGATACTTACCTATAACACAAAGACTGCAGAGTCTCTACAAGTATAAGAAGATAGTGGTGACAATGACCTAGCATGACCATGCTATTCCAAGCGATGATGGTAAAATGAGTTATCCAAGAGATTCACTAGCATGGAAGGATTTTGACAAGTTACACCCAACATTTAGTTAGAACCCCCGTAATATTAGGCTCAGGCTAGCTAGCGATGGTTTCTACCCCTTTAGTTTTGATGCTAATCCACATAGTACATGGCTTGTTATAATGATGATTCATAATCTCTTACCGTGGTTGGCTATGGATCAATCATACTTTATGATGCCTCTTCTTATGAATGTGCCAAGTTCACCGAGCAACAATATCAACCTCTCATCGATGAGTTATGGTCTTTATTCATTGATTGTGTAGAGAAATATGATGCAAACAAAGGGGGAAAATTCACAGTGCATGCAGCCTTAATGTAGACAATTAACGACTTTCCTCCATATGAAATGCTATTAAGTTATTCCGTACATGGTTATAAAGCATGCCCTTACTACCATGCTGATACATCATCAACATTGTTTCCCTTTAGCAAAAAAATTTACTATTAGGAAGAAAATCATCTCTATAAGGATGACGCTATTCACTTTGATGATACTACAGAGCACTGAAAGGCTCAAGCTCCCTTATTCGAAAAGGACATACTTGCTCAATGTAATGGTTATGGAAATGTATCTTTCATGAAAGTAAAAGAAAGACAGGAAAGGCCACAAGGATAGAACAAGAAAAATATTTTTTTTGAATTGCCGTATTGGGATACAAATACAATGTATTACAATCTAGACATCATGCACATTGTAAGGGAGTACCTGAGCACATACTTAATTTGCTTCTTTGTAAAGATGGAAAATCAAAAGACAACCTCCAAGCCCGGAGGGTATTGCAGTACTTGAACGTTAGAAAAGAGTTGCATCCTATACCTGAAGCGGGTAATTCGATCAAATTTGTACTCCCCAATGCTATTGATCATATGTCAAAATCAAAAAAGAAAATATTCTTGGAGGTATTACATGAGCTGAAGGCTCCTACAAGTTTTTCCAAGATAACTTAATAAGAAGATAAAGATTATGAAAGCTAAGGTTGATGGGTTGAAGAGTCATGATCATCATGTTATTGAGCAACTCCTTCTCCCATTATCCCTAAGGATTTCTCTTCCTAAATCTATTGTTTTAGTGATCAATGAACTATACACCTTCTTTAGAGAATTCTGTGCTAAAAATGACGATGATAAGGAGCTAGAAAAGCTAGAGAATGCGATACCCTTGATATTGTGCAAGCTTGAGCAGATTAAAGCTAGAGAACGCGATACCCTAATATTAAAAATGGAGAGAAATGAACCATATATATTCCCAAAACAAGCATCTCAAGTATACTACTCAAAGTGGTTGAAACATCCGGGGGTGTTGTTTGTCGATGGAAGCCCAGGAATACTTATGATGTCCCATAATTTATGGATATTGACATAGAGGACAATGTTGAGACAGATTCTGATGATAAAGGACTTAGATTGTTACAGGATTCTATTTCTATAAATCGAAATGAATCTCAGGTTGAGCATGAAGTTTCATGGGTTAGAATAATTTTGATCATGAAATCATTGTAGATATTCCTACAAAATCCAAGGAGTCAGTAAAAGAAAAAGGTAGTAATCACTTAAAATCTCACATACGTTCACTTTGTTACATGTACACACTCATATCACACATTTACATATATGAAATTTACATACATTTACATACATGTACTGCATACATCTCACAGATATATGTACTTCTAGGGATTGATAACGATGTCTGGTAGAGGATGATCAAAGTCTAATACTAGACGGATGCCGTCTAATAAGCTTTCACAACAGGAAAGTTAGCGCCGGAAAGGGCTAGAGGGCGCTCGTCGGTCCACATGTATCCCTAGCATTCCAACATCTACATCCATCGCCATTGTTTTACATCTAGCTAAAGCTGAGAAATATTCACAGACCCCCCCCCCTCTAGGTTTGTAAATTTTGATTTTGATTTTGATTTGCATTATGATTGATTTTTTATATGATTATATATCTAGTAGCTAGGGTCAAGGATGATTTGCAGACCCACTTTACATGTTTGTAAATTTTGATTTAGGTTTGTAAATTTTGATTTTGGTTTTTTTTTACATTATGATTGATTTTTTAGATGATCACACATCTAGCGGCTGGGGCTGTGAATGATTTGCGGACCCCACAGGTTTGTAAATTTTAATTTTAATTTTGATTTGCATTATGATTGATTTTTTGATATGATTACACATCTAGTAGCTATGGCCGAGGATGATTCACTGTCAGCCCCTACACACTCTATACCACCTGGACACTCGATGAGTTATTGTCATTTAATGTATTAATATCATATTGATTTCATATTATTTTATCAAATAATACTTACATAATCTTCTTTTGTAGTCTAGTTGGAGGGGATGCCTTTGCATCCACATCAACAGTTCATCCTCTACATCGGAGAAACTATCATCCTAATCATGATGTTAGACAAGCGGAAAAGCGTGTTGAGAAAGCCGGAGGTATGTAGTTCCAAGATGCATCATGACTATATACACCAAAGTCACCTAATGCTTTAGGTTTATTAGACAAGAAGCAAGTTATATTTATCACTGTCTTGGGAAATCAGGTTTAAGAAAACCTTGTTCTAGGAAAATCAGGTACTATATTAACAAACTGTGTCATATTTCATGATTATCTGCAAAATAAAAGTGGTTTGCAAAAATGCCAAATTACTAGTATCGTTCATTACAACACAAACCATATTGTCTAAGAGTGCCATTGCCAATGAACTGTGCAATCCCCTTGCATTTTGATGCACGTCTGCTAGGGAGATCGCAGAAGGTTTGAGGGTCAAATAAAGCCCACCGATTAAGGCCCGATCCAAAGAAGAATGAACATGCAATCCCCTTCCATTTTGATGAGTATTTCCACGTCATAGGCCCAAATGCTGAGAGATTTGGATAGTAGGTCTGGCAAGTGAGCCTCTAATTCATGGACTATCCACTTCATAAGAACTGGGGCCTAGATCATGAGCGTTCATTTGATGAGTTATTTCTCCAAGCTCAGGTTTAAATACATTTTTTAATTCATAAATACATTTTTTTAGTATCATTTGGTACCTGTCTAGTTTAATACATCTTTTCGTTAAATATGTAGGAAGATAATGAGTTTTCCCTATATATCATTATTGTCCTCTCAACCTTCCTACTATACATCGAGGCGTGAAGACGAAGATGTAGGAGAGAGTCTGAGGCAAGCAGAATCAGGTGAAGAAGTAGTGTTATGAACGATGGCTGGAGACTCCCCAAGAGAAAAGAGATGATCTTTTCAAGGAAGTGGTGTTCTTAAGATCGATAACAAATGGTGGGACGACCTATGCAAATTTTATTCTTCTAATATCAAGCAAGTGTTTGATTAACAAATGATTCAATGTTTGGTATGTGCTTATTTTTGGATTGCAATCTAAATCTTACATTTGTGTGTAGGTAGAGGCAAAATGACATAAGTATAATCGGGAGTCAAAGAAGTAAGCTCGAGCAACCTATATGGGTGGCTCGAGGAGTATGGTTCGGGCAAAGCAGAGAGTAGTAAAATTAATTCTTAGAGCTTTAAAAAAATACATTTCTTAATTTATGATACGATAAATTATTCATATTTATGTTTTGGTGAATTACATAGAGCTCAGATTGAAGAATTAAGTGACAACTCAAGTGCATTGAAGTAGTATTTGGGTACTCATGCGATATTAGTCGATCCAGCAATTGATACATATTCATGCAAACTCAGGAGTATTGCATAAGTGTTATTTTTTTACTACTTGAAATAATTTTCTTGAATATGTTTAGAATAATATTGTTGACTTAATATTTAAATATTTTACATGGTGTAGGCTCGGGTGATAGAAAGGGCCAAATGATTAGGGGTCGACTGAGAACTTAAATCTACTGCAATGACCATGCTCTTAGATGTACATGGAGGGCATCATGGTGGTTATGAGAGAGGCTTGGGTCACGATGTCATTGGGTTTTATTTAAAGACTTTCTCCACTCTGACCTTCGCTACTACTCCTGATATCCTTCATGAGATGGCAGAGCTTAAGTCAAAGATGGAACAACTAACCTAGCTTGTACATACGTGCACAAAGTCTGAAATTATAAGAACCATATTAATAT
Source organism: Asparagus officinalis (assembly GCF_001876935.1). Taxonomy (NCBI): domain Eukaryota; kingdom Viridiplantae; phylum Streptophyta; class Magnoliopsida; order Asparagales; family Asparagaceae; genus Asparagus; species Asparagus officinalis. The sequence continues at coordinate 76,773,958 of NC_033797.1, forward strand.
AAATTTATTTCCAATACAAAAAATAAGATTAACCTAAAACATTTGCATGAGACAGTACCATGGAAAAAAGAACCTTAAAGTAATAACTAGCAAATATCTTATAAGTAATAACAATACTATACTATATTCAGCTAAATAAGTATACTTTTAACCAAATAATGAGAAAGAATATATGATATGTGGCAAATGAAGATTATGAAGATAAGGCTTAGCAAGCAACTAAAAAACATGTATTTGGTGCTAAATATATAAGGTGAACTGCCTAAGACAGCGATATATTCAGGAAATAATAATAATAATAATACCTTGAGTAAATTAGATTCTGATCACAAGTTCTGTTTACTGGAGCCTAAATGTTGCTCCTTTCAACTTAGCAAGAAGAATGCAATCAATGAAGAGAATAAGTTGCACTTAAAAATGAACCCAAAAGAAGAGAGGCTCAGAGACTTGGAAGGAGATGACAAAATTGGGAAGGAGAAAAAAACTAGAAAATAAAGTAGTGAATTATACCCACTGCAAAGCACTTGAGCAATTATGAACTTAAAAGAGATTTGTGAGGTTTGAGATGGCAGTGGATCTCATGCCAAAGACTGATTCAGGTTTGGAGTTTATATAGACGCACACACCCATTGTCGCAAATTTCGTGTTCCTTGTTGAGCCATGAGTACAGGCTCACAAATTGAATGAACTGGATATTGATTCTAGCTAGACTCATATTGATAAACAAATTCAATGATTCTGAATGTATAGAGTTTGTTCTGGTTAAATTGACATGTCTCACATTCCCTTACCATCCTCCCTGCATCAATGTTTTCTTGAATTTCGTATATTCAGATAGTACAATCTTCATGCACATACAATTCAGTATATTCCATACATGTACACATACACAATCATAGAAAAACCCCTTAAACAAATGCTCAATATTATCTAATCTCCTTGCACACTTACTATCCAAACCCATACTACTTTACAAGTTGATTATCATACCGCTCCTCCACCTTCTGTTGTTCTGACTACTCCACCGGCTTTTGCTTAGCCTTCTCCAGATGCTTAGAGTTCTACTTCAGCTGCTTAGCATTTTCATCTAGAGATTTCAACAGAAAACTCTTTTCCAAGTCGACTGGGGACCTTGTTAATGGGCTTGTTAGGGGGCTTAATGCAAGAGGGCTACGGCGAGGAGGACATCCAGAAGGCTTTTGTTGATTTTCTTCGATTCAGTCAGCAGTGATTTGTCTTTTTTAAATATTTGAGACATTATATATTTTGGATACTCTTTATGTTTGCCACGTAGTTGTTTAAAGATGTGCACAGGCTCAGCACCAACGGTTTGAACCGTTGATGCAAAGGGCAACACCAACAGATTAAACCGTTGGTGCTATAATTTGCACCAACAGTTTAACCCGTTGGTGCCACTCTTTGCACCAATTTTAACTCATTGGTGCTAATACGTGCATTGACGATTTAACCGGTTGGTGTTGCAGTTTGCACCAATGGTTTAAACCATTGGTGCTTTTTTTTATATTTTATAAAATAAAATTAATTAGTTATCTGCACCAACAGCTATTACCATTGGTGTAGATAAGAAAATCGTTGGGGCTAACTTTATCCCAGCGCAATTTACCCAGGGGATATTTTTAGCCCCAATGGTTTAGGCCGTTGGGGTCAGCATCTACCCTAACAGTTGTTACCATTGGGGCCCTCCTTTGTAGTAGTGTCTTCATCTCAGATAATCTTCATAGCGGCCTAGTGTTGGCCTTCTTACTTTGATGATGATTTAACAAACAATTTATATCTAATATTGTTTGTCTAATGTTTGTGTTTTGTTATTTATTACAGACAAACAATAAGTTAGAGGATGGATGGATTGCGCCATAACGATCATATCAAATGGAGGTTGGCGGAATAGTGGTTGAAGCTTTGCTATTCAAAGTTAAAGATCCAAGTTCAATCCTTATCCAAGTTTACCAAGTTGAGCTACAATGAAGATCAATATCAAGCTTGTGTAACATTAGTTTAGGTTTATATTATGTGTGTTAGTACTTTGAGCTCAATCATATATACACACACATTATATTGGTTTCCTTGTATATATATAGTTATATATTTATATACACAATTCAGTTTTGGTTTCCATGTATATATAGTTTCATATATACATATATGTTTGGTTTCCATATATATATAGTTATATATATACGTACATAGTTTTGAGTTTTCATGTTTATAAAAATAAGATTACATATTTCACATTTATTATTCTATTTTGGTTTAGCTATATAGATATGAAACAAATTTACATTCATATATATAATCATACGTTTCATACTCTATTTTTTATTTTATTTTTGGTCAATGAACTGTAAATTTTATTCATCTCCCAAAATGAACATGTACGGTATTACAAAGAACCAGAAAAACCTGGAAACCAAAAGAAAATTACAAATTTCCAAGTAGTTCTTTCATATGCACATATGAACTATCATTTAGGACTTTATAGAAAACTGAAAGTTTAATATCCCTAAAGACTTGAGCAGGCATCCTCCTCTTGTCCTGAAAAGTTCTTAAATTTCTCTCCCTCCAAATCATATATACAGCAGCAGATAATACCATCCTTTTCAGCTTCTTCATAGGTTTTTTACCTTTCAAATTGAAAGAGTACCAGTTCAGTAGCATGCTCCATGAACAGGATCTCCATTTATACCCCAACCAGCTCATCACTAAGTTCCACACTTCAGCTGAATATTTACACTCAAAGAAGATATGATCCCTTGTTTCTATTTGGTGACTGTCACACAGAACACAGTGAATTTGATTGGTGCTCAAGATGTTCATACGGAACAATCTATCTTTGGTAAGTAGCTTAGAATGACATGCTAACCAAAACACAAAGGAGTGTTTAGGGTATAGGAAGCCATCCCAAACTGTTTTAGCCCAAGTAGCTGTACTAGCAGGTTGCAAAAAAGCTCTGTATACTGCAGATAAACGAAGATTTCCTTTATACTCTATTTTGTTTGAGAATATATTGCATAGAATATGCAATTTTGAGAAAATATTGTTTTCATGGTTTATGGACTTAACAATCATTCATTAAGCCCACAAAATCATTTTGTAAAGTTTTAAAACATGGTTTAGCCAAAATATCAAAATTCATGTGTTCACATTTTCATGTTTTGGACTATTTTGTAAAATAATGATATTTCTCATTTGGGAGGTTCTTTTTGAAAACCAGTTTTTGTAGCATGTTTATTATCATGTTTACAATCACCTCCCAAAGTTTCATAATTTTTGGAATTTATTTAATATTTTTTAACATGGTTTAAAGTTGAGTTTTTCTGTGCACTTCAGGTCTGTGCATGTTTAGTTGACTCATGAGTCGACTCATAAGTCGACTCACGAAGTGCAGCGCAGTTATGATTTTTCTTTTGCTGAGTCGATTCATATATTCAACTCATAAGTCGACTTATGAAAGAGCCGTTGCACAGTAACGGCTAGTTTCCAGCAGTATATTCTGTGGGCTTTTTTGATCTTTTTCTTAGGGTTTTTGCTGAAGTTTTGGGTTCCTATAAATACCTCATTGCTCTCATTTTTTAGTTGAACAAAGAGAATTTTTTAAAGAAGTTTAAGAAAGTTTTAAACAAGGGTTTAAGTTTTGTTTAAGTGTGTATAAAAGCTTTTAAGCATTTTCGAGTTTGAGTTTGTGAATTCAATTCCACAAGAGCTTGAGGAGATCATCTATTGGAGTTTGAGCAATCAACTATTCTCCCTCCATCTCTTGTCATCTATTGAGAAGTTTTCTAAATTTTTTTCTAGCTTTATATTTATTTGTTTGATTATCATCTTATTAAAGCTAGTTTTATATTGAGTTTAGATTTGATTAATCTCATTGTTACACACACCCACTTGAGCTTATTGTTTTTCCATTCATAATATATTTGGGGTTGTGAGAGATAGTAACATTGAGTTGAGCCAAATTGAGTTCTCACCTTATTTAGAGAACAATCATTTGTTGTGTGTCAAATTGTGAAGTTCACTTTGTAATACACTTGTACACCAAGAGGAGTGTGTGGTGAGGACGGAGTCGATACCAAGAGGAGTGGTGTCGGTGGCCTAGTGAGAGGTGATAATTCCGAACACTTGAGGGAGTCGATACGTGAGGACCAACACTTGAGGTTGTAGCTTGTGTATGTACTTTGTGAGGATTTATGAGAGTTATCGGTTGACATGATAACCGAGTGTGTAGTATTTTCGATTAGCTAGAAAATCGAGTGTGTAAAGAAGTTCCGGATTCCAAACCGGGTGTGACAGTAGTGGAGATCTCCTCGAGATGAGGAGCGGGGACGTAGGTCGTGGGGACCGAACCTCGTGAACATATCGTTTCTTTGTGATTGCATTGGAGCACTTATTTGTGTGTTTATCATTATATCGCCTTTGTCAATTGCTTATTCTTTATATCTTGTTCATATCTTGTTTCACCCTTGTGTTATTTGTATATCCTTGCATATATATCTTGTCACATATCATTTACTAGGATATATTCGTTAATTAGTTTTAAATTGGCATAAAATCGGATTAGATTAGCATAAACCCTATTCACCCCCCCTCTAGGATTCTTTCATAGCTGTCTTAGGGTCTAACAATTGGTATCAGAGCTTGGTGATATTTTATTTAAGGTTTAATCACCTTGAGTTAAAGATCCAAGTTATCTTTTTGTGCTAATCAAATTTTTGATTATCGTATCTTGCTTGCATATTTTTGTAAATTATGAATATGAATGATGCATCTTGTTTAGGCTATGATCCTAGTGTTGCTCCAAAATATAGAAACTTTAGGCTATGATCCTAGTGTTGCTCCAAAATATAGAAACTTCTCTTATGCTCAATGGTGCTTTAGATTTAAAATATTTGTTAACTTCTCTTATGCTCAATGGTGCTTTAGATTTAAAATATTTGTTAAATCTAAAAATATTAATTTATGGGACGTTATTGATAATGCTTATATTGTGCCCACGTTGGAGAAATTCAAGTGGAGCAAACATGATAAGAAGATATTTACAATGAACAAGTTAGTGTTAGTATTCATGCTTAATGCCTTTGAGCCATGTATTTCTAACGAACTTGCTCATTTTGATAGTGCCTACATAATATGGAAACTTTTTGAAGCACATCAAGGTGACTTGGAGGAGATTCGACGCGTCGTGGTGGAATCGACTTCAAGTAATAGTGGAGCATCATGCACACGTCCACTAGGGGATAACCCTTGTGTGGTAAGCGAGTCTGAATCCGAATATGATTTACCTTTTAATGAACTCGCCTGTGCTAGTGAAAAATTATTGCATGCCTATAACAAATTGCATAAAAATTTTATTGATTTACAAAGCAAGCATGAAGGCTTGAAATCCGATCATGAGAAGTTAGCTTCCAAATTTAATATCATTGCTCAAGAAAATGATGCTCTTAAAGTAAACAATGATATGTTAAATTTGAAAAATAATAATTTAAAATTGGATATTGCTAACTTGACTCATGATAAAAATAATATCATGTTAGAAGTTGAGAACCTAAAAAATGATACTGCTTCTTTTATAAATGATTATTTATGTTCTACTTCTAATAAAAGTGCATATGTGCCTAATAATGATGAGTTGAATCATGTTAAGGATCACATATCATCTTTAAATTCAACCGTTAAAACATGTATTGTAAATCATGATAAGCTTATGGACTTGTGTGCAAAGTCCCGTGTTAACACTTCCAAATCAAACACTCACTATGCACACATGTATTGCAAGATTTACAAATGCTCTATTTGCGGTCGAAAAGGCCATCTTGCTAAATTTTGCTATGATGCACAAGAACCTACAATAAATAATCATAATTGTGCATCCCATCAAGTTTCATCATCATCACATTTTGCACATACACATGCACATACTCATCATGTTCATCATAAGCATGCTCATGTGTTTAAATGTGATATTTATGGTAGATTTGGCCATTTGGCGAAGTTTTGTTATGATTTTAAAAAAGTTCAAACTTGCCAAATTTCTCAAGTAAACCACATTTGTTTGATAATGTTTCTCATTTGTAAAATAATTTTAAAAGACAATATTTGTTTGCAATTGGTTCCCGTGCACGAGCATATGGTCCACAAAAACAAATGAGTCTCTTTCATTGCACAAATTGCAATCGAAAGGTTAATTTGAGCAATTATTGTTATGATCGGGTTAGTGCACCAAATATGCCCAAAAGGGTTCATAACCCTAGGGCTTTCAGCTTTATTGATAGGGGTCATGTCCCTAACCAATCCGGCACCAAGAATGCTTGGGTGCCAAAATCTTTTTAAAACCAAGAATTGTATTATTTTTAATTTTTAATTTTTCTTGATTTTGAAAATTATGTTTTAAAATTTTTTTTAATATGAAAATAATTTTTCTTTAATCAATTCTTTTGTTTTCATGATTATTAGTTTCGATTTTTGTTGAGAGGTTTGTATTTATATAACCCTCCGGATTTATTGGGTGTTTATTTTCCAAATCATGTTTATCGGGTGCTAAAATGATTATATGAGTTAGAACAAGCTCAAGAGCTTAATATTGTTGCCTCTCTTAAAAATTGTGTTTTGATTTGTTGTTTTTAGTTCATTATATTTCACTTATATAATAATATTTATGTGTTTTTACTTATGGATCATCTATTCGTGTCTTATAATGTATTCTATGAGTGGTTTGATCAAGTTATACAAAGAAAATTTTCTTCTTTGATCAAACATTGTTTTTGGACTCAAATCTTAATTTATGACTTCATTTGAGTGATTTGTTTTCACTTGAAAACTTTTTTCATGGTTCTCATGTTTTCCTCATTCCTTTGTTTTCATAAATCTATTTTTATACACTATATTTTTATAATTGTGTAATGAGACACTTCTTTCATAAATGACATATTAATATGTGTTCTCATTGTCTTGTTTGTATGTGAGTTATGTTTAGCATATCTTTCATTTATGCTCACTCACATGTTTTTGCCTTAGCTTTAATTTCATATATTCTATATGGCATTTTGATAGGGAGAGCTATTCCCTATACTTGTTTTATACTCACTCATGCATATTGATAGGGGGAGCTTTTGCTCTCCTCATTATTGTTGTTTTCCCCTTTTTGATGTTGTCAAAGGGGGAGAAATATTGTGAGTATGCATTTCCTTGTTTATTTGCATGTGAATTATAATTTATATATTCATTTTCATTCATGCATATATCTTTTTTGTAAACTGTTTGTCATCATGAAAAAGGGGGAGATTGTTGGCCTTCTTATTTTGATGATGATTTAACAAATAATTTACATCTAATATTGTTGTTGGCCTTCTTATTTTGATGATGATTTAACAAATAATTTACATCTAATATTGTTTGTCTAGTGTTTGTGTTTTGTTATTTATATGATGATTTAACAAATAATTTACATCTAATATTGTTTGTCTAGTGTTTGTGTTTTGTTATTTATTGTAAACAAACAATAAGTTGGAGGATGGATGGATTACGCCATAACGATCATATCAAATGGTGGTTGGTAGAATAGTGGTTGAAGCCTTGCTATTCAAAGTTGAAGATCCAAGTTCAAGTCTCATCCAAGTTTACCAAGTTGAGCTACAATGAAGATTAAGTTCAAGCTTGGGTAACATTAGTTTAGGTTTATATTATGTGTGTTAGTACTTTGAGCTCAATCATATATACACACACATTATATTGGTTTCCTTGTATATATCTATATATATATATATATATATATACAACACAAGTTTTAGTTTCATATATACATATATGTTTGGTTTCTATGTATATATATATATTATCATATATATATCATATACATCATCATATACACCACAATTCCAGTTTGGTTTCCCATGATATATATAGTTTTCATAATATACATATATGTTGGTATGTATATATAGCTATCACTAATACTATATATATATATATATATATATATATATATATATATATATATATTATAATAATAGTAATTACTATATATATATATATAGTTTTGAGTTTTCATTTTTATAAAATATGCAATTACATATTTCACATTTATATAATATATATATTATAATATATATATATAATATCATATATCATATATATATAGTATATTTATATATCATAGATATATATATACATATCATATAGTTATATTATATCATATATATATCATATCTATATATATACTATAATATACATATTATATATATAATATATATATATCATATATATATATATATACATACATACATAGTTTTGAGTTTTCATGTTTATAAATATGAGATTACATATTTCACATTTATTATTCTGTTTTGGTTTAGCTATATAAATATGAAACAAATTTACATTCATATATATAATCATATGTTTCATATTCTATTTTGTTAGAGAATATATTGCATAGAATATGTAATTTTGAGAAAATATTATTTTCATGGTTTATGGACTTAACAATCATTCATTAAGTCCACAAAATCATTTTGTAAAGTTTCAAAACATAGTTTAGCCAAAATGTCAAAATTCATGTGTTCATATTTTTATGTTTTGGACTATTTTACAAAATGATGATATTTCTCATTTGGGAGGTCCTTTTTGAAAATCAGTTTTTGTAGCATGTTTGTTATCATGTCTACAATCATTTCCCAAAGTTTTATAATTTTTAGAATTTATTTGATATTTTTTAACATGGTTTAAAGTTGAGTTTTTCTGTGCACTTCAGGTCGGTGCATGTTTAGTCGACTCATTAGTCGACTCATAAGTCGACTCACGAAGTGCAGCACAGTTATGATTTTTTTCTGCTGAGTCGACTCATATAAGTCGACTCATAAGTCGACTTATGAAAGAGCCGTTGCACAGTAACGGCTAGTTTTCAGCAGTGTTTTTGGGGGGCTTTTTTGGTCTTTTTCTTGGGGTTTTTGCTAAAGTTTTGGGTTCCTATAAATACCCTATTGCTCTCATTTTTCAGTTGAGCAAAGAGAATTTTTTAAATATGTTTAAAAAAGTTTTAAACAATGGTTTAAGTTTTGTTTAACTGTGTTTAAAAGCTTTTAAACATTTTCGAGTTTGAGTTTGTGAATTCAATTCCACAAGAGCTTGAGGAGATCTTCTATTGGAGTTTGAGCAATCAACTATTCTCCTTCCATCTCTTGTCATCTATTGAGAAGTTTTCTAAACTCTTTTCTAGCTTTATATTTATTTGTTTGATTATCATCTTTTTAAAGCTAGTTTTATATTGAGTTTAGATTTGATTAATCTCATTGTTACACACACCCACTTGAGCTTATTGTTTTTGCATTCATAATATATTTGGGGTTGTTAAAGATAGTAACATTGAGTTGAGCCTAATTAAGTTCTCATCTTATTTAGAGAACAATCATTTGTTGTGTGCCAAATTGTGAAGTTCACTTTGTAATACACTTGTACACCGAGAGGAGTGTGTGGTGAGGACGGAGTTGATACCGAGAGGAGTAGCGTCGGTGTCCTAGTGAGAGGTGATAATTCTGAGCACTTGAGGGAGTCGATATGTGAGGACCAACACTTGAGGTTGTAGTGAGCACTTGAGGGAGTCGATATGTGAGGACCAACACTTGAGGTTGTAGCTTGTGTATGTACTTTGTGATGATTTGTGAGAGTTGTCGGTTGACACTTGAGGTTGTAGCTTGTGTATGTACTTTGTGATGATTTGTGAGAGTTGTCGGTTGACTTGATAACCAAGTGTGTAGAGTTTTCAGTTAGCTAGAAAACCGAGTGTGTAGATAAGTTCCGGCTTCCAAACCAGGTGTGACGATAGTGGAAATCTCCTCAAGGTGAGGAGCGGGGACGTAGGTCGTGGGGACCGAACCTCGTGAACATATCGTTTGTTTATGATTGCATTGGCGCACTTATTTTTGTGTTTATCATTATATCGCCTTTGTCAATTGCTTATTGTTTATATCTTGTTTCACCCTTGTGTTATTTTTATATCCTTGCATATATATCTTGTCACATATCATTTGCTAGGATATATTTGTTAATTAGTTTTAAATTGGCATAAAATCGGATTAGATTAGCATAAACTCTATTCACTCTCCCTCTAGGGTTCTTTCATAGCGACCTTAGGGTCTAACAATTGGTATCAGAGCTTGGTGCTCTTTGATTTAAGGTCTAATCGCCTTGAGTTAAAGATCTAAGTTATCTTTTTGTGCTAATCCAATTTTTGATTATTGTATCTTGCTTGCATATTTTTATAAATTATGAATATGAATGATGCATCTTGTTTTGGCTATGATCCTAGTGTTGCTCCAAAATATAGAAACTTCTTTTATGCTCAATGGTGCTTTAGATTTAAAATATTTGTTAAATCTAAAAATATTAATTTATAGGAAGTTATTGACAATGCTTATATTGTGCCCACGTTGGATAAATCCAAGTGGAAAAAACATGATAAGAAGATGTTTACAATGAACAAGTTAGTGTTAGAATTCATGCTTAATGCTTTTGAACCATGTATTTCTAACGAACTTGCTCATTTTGATTGTGCCTACACAATATGAAAACTTTTTGAAGCACATCAATGTGACTTGGAGGAGATTCGATGCGTCGTGGCGGAATCGACTTCAAGTAATAGTGGAGCATCATGCACACGTCCACTAGGGGATAACCCTAGTGTGGTAAGCGAGTCCGAATCCGAATATGATTTATCTTTTGATGAACTTGCATGTGCTAGTGAAAAATTATTGCATGCCTATAACAAATTGCATAAAAAATTTATTGATTTACAAAGCAAGCATGAAGGTTTAAAATCCGATCATGAGAAGTTAGCTTCCAAATTTAATATCATTACTCAAGAAAATGATACTCTTAAAGTAAACAATGATATGTTAAATTTGGAAAATAATAATTTGAAATTGGATATTGCTAACTTGACTCATGACAAAAATAATATCATGTTAGAAGTTGAGAACATAAAAAATGATATTGCTTCTTTTATAAATGACTATTTATGTTCTACTTCTAATAAAAGTGCATATGTGCCTAATAATGATGAGTTGAATCATGTTAAGGATTACATATCATCTTTAGATTCAACCCTTAAAACATGTATTGTTAATCATGATAAGCTTATGGACTTGAGTGCAAAGTCCCGTGTTAACACTTCCAAATCAAACACTCACTATGCACACATGTATAGCAAGATTTACAAATACTCTATTTATGGTCGAAAAGGCCATCTTGCTAAATTTTACTATGATGCATAAAAATCTACAATAAATAATTATAATTGTGCATCCCATCAAGTTTCATCATCATCACATTTTGCACATACCCATGCACATACTCATCATGTTCATCATAAGCATGCTCATGTGTTTAAATGTGATATTTGTGGTAGATTTCACATACTCATCATGTTCATCATAAGCATGCTCATGTGTTTAAATGTGATATTTGTGGTAGATTTGGCCATTTGGCAAAGTTTTGTTATGATTTAGCATGCTCATGTGTTTAAATGTGATATTTGTGGTAGATTTGGCCATTTGGCAAAGTTTTGTTATGATTTGAAAAAATGTTCAAACTTGTCAAATTTCTCAAGTAAACCACCTTTGTTTGATAATGTTTCTCATTTGTAAAATAATTTTAAAAGACAATATTTGTTTTCAAATGGTTCCCGTGCATGAGCATATGGTCCATAAAAACAAATGAGTCTCTTTCATTGCACAAATTACAATCGGAAGGGTCATTTGAGCAATTATTATTATGACCGGATTAGTGCACCAAATATGCCCAAAAGGGTTCATAATCCTAGGGCTTTGAGCTTTATTGATAGGGGTCATGTCCCTAACCAATCTCGCACCAAGAATGCTTGGGTGCCAAAAAAATTTAAAACCAAGAATTGTATTATTTTTAATTTTTAATTTTTCTTGGTTTTGAAAATTGTTTTAAATTTTTTTAATATGAAAACAATTTTTCTTTGATTAATTTTTTTGTTTTCATGATTGTTAGTTTCGATTTTTGTTGAGAGGTTTGCATTTATATAACTCCCCGGGTTTATTGGGTGTTTATTTCCCAAATCATGTTTACCGGGTACTAAAATGATTATATGGGTTGGAACAAGCTCAAGTGCTTGATATTGTTGACTCTCTTAAAATTGTGTTTTGATTTGTTATTTTGAATTCATTATATTTCACTTATATAATGATATTTATGTGTTTGTGCTTATGGATCTTCTATTCGTGTCTTATAATATATTTTATGAGTGGTTTGATCAAGTTATACAAAGAAAATTTTCTTCTTTGATCAAACATTGTTTTTGGACTCAAATCTTGATTTATGACTTCATTTGAGTGATTTGTTTTCACTTGAAAACTTTTTCATGGTTCTCATGTTTTCCTCATTCCTTTGTTTTCATAAATCTATTTTTATACACTATGTTTTTATAATTGTGTAATGAGACACTTCTTTCATAAATGACATATTAATATGTGTTATCATTGTCTTTTTTGTATGTGAGTTATGTTTAGCATATCTTTCATTTATGCTTACTCATATGTTTTTGCCTTAGCTTTCATTTCATATATTCTATATGGCATTTTGATAGGGGGAGCTATTCCCTATACTTGTTTTATACTCACTCATGCATATTGATAGGGGGAGCTTTCGCTCTCTTCATTATTGTTGTTTTCCCCTTTTTGATGTTGTCAAAGGGGAGAAATATTATGAGTATACATTTCCTTGTATATTTGCATGTGAATTATAATTTATATATTCATTTTCATTCATGCATATATCTTTTTTGTAAATTGTTTGTCATCATCAAAAAGGGGGAGATTGTTGGCCTTGTTGTTTTGATGATGATTTAACAAATAATTTACATCTAATATTATTTGTCTAGTGTTTGTGTTTTGTTATATAATTTACATCTAATATTATTTGTCTAGTGTTTGTGTTTTGTTATTTATTGTAGACAAACAATAAGTTAGAGGATGGATGGATTGCGTCATAACGATCATATCAAATGGAGGTTGGCGGAATAGTGGTTGAAGTCTTGCTATTCAAAGTTAAAGATCCAAGTTCAAACGTCATCCAAGTTTACCAAGTTGAGCTACAATGAAGATCAAGATCAAGCTTGTGTAACATTAGTTTAGGTTTATATTATGTGTGTTAGTACTTTAAGCTCAATCATATGCACACACACATTATATTGGTTTCCTTGTATATATATAGTTATATATATATACAACACAAATTTTGTTTTTATATATATACATAGTTATATATATATATACACAATTCAGTTTTGGTTTCCATGTATATATAGTTTCATATATACATATATGTTTTGTATCCATATATATATATAGTTATATATATACACACATAGTTTTGAGTTTTCATGTTTATAAATATAAGATTACATATTTCACATTTATTATTCTGTTTTGGTTTAGCTATATAGATATGAAATAAATTTACATTCATATATATAATCATATGTTTCATACTCTATTTTGTTTGAGAATATATTGCATAGAATATGCAGTTTTGAGAAAATAATGTTTTTATGGTTTATGGGCTTAACAATCATTCATTAAGTCCACAAAATCATTTTGTAAAGTTTCAAAACATGGTTTAGCCAAAATGTTAAAATTTATGTGTTCACATTTTCATGTTTTGGACTATTTCTTAAAATGATGATATTTCTCATTTGAGAGGTTATTTTTGAAAATTAGTTTTTGTAGCATGTTTATTATCATGTCTACAATCATCTCCCAAAGTTTTATAAGTTTTGAAATTTATTTGATATTTTTTAACATTGTTTAAAATTGAGTTTTTCTGTGCACTTCAGGTCTGTGCATGTTTAGTCGACTCATTAGTCGACTCATGAGTCGACTCATAAATAGACTCACGAAGTGCAGCGCAGTTATGATTTTTCTTCTGCTGAATCGACTCATATAAGTCGACTCATAAGTCGACTCATAAGTCGACTTATGAAAGAGCCGTTGCACAGTAGCGGCTAGTTTCCAGCAGTATATTCTGGGGGCTTTTTTGGTCTTTTTCTTAGGGTTTTTGCTGAAGTTTTGGGTTCCTATAAATACCCCATTGCTCTCATTTTTTAGTTGAACAAAGAGAATTTTTTAAAGAAGTTTAAGAAAGTTTTAAGCAAGGGTTTAAGTTTTGTTTAAGTGTGTTTAAAAGCTTTTAAGCATTTTTGAGTTGGAGTTTGTGAATTCAATTCCACAAGAGCTTGAGGAGATCATCTATTGGAGTTTGAGCAATCAACTATTCTCCCTCCATATCTTGTCATCTATTGAGAAGTTTTCTAAACTCTTTTCTAGCTTTATATTTATTTGTTTGATTATCATCTTATTAAAGCTAGTTTTATATTGAGTTTAGATTTGATTAATCTCATTGTTACACACACCCACTTGAGCTTATTGTTTTTGCATTCATAATATATTTGGGGTTGTGAGAGATAGTAACATTGAGTTGAGCAAATTGAGTTCTCACATTGTTTAGAGAACAATCATTTGTTGTGTGTCAAATTGTGAAGTTCACTTTGTAATACACTTGTACACCGAGAGGAGTGTGTGGTGAGGACGGAGTTGATACACTTGTACACCGAGAGGAGTGTGTGGTGAGGACGGAGTTGATACCGAGAGGAGTGGCGTCGGTGGCCTAGTGAGAGGTGATAATTCCGAGCACTTGAGGGAGTCGATACGTGAGGACCAACACTTGAGGTTGTAGTTTGTGTATGTACTTTGTGAGGATTTGTGAGAGTTGTCGGTTGACTTGATAACCGAGTGTGTAGAGTTTTCGGTTAGCTAGAAAACCGAGTGTGTAGAGAAGTTCCGGCTTCCAAACCGGGTGTGACGATAGTAGAGATCTCCTCGAGGTGAGGAGCGGGGACGTAGGTCGTGGGGACCGAACCTCGTGAACATATCGTTTCTTTGTGATTGCATTGGAGCACTTATTTTTGTGTTTATCATTTGTGATTGCATTGGAGCACTTATTTCTGTGTTTATCATTATATCGCCTTTGTAAATTGCTTATTGTTTATATCTTGTTTATATCTTGTTTCACCCTTGTGTTATTTGTATATCCTTGCATATATGACGCATCGCGGAAGTTGTAACCTTGGAATCCACCAGGGGTGTTCTCTGAATCCATAAAGAACGATCTTCGAATCCACGAAGAAATATTAAGGAAAAATAAAATTTTATTAATCAAAAGTTATGCCTTTAGGGCTTACAAGACTCTTCTTAAATAGAAAAAGAAACAGGACTCCTACAAGGACTCTAATTCCTACAAGGACTCTCAACTTACCAAAAATGGTAAAGAATTCCTAAAATATTAATACTCCTAAAAAGACTCCTTATGATTAGGAAAGTCCTCCGGTCAAATCTGAGATCAAATCGGATTTGTTTCCTAAACCAAACAGACTCCTAAAATATTACCAAAAAAAAGTAAAAACGGACAAAAATGCAAATATCTCTCAAACCGTAAGGAATTTGGCGAAACTGACAACGCAAACTGAACTCGATGAGGTCAGTTTGGATGGCTCCGTCTCGTCGAGATAGTCGATTTTCATATATAATTCGTCCAATTCCGATGTACGGTTTGAAAGTTACGGCCGTTTCTTCGAAACAAGTTATTTTCTTCGACCAGGCCTGCATTTGGGCTTGCGACTATCTCACTTTGACATAAAGGTGTCTGCTGTGTGTTCTACATCAGTCCCCCCTGCTTGAAAATAGCTCGACCTTGAGCTTACACTTGCATGAATAGCTATTTCTTCTGGTGGGTAATACTCAAACAAATCTGCAACATTAAAACTAGGAGAAATACCTAAATCTGTGGGATGGTCAACCACATAAGCGTTGTCATTAATCTTCTTCAGTATTTTGCATGGACCATACTTCTTATTCTTCAGCTTGTTGTAGGTGCCCACGGGAAAACGTTCTTTTCGCAGAAACACTATCACCATGTCTCCTTCTTCAAACACCTTCTTCCTCCTGTGTTGATCAGCATCGGCTTTATATTTAGCATTAGACTGCTCTATCTTTTCCTTCACCTCCTGCTGGATAGCACGTATCTTTTCAACCATATGATCCGCAGGAACACTCTGTCCGGGAAGCTTAGGCAATAGAGCAAGGTCGAGATAATGATTCGGAAGCCTTCCATACACAATCACAAAGGGTGCCTTGCCTGTAGTTCGACTTTCCATACAGTTATAAGCAAACTCAGCATGTGCCAAAGCAAGATCCCACTGTTTCGGTCGGTCTCCAGAGATGGATCTAAGAAGATTACCGAGTGTGCGATTGACCACTTCAGTTTGGCCATCTCTTTGAGGGTGGTAGACAGTACTAAACTTAAGAGAAATATTGAATCGCAACCACAAAGTTCTCTAAAAGTGAGATAAGAACTTAGAATCTCGATCGGATGTAATGGACTTCGGCACTCCATGAAGGTGAACTATCTCCCGAAAGAAAAGATTAGCAATGTTGCTCGCATCTGCAGTCTTCTTGCACGGAATAAAGTGCGCCATCTTCGAAAACCTATCAACCACAACAAAAACAGAATCCATGCCTCGTTGGGTTCGAGGCAGTCCCAACACAAAGTCCATAGAGATATCATGCCATGGTGCAACTGAGGCCAGTAATATCGTTCTTCAATGGCTATAATATTTTTCTGCTCCCTTCTTCAACTAAGGCCAGTAATATCATTCTTCAATGGCTGCAATTGTTTTATCACGTCCCAAATGTCCTCCTAGTCCGCCAGCATGAAGGTCTCGAATTATCTACTCTCTTAGTGAACTCTGGGGTATGCACAATTGATCGCCATGAAATAGATAACCATCCTGAATATGAAAGCCTTTGATTGGTTTATTTTGAAGACAGTCGTCCCAAATCTTCTTAAAATCTTCATCCTCTGCATACAGCTCCTTAAGGTACTCAAACGCAATTACTTCAGCCTTTAAAGTTACCAACAATCCAGCTCTCCTACTGAGTGCATCTGCAACCTTATTCTGCTGCCCAGATTTATGCTTCAAAACAAATGTGAAACGCTGTAGATATGCAATCCAACGAGCATGTATACGGTTGATGGTAGTCTGACTATTAAGGGTCTTCAAGGCCTGATGATCAGTGTGATGTAGAAACTCTCTCGAGAACAAATAGTGCTCCCAATGCTTCAAAGACTGAACTATGGCATATAACTCCAGTTCATATGTGGTCCACTTCTGCCGAGCTTCGCTGAGTTTCTCACTGTAAAAGGCAACTGGACGCCCTTCCTGAGATAAAACACCACCAATTCCTATGATGGACGCATCACAATCAACTTCAAAGACTTTTTGAAAATCTGGAAGTGCAAGCACATGTGCGGTGGACAACTTCTCCTTGATCAGTGCAAAGCTACGATCTGCATCTTCCCTCCAATTGAACTTTCCTTTCTTCATGCATTCAGTTATAGGTGCTACAATGTTGCTAAAATTTCTTACAAATCTCCTATAGAATGTTGCTAGGCCATGAAAACTACGAACTTCGCTGACAGTCTTCGGGGTAGGCCAATCTCTAATAGCACGAACCTTCTCTTCATCAACATGAATACCCTTTGCACTAACAACAAAGCCTAGAAACACGAGGCTACTGGTCATGAAGTTGCACTTCTTCAGATTGATGTACAACTTATTCTCCTGCAAAACTGTTAGTACCTCCCTCAAGTGGTCCAGATGTGCAGCCCCACTCTGGCTATAAATCAGGATATCATCAAAGTAAACTACGACGAACTTGCCGATAAAGGGTTTTAATACCTGATTCATCAATCGCATGAAAGTGCTAGGGGCATTAGAAAGACCAAAAGGCATGACTAACCACTCGTACAGGCCTTCTTTTGTCTTGAAAGCAGTCTTCCACTCATCTCCTTCCCTAATCCGAATCTGATGATAGCCGCTTTTGAGATCTATCTTGGAGAACACTTTTGAACCAGATAACATGTCTAGCATATCTTCCAAGCGTGGAATAGGAAATCTATACTTTACTGTAATCTTGTTGATAGCCCTACTGTCCACACACATACGCCACTCTCCATTCTTCTTTGGGACTAGTAGTGCTGGCACTGCACACGGACTCATGCTAGGTCGTATAAGGCCCTTCTGGATGAGATCTTCCACCTGCTTCTGCAAAATCTCTCCTTCCTTCGGACTCATCCTATAGTGTGGTAGATTTGGTAGTCGAGATCCAGGGATAAGGTCGATCTGATGTTGAACGTCCCTAAGCATGGGTAATTCAGAAGGAAGATCATCAGGCATAACTGCATCAAAGTGCTGTAAGAGGGTTTGTACTTTAGGTGAAATTTCGGCAGTGACAGACTCCTCTTTTCCTGAAACTACAAGGTATAAATCTCATTAGACTGCTTCACATCTTTCATAAAGTCTTCATTGTCAACGACCAAGAAATTCTTCTTTTCAGCCACATTGGTTTTGACAGGCCCCTTCTCGGTTAGAGGCTTGAGCACAATTCGACGACCATCCTTTTTGAAGATGTAAACGTTATCTTTCCCCCTATGCGTGGCATCAACATCAAACTGCCAAGGTCTGCCTAACAACATATGACATGCATCCATCTCTACTACATCACACAATGCCTCATCCACATAAGTTCGGCCAATGGAAAAGGATACCCGACACACTTCATCAACCTGTACGTCATTACCCTTGCGAATCCAGCCGATCTTGTAAGGAGCGGGATGCTTCTCCGTCTTTAGCCCTAACTTCTCCACCATGCACCGAGAGACAAAATTCTCGCTGCTCCCACTATCAATGATGACATCACAGATCTTCTGTTGCACCGTGCATCTCGTTCGAAAGATGTTATGCCTCTGTGGTGGTTTTTATGCTTTTGGAGCCAACAATCGTCGCCGCACAACACATGAGAGTTGTTCCCCATCATCATCAGCATCCAACCCACCATCATATTTTTCATCATCGTCTTGGTCTGCATCCTCATCTTCATGATCCACCATGTTCACAGTAACTCTTTTAGGGCACTGATTGGAACGATGACCAGGCTGTCCACATCTGTAACACTTGATCGGGTCAGGCTTGGCATAAGGGTTCGCTGGGGTATGCTTCTTTACTGTTGTTGTCGCTGGACCCTTGCCCTTCTTCGTTGTTGCATCCTACTCAGAAACAGTTTGAGACTGTTTACTTCCACCACGTTTGAAACTCGTGTGCGACCCGTCGGAAGCTGCCCATGATCCTTTACTATTTCGTCTGAGTTGTCGCTCCACCTTCTCGGCTAGGCTAACTGTATCTGCTAAGGTATAGGTCTGTTGTAGAGATACACGATCCTGAATCGCCATCCTTAATCCCCTTGTATATCGAGACATCTGTTGGGCCTCACTCTCGTTCAAGTTGTTGCGGGATGACAGCCGATAAAATTCTTGCGTGTACTCATCCACAATTCTTCCACCCTGCTTACAGTTCTGGTACTGCCCGAATAAAACTTGTTCATAATTACTTGGTAGAAAATGGGCTCTCAGTAGCTTCTTCATCTTTTCCCACCTTTTGACCTTTGGCTTCCCTTGACAAGATCGATTCAGACAAACAGATTCCCACCAAGCTGAAGCTCCACCTTTGAGTCGGTTTCAGACAAACAGATTCCCACCAAGCTGAAGCTCCACCTTTGAGTCGGTAGGCCACCAATTTTACCTTGCGTTCTTCTGCTGAAGCTCCACCTTTGAGTCGGTAGGCCACCAATTTTACCTTGCGTTCTTCTGGGATCTCCATATACTTAAAGAACCTCTCTACTTCTGCAATCCAGTCGATGAACTCTTCAATATGCAATTGCCCGTTGAAAGATGGCAGATCCATCTTCATCTTGAAACCTTCAACGTCATAATTATCCCTTCGTCGTCAGTCTCTGCGATAACCACCGTGGCGTGGGGGTGCATAACGATCTTCCTCGCTGTCGGAATCTTCATACGGAGTCGTCTCACGTCGTTGGCGACCATCAACGCGATTTCGATCTCCTGTCATGTCCAGACGCTCTACTACCGCAGCTAGTCGCTCCATGACAGTCTTCATCTGATTGACATCAGCCTTTAGCACGTCAAACTCAGTTCGAGAAATAGGGGCTTCATCATCTGCCATCGGATCGGAGGAATAAGGCTCTGATACCAATTGACGCAGCGCGGAAGTTGTAACCTCGGAATCTACCAGGGGTGTTCTCTGAATCCACAAAGAACGATCTTCGAATCCACGAAGAAATATTGAGGAAAAATAAAATTTTATTAATTAAAAGTTATGCTTCTAGGGCTTACAAGACTCTTCTTAAATAGAAAAATAAACAGGACTCCTACAAGGACTCTAATTCCTACAAGGACTCTCAACTTACCAAAAATGGTAAAGAATTCCTAAAACATTAAAACTCCTAAAAAGACTCCATATAATTAGGAAAGTCCTCCGGTCAAATCTGAGATCAAATCGGATTTCTTTCCTAAACAAAACAGACTCCTAAAATATTACCAAAAATAGTAAAAACGGACAAAAATACAAATATCTCTCAAACCGTAAGAAATTTGGCGAAACTGAGAACAAAAACCGAACCCAGTGGGGTCGGTTCGGATGGCTCCGTCTCGTCGAGATAGTCGATTTTCATATATAATTCGTCCAATTCCGATGTACGGTTTGAAAGTTACGGCCGTTTCTTCGAAACAAGTTATTTTCTTCGACCAGGCCTGCATTTGGGCTTGCGACTATCCCACTTTGATATAAACGTGTCTCCTGTGTGTTCTACATCAGTCCCCCCTGCTTGAAAAGAGCTCGACCTCGAGCTTACACTTGCATGAATAGCTATTTCTTCTGGTGGGTAATACTCAAACAAATCTGCAACATTAAAACTAGGAGAAATACCCAAATCTGTAGGAAGGTCAACCATAAGCGTTGTCGCTAATCTTTTTCAGTATTTTGCATGGACCATACTTCTTATTCTTCAGCTTGTTGTAGGTGCCCACGGGAAAACGTTCTTTTCGCAGAAACACCATCACCATGTCTCCTTCTTCAAACACCTTCTTCCTCCTGTGTTGATCAGCATCGGCTTTATATTTAGCATCAAACACCTTCTTCCTCCTGTGTTGATCAGCATCGGCTTTATATTTAGCATTAGACTGCTCTATCTTTTTGTAAGGACCGTGAAATTTTAATATTAGTTAAAATAATTTTCTAGTATTTAAAATATTTAAATATTATTTTTGGAAGAGTATTTATATTTTTCTCGAATTTCTAGATTTTTTTATGATTTGAAATCTAAGTTTTTATATTTATTTAA
The DNA here is from genome assembly GCF_001876935.1 of Asparagus officinalis. Taxonomy (NCBI): domain Eukaryota; kingdom Viridiplantae; phylum Streptophyta; class Magnoliopsida; order Asparagales; family Asparagaceae; genus Asparagus; species Asparagus officinalis. The sequence continues at coordinate 76,795,305 of NC_033797.1, forward strand.
ATGATTTAAATATTTATAAATTTATTTAGCACAATAAATATTTCTGGAATTTATCTGTTGTGTTATTGATACTATTACGTATCATTTTGAATAATACATGGTATTATTATTATTATTACGTATATTTTTGTATAATGCGTTGTATTATTAATTACGTATTATTTGTATAAATTATTGTTGCGTATCAACTGTCGTATTAGTATAACTGGTACGTTTTACTGTGTATATAATCATCCCATAATTGTTTGATTTTAAATACAAGTAAATATATTTTATTTATTAATTATTCTCGTTTAAATTGTACAATATGGGTATATTTTGACTATTTCGTATCAATTGTTGTATTAGCTCAACATGTACGTTTTTATTTGTAGATAATTATTATGTAATTAGTTTAATTTTTAAGTACCCAAAATTATTTATTTTAATTATTTTCGTTTTAAATACCCAACCCAAACCCTAACTAATACATATATATATAAATCCTTTTTCTTTCTTTTTCTTCTTCGTTTTCACGCGGCCGCCCCACTCGAGCTCTGCCTCTGGCTCGATCGCTGACTACAGCACCTCCCCGAGCTCGCCCCGTGCACCCCCTGCAGCCCTCGTCGCTGTTGTCGCTGTTGTCGTACCTCAGCAGTAGCTCCGCTGCGTCAGCATCGGCACCATCGCATCGTCATCAGACCCCACGGTCTCGTAGGCAAGATCCCGAACCTTAATTATTTTATTTTAATTATTAGTTTATCGTAAATTATTATGTGACTTGCCATTTCAATATTTATATCTGTTAGTAATTGATTAATTAAATTAGTCTGTGATATATTATTACCTGCGTGGGATTGCTTGACATGAATAGCTGTGTGGAAGCTTGTTGTGTTATCACTTAATTGTTACCCAATAGGAGAGACTGTACATGAAGACGACTTCTGTTAAAAGTATGATTTATAAGCGTGCTTCAAAGCATGGCTATACTCGCTCGACATTGATATCCCGATGTGAGGAGTCCCGAGTTCCCTCGATATCGACATCGCGGTATGAGGTTTCCTTGATTATTATTATTATTATAGCATTGACTAGACGATGCACTCTTGATCGGACGTGTTGTGGGTCACGGTTATGTTCATAGTTTTACAGAAGTCGTTCCACGGTAACTCCGTGGCTAGTGCATAATATTTCATGTACAGTTGCGTAATTAATATGACCAACATGGGGTTATAAAGGGGGATTGGATGGAGAATATAGCATGTATATAAACGGGCACAGCGCTTTCTTGTTATCTTGATATCATGAGTGTTATGTACATGGGCCAGAGGGCCAATACTTGACTTGAAGGCGGCCCCCGAATGACTTTACGGGGACCCGATTATATACATCAAAATATTCTTCCCCAATTCAAATAACATGTAAAACAAGAATAATATCCTTGCGTGCTTTATGGTGGACCTTGTTAGTTTTGTTGAGATGTAGATCAGTGTTGTTCTTTTCATACATAGATCGGGATTAATATTTAATTATCTACAATTTGAGACATATGGTATATACATGAGGGTTTCCTTGTTTGGATTATGGGTCGGGTCTTGCCGTGTGCCATACACGCTGACGTACACCTGTTTTCTTTGGTGTACGTCAGACTTAGTAGAAGAACAGGTTCAGCAAGAGCCAGAGGATTCTCAGCAGGAGTGCCTTGCAGACATAGCAGAAGAAGAAGCCGAAGTCTAGTCGTCTCTTTTGTTATATGCTGGTCATTGTTACTTTTGTAGTTCTTTCTATTTCCGTTGATCGATGTATCTTTGTACCTCTTCAGTATTCATTTGTTTAGTTTTGTATAAGGGCATGTTGACCCGAATATTCTATGTCTCGGATGATTTTGTATAAGGGCATGTTGACCCGAATATTCTATGTCTCGGATGATCTACTTTTGATGATATGTTTATTTCATATTCTGTATTGTTCATTATATTCTTGCTGATTGTGATCGGGGACCTGTGACTTCGCATTGTTTTTATTTCCAGACGCTTAGCGTATTGGATTGATAAGAAAAGAAAAGAAAGAAAATGATAGTATATATATTTCTTCTCAATCTAATACGTCGCGGGCTTGTTCACGTCTCGATTCTCGGGTATTTTGGGAAGCGGGGCGTGACAGGTTTTAGTGGTGGCCCATGCAGGTCACAGTCCCGGTCACGGTTCCGATCACGGTTCCGAGTTTTCACTAGTGAGAATATAATGGACAATTTAGATACATATCATATTTTATCCGTAAGACTATTCTTGAGCCCTTATTCCATTTCCTTGATAGATTTCGTTTCGTCCCTATCTTATCACTCTTTGACTTCGGAGTTTCCATCGTTCTTGTCCCATCACTTCGCGATTACCCTCTCTTGTTTAACTCCTCTATCCTCGTACCGATCGTTATTATATGTGTTGTTATTTTTACAACTATATTTTCTTTGATTTGACTTATACATTATTTGATTGTATTAATTTTGTATTATTTATTACATATTTTATGTATCACATACAGTGTTGTATTGTATGTTTTTATTTGTTTATAAATCTATTTTATCTTCCATAGTTCATGTTTTATGCATTATACATTTTATTTATGTATATGACGCTGATTGTATTTATGTGATTTTTGACTATTGTTTGTTGGAAATTTGCAGTAAAAAGACAATGAAAGAAAAATTTGACTTGTATTCCTCTCAAAATCAATTACAATTTGGATTCCGATTACAAAAGAGAGGAGAATGAATTTGATTCTCCCCTTTGTTTAAAACTGGGTTCTTCTTGGTAGCGATGGAGTGCCTCCTCCGATTGATCGCGTCGAACTTGCTCTCCGTTGACGATCCGACCGTCCTACTTCACTGGAACAATTGAAATGCTTGATGACTTCGATTTAGAACTCTTAACGAGTGTAAAGAACTCAGAACGAGTTGAAAACTCTGACAAGAGTTGTTGAAAACCGAATGTCTGATTTGATATGATTAACTTGGATTGCAAGCTTAATCACGAACTCTTAAATGAGTTTCAGAAATAAACTCAGAGCGAGTTAAAACTCGATAACAGAGTTGTTGGAACCGAAGATTCGGTTAATTACCAAATGGATTATGCCGTTGATGAAGGGATCCTCTGGGATTCGATTAACTGATCGTTGATCAGTTCTTTGATCTTCAAAAGATCTCCCTCTTCGTGCTGTTGAACTGCTGAGATTTGTTGACCCTAAACGGTTTTGATACCAGCTCACCTCAACCCTATGCGGTTTTTCTGCTAGAAACCGATCAACCTCTTATTCAGTTGAGTAAGTCGGTTATTTATAGGGGGGTTAGGGGTGTAACCAACCCCTAAATCCGCTCCTGAGTGGGCGAAGATCCCTCAGAACGTGGGATAACGGTTTTGAGGCCGTTCGGTTTGCGTTTGAACAAGTCAAAAAGCCTCAGTTGGCGTTCTGGGCTTTAACTCTACGTCCAAGGCTTGAGACGCAGAGTTAAATCTCTGTTAGAGATTTGAGACGCACAGGCCGTATGCGTTCTGAAATTGGAAACGCACAGGTCGCTGGTGCGTTGAAGTTCAACTCTGCGTCCAGAGTTTGGGGCACATAGTTGAGCCTGTTGAAGAACGCACGTTATGTGTGCGTTTAATGCTTTAACTCTGCGTTGCAGAGTTAGATATTTGCTGGAGAACGCACAGGGTGTGTGCGTTTCGTGATTTAACTCTGCGTTACAGAGTTCAATGTCTGCTGAGGAACGCACAGGTTGTGTGCGTTTTTGAATTCGTGAAACACAGAAGTGAATTTCTGCGTTTGAGAGAGGTTGTTGACTTGTAACCTCGTCCATTATAACATTGCAAAAGCTATTGCTTATTGATCTTTGCATGTTATAGGATATGAGAGTCGTCAGATTATAACTCTCACTGTTGGTTGTGAAGGCCACTGAACAGAGTTTTCATCAGCTGTCGGAAGTGTCGTCGAATTGTAACTCTTCTCGATCTGTGTGGAAAGTCTCCTATTTGCCGCTTTCGATTGTCGGCGCGAAAACTATTTGATTGTAGCTTTCATTGTTGGAGCTTGACGGGAATTAACATCCATAGTGTCTTCTGGACGAATATTTGCCCACAGCTCTCTACTAAGCAACTCACCAACTAAGTCCAACCTTTTATTTCTGAAATCATTACACTGCTCATCAGCATCTCCAGTAGTTGCTAATATAATATTAGTCATGCTGTTATCGCAGCCATCAAGATCAATCATCTCAGAGATGAGGCCGTGTTTATAGCGGTTGCAGAGTTGCGGATGCAGTGATTAGAAAGTCGTCTGATTGTAACTTCCATTATCAGGGCTTGATAGGGATCGGCTATCTATTGTGATTTTTAGACAGCCTACAGAACCCCCTCCAAAGTTTTCGAAAGTTCGCGGTTGACTGGGACGAATTTTCGGAATACTTTGGATCCCAAAATTTAGAAGACATTGTCAAACTTGGTTGATTGTAATCTAATTGTACTCATCCAATGGACTCTTCAGTAGAGTCACCTATTTCTTCTTGGCTTTAGTCACCTTGATGGCTGACATTAACCTCCCTCTAGTTATTTGGAACCATGTCTTGGCTTTAAACATAGAGGAATTCATCTAATTGAATTAGAACGCACAGATAGATTTCTTGCGTTATCGAACTAAAACGCAGGGTTGAATTCTGCGTTCAAAGGTTCAACCAATGCAGACGCACAGGTATATTTCTTTGTGCTAAATCATTACAACGCAGGGCAAAGCTCTGCGTTCAGAAGTTCAAGCAACACAGGCGCACAGGCCGTGTTTGGCGGGATTCTCGAATCCCGACCCGATTTGACAGCTCATAGCTATCTATAAATAGACCACCAAGGGTCAAATCAAAAGTCACCCGACTTTTTGCCTCTTTTTCTTCGAAAGATTTTTAACGAAGCCTCTTCGTTTTCAACTCCGGTGACCCTGTTCATCTTCTCCGATCCTTATCCTCCATGGGTTCCAAGAAAAAGGCTGCTCCTCGCCCCAGATCTCCTGTTGCAGCAGCGCCACCGCCTCCGGCTCCACCGGTCGGTGGTAAGTATCGCCCTTCGTGGCCGTCAAACTTGCTTCGACGAGTTCTTTAAAACCCTAGATGTATTGCCGTCAAACTTGCTTCGGCGAGTTCTCTGAAAAAAACCCTAGATGGGTTCTTGCAAACGAGGAAGATGACTCGTTTTGTAACGCAGAGTTAAGGCTCTGCGTTTTGAATTTGAAACGTCAGGGGCCTGACCCTTGCGTTTATGAAATTTTAACGCCAGGTTTGAACTGTGCGTTCAAAAACTTAACGCAGAGTTTGACCTCTGCGTTGATGAAAATTAACGCCAGGTCTAAACTGTGCGTTCAACAACTTAACGCAGAGTTTGACCTCTGCGTTGATGAAAATTAACGCCGGGTCTGAACTGTGCGTTCAACAACTTAACGCAGAGTTTGACCTCTGCGTTGATAAAAATTAACGCCAGGTCTGAACTGTGCGTTCAACAACTTAACACAGAGTTTGACCTCTGCGTTGATGAAAATTAACGCCAGATTTGAACTGTGCGTTTGATAATTTTCTTTCTTATGGACTTAACTAAAGCTCCCTTCATTTGATTGATTGAATATTTCTTTCTTTTGCAGTGCCTTACACCCGCGAACCTCTCAATCTTTGTCATCACTTCGGACGTGGGGGCGGCGTGGATTTTAACATGCAATTCAATCTGCGTCAGGAACTCCCGATATTCCAAGACTCTGACAAGGATCGTGTCGCCCTGATCTCGGATCCCAGTACAGATATACTTAGGGTATTAGTTACAGACGCCAAGTTTGAGACTGGGTCCCGTAAGAAGCTCGTCAAGCCAGCTTTTTTATTTGGGGATCGTGTCACCACCAAAGAGATTGTGCATGGCAGCCATTACAAGTGGCTAAGACAAATTGGAGATCGTCGTCTCTTCCTCCCTGACATGCATAGGATGTTTCCCATCTCTTACTACCAATGTGCTTCTGTTCCCCGCCACATGAACTGGGACTTGATGAGAGAGCAGGATGGGGTAGCTGTTGGGGTTTTGACTCACAAGGGTGTGCATACCGCTGGTTATAATCGACAAGTGTCGGCCTTGGAACCCTGCTTATTCTCGCGGGGATATCCTTTAGGAGAAACAGCTAGCCCAGCTAACACCTTCATGCGAAGATTTTTGGCCGCCAAAGGAGAATTCCCAACTGCAGTATTCCGAGCTCCTGGATGGGTACATTCCACCAAAACAGGATGGTGGGCACGAATGATAGAATTCGTGTTGGCAGAATTAAAGGAACCATTAGCTCAATCTGGGCTTGCTTGCCCTATTATGGCTACTAAATATGGAATCGCTCTTAGTCCATATAACTTCTTCGCCATTCTGGAGCGGTACAATCCAGAGACTTGTACGTTTTTCACACCGGGGAAGGAGAATTAGGGTTCGCCCTGCATGAGATGTTTGATGTCTCAGGTCTTCCTTTTGGAGACCTGCCATATGAAGAGTTTATTCCCGGATCAACTGAGCTGAAGATCTTGAAGGAGACGAACCCCGAAGTATATGACACTCTGTGGGAGGTGATGTGTTATTTTCAAATCTGCGGCCAACTGACAGGAGCACTTGGACGTGGTATCAAGCAGCTATCTTGGGCCGAGTATCTTTTCCAAAATTTGTCTAACAAGGCTGCCACCGTATCTTGTCGGGAGGCGAGCACTCCTGAGACCATTCAGGCTTTGATCAATGACGTCACCGTTCACTATGTCAGCGAGGGAATAGAAGATGACTTCCCAGCGCAGACTGAATTCGAGAGCTTCCATCACCAGGCAACCACTCCCATCTCTGATATGGCTTTATTAGCAGGTTTTCTCATGCTGTGGCTAAAGCGGTGTGTGGTAGATGCTGTGATGATTGAAGTAGCTTATCCGGCCGTCCTCTTAGCACATGGGAGACCCATAAATCTACTTTCCGCTATGACGTGCTGTTTACAACACGGTTTGAGGGAACTATGCCTCGAGTTTATCCAAGTGAAAGAGATAGATTCTGAAGGGACGAAAAGCTTGGTGACTCCCAATCCTCGAGTACCCTTGCCGTATACTTATCTAATGGCTTGGTACGTCTCCCATTGTGTACATTTGATGAGTGCTCATTCTGCTATGGATGAAGGCTTCATCCCTTTCGTGCAGAGATTAGAAAAAGCTACTTGGATAGGCACTTACGTAGTGAGGGTCCGTCAGATTCTGTCGAGAGACCTCAGCTACGACATCTTCCGCTGCTTCCCAGATTTTGAGGGCGGAGGATATGGACAGGTCTTCCAAGATACCACTGGTCCTAATGGTTTTACCCGTTTGGACGGGGGAGTTTTCAATTGGCTGTTAAATATTAGACCTGGTTATCTCCTCTTCAGGCAAAATGACAAATGTATAATTGAGCCCTATCAACGGTATCGCTTTGCTCGCCAATTCGGATACGACCAACTATACGTTGGGAATCCGAGGAGGCAGCTTTCAGTTATGGGCAACATATATGAAGGAGCTCGAGCCTGGTATTATTCCACCGCAGGTTGCACTGGGGCTACCTTCAGATTACCCCACAAAACATCTAATTCTCTTCTCTCCGTGGCTTTCTGTAACTGGTATCATACAGCTTCTACGATGCCAGATTATAAACTGTACACTTCAGGCCTTCGTGCGATTAGGAAGATGTATTCTTCTCGGAAAGGAGGTGGTCGTGTATCTCGTCTGAAGGGGATTGATGAGTTTTTACATTTTAGGAGAAGAAGAACTGGGACTAGAGAGTGCCCCGGTAGCGAGCCCTAAGGCTGTTGAAACTTCGAGAGCCAAAGCAACTGGAAAGAGGGCTCTCACTGAAGCAGAAGAAGCCCAATACGAGAAACGTACTCGTAGAAAGCTGCTAGTAGATCCTCCTGCTCAGAAGCTAATGGCGGGTGCTTTCAAATCTGCCAGTGGAGAGAAAGAGCAAGAATCAGCTGTTGCAAGTCGCCCTGATCGTGCTGATCCTCACTCTGGGGGATCTACCTTTTCTGAAGAATTTTCTCCTCACTGTCCCTTGGATCAGGCAGGGGGTGGAGATGAATTCCCAATTAGGGATATGGGGGTTTCTTCTACCATGGATCCCGACACCTCACCATTTCTAGATCAGACTCCTGGTGCTGCTGCTTCACCTGCAAGGGTACCGCCTACAACGTCTCCATCTGAAGGGGATAAACTGCCTACAGATGAAATGGCGACAGATGAACTTGCAAATCTTAATGAGAGTCAGTCTCCCGCTTCCTCTATACTACTGCCATCTTCGGGGACTATTATTCCTAGTCTCACGACTGGCCGGCTGACACAAGTGGATACGACCGCGAGCTCTCCTGGACTTTCAGCTGCTGACGATGACGAACCATTAGACTATGGGAGCTCGTCTCACCATGATGATGATGCTGATGAGGATGAAAGAGATGATGATGACTTTTATGATTGGGCGGATCAACCACCACCACCTTCTGACAAGGCGTCTGGTTATCTTCCTTTTTACCCTACTAGTAGAAATTACACCCTTTGATTTTTCTCACACTTTGATTTCTCTGGTGTTTCTTTCTTTTATACTGACTGCTCTGTTGTGTAGGTTCTCCACCTCCGGGGCTGCTGGTACGTCATCGTCTCCACACCCGCAAGTAGCAGACGTTTCCCCCTCCGAATCAATGCCGGTGACGACGAGTTCTTTACCAGAAGAACCTCTTTCGCTGACGATTCCTCTCAAGCCTGTGGGAACGGAGATCGTGCTAAGCTCAACCCAAACAGGGGCACTTATGGCTCTCCCTTCCAGTCCCTCACAATTAGATATCATTTTGCATCAGGGTCTATGCTTTTAGGCTCCCCATCGACATCTCCGATGAAGTCTCTGAATCCAGTGGCCATCCCTTCCATTCTAAAAGCTCTTCTACGACCGTTGGAAGATATGATGAAGATAGCGATTGAGGAGATCAGTGCTGGACGAGCTTCATTCGACTTTTTCAAACCAATACTCATGAACTCTTTGAACAACGTTCGATATGTGGATGACGCTCGATTGTTCCAGCACTGTTCTGAAGGCATCTCTTGGTTGGAAAAAGATCTGAGAGCTTTGGAGGAATTGCATCAGGCTGATCTTACTGCTCAGGCTACGTTAGTCTTTGATAATCTTCAAGCTGAGGCGGCCCGCCAATACGAATCTTTTCAAGAAGCCATCACTGAAAGGGAACTTGAAATTGCATCTACAGGGGCAATGCATTCAGAAGCAACATGCTGTGGACGCTTCTGGTGCTACTATACAAACGTCCCGTGCAGAAATTGATCGCCTTAGAGTTGAGTTGGCTCGACACGAGGCTGATCTCGCGCGAGAAGAAGAGATCTTGAAAAAGCTCACGCTAGAAAGCGTGAAAACTTATGCTACTTACCCTTCGTTAGTGGAGGACCTTGAACTTCTCCAAAATCAAGCTAATGCAATTACGCCGGACGAAAGCACCCTTAGGAAGAAAGTCGAGGTGATGGTGCAGGCAGCTCATGAAGAAAAGCTATCTGCTATTAAGTCCCGGCTCGCGTATTTCACTTTTACTGATCCAGAGGCTTAATCATGTAGTGTTCTTTTTGTTTGCTAAGAACAAGGTTTTTGTATCACTCTTTAATATTCTTGATGATAATAAAAAGAGTGATTCTGTTTTGTCTCTTTTCATTGCATGTGTCGTGTTCTGACTTGCAACGATGGAAAAATACCCAATCTTTAAAATTTCCTTTATTACCATCTAAGATAATTCTAGAAAAACTTTAACTTGTTGGGGGGGGTATGAACACTCGTTATTCCTTTGTAGAAGAATTAACTGGTTCAAACGGGTTTGAACTGTTAGAGGTGGTTTGTTAACATAACAGAGATTTGGGGATCTATCGATCTATTGAGAATAGTCAATAGATTAATTTTTGTAAGTGGTATGATTTTACTCTGACATGCGAGCGATCGCAATCAGAGTAATTTGAGGGCTTATCACTCTATTAGGGAGAGTTGATAAGTGGATTTTTTCAGAGGTGTAGTGTTAACGTGACAGAGAGGATATTGCTATGGAAGCAATTTTGAGGACTTATCGCTCTATTGAAGAGAGTCGATAAGTGGATTTTTGTCAGAGGTGCAGTGTTAACGTGACAAAGAGAATATTGCTATAGAAGCAATTTTGATGACTTATCGCTCTATTGAAGAGAATCGATAAGTGGATTTTTGCCAGAGGTGTAGTGTTAACGTGACAAGAAGAATATTGCTATGAAAGCAATTTTGAGGACTTATCGCTCTATTGAAGAGAGTCGATAAGTGGATATTTGTCAGAGGTTTAGTGTTAACGTGACAAGAAGAATATTGCTATAGAAGCAATTTTGAGGACTTATCGCTCTATTGAAGAGAGTCGATAAGTGGATTTTTGTCAGAGGTGTAGTGTTAACGTGACAAGAAGAATATTGCTATGGAAGCAATTTTGAGGACTTATCGCTCTATTGAAGAGAGTCGATATCAGAGGTGTAGTGTTAACGTGACAAAGAGAATATTGCTATAGAAGCAATTTTGAGGACTTATCGCTCTATTGAAGAGAGTCGATAAATGGATTTTTGCCAGAGGTGTAGTGTTAACGTGACAAGAAGAATATTGCTATAGGAGCAATTTTGAAGACTTATCGCTCTATTGAAGAGAGTCGATAAGTGGATTTTTGTCAGAAGTGTAGTGTTAACGTGACATCTGTGGCGGAACGAATATTGTAGCGTCTCACTAGGGAGGACTGCTAAATATCTTATCATCGGAGCGATGAATTGTGACTAAATATCTTATCATCGGAGCGATGAATTGTGATACTTGTGATTCGAACAAGATTTTGAGAATTTTATCACTCTATTAAGGAGAGCTGATAAATTGAATATTTACTACTCTATTAGGGAGAGTTAGCAAATTGATCATGATTTGACCGATTTTGGAGACTTATTGTTCTTTTGATGAGAATCAATAAGTGAGAATTAGACAGAGGAATTATTGTTACAACGATGTAAACAAAACTCAAGCTCTGTGGGATATGACATCCGTCTGAGGTGTAATATTAACCTGACGATGATTTAAACCCTGTTGAGGAAATACCAAGGTTGATCCTTCGTTTAGGATAACTGCAACGCAAAAAGGCGACCTTTGCGTTTGAGGTTCGAAACGCAGAGTTAAGAACCATTGCAACGCAGGTCTAGGCCTAGCGTTTGAAGAATTTGAACGCAGAGGTAACTCTGCGTTAAAGTCTAACCGACTTTATCCATTAACGCGAGAAATCACGTTTCAGATTCGGTTGGGATTCTTTCTTGGAGTCCCGAACCGATTGAACATCCCGACGGCTGTTATAAATAGACCTCTAAGGTCACATCAAGAGTCATTCAACTCTTTTTTCCTTGCTTAGTTCCAAGAACGAGAATTCTCGTTTCTGTTGATTTTCAGTCAATTCTCCTTGAAGAACTTCGTCTTCTCCGATCGAGATCACCCTCATGACACCCAAGAGGATGAGTTCGGGTTCCAAGAAGGTCGCCAAGGCGGCTTTGGAGGCGCCGCCGGCCGAGACCACTGGCGATGTCGCTGTTCTGACCAGCGCTTCAGCATTGATGTCGCTGTCACATGGACCTCGGTGCTGTGGTAAGCGGTGGCCATGGCAACTTGTTTCGACAAGTTTTCTAAAAACCCTAGATGGGTTCTCCTCAACGAGGAAGATGACTCGTTCTCCATCAGAAACACAGAGTTACGACTCTGTGTTACAAATTGGAAACGCAGACTTAAGACTGCGTTTAGGAAACATAGAGTTAATTCTCTATGTTAAAATTGGGAACGCAGAGTTTAGGACTCTGTGTTAAAAATTGGAAACGCAGGCTTAGAATTCTGCGTTCAAGTGTTGTAACGCAGGATTTGATCTCTGCGTTCAAGTGTTGTAATGCAGGATTTGATCTCTGCGTTCAAGTGTTGTAACGCAGGATTTGATCTCTGCGTTCAAGTGTTGTAACGCAGGATTTGATCTCTGCGTTCAAGTGTTGTAACGCATGGTTTGACCTCTGCGTTCAAGTGTTGTAACGCATGGTTTGACCTCTGCGTTCAAGTATTAATACAAGGGTTGGCTCTTGTATTAAAGCTTACCACGTAGAATTTACTCTTCGTGTTTATTTCATATTAGCAACCTCTTTCTGCTACTAACTATTGTTTCTGATTTTACAGTGTTTTTTCCCAATGTGCCACTTCTGCCGGAGCAGCACTTCAACTACACTGATGATCCCGAAGTGGGGAGAGGTTTTGGTCTTCGTAGAGAAATTCCTTTATGCACTTTCCCAAGTTTAGAACGAACACATTTAATTAGGTTTGCTGAGTGTTCCACGCTTAGGGCTCTGATCACCGATCTGGATCTGGAAACTCCTACGGGTCTGGATCAATTTGTCAAACCCTCATTTTTATTCGGTGACCATATATCTGCCGATGGACAAGTCAGGTATGTAGAAGACTCCCGGATGCTGCGAAGAGTCGATGACCGTTTACTCTTTCTTCCAAGCATGAAGAGAATGTACCCTCTTTCCTACTTCTTGAGTGTCGGTGGTCGCAGAGGTTTGGCCTTCGATCTCGTCAAGGAGAAGGAAAACATCTCGTTTGGATCTGGTCGATCATCTCGTGTTCAAATTGGCGGACAACTCAAAGGTCTGAGACCTGGTAGATTTGAGAAAAAGGACTTCGCTCATGAGACACCTCTTCCAGCAAACATTTTCATACGCCAGTTTATTGCTGCTAGAGGCGAATTTCCTACACAAGCCTTTCGTTCTCCTGGCTGGTTATTTTCTGGAGAAGATGGCTGGTGGACCCGGATGGTGTATTTTGTTCTGGAAGAACTTAAGGAGCCCCTTGCTCAGTCTGGCCTCACGATACCAGTACAGGCTACAAAAGGAGCCCCTTGCTCAGTCTGGCCTCACGATACCAGTACAGGCTACAAGACGCGGGATCATTCAGAATTATCCCTGCTTCTTTGCTATGCTGGAGCGATACAATCCGGATAGCTGCACCTTTTTCACACATGTTGGGGAGTTGGGATTTGCTCTCCATGAGATGCATGCGATATCGGGACTATCCTTCGGGCAAACGCCCTATGAAGAATTTATTCCCACCACCGAAGAACTCTCCCTCCTGAAGACTACTCATCCAGAGATATACAGCACCTTTTGGGAGCTGATATGCCATTTTCACATCTGCGCTCAGGTCGCTGGGATGCGTGGGGGTGGTCTTATGCATACTGCTTGGGCAGATTACTTGTTTCTGAATTTGGGTCAAAAAGATCTGAAGGTGACCCGTCTTGGCGTAAGCTCTGCTAAAAGCATCAAAGCTCGCATCAAGACTCCTAACGCTGTTTATAAGAATACGTGTTTGGAAGATGGATTTGAAGCTGACAGTGAATTTGACAGTTTTCATCATCAAGCTACAATTCCTATTTCTGACACGGCCCTCCTTGCTGGTTTCTTGATGCTATGGTTGAAGCGGTGCGTCGTGCCGACGAAACCATCTGAATCGATCTTGATTGAGGTCATTTATCCAGCCGTTCTCTTGGCTCACGGAAGACCTCTGGATCTTCTTTCTGCAATGACAGGTTGCTTGCAGAGAGGCTTGCGGGATTTGATTTCTGAGCTCCTTGACGTTAAGGAAATGAATGTTGCCGAAAGAAAAGTTTGGAAGACTTCTCAACCCCGCACACCAATGCCCTACACTTATTTAGTGGCTTGGTTTGTGCTGCACTGTCCCTCTTTGATGCGGGGGATTATACATAATAATGAGACCTCTACTCCTTTCGTGCAAAGGCTTGAGCTAGCCACGTGGACGACTGCGTACATAGTTCAGGCTAGACAACTTTTGTCTTCGGAAGCCAGTTATGACCTCTTTTGCTGCCGCCCTTGCTTTGATGGGGCAGAAGAAGAAGTCCCAAAGTTTGGCGACGTAGTCTTTGAAGGGTCCTCGCTTTTAAATACAGGGACCTTCCAGTGGCTTCTCACTATCAGGGTGGGTTATCTGGTTTTCAGAATAGGTGAAAGATGCATAATTGAGCCTTACGTTCCTTCACGTTTTGCTCGACAGTTCGGATATGACCAGCTTTACGTTGGTAACCCTAATCCACAATTAGCTCACATCGGGAATCTGTATGAAGGAGCTCGTGCTTGGCATTTCTTTATTGCTCGAGGAACTCATGCGCAGTTTACTCTGCCTAATTTGCCACCTAATTGTTCCACCGTAGCGGATTTCCGCAATTGGTTTAATAAACCTTCTCCAATCCCAAAATATGACATTTATACTTCATGTATAAATGAAATCTGAGAACTTTATAAATCAAGAAGTGGTTCCGGTAGGACTCAACTACCAGGGATAGAGGATTATCTGTCCTGCGAACGGGAGGTGGTCGGAATCGAAGAGATCCCAAAAGAATTGCCTGCTACAAAGCCTTCTGAAGATGAGGACACTAGAGAAGTTCTCGAAGGAGCACCCCCTCCCGAGCCCCGCTCCTTGAGATGATCTGGAAAGCAGGATCTCACTGCTGAGGAGGTAGGCGAATACGATAGAAGGATTCGCAAACGAAAACCCGTTGCAGTTAAGAATTCCAAGAAAGCTAAGTTGATGGGGGACGCTATGAAGTTTGCACTTGCTTCGTCTCCCGAAAACAGCGGGGATACTATGCCTCCAGCTGCTCCTCCTAGTCCTGAAATCCCCACAGGTGGGCAGGGATTGACCGTCCCAGGTTTAGTGCCAGATGTACCCGAAAAGCTATCATCTGAAACTGCGCACACTCCCATTCGCACTGATTATGAGAATTGCTTTATTTATCCGCCGACTGCTCCACCCCCAGGCTCGGAAACTTTAAGGAAGCTCATCGAGCAATTAGAGTACTGGATGCAGATGACCATCGATGTTGTTAGTCTCGGGGACGTGAGTTTCAAAGTCTTTGAACCCCATCTGCTGGAGTGTCTTGCCAAGATTAGGGACCAGGGGGATACATTGTGGACTGAACATTGTTGCGAGAGCATTATTGTTCTGGAATACGAATTGGAATTCCTTTCAATGCTACAACGCGATGCCATCGAACCAGAAGTGGATCGGGCTCTTTCTCAGGCCAGAGCTTTGAAGGTACAGCAGCAAGAGGCTCTTCAAAAGAGTCTAAACGAAGCAGATTCTCGTATTGCTCGCCTGCGCGGGGAACATCTTCAAGTGCAAGTGGACTTGGGCACTTTTGCTGCAGGTATTCGGGATACTGAGATTGAGCTTACCCGTGCTGGTATGGAGCAATCTCAGATAACTGCTCGCTTAGTGGGCGACATGGAAGTTATAAAAGGGTTAATTACTTTCTACGACGGTCTCTTCAAGGGCTTTTGCGACGAGCTTGTCGCTGCTGACAAGATTAGGCGAGAGATTGCAGAAGCAGCACCAAATGAAGAGGGGCTCAAGAGCAAGATAACAGAGGAAGTTAAAAAGGCTCGTGAGGAGAAAATATTGGCGCTGAAATCTAAACTCAAGTCTTTTAGACTGATGAGCCCCGATGTTTAGGACTTGGATTGCTTTTTAGCTAGGGAATAATTTTGTATCATTTTCGTTTCGACTGTCCTCATTTTGTATTCACATTTAACGATATTGAATGAAAATGATATCATTTTGGCTTTCATCATCTCTTTTGTTGAAATATGATTCAGGACAATAAAAAAAAAAGCAATTGCCATGAATATAGTGTTAACTTGGCATGAAATCAAAATTCTCTTTATTAGAATAATTCTAGAAAATTTCAATCATCAGAGGTTTAATGTTAACATGACGAAATACAAGACAGAAGTACACTATAAATAGGCAACCCCCAGCCTGATTTAGCTGGGGTTTAGGGGGCTACATGATTTACGGGAAGTATCTCTTAAGGAACTTCCCATTGATTGGCATCATGAGCCTATCTCCTTTTTGATTGATGAGCCGATAAGCTCCATTCGAATAGACTGATTCTATTACGAAGGGCCCCTCCCATTTAGGATTGAACTTCCCCTTGGTTTTGTGAGTCATTACCATGGGTCGTCTGTTGGCCAAAACTAAGTCGCCTTTCTTGAAAGTCCGTTCCTTGACCTTTTTGTTGTAGGCTTTGGAAATACAGGCTTGATACAACTCGATCTGTTGCTGAGCTTGAAGTCGTTTGTCATCTAAGGCTTCAAGTTCTTGTAGACGTCGTTGATGCTTTTCTTCTTCTGTTAGTCCCGTTGTAATAGCAATTCTCAGAGAAGGGATCTGGATTTCCAATGGCAGTACAGCCTCGCAGCCGTATACCAAAGAGAATAGTATAGCCCTTGTAGGGGTCCTCACCGTTGTGCGGTAAGCCCATAGACATTCACCAAGTCTTTCGTCCCAATCGCGTCGGCTCTTAGAAACAAACTTTTTGAGAAGCTTCACTATGGTTTTATTGAAGGCTTCTGCAAGACCATTTGCTGGCGGATAATAAGCCGTAGATGCAACACTTTGGATTCTGAATTTATCACAAAATCTCTGAAACCCGAAGCTAACGAATTGTGTCCCATTGTCATGATCTATTCGTCTCGGGACTCCAAAACGGTAGATGACGTGATGTTTGATGAATTTGATCACATTCGAAGTATTGACTTCTTTCAGCGGGATGGCCTCCGCCCACTTAGAGAAATAGTCGGTCACGGCTAGAATGAACTGGTGTCCTTTGGACGTTGGAGGGGAAATCGGTCCGACGATATCCATACCCCACATTTCGAATGGCCAAGTCGCTGATGTAGGGTGTAAGTTTCCCGGCGCCTGATGGATGAAGTCCCCATGAATTTGGCACGCATGACAACGTTTAGCATAGTCAACCGCGTCTGAAAACATCTTTGGCCAATAATAGCCGATACGTCGGAGGCGATCTCCTAATTTAGCTCCGGGCTGATGAGCTCCGCACATTCCGTCGTGAGCTTCCTTGAGAGCCTCTTTCGCTTCCTTTTGGGAAAGGCATCGAAGTAAGACTCCATCATGTGATTTACGATATAGGACTTGAGAAACTGCATCGTAATAGAATAGGAGGGCTTTTCGTTTAATTGCAGCCGCTTCCTTAGGATCATCAGGCAAAATTCCATATAGAGCATAGTCGATGTATGAGAATCGCCAATCCCTAGATTCGAACTCCATAAATGTCGTACAGACTTCTCCTGACGTCGTCTCGTCTGAGTTTTCCTCTGTAGGAATCTTGGAAAAGTATAGCTTATGTCCCATGACCGGAATCATTGTTTCGACCTCTGGTGGCAAGGCCAGGGAAGTTGCCAAAGAGGCTAAAGCATCGGCATATGCATTCTGAGCTCTTGGCACGTATTCGATAAAGAAGCCTTTGAACTTTTGAGCCTGCTCTAGCACTACGAAGTAATACGGGATCAAATCCTCGTGACGTACTTCATATTCTCCTCGGACTTGATTAACGATGAGCTGAGAATCACCGTAAGCCTCGAGGTGCTGAATATTAAGTTCTTCAGCACATTGCATTCCTAATAGCAGAGCATTATACTCGGCTACGTTGTTGGTGCAAGGTTCGATTAAAGAGAATCCCCTGGGGATTACGTGGCCGTTCGGAGAGATTAACACTACTCCTACTCCCGCAGTGATTGCTCCATGAGGATTTGCTCTGGATGCACCGTCGAAGAATAACTTCCACACTTGCGTAGCTTCTTGGGTAGCGCAAGCTTCAGCGACCTCGTCAGGTAATTCTTCATATAATTTAGACGTTCCCGATACTGGATGATCGGCTAAGAAGTCTGCCAGTGCTTGGCCCTTGACCGCCTTTTGAGGCATGAACTGCATGTCGTATTGCGACAAGAGAATGGCCCATTTTGCAAGCCGGCAATTTAGAGATGATGGTTTTGTCATCAGAACTCTCAAAGGATTTACCTTAGAGATGACCTGAATGGTCTGTCCAACTAGGTAATGTCGCATCTTTTGGATTGCGAATACCAAGGCGAGACACTCTTTTTCGACCGGATTGTACCGATGTTCGGCTCCCATCATAGTCCTGCTCAGGTAATAGATGGCTTGCTCTTGACCTTGATCATTGTTCTGAGCTAACAAAGCACCAAGAGAATGATCCATGGCCCTCACATATAACAGGAATGGTTTTCCTGATATCGGGGCCACGAGAACTGGCGGTTGAGTGAGATATTTTTTAATCTCCTCGAATGCTCTTTGACACTCAGCATCCCAAACAAAGGATATTCCTTTCTTCATGAGTTTAGAGAAAGGTTGGCAGCGCCCTGAAAGATTTGATATGAATCTTCGAATGTAGGCCAGTCTGCCTTGCAAACCTCTGAGCTCTTTGAGATTCTTCGGAGGTGGCATGTCTTGGATGGCACGCACTTTTTCTGGGTCAAGAGAGATTCCCTTGGAAGTAACGATAAATCCCAGGAATTTTCCACTTGAAACTCCGAGGAACGATTTTGTCGGGTTCATCTTCAGCTGATGTGCTCGCATGATTTCGAACATTGTCTTCAGATCTGCAAGATGATCGTCTTTACATTGGCTCTTTACTGCTATGTCATCAACGTAGCACTCGATCTTCTTTCGTAGGTGTTCGTGAAAGATTGTGTTCATTGCACGTTGATAAGTCGCACCTGCATTTTTCAATCCGAAGGGCATCACTGTATAGCAATACACCCCCAGTGGTGTTCTAAAAGCAGTATGTTTTTCATCGTCCGGGTGCATCTTTATCTGATTATACCCAGAGAATCCGTCCATGAAAGACATCCTTTCATACCCGCAAGTGTTGTCAATCATAACATCCGTGATGGGGAGTGGGAATTCGTCTTTCGGACAGGCGGCATTGAGATCACGGAAATCGATGCATATCCGGACTTTACCGTTCTTCTTGGGAACTGGAACGATGTTGGCCACCCAGTCAGGGTGTTGTTCATCCCTAACAAAACCTGAGTCTATAAGATTTTTAACTTCTGACTCAATTGATTCCATGATCTCTGGATGAAACCTGTGTTGTTGCTGTTTAACGGGTTTTACATCCGGATCGATGTTGAGACAGTGCATGGCCACCTTCGGGTCAAGGCCAGGCATATCTTCATAATTCCAAGCAAAGACATCTATATATTCTCGGATGAGAGATATAAGGTCTTCCTTCTCGGATGATGATAGGTCTTCAGCTATAAAGATAGGCTTGGGATCAGATTCATCTCCCATGTTGACCTGAATTACTTTATCTTCAGTGGGTGCTTCGCGTTGTTCGAATCACATATCCCACAAGATGTTAAGACGTTTGATCCAAGGATCGTTGGGTGACTCGATTAACTCTTCATCACCCCCTGCATCTTCATCAGGGTGACTAGTTAAAACCATGTTCACAGTCAAATCTTTAAAGAAAGGTCCGACACTGACATCGGATTCCCAAGAAGAGGTTCCGGACGAATGATCCTGACGCAGATAATTACTGGTTTCATTTTCTGAGGCAGGGGGAGTTGTGACATAACCTAAGCCCCTTCCGGTTTTTTGATAATAATCCGGAGGTTTTCCTTCAGGGGTTAGAGACATCCGGATTGGGGTTCGTCTACCTTTTCTGAAGTTCAGACCATGTTTCTCATTAAAGTTATACCCCATTTGCTTCATTAAGTATATAGACATGGGTTCGTGATAATGGAATTGGGGAACTCCGTCGTCTTCCTCTTAACTTCCTCGTTTGAGTTGTTCGGGTTTGACTTTACCAAAACAGATCGGCTTCTGCCCTTTCCTTTTGGATGGGACTTTGAAGAAAGCCTTCTGTACGTCTTCTGCTTCTTCATCTGAAGCAAAGAAAGATTTGATTGGCAATGTAAGTGATGCCTCTGTGCACATTGTGTGCCATGGGTTGGTACCTGCATTAGAATCATTCTCTACTGATTTATTTTTAGAGGACACATCAGGCAAGTACTCCAAAAGAAAATCTTCATTAATGCACCATTCACCCTCGCTCGGTACATTATTATTACTCTCATCCTGACCCATTACATCTAAATTCAGTTCCCATGGACAATCTTCCTCAGGATCTGGTTCGATAATGTAACAAGTCACTTCGGACTTGAGATCTCCAATTTGACACCTGAGTTTGATTTTCCCCAGGGGTCGAGTACTGTTGGCGTTGAACCCAAAGATAGTGGTCTGTGTGGTGTGCAGCCTGTGCATAGGGATCCCTAAGGCCTGCATGACCCTATAAGGCATGATGATGAGTGCAGAGCCCGGGTCAACCTGGACACGACTGATTTCGGAAGATCCGATATACCCCGTGTAGTATAGCAGCCTGTCGTGCTTATGTTTGACCTGCATGTCTTCTTGAGTAAATGATATGTAGGGTAAACTTCTTGCCGCTTGCAGACATTGCCGACCAGTTTGATCTTCAGAAGCTTCGGCGATCGGAGTGACTTGGGTGATAAAACTCTCTGTATTCTTCAACGCTTCAATTAAAGCTTCCTTGGTGGTTTTGGACAACCTCAGGAGCTCATATAGCGTAATTCTGGCTGGTATGTTAGCCAACTGTGCCATGACATTAAATTGGAAGGGAGTGCTCGACTCCCCGTATTCCTGGTGGAGATTCCTGTTGAACCGGAGTTCTTTTTGTTTCCCCTTATCAGCCGGCTTCTTCGGGACAGAACCCCCAGCGTCTTGGGGCTGTTCCTCAACTTCTTGAGCATTCTGACCGTAGTCTTTCAAGTAAGTCTTTCCAGACCGAGTGCCAGGGTTGTCTCCTGGGTATGCAGCCAGGGCAATCCTCTCTTCCTCCGAATCCGTGAGGGTCTTGAGGTGATCATCGTTCTCAGTAATGGAGGGACTAATCATGTTGAAAGACTTAGCCTTACCTCCTTTCTTCTTGGACGAGGTATTCGTCCACTGTTGGTCTCCCACTAGATCAGGGTGAACCCACATGATTTCTCCTTTTGAGGTGGTGAGGGGTATTAACCCCTTGTCTCTCTGACTGTGCAAGTCAGTATTCTTCAGACGCATTTCTCCCTTGTGGATGGGGACAACGCCATCTGCGGTCGTCACCGGAGGGAAGTCACCGAACTGGACTGCTATCATGTTGGTAGAGACAGTCTTCTGCTCCGGTTTCAGAGTAAGCACTTTGGCGTCCACCAAATTCTGAAGGATATCCTTAAAGATGTAACATCTTCTGGTAGGATGCCCCAGAAACCTGTGATAGCGGCAGTAATTAGGGTCATCTACCTTCCCTGCCTCCTCTGGCTTCCTAATTTCAGGAAGCTGTAACTTGTTGTTCTTCCGCAGTAGCTGGAATAAAGTGTCCACATGCTCCTCCTTGAAGGAATACTGTTTGGGCACTTTTTGCTTATTGGGAGCTTTGCCCTGCTTCGTGGGCGGTGGTACTTGAGAGTAGTCGGCTGCTAGGGGCTCTTTTCCCTTAGACCGCTAGGCGTTGTTCTGGTTGCGTTGCTGCTGCTGTTGCGGTTTGGGCTGTGCAGCTTCTTCGGCTTTCACCCGAGCTACAATCTCTTCAGCGTGTTCTCCTTGCGAAACAAGTTGTCTCAAAGAGCGACACTCCGCTACCCCCATCTGGGCGAGGAGCTGAGTCTGCAAGTTGTACCTACAAGTTTCAACCAGGGTTGACTGAGTCATACCTGAGGAGCATCGCAATGCCATGCTGCGGAATCTCTCCACGTAGGCCTTGATGGGTTCTCCCTTCCTCTGCTTAGCGGCGAGAAGAGTTGGGACAGAAACTTCCGTATCATCCTCGAAGAACCTAGCCAAGAACAGCCTTTCCAAATCTACCCATTTCTGAATAGATCCAGCAGACAGTTTCATAAACCATTCAAAAGCTACTCCCTTAAGAGTGCCGATGAACAAGCGTGTCAGGATGGCATCGTTCGCCACCACATCTCTAGTTTGAGATTTGAAATAGTAGATGTGTTGATTTGGCGATCCTGTGCCATCGAACGGTTGCAAGGTTGGGGCTTTGAACTTCGGTGGGTAAGGAGCTGTGTCCCACTCAGCGGGGTAAGGCCTCACCACTCCTTCTTCGCGGAGCTCACTTCTGTTGGCGATTGCATTGAGGCGAGCTTCCAGTTCATCCATTTTAGTGGATTGAGGATGCAGTTCTTTTTCCACCTCCTTCTCACCTTCAGAAGTGGATCCCAGGTTGAGAGTCTCACGATCCGAATGTTCGGTCGCTTTCTGTTTTCCTTTGGAGGTTGTCCTCCGGGAAGATTCAGGTTTGTGGCCTTTTTCAGCAATAAGTTGGGCCATCATATCTTTCAATTGGAGAAGTGTCTCCTGTTGCGCCTGGAGCATGACGTGATGTTCGTCCACTCTTTTGGCTATGTCCTCGGGATTTCCCGCCATATAAGCAGATACCTCTTGTGGTCCGACCGAGCTCGAAGATTAAGATTCGGCTATTGCTGAATGTTCATCACTTGTGGTAATCCCTTTGGCTAACTTTTGATAGTTAACCGGGCGAATAGCTCCTGTCCGAGTCCGGGTATGCTGATATACTCCTTCAAACTGGTCACAAATTTCCCTAACAGTTGGGGAATGACTTCTTTGTGACTCGTCAGAATCGGAACGTGAGGCTTTTCCTCTACCGATCATGTTGATGGTGACCTCAGGATATTCGATTTCAGAGGTCTTCTTTTTGTGACGACGTTGTCGTTTGGGAGGCCTAGCGACATTCGTCAACCTATTAAACACTGATTGCCTAGGCGTCGGTGAGCAACAGCTGCATTCGGAGAGGACAGCGGATATGAGCCGCTCACATTGGCATGAATGAGCCACTTGCTGTGTTGGCCTTCCTCTTGTCAATAGCTCACGCAAGTCGGAGACCTGGGAAAAATTTTGTGAAGGTGGGGATGGAACCCCCTACCCTTGGATGGGTTGGACATGGACCTTAAATCCATGCTGTCCCTCTTGAACCTTACGGACCATGTCGTGTTCTTGAGACGAAACACGAGGGTCACGTTTAGGTTTATAAACACGAGGTCGAGGCCTGTGTTTGAATGATGGAACAGATCCTTGTGGATCTTGTCCTGATTGAACGCACACTTGTGATGTGCATTTTGATGTTGAAACAGACCCCTGGGGGTCTTGTTTTGGGTGAACGCACCCTTGTGGTGTGCGTTTTGATAATGAAACAGACCCCTGAGGGTCGTTCTTTGTTTGAACGCACACTTGTGATGTGCGTTTGGTTGATGACCCAGACCTCTGAGGGTCGGGTTTTGATTGAAAGCACGCCTGTGGTGTGCGTTTAGATGATTGAACAGACCCCTGGGGGTCTTGTTTTGGATGAACGCACCCTTGTGGTGTGAGTTTGGCTGTTTGAACAGACCCTTGAGGGTCTTGTTTTGACTGAACGCACGGCTGTGGCGTGCGTTTGAATGGTTGAACGTGCCTTTGGAGGTCACTTTTTAGGACGCACTCTTGAAGTGTGCGTTTATGTTGAACAACGCGCCACTGAGGGTCGCGTTTGAGTTGGATAACCCCGAGACTCATAGTCGGGTTCATTGCCATGAAGTGTGCGTTCTGGAGCAGAAACGCACAGTTCAAGCAAAGGCTCAGAAACGCAGTCTTTGCATTGGGCAGTAGCTCGGCTATTCCGCAAATATGCTCACCGTATGGACCTTCTCCTTCGTCGAGCAGCATTTTTCTTGGCCTGTTTCAAGGCCTTGGCCGCAGCATCGTCGGCATTGGTTGGGTCTTCCTCCGACATAGGTCTCTTTTGACCTATTATGCGCCGTAGTGATACGGGGGAGGAATCTTCAACTCGCAGAGCGAGTTTTAGGTCTTGGCCAAAGGAGAGGGCTTTCTTTGGCATCTCAGCAGTAGTGATGACATCCTTAGAGGTCTTGTGGGTATCACGCCTAGCTTTAGGGCTAAGCGACCCAGAGGAGAGGACCTCCTCATATTTGGCTTGGTCGAACTCTATGACGAGAGTTTCGACGGTGGTTCCAGTAAGGTGAACGTCGGATTGCGCCACCACTTCCTCATCAGAGAAGCTAGTCCCCAGCGGAGTCGCCATCTTTTGTTTGTTGGAAATTTGCAGTAAAAAGACAATGAAAGAAAAATTTGATTTGTATTCCTCTCAAAATCAATTACAATTTGGATTCTGATTACAAAAGAGAGGAGAATGAATTTGATTCTCCCCTTTGTTTAAAACTGGGTTCTTCACGGTGGCGATGGAGTGCCTCCTCCGATTGATCACGTCGAACTTGCTCTCCGTTGACGATCCGACTGTCCTACTTCACTGGAACAATTGAAATGCTTGATGACTTCGATTTAGAACTCTTAACGAGTGTAAAGAACTCAGAACGAGTTGAAAACTCTGACAAGAGTTGTTGAAAACCGAATGTCTGATTTGATATGATTAACTTGGATTGCAAGCTTAATCACGAACTCTTAAATGAGTTTCAGAAATAAACTCAGAGCGAGATAAAACTCGATAACAGAGTTGTTGGAACCGAAGATTCGGTTAATTGCCAAATGGATTATGCCGTTGATGAAGGGATCTCTGGGATTCGGATTAACTGATCGTTGATCAGTTGCTTTGATGCTCAAAAAGATCTCCCTCTTCGTCGCTGTTGAACTGGCTGAGATTTGTTGACCTAAGCGGTTTTGATACCAGGCTCACCTGCAACCCTATGGCCGGTTTTTCTGGCTAGAAACCGATCAACCTCTTACTACAGTTGAGTAAAGTCGGTTATTTATAGGGGGGTTAGGGGTGTAACCAACCCTAAATCCGCTTGGCATGGAGTGGGCGAAGATCACTCAGAACATGGATAACGTTTTGAGGCCGTTCGGTTTTTGGCATTTGAACAAGTCAAAACGCCTCAGTTGGCGTTCTGGCTTTAACTCTGGGCGTCCAGGCTTGAAGACGCAGAGATAAATCTCTTGTTAGAGATTTGAGACGCATAAAGCCGGCATGCGTTCTGGAATTGGAAACGCACAGGTCGGGGGCTGGTGGCGTTGAGTTAACTCTGCGTCTAGAGTTTGGGGCACATAGTTGAGCCTGTTGAAGAACGCGACGTTAATGTGCGGCGTTTAGTCTTTAACTCTGCGTTGCAGAGTTAGATATTCTGGAGAACGCACAGGGTGTGTGCGTTTCCGTGATTACTGCTGCGTTACAGAGTTCCAGATGTCTGCTGAGGAAACGCACAGGTTGTGTTGGCGTTTTGATTCGAGAAACACAGAAGTGAATTTCTGGCATGAGAAGGTCTGTTGAGCTTGTATACGCTCGTCCATTATAACATTGCAAAAGCTATTGGGCTTATTGATCTTGCCGCTGTTATAGGATATGAGAGTCGTCAGATTGTACTCTCAGCTGTTGGTTGTGAAGCGCGGCTGAACAGAGTTTCAATCAGCTGTCGGAGAAGGTGTGCGTCGAATTTAAACTCTTCTCGATCTGTGTGGAAAGTCTCGCATTTTCCGGCTTCGATTGTCCGGGCGCGAAAACTATTTGATTGTACTTTCATTGTTGGAGCTTGACGGGAATTAACATCCATTATGTCCTTCTGGACGATTTTGCGCCACAGCTCTCTACCAAGCAACTCACCACTAAAGTTCGGCAACCTTTTATTTCTGAAATCATTACACTGGCTGGCATCAGGCATGCTCCTAAGTAGTTGGCTAATATAATATTAGTCATGTCTGTTTAGCAGCCCATCAGGATCATGCATCTCAGAGATGAGGCCGTGTTATAAGGCGTTGGCAGAGTTGGGCGGATGCCGTGATTAGACAGTCGTCTGATGTAACTTGCCATTAATCAGGGACTTGTCAGGGATCGCTATCTATTGTGAATTTTTAGAACGGCCTACAATATTCACAATATACTGTTATGTCTAAATTGATTTTATATAGTGATTATTATTGTTGTTGAATTCTTGTTTATCGCCTTTTGCTTTTTATATTTTTTATTTTTCATAGGACTTTGATTTTTTGTGTTTTCTTTGAGGCCTAACTATATTTTGT
This sequence comes from Asparagus officinalis, assembly GCF_001876935.1. Classification (NCBI taxonomy): domain Eukaryota; kingdom Viridiplantae; phylum Streptophyta; class Magnoliopsida; order Asparagales; family Asparagaceae; genus Asparagus; species Asparagus officinalis. Next base: position 76,821,341 of record NC_033797.1, read on the forward strand.
AATTAATTTAGCTTTGTTTTATATAACGTTTGTATGCTAATTATTATTGTGTATAGTTTTTATTACTGCCATTGATTATTATTATGATTTGCCTTTGTTGGTTTGTCTAATGTGGTGATTAATGTGTTTCTATCTATGTTATTTCTTGATGTTATTTCAATTCGTGAATTAGTATGTTCTGTATACGCTTATTAATAATCTTTATTATAGTTTGCCTAAATTTGTTCTGTTATTCTTTGCCTATAACTTTGTGCTTATTCTAGTAATATTTGTGTTATTTTGCGGTGTTTTAGTATATTTAGTCTGTTTACATTATCATTATGCTACTATTCTAATATTATATTATAAGTGTAATTATTAACTTGCTAGCTTTGTTTTATTAGCGTATAAAGTAGTTTTTTATTTAGTATATTTCCTTTCATTCTTTACTTGCCAATTCCATGTATCATCATTGTTTGATTTACATTATGCAATCGTTTCATGCTTTCTTTTGTTTGTTTATGTTTGCTTTCTTATTTCTATATACAGTTTTCTTATTCCATTCTAATACTTTTTATTTTTGTTCTTTGTTCAGATAGTCTGGCTTCATTTATTTAGTCATAATAATTTATATAAAGTGTGTTTTCGATAATTATTGTTATGATATAGCAACGTATAATATATTTATTTTGTTTTTGATATGATATACTACATATAATTCATTTCTTATATGTTGTTGGTGTCATATTTTCATCTTGTCCTTGCATGATTATCTGATTTGTAATTGTTAGTATATCACATCTTTTTGGTTTATGTTCAATATACCTCCAATATTCACTTACATTGTGGCTCCTTATTTTTTTACATAATTATATTATTTGTCGGGGCATCTAATTTTGTGGTAATACATTTGTAAATTCCAATATTGTGTAATAAATTATTTATCTACTAACATTTTGTATAACTCCTTTAACATGATTATTTGACTTGTATAATTGTTTTAATAATTGTATTTAACCTATTTATAGCTTGACTGTCTTTGATCTTTTCTATGTTCAGACTATTTTTGCATCATTTTCATCAATTGAAATTATGTTTTTCTTTTATTTGTGTTTATTTTGTATATTTTATAATTATTAATTCTAAATTGGTTTAGGGTTGTTTTCCTATATCTTTGATTTATACTTATGTATATCAATTCCTATTTTGTTATTGATCTTGTTGATGTTTGTTTTGCTCGTTTACTCATTTTTATTGATTTATATCTTTGCAGATTGTGTTTTTAAATATCATTAGTTTGAACGGCGGTATTGATTGTGTTTTTCAAATAATTAAATTTTCTTTTGTTTTTATTAAGCCATTGTTAAGTCCTGCTATTATGTTTGTTAAACTGTTATGTTTTTAGACTTTTCGAGCTTTTCTTATTAATGTTGTTTATGTTTCTGTTCTATTTCTTATGTGTTGGACTTTTTGTGTTTTGCTTTAGATTATTATTCTTACACTTGACTTTTCTTACTTAATATGTTTGCTGCTTTGTTCTCATAATGGCATGTATATTATTTGTAATGATTGTTTTTTTATAGTGTACATGTTTGTTTGAATTCCTAGAATATTGCTTACCTTATACTTTATACTGATTAGACTTGGCTTATATATTTACAAGTACTGTGTAACAAAAGTTCACACAGTTTAAATATGTTTGTATCATAGTATTTGCTTGGATTTTTATTGGGCGATCTGAGATGGCGATAGCGATAACTTAGTTGTCATAACTTGTATCTCATCTTGTGTTGTTCTGTCTTACATTCCCCTTTGCTTATGGATATGCAATTTATTTTGAATTGCTTCTCTATATGGCGTTGGGTTGAGCCTCTCTTCCCATATCTCTGTCTTTGGGTTTAATTCGCGGAGGGCGGAATTTATTTTAAGGGGGGTAGAATGTAAGGACCGTGAAATTTTGATATTAGTTAAATAATTTTGTAGTATTTAAAATATTTAATTATTATTTTTGGAAGAGTATTTATATTTTTCTCGAATTTCTAGATTTTTCTATGATTTGAAATCTAAGTTTTTATATTTATTTAAATGATTTAAATATTTATAAATTTATTTAGTACAATAAATATTTCTGGAATTTATCTATTGTGTTACCGATACTATTACGTATCATTTTGAATAATACGTGTTATTATTATTATTATTACGTATATTTTGTATAATGCGTTGTATTATTAATTACGTATTATTTGTATAAATTATGTGGCGTATCAACTGTCATATTAGTATAACTGGTAGCGTTTTACTGTGTAATATAATTATCCCATAATTGTTTGATTTTAATACAAGTAAATATATTTTATTTATTAATTATTCTCGTTTAAATTGTGCAATATAGGGGTATATTTCGACTATTTCGTATCAATTGTTGTATTAGCTCAACAGATACACGTTTTTATTTGTAGATAATTATTATGTAATTAGTTTAATTTTAAAGTACCCAAATTATTTATTTTAATTATTTTTGTTTTAAATACCCAACCAAACCCTAACTAATACATATATATATAAATCCTTTTTTCTTTCTTTTCTTCTTCGTTTTCACTGCGGCCGCCCCACTCGAGCTCTGCCTCTGGCCGCCTCCAGCCGCTGTCCAGATTTCGCGCATCCAGCCACCTGCGCCACCTCCGGCCTCTGCCCAGATCCGACGCTGCAGCCCCTGCCGTCAACCACCCCTCGAACCCCCCTGAACTCCTCCACCACCTCGCCGTCGCTCGAGCTTCCTCAATCCGCCGCTCGATTGCTGACTGGCAGCACCTCCCCGAGCTCGCCCCGTGCACCCCCTGCAGCCCTTGTCACTGTTGTCGCTGCCGTAGTAGCTCAGCAGTAGCTCCGCCACGTCAGCATCGACACCCATCACATCGTGCATCAGACCCACGGTCTCGTAGGCAAGATCCGCGAACCTTAATTATTTCATTTTAATATTATTATTTATCGTAAATTATTATGTGACTTGCCATTTCAATATTTATATCTGTTAGTAATTGATTAATTAAATTAGTCTGTGATATATTATTACTGGGCGTGGGATTGCTTGACATGAATAGCTGTGTGGAAGCTTGTTGTGGTATATCACTTTAATTGTACCAAATAGGAGAGACTGCACATGAAAGACGACTTCTGTTAAAAGTATGATTTATAAGCGTGCTTCAAAGCATGGGCTATACTCGCTCGACATCGATATCCCGATGTGAGGAGTCCCGAGTTCCCTCGATAATCGATATCCGGTATGAGGTTTCCTTGATTATTATTATTATTATAGCATTGACTAGACGATGCAGCTCTTTGATCGGACGTGTTGTGGGTCACGGTTATGTTTCATAGTTTTACAGAAGTCGTTCACGGTAACTCGTGGCTAGTGCATAATATTTCATGTAGCAGTTGCGTAATTAATATGACAAACATGGGGTTATAAAGGGGGATTGGACCAGGAATATAGCATGTATATAAACGGCAACAGCGCTTTCTTGTTATCTTGATATCGTGAGTGTTATGTACATGGGCCAGAGGGCCAATACTTGACTTGAAGGCGGCCCCCGGATGACTTTACGAGGACCCGATTATATACATCAAAATATTCTTCCCCAATTCAAATAACATGTAAAACAAGAATAATATGCTTGCGTGTCTTGTGATGGACTTTGTTATCTTTGTTGAGATGTAGATCAGTGTTGTTCTTTTCATACATAGATCTGGATTAATATTTAATTATCTGCAATTTGAGACATATGGTATATACATGAGGGTTTCCTTGTTTGGATTATTTCGTTCGACGTACTACGTCTCGAGTTGTAGATTTTTAGGTATTAATTCCATCTATTGTATGCTCTTTTTAATTGGATGATTAGACTGATCGCTAGCTACATGATCTCGTTACCTGATCGATTCTGGATGCTTTATGTTATCATGATTTAGTAGTGTTTTCATATTGATTTGTGGATTTCAGTTATACGTTCTTTTGTTGTTTCTGTTATCGTATCGTTTTTCGCATTGGATTTCCGTTCGTTCTATTTTCTTTGTGGGGTCGGGTCTTGCCGTGTGCCATACACGCTGACGTACACCTGTTTTCTCTGGTGTACGTCAGACTTAGTAGAAGAACAGGTTCAGCAAGAGCCAGAGGATTCTCAGTAGGAGTGCCTTGCAGACATAGCAGAAGAAGAAGCCGAAGTCTAGTCGTCTCTTTTGTTATATGCTGGTCATTGTTACTTTTGTAGTTCTTTCTATTTCCGTTGATCGATGTATCTTTGTTCCTCTTCAGTATTCATTTGTTTAGTTTTGTATAAGGGCATGTTGACCCGAATATTCTATGTCTCGGATGATCTACTTTTGATGATATGTTTATTTCATATTCTGTATTGTTCATTATATTCTTGCTGATTGTGATCGGGGACCTGTGACTTCGCATTGTTTTTATTTCCAGACGCTTAGCGTATTGGATTGAGAAGAAAAGAAAAGAAAGAAAATGATAGTATATATATTTCTTCTCAATCTAATACGTCGCGGGCTTGTTCACGTCCCGATTCCCGGGTATTTTGGGAAGCGGGGCGTGACACTTTTCCTTCACCTCCTGCTGGACAGCACGTATCTTTTCAACCATATGATCCGCAGGAACACTCTGTCCGGGAAGCTAAGGCAATAGAGCAAGGTCGAGATAATGATTCGGAAGCCTTCCATACACAATCACAAAGGGTGTCTTACCTGTAGTTCGACTTTCCATACAGTTATAAGCAAACTCAGCATGTGCCAAAGCAAGATCCTACTGTTTCGGTCGATCTCCAGAGATGGATCTAATAAGATTACCGAGTGTGCGATTGACCACTTCAGTTTGGCCATCTGTCTGAGGGTGGTAGGTAGTACTAAACTTAAGAGAAGTATTGAATCGCTACCACAAAGTTCTCCAAAAGTGAGATAAGAATTTGAATCTCGATCGGATGTAATAGACTTCGGCACTCCATGAAGGCGAACTATCTCCCGAAAAAAAAGATTAGCAATGTTGCTCGCATCTGCAGTCTTCTTGCACGAATAAAGTGCGCCATCTTCGAAAACCTGTCAACCACAACAAAAACAGAATCCATGCCTCGTTGGGTTCGAGGCAGTCCCAACACAAAGTCCATAGAGATATCATGCCATGGTGCAACTGAGGCCAGTAATATCGTTTTTCAATGGCTGCAATATTTTTCTGCTCCCTTCTTCAACTGAGGCCAGTAATATCGTTCTTCGATGGCTGCAATTGTTTTATCACGTCCCAAATGTCCTCCTAGTCTGCCAGCATGAAGGTCTCGAATTATCTGCTCTCTTAGTGAACTCTGGGGTATGCACAATTGATTGCCATGAAATAGATAACCATCCTGAAAATGAAAGCCTTTGATTGATTTATTTTGAAGACAGTCGTCCCAAATCTTCTTAAAATCTTCATCCTCTGCATACAGCTCCTTAAGGTCCCAAATCTTCTTAAAATCTTCATCCTCTGCATACAGCTCCTTAAGGTACTCAAACGCAATCACTTCAGCCTTCAAAGTTACCAACCAGCTCCTTAAGGTACTCAAACGCAATCACTTCAGCCTTCAAAGTTACCAACAATCCAGCTCTCCTACTTTGACTATCCCACTTTGACATAAACGTGTCTGCTGTGTGTTCTACATCAATATATATCTTGTCACATATCATTTGCTAGGATATATTCGTTAATTAGTTTTAAATTAGCATAAAATCGGATTAGATTAGCATAAACTCCCCCCCCTCGGGTTTTTTCATAGCGGCCTTAGGGTCTAACCAGGGGCGTAGCCAGGGCAGTCTTGCCCTGGGCAGCTGCCCAGGGCAAGAAACTGCCCCACTTCACCTCCCCCTCCCGCCTCCCCTCGCTTCCCTTCTTCTCCGGCCACTTCACCTTCCTCTTCCGCAGATCCAACCTCCTCTCCCTCCTCTTCCAGGACCTCCATCTCAACAATCCCCAACCCTCCTCCCTCTCCCGCGCCTCCCTCCTCTCCCTCACCGAGCTCCTCTCCCTCCTCCGTCGCTTCAAGTCCCTCACCGCTGACCACCTTTAGTTTTCGCCCAGGGCAAAAAATATTTCTGGCTACGCCACTGGGTCTAACACCTAGTTCGATCTCGCTAAAAGACAGTGCTATTGCACCTGTACGGTCCATGAAGCCGGCATCTAGTCTCCACTAGCACAGCTATTAAAAATCTTGTGTGTAATTAAAAAGCGCTGTATCATTCTTCATTTGTTGTTTTCCTCCAGAAAAAATCAATAAAAGCGGACGATTCTTTCATTGTCTCAATGTTTTGTAAATCTTTTTGACCAAAAACAACGGCTACGAGACTGTCTGCAGTAGTGACCGTCATGCAATAAAAGAGGACGATTCTCGTTTTTGGAGGAACTCAAATTCTCGTTGGTGATTGAATTATACTCCCAACCGAATGGTGAAATTAATGTTTGGTTTTATAAGTAAGTTAATGTATTCTCATGTTTGAAAGAATATGAATGATTCGTGTATACTAATTTAAATTTGGGCTCAATACCTATCGACTTAAACTTTTAGATAAACTCGGTTCTCAATACCTATCGACTTAAACTAAGAAAGAGTGCACTGTAATGTGATGCTATAAAGTCATCACATGGACAGTGTTTCTGTGTTATTAAGCGATATTTACATCGGATTTGGATAATTATTTTCAAAATACTCGAGTGGGAAACTTTCACCCTCCCCTCTAATAGATAATTGGACTTTTTTATGATTGCAAAGGATTACAAGAAGAACAATATCCAAAATTGGTACGATGAGCTTCCTTCCCACCCAGCACCAACATCAATCATCATAATACATGTATTCATGTCTCTAATTTCAGCCATACTCTTCGTGTGGGGGCCTCAATTTATACTCAAGATATTGGATATGTACGTAACTGAGTCAACACTACCAATAAATAACACACGTATAAGTTAGAATGAATTTGCTTAGTTCTTTCTTCTTATATTTGGTTGCCTGCACCACAATTGAACAAGGGTAGAGATACGCCAACTAACCAACCCCCACCCCCAGCAAACAAAAAAAGGCTGGGCTTGCAGAAAACCCCACAAACTTTCTGCTTTCTGCAAAGAGCTCTGCATTGCAAAACTTATCCGGATTTCATGTGATTTTGAAAGTTTGTGCTGGTTTAGGGCAGGAAAGTACGCGGGGGTTTAGTGTAATTTATCCATATGGAATAATGCTCAATTGTACTGGGGACCAGAGCAAGAAAGAAAAGTGGTCAAATTCAGGCTATATAGCACTTAAATATCTTACTGGTTCACCATATTTACACTTAAATACTCAAAGCTATAAACAGTAGCCCTTTGATCTCTACGTTGAAAAAAGTAGCCCTGTTGCAAAAAAGAATTGGCACTTATATACTTTATTATTTCACCAACTTTATACTTAAATATTCTAAGTTGTAAAAAGTAGCACTTATGCTAAGTTATAAGAAAGTAACACTTTAATAACTTAAGTTGTAAGAAAGTAGCATTTTAATACCTTCTGTTAGTTGTCAGAATATATTCTTAGGAATATTTTCATGATAAGTGCCAAAAGGTACTAATATGCTACTTTTTTATAACTTAAAATATTAAAATGCTATTTTTTAACTTAAAATATTTAAATATAAAGATGGTGAAATAATAAGATATTTAAGTACCATTTAGCCTCAAATTCCTCGCATTTCATGAGCTTGTTCCTTTTATGACTACGCTTCATACTTTCTTCTTTTGTTTGCTACGGTGTCGGCATCTCTAAATAAATTAAAAGAAGTCTTTTAAATTTGGTACATATTTCCATAGAAAAAGAAGAATATAAAACTTAATAAAGTATTTAAGGGTAACGATAATGATTGTCCACGGGACACTTGTTAACATCTGCTGCAACTCAAATCTAACAAATCTTTTCTTAAACAAAAATTTATTTTATGATAAAAAGAAGCCATAAGTCTAGTAATAAAATAAATACTCCTTGTACTTGAAAGTAGGATCTAGTTTTTCTCAGGAAAAACTACTTTTAATTCACTTCAATTCTAATTTTGTCCCTAATAAGAGGCTAAGTTTTCTGTCATTTTAATATTTAAGCTTTTCCTTTTCTCTATTCATTGCAATTTAAAAACACAGGTCCAGTAGCTTTTTCAGCTCAAAAAAAAAACACAGGTCCAGTATAGTTCCAAAAAAAAAAAAAACAGATTTAGTTATAATAATTATCCTTTTTAATTTTTTTGAAATTTAAGTCTAATTATCCTTTGTTTGAAACTTCTGAAAACAAAAGAAGGAGGACATGAGATTTTTTAGGCAAAAGCATGCATGAAGAACGTCGGCTACTAAATGTCTTAATCCAAATAACGAATTACAACAGCTAATTGAGAGAAAAAAACAAAGTCGTCGTTGTGAGAAAGAAATTAAATTACGTATAAAATTAACTAATCCGCATCCTAAATTGTCCCATTTGCAGAATCTATTAGACTTTGGCTTTCCCCCTCCCTTCTTTCTTTTGAATTTCATTTATGAGATATGTATAGCAAACTTCTTTGTTATCAACGTAAGTGTATTAAGTTTGAAGCCATTGTTTTTTAATCATCATGATCAACTCCTGCAAGAAATGCACCCGAAGACTAAGTAGAGTAGTTAAGAAAGTTGTAGTGTTCCGTGTTTAGTTTGTATCATCGAAAAATGTTTCTAATTAACGAGGAAAACCATATTGTTTAGTTGTATTTTACAACTTAAAAAACTTTTCTAACCCTTTAAGACGGAGCAAGTAGGATATGCATCTTTTTTTTTCAAGATTTTATTTTCTTTGGTAATTTTCATAAAACTCCCCTAAAATTCGAGTGTTTCCTCACATAATTGATACCCTTTAACTTTCAGAATGTCACAAAATCGCCCCATTAAAATTTGCAATTATCAAAATCCCATTCAATAATAGTATAAATCATTATCACATTATTTTAAATTTGAAAATTATTGTTGACTTGATAAAATATTACTATATTATATGATTTTTTTAAACTTACAATCAATATTATAACTAAATAGCGAAAACCATGTCGCTACATCAGAACTTTAAAGCTGTGATGATGTTTAATGGATTTAAGTCTATATTATACAATTAAACAAATTCTTTTTCAAAATAAGAAATTATTATTGATACAATCTTATCAGTCTAGCTAAAACTTACTCATTTAAGGTATTCTTACTACAAGGAATTGGTATTAATTAATTATAATATAACTTATAAACATATAAGTTAAGGTGCCAGATTATCAAATTATATAAATTAAGTAAATTTTATTATCTTATATCTTCTACAAAAATGCTTTGCTTTAAAAAAATTACTCCAGGAACTACTTTTTATATAAAAAAATTACTCTATGTTTTAAAAGAATTACACTAGGAAAATATCTTTTATTAAGATAAACGTTACGTTTTGATATCCTAAAATTTACATCTATTTAACTTTGATACCCCCAAAGCGTTGGCCGACACTTTGATACCCAAAGTTTACACATTTTTTGCTTGCCTACCCCCAAACAGTACACACATTGACCAATATTGCATACCCATCCTGACCTCACTGACCCCAGGGCCCCGACACTCTATAGGAGCCATTAATCAAAAAAATAAAAATAAAAATAAAAAGTATTACAAAAATGTCACACCCATTGAGACGAAACTTACCAATTCCGACAAACCATTCATGCGTGCACGGTATCTCTCTCAAATCCACCAATAAAATGCCCTAACCATCGCCACCTATAAATACACCACACAAGTACACCTCTGGCCTCTCTAATCCCCTCAACGACATGAATCTCTTCCTCAGAAACATGATCCCTTCTTGCTCCTGCTTCTCTGCTCCTTCCGCCTCCAAAGTCGCCAGCATCGACCCCGAATTCGAACAGGATGCGGCAATCCAACGCTTCGATTCATCCGGAATCCAGACTCTCATTTCAAACCCCAAAACTCTCCGCCGTCATCAGGCAGGGACAGGCTCCCAGACACCGTCCGCCTCGCGCAACCTCGACCAACCTTCGGCCCGCAGCCCTTTCAACAAGTCATCGAGCCGATGCCAGCGCCTTTATGAAATGTTCCATCAAGAACTCCGCGTCCTTCGAAGCATTAAACCTCACCCTAACATCGTTCGCCTCATCGGTTACGGTGACGACCGCGGCGGCCAGCTCGGAACTCTGGTGCTCGAGCATGTTCCCAACGGTACACTGCACGACGCGCTTCATGGTAATGTTAAGTCCGTGCTTTCTTGGCCTCAACGCGTGTCTATTGCGTATCGACTCGCGACCGCATTAAATTATCTGCACGAAGAATGCGACCTTCCTGTTGTTCACGGAGATATTAAATCCTCGAACGTGCTGCTTGATGATGGCATGAGCCCGAAACTTTGTGATTTCGGGTTTGCGAGACTGGGATTCTCTGCCACGGTCACACGATCAGCCATCCCGATGATGGGGTCGCCAGGTTACGTTGACCCGTGTTATTTGAGGACTGGGTTGGTCTCGAAGAAGAGCGATGTGTACAGCTTTGGGGTGCTGACTTTGGAGCTGATCAGCGGGATGGAGGCGTTTAGTGAGGAGAAGTCGAGGATGTTGACGGTGGTGATGAGGCCGCGATTGAAGGAGATGGCCGTGGAAGAGATCGTGGATGCGAGGCTTGGAGGAGAGTACAATAGAGATGAGGTTGTGATCATGGCGAGGATTGCAGGGAGATGTATTGGGGAGAATCCGAGCCTTCGGCCGGCGATGGGCGAGTTATTGACCTTGATGAGAAAGGATATACCGTCGGCTGCGTTTGGTAGGGTGTCCGGCAAGAAAATTGTTTGAAAATTTTCAAGGGTAAAGGAAATGAAGATTTAGGATTAGAATTGTAACAATCAAAACATACAAAATATTTGTATCGCAGCTCTTTCTTCGGACAAATTTTCAAAACCAACCCTTTTGCGATTTTATTCCCAAAAAACGACCTCTTTCCTCTTTATTTGTAAAAACCGACCTGGTTTCAGCCTCAGCGCTGAAACCAGGTCGGTTTTTTACAAAAAAAGTTCCGAAACTTCACGGGAGTTCAACTCCCGTGAAGTTTAGCAGCTTAATTAAATAGCTGTTAAACTTCACGGGAGTTGAACTCCCGTGAAGTTTTTTAGTTAAAAAAAAAGTTGAGCTGTGGAACTTCACGGGAGTTGAACTCCCGTGAACTTTAGCATCTTAATTAACTGATTGCTAAACTTCACGGGAGTTCAACTCCCGTGAAGTTTCAGAACTTTTTTTGTAAAAACCGACCTGGTTTCAGCCTTGAGGCTGAAACCAGGTCGGTTTTTACAAATAAGTGGGAAATGGGTCGTTTTTTGGGAATAAAATCGCAAAAGGGGTGGTTTTGAAAATTTGTCCCTCTTTCTTCACTTTAAGAAAAAGTTATTTTTGGACAAAGGGAGGGTTCGGTGGTTTTTATCAAAACTGCTTACTATTTGATGTGTGATCATTATTCTAAATATAACTCTCACTCCGTCCTCTTGAATTGCACTCAGTTTCTAGTTTTATACATGTTGATGGTTTAAATCACACAGGCAAAAAGAAGGTAATAGGGACCAGGTTGATATGAGGACCGCTCACTTTTTTAAATATCTGATTTGGAGTTCGGTTGTTCGTCCCTGCACGTGTAACAACTCGTAAGAGGATGGGGACTGGTTCCCCTGTTGTTTCTCCGATGATCAAGTCATCTAGGTGCTTGAGTGAGAATATGAGAAAATGCAGCGGAATGGAGAAAAAAAATCTGAGAAATTACATACCTTTGTATTTGGAATAGTTTTTCTTTTTTATAGCCATGCAAGAGGGGTATAGTCTAGTCTTTTTGGCTGAGCCTGAGCTGACTGCTGAGTCAGCGTCTACTTTACAGGTGTCGGTCGTAGAGCAGTCACAGGATGTGCGCTATCGCTTCGGCATTAATGAGATGGGATAGGCGGTGCACGAAGCTGACGTGGTCTGATGTGTCATAAATAGTATCAGGGATGGAGAAATGATGGCGCCTGCCAAGCATCTAATGTGATGTCGACACACTGTCAGTGGGCGAGAGGGGGTTTGAGGTTGAAGTCGTTTTTTGGCTTGTAACTAGGGGTGTCTAGAAGTAACACCTTTTGAGTCGACCAAACTAGGTGTCGAATAACTGGTCGAGTAATGGATTCACAACGAGTCATCTTCAACAAGAGGAGCGACAACTACCACCTTTCGAGTCGACCTAAGGAGACGCCGACTCAGTGAGTTGGCTAGGTCGGGATCTTGGCAGTCCTAAGCGTCAATTCGATTAAATGGTGTATATTTTGGGACACATGTCCTTTGCTGACAAAGGGTCATAATTTGGCGACTGAAAACACCATAACAGTTAGCCCCTTTCGTTTGGAGTCGGCTTGGGTTGGGTTCGAGTGAAATAAGAACTGATCTGGATGGGCACAAGCTTGCATTAAATGGGGAAACTGAAAAGTCTTCTCAGATTTCACGTGGCTGACGTCACTATACATTCTTTTTGACTGTTGCAGCTCTACTTTTTGTGTGGGATTACGGGTTGTTCGAGATTAGTGGGCTACGCCTTGATCCCTGAGATGCCGCTTTGGAATCTGAGAGTTAATATTGGCCGTTGGCCAAATCCTGATTCGGCCGTTCAGATTCCTGTAGTTGTGGATTCAGCTTCCTATATATAAAGCTAGGGCTAGGGGAATGACGTTTATTATTTTTTGAAATTCCCCTCTGAGAACTTGAGATCCTCCCTGTCCATCTTTTAAATGATTACTCTCCCCTCTATGATGGCATTAGATCCTGTAGATTGATAAGCTCTTCTGGCGGAGTTTCACTCCAAGGTGACCCAAGCACAGATGAGGATGATCCACAGGATATCTGATATCCTCCGAGAGTATGAGTTGATGGCCCCGACGAGGTCTGAGGTAGTCTATGACCATGGACCGAATCGGGCTCCACTTTACTTGAAGCACTTGGAGTTTGGCTTGCGGCTGCCCTTGCACCCTTTTCTTCAATAAGTTTTCACGGCTCTATGGGTATTGCCATCCTAGATGAAGTTGAACGCCATCGCGAACTTGTGGGGTTCGTGGTGATTTTCCATTGATTTGCAATAAAGCCATCTCTGAGAGTCTTGTGCCGTTTGGTGAGTGTTAAAGTGAACCAGACCGAGCCTTATTTTCACTTCTAGATGGTGGGTAAGTATAAGGTCATCACCGAACTTCCCGAATAGAACAATGATTAGAAGGAGAAGTTCGTTTAGGTCATGGGGGATGACTTAGATCTGGGCTACTCGAACTGGCCAAAGATAAGAAGGAAAGCGCTAATGGTCGGTGACTTGCTTGATGTCAAGAAGGATGCGTTGGACCAAATCAAGGTGTATGCTGGCTCTCGTTGTGTAGAGCATCTGCTTGACAATGCGGTCTTCCGAGTGGCCAATATATCGGTCGTGCCTCCATTCGCGAAGGACCAGGAGAGGGATTCAGCTCTAATCTTTGGAATAGCAAAAGCGGCGATAGGGTCGTTCGCTCCTCTAACCGACCCCCAGGAAGGACCATCAGCAAGGCTGGAAAAGCATCTCCGTCACGACTTGGCCCTAATGGACGTTGAGACAACCGAGGTGGAGCCTTACGCTGCCCTCATCCATAGGCGAAGGGGAGACCGTGAAGGGATGAAGAGCAAGTACCTCAGGTGCCGACCGAGGTGGTCGAGGCTGACGTCATCCATGTAGACGAGTCAGGTACGGAAGAGCAGGCCGAGGCTCCCCAGGAAGAGGTTGGAGCTGAGGCAATAGCCTTCACTAACGAAGGAGGGGCATCCCTCCGCCGCAGAAAATCATCACATCGGAGGAAAGAGCTGGTCGGGAAGCAGATGGCGCCTCCTGTAGGGTTAGAGCACCCCTATCCTCATCGCGTCGTTGAGATTAGGGAGGAAGAATGGGACAGGACAAGGCAGTACCTCATTAGGTCTTCAGAGGTCTACCCTCGATTTGGACAACAACCCAACCCAGAGAACCACCACCAGCCTACCCACCATCTCGATGTCAAGGGGTCAGTCCTCGGTTCTCGCCTAACTTAGGTGAGGGAAGTCGAGCAGTTCCAACTTCCTCGGGACAAGAAGTTCTTAAGGGGGGTTCCTAATGCCGGTCTCTACCAAAGCCTTCGGAGCTACTTGGTTCGGGGAGCGCTAATTGAGCAAGAGATATTTTGGCTAGATTGAGCAGATCTAGACTTTGTATCTCAAGCTCTTAGGGAGATAGCTTCCCTAAGGGCTGGCAGAGGGGCCGACTCGAAACGAGCTGTGGGGCTGCCAGCTCCAAGATCTAAGGTCGAAAGGGTCAGGTGAGAGCTTGATGAGACCAGCAGGAAGGCTAAGAGACTAGATGAGCTCTCTAGGAAATAGACCATGCTAAGGTACAAGTCAAAGCCAAGAAGCAAATGGTGGTGCATACGAAGCGTCATCTAGACGAGGAGCATGCAGCACTCGCCAAACTTCAGGGGGAGGTCACCCACCTACAGGCATTCTTAGCAGTAGCCTAAAGTCACAGTGCCTACTTCGAGTATGAACCTTACCACAAGGGGATCACAAAGGAGTATCGCCAGGTCCTTACTGGAAAAACAGAGGTGGCGATAGTATGCAAGGCTAGGTACGACTACCTCGAGGCATAGCTTCCAGCCAAGATAAGGAACCCACCCGGTTGCTTTCAAAACCCTCCCATCATAGCCAAGTGTCTGGATGAGTTAGTGGATGTGGAAGCGCTGGGGGGGGACCTCAATCTTAGCAAGGAAGAGGGGGAGTCAGATGATGAAGCTCTTAGGTCTCTAGGTAGGAAGACCGTCGAACGAGGTGACCGCTCGACTCCTCCGCCGACTACTACCAGTGACTCTTTGCCTTTGACCCCAAGAGCTATAATGGACCTCTCTTAGTCTCCTAGAAATTTCCTGTCTCTCACCTTTACACTGTATATGTGCATATGTACTTTGTAGATACTTCTTATAAATAAATAAAGAGATATTTTTAAGCTTGAATTACTTTCCTTGTGCTGTGCAATCTTATTTTGGATCACCTGTGTGAATTAGCTCCACCATGGGCTTGTGAATTTGACTGCTGACTCGAGGGGGTCATTCTTTGTTGAGAAAATACGTCTCGAACTCGAGTAGTTGTCGTTGCTGTTGTTTGTTATTTTTTTCTTGGTTTAGAGTCAATCGATTTGACGGCCCTTGCTAATTACCGTTTGAACTCCTTGGGGCGAGTGCCTGAGAGTACGAGTTAGCTTTTATGGAGGGTGGGCTATCTTAGTAGAGAGTATTATTTCTTTTAGGCACGTCCGTTGTCGACTCTGTAGGTAAACTAGGTCTGGTCGACTGTTTATCGAATAGACGACGTTTGGCGAGTTTCCAAAAGTCATTATTAGGCAGGTGAAACATCACTGTTTGAAATGATATGATGACGTTATCAAAAGTCAGAAAGTATTTTGTCGCTTTGATTTTCCAACGAAGAGTCGTGGAGTAAAGAGGGCGGCCTTCGCGTTTCAGCTGCGAAGCGTTAGGATTTCAAAGTGTATCTCTCTAATTTCCCCAATTTACTTACAAGCTCTTTACCATCTTCCATTACTGCTCAAACCTCCACTATCGGTCACAAACGAGGAGAGAATCGATCTTCTTCAGCCAAATCGCTTGAAGATTATCACCCAAGAGCTCGAGATGTACTACGAGCTTTACGACCTCCCTAAAGCCTTCACGCTCTTAGCACCAAGTGGGGATGAGCCTGTGTACCGCCACAGCCGCCACAGCCAGGACAAGTCACCACTTTACGTCGCCCACCTTGAGTATGGGCTCCGGCTATCGTTCCATCCCTTCATTAGGGATACGTGCATCTCTCTGTGGGTGTCACCCTCTTAGTTCACCTCCAACGCGATTGGGGTTTTGGTGAGTTTTGTGGTGATTTACTACCGGGTCGGTATCTCGCCGAGTATGCGCCTGTTTGCAAACCTGGTCAGCGTCAAGCCGATGAGGAAGGACCTCTATTATTTCCTATAATACATAGAGGGTTGTAAGTTGGTATCAGATGCTCCAGAGTCGAACAGAGATTGGAAGGAGCGGTTCGTGTGGGTCTTCAGAGCTGATCCTCCCCCAACTAGCCTGAGATCAATAACGACGTGCTGAAGCCGTGCTTCCTTATCGCTGAAGAGAGGCAGCAGCTAGAGAAGATCCACTCTTATTTTAGGTCTCGGAAGAGAGGAAATCTCTTCGAGGTGACATCTCTTCGGGTGGCGAGCATATTGATGGTCTCTCCTACTAAGGCCAATAGGGTGCGGGCGAGCCTACTAGCTCTCCCCTTAGAAAAAATCCCTCAGAGGAATCCGAGGAGGGGTAGGAGTCAGGCTCATCCATGAGCCCCCAGAAGAGGTTGAGGGGTTATCTGGACCTCGAGAAAGTGGGCGGTCTAATGTTGCATGTGGCGGATATTGCCATCAGACTGGCCAGGTCACATGCTACGGCTAGGAAAGAAAGAAAGGAAAAGAAGAGAAGGCTGATCGAGGGCCAAGAATGTAGCAGGTCAGCTGGGGAAACCCAGGTTGAGTCGGCGAAAGAGCAGCAGTCGGCCGACCCTGCTTGCCAGCAAGCTGAGGTTGTTGTCATCGACGATGCTTCCTCCCTTAGGCCAGCGGGGACGGTCCATGCGATAGCGCCTGCTAAAGTTAGGGCTCTTGTTGAGGAGGCAACCGGCTCGATCTTTGGCCCCAGCCATCCCGTAGGCCGAGCAAGGAATCTACCAGGACTTCAGGAGGTGCTGAAGAGCAAGCAGCACCCCCTCTAGAATCTTTAGTGGGTGAGGCTGGCGAGGAGCAAGATGGTAGCTTCTAATGACCTTTTCGTCATTTGGTTCAGAGCTTGACCCCTAAGTTTGGGAGGAGTCCTAGGCCATGCTGATGGGATTGTCGTCGTGCCCCTGTTTGACAAGGAGGGAATTCCCAGAGGACAACAGGTTCATCGCGGAAGTGCCTCTCGACACAGAGAGTACGGTCTTGGGGTTAACAACAATAGCCCAAGTCTGAGCTATCCAATAGTTAGCCCTTATGAAGGAATAGGTACTCTTGTGGGAGATGCTGAGTGTCAGCTTGTACTTAGCCCTCAAAGGCTACTTGGTTCAGGGGCGCTACTGAGACTGAGTTGTTTAGCTAACTTTCTCACACGTACAACTGAGGCAGAATTGGCTAGGGAGAAATCGGGAAGGGAAGTGGCATAGAAAAGGGCCGCCGCCTTGAAGGCCAAGCTGAACAGCAACGAGGCCAGCTGGCATTAGGAGCTGGATGCGAGGGAAAAAACGATCAAGGGGTATAGATCTCACGACACCAAGCAGCCTATCTCCATTGAGAAGCTCCAAGGCGAGGTGGCCCAGCTGAGGGAGGAGGTTGGCCATCTACAGCAAGGAATCACCGAGCGGGATGGTCGCCTATCTTCCTCAGAGGGGGAGGTTGAGTCCAAGAGGTATCTCAAGGTGATGGCTCAAGAGGATGCTCGGTCAAATTGTCTCTCGGTCGAGCATATGAAGCGGGACCATGAGGAAGAGCTATCGGCCCATCAGACATCCATCGCAATCATCAAGGACTTAGAGGATCAGCTTGCTCGCTTAGACTCAGAGTAGTACAATATGAAGATAGTCGACAACTGGCACTAGGGTCGCTTAGGAAAAACCGAGGTGGCCTTGGCTTGCAAGGCTGGTGTCGACTACCTAGCCTCGCTGCTCCCTACCATCTCTCACCCCGCACTTGACCGCCTTTACCCTACCCAAGTCTCTTGCTGCCTCAACCTCCTAAAGGAAATCGAGGCGAGTGGAGAGGGGCTAGAACTAGTGTTGGGTGACGGCGACTACGATGAGTCAGGAGACGACCACGGAGAAGTCCCTCCTGCTCACTCTTCTTCCGCTCCCGCCTCTGCAACCTCCACAAGGGATCCTCCAAGCCTTACTCCCAAACCTAGCTGAGAGGCCTAAGGGCTTCTTTCTTTTCTTTCTCTTTTTTTTTGTAAATATTGACATAGATAATGTAATAAAGTTTGTTGATAATGTAATAAAACTCGTTCGAAGTTTGGAATAAAGATTTGGACTTTGCTTTCATTATGGAATTTGTCTTTACTTATTTTTTTATTTTTGCTTTGATTGTTTGCAATTCTAATCTAGCTGAGAGGACAAGTGTTGGTTGTCATGAGTCGGTTGTGTTTGGGTGACCCGATTGTTGAGGGGTCGAGGTGATCGGCTCATTTTACATCTCTTGTCGGTGAGATGCCTTGGTGTTTTTGTCGAGGATGACTGGAAGGTTAGAATGCCTAGGACTTAGTGGGGACGCCTAGGTCTTTTGGCAAAATGAAAAACCGATGGTTGGGTGCCTAGGTTTTAATGAGGATGCCTAGGTCTTTTTAGCAAAATGACAACCTGAAGGTTAGGTGCTTAAATCTTAATGAGGACGACTAGGTCTTTTCGACAAAATGATAACCCGAAGGTTGGATGCCTAGGTCTTAATGAGGACGCCTATCTCTTTTCGATAAAATGTCAACCCAAAAGTTGAGTGCTTATGTCTTAATAAGGACGCCTATGTCTTTTCGGCAAAATGATAACCCGGAGGTTGGATGCCTAGGTCTTAATAAGGACGCCTAGGTCTTTTTGGTAAAATGATAATCCGGAGGTTGGATGCCTAGGTCTTAATGAGGATGCCTAGGTCTTTTTAGCAAAATAACAATCTAAAGGTTGGGTGCCTAGGTCTTAATGGGGACGCCTAGGTATATTTGGCGAAGTGACGGTTGAGTCATGTGTTGTAACCGACCGTGTAGCGGGCGTGCCTTGGATTTATTCTGAGAGGGCAACAAAGGCTTGGAGTTCTTGCACAGATTTGGCACTTCGAGAGTGTGACACGAGTTAGGTTTAAAAAGATTTCTTTCATAATAAATGAAGTTTTTTACAAGATTATTGAAAATATTTTTTATGATGCTCAATGTTCTAGCGGTTTTGTAGGATTCTTCCATCTGGGACCCTTAGTCGACAGGTGCCTGCTCGCAACTCCTCAAGGACTGTGTACGGGACTTCCTAATTGGGAGCTAGTTTCTTATTATTGACAATACATGTATTTAGAGTTGAATCTAAAGATGACATGCGGTCTTTCATATTATTCGACACATCATTTTGCCTATTTGCATTGTTAATAGAAGTAGAACAAACATACTTATTCTTAAAAAAATTAAATTTATTTCTAATAGTTTTTACTTCTAGCATGACATCATTTTCATCATGATTTAAGCTAGCCATCTTCAAAGTCAAGGAACCATGATCTAATTTTAATTTTTCATTGTTTTCTTTAAGGATCACATTCTCTTTGGCAATAATATCAAATTTAGAAGCATTCATATCATGATTGGATTTTAAGTTATCATTCTTGCTTTTTAAGTTTACAAAATTATGATGCAATTTGTTACAGGCATGCATTAATCATTCATGAGCACAAACAAGTTCATCTATAGATAAATTATTATCGGATTCAAACTCGCATACCTTACTAGGGCTATCACCTAGTGGTCGTGTGCACGATGAAGCTCCAATTGTATTTGAAGTAGAATCCGCCAAAACACGTCGGATCTCTTCCAAGTTTCCTTAATGTGCTTCTATAAATTTTAATAATTTATAAGCACTATCAAAAGAAGCAAGCTTGTTAGATATAGATGAATCAAAAGTATTAAGTAAGAATTCTAACAAGAGCTTATTCATTGTAAACATTCTTTTATCATTATTGCTCCACTTAGATTTCTTTAATGTGGGCACAACATAAGAATAATCAAAATTTTCCTATAAATCAAAATGTTTAGATCTAACAAGGAGTTTAAATCTAACACACCATTAAGCATAAGGGAAAGCATTAAATTTTAGAGCAATATTAATAGCATAGCCTAAACTAGGTACACCGTGCATGTCCATAATAAATATATGCAAGCGAGATAATCAAAAAAACTAGATTAGTAATAAAGCAAAGCAAGGATCTTTGACTCTATGTGAATAAGCCACAAATCAAAGAGTACCAAACTCTGATACTAATTGAAAGTACCCTAGAGGGGGTGAATAGGGTAATTGCTAATCTAATCCGATATTGATACCAAATTTAAAACTAATTAACTAATATCCTATCAATATGACGTATAATGAGATATATGCAAGGATAAACAATATAACACAAAGGTGATATAAACATGCACAAGATATAACAATGATAATAGTGCGCCAAGACAATCGTAAAGACAAAGGAAATGATCACAGAGTTCGGTTAACCCTTGACCTACATCTCCGCTCCTCGTCCCGAGGAGATTCTCCACTAATCACAAATACTACACAATTGGTTTTCAAAGTTTATCGAAAACTTTTACAAATCACACATTAACAATCACACAATATACTCCTCTAAGTGTTGGCCTACTCGTGTCACCTTACTTAAGTGCTAAGAAACTACTACCTTTCCCTAGGCCTTTATAACCAAACCACTCCTCTTGGAATTGACCCTGGTCTCTTCCAACCACTCCTTTAAGTATCCTTGTGTATTACAACGTGTCTCAATAATAGTGCAAATAAATGATTTTGTTCTTTAATACAAGTGAGAATGAAAATTAAGCTCTCTCAACGAATTACACTCACAACCCAAGTATACTATATGTGAAATACTAAAGCTCAAGTGGTTGTGTGTGATACAATAAGTTAATTGAATTTTAACTCAAATAATTCTAGCTTATGAAATGAGAATCAAAATATAAATTCGCTATAAGAAAAGAGTTTAAGAAAACTTCTCCAATTAAACAAAGAGATGTAGGAATGAAGATTTGAGGTAGAATCACCTCAAAACCAAAATTAAAGATCATTCTCTTTATAAAACTCTCTTCAAATAAAACAAACTTGATTTTTCTTAAAAACCCTTTAAACAAATTGTTAAAAATCTTTCTTAAACTTTCTAAATCAAACAAATAAGTTATGAGGCATATATATAGCCTCTCAAAAGAAATCAGCCAAAAACTAGCCGTTACAGCCAAATCTGACCGTTATCGGTCGACTGATCTTTTGGATCAGTTGACCGATAGACTAAAATCTCAAAAGACTAAAAAAATACTTCTGATCGGTCGACCGATAGACTAAAACGGTCGACCGATACTGTTCACCAACACTGTTCACAAAATATGAAACCTCAAAATCAGATTTTCTAGATTTATTTTAAAATAGTAAAAACAACTCCAAAAACTATAAAATTTGGGTTATTCATATAATCATAAACATGTTAGAGAATAAATTTTTGAAATAGCATTTCTCATTTATGAAAACTCATCTGGTTTGCAAAAATAACATGAAACCCGAAAAGCTGATTTTATAAATTTATTTTCAAATAGTAAAACAATTCGAAAACTTATAAAACTAAGGGAAATGTTTATTCACGTGAAAACAAACATGTTAGAAAAATAAATTTTCAAATATCATTTCCCATTTGAAAAACTCAACATTTTGCAAAATCTCAAGAATACGAGTTCGTTAAATACATGATTTTGACAAACGATTTCAAACAAGCGTGAAAATTCTTTTGAATGGATTTATAGACTTACAAAAATATGTAAAACATTATTATTGAGTATATAATCCTTAAACGTGTTATTTTCTCAAAACAACGTATAATGCGATAAATATGAAACATATGTGCATGTATATGAATATATCTATTAGTTTCATATTTATATGTCTAAAACTTATCTTTCAAAGTATTTGTACGGCTAAACATATCTTTTAGCAAAGTGAAACAACCAATGAAAACAGTAAAACAAAACGTGTATGTGTAAAATTTGAGTTTTAAGTATCAACACATAAAGTATAACACATAACTACAAACACTATACCAAGCAAAGATTCTTCATATAGCTCGTCTTGGTTGTGGGGATGAAGCAATATTAAATTTGACTTGAATTGTGATGGCTTCATTCCAATATCCTTCCAACCTCCTTTGAATATGAACGTGAAAGTACAAGTCCATCCAACCTCTAACTAAGACCTTTGTGTAGGATACATAACAATCAAATGAAAATACTTAACAAACGGTATTAGGAATTATTTGTTAATTATTAAAACTAGATTAGACAATAGGCTCATAAACATGAGACCTAAGAGTAATCGCCTCGGCGCCATAGGCTAGCTTGAAGAGAGTCTCCCCAGTTGAGTTCTTATGGGTTGTGCGGTAAGACCAAAGGATACCTGAGAGTTCCTTGACCCAGTTCCCTACCACCATATCCACCTTCTTCTTCAATGCTTGGAGAATTCATTTGTTAGTGGCTTCAGCCAATCCGTTGGAATTGGGGTGGCGACTGAGGAGAACTTGAGGTGAATGTTATACTCTTCACAAAAGCTTCAGAAGCCTCCGCTATCGAACTGAGTGCAATTGTCCATTACGAAGGAAAGAGGTACTCCAAAGTAGTAGACAATAGACTTCAATACAAAATTCATGATGTTACTCTCACTAATTTTGGCCAGGGGTTCAACTTCAATCCATTCGGTGAATTAGTCGATCACTACAATGAGAAACTTCCTCTGTCCTGAAGCTATGGGGAGAGGACCCAAAAATCCAATCCACATTAAGCAAAATGTACGAGACTCATGATGGAGGTTAATACGGTGGTTGTTGCTTGTAGGATGGATGAGAAAAACTAGAACTTCTTGCACAGAGAGACGAGTCGCCTTGACTCATCTAATATAGTAGGCTAGTAGTATCCTTGACGGATGACTTTCTGCGTGAGGATTTTAGTCCCAAGATGGTTTTCACATGTTCCCTCATGGATCTTCCTGAGAACATAGCTAGCCTCTGATGGACGAAGACATCAATGATAGGATCCCACACTACTGCCAGAGTATGATATCGAATAGAGCTATCTATCGATCACGAGATAGCGGCGAGAGTTTCTTTGTAGACGATTAGCTTCGGTGGGATTCTCAGGCACAATGCCCTGTGTCAGGTAGAGGGTAATAGGATCTAGCCAACAGGGCACTACTAGTGTCTCAGTTTGCATGACTGTCTCCGGCAACTTAGAAATGCTAGGACACTCAAGGATGTACGTGTAAATAGGCCATGAGTTGTTCCTCGAACTTTTTTGACCCGAGCATAGAGAGGGCATCTGCCCAGGCGTTAAGAGCACGGGGAATACCTTAAAATCCATAAATCTAGCTAATAGCTGCTTAGTCGCTTTGAGGTACATGGTCATCTTTGGGTCTTTAGCCGCATATTGTCCGTTCACCTGGTGGACGACTAATTGTGAGTCGGCCAATATGTAGAGGTGCTCTACCTTTACCACTTGCGCCACTTGAAGGCCAGTAAGAAGAGCCTCATATTTGGCTTCATTGTTTAAGGCTGAGAAATTAAAAGAGATGGAGTGCCCATGTGTCAACACGTCTAGGCTACGCAGGACTACTCCTGCTACACTGTCGGCTTCCCCGGAGGACCCATCCACCTTTGATAACCATCATGAAGCAAACTCGAGCGAATTACACTACAAGGTGTGACATATCTATAGAATAGGTGCCCAGAATGCTGAGGGTGCTAGAGGTTCTTGCCGAGTCGACGGTGAGGGCGTGTCTAGCTTGTCACCTGATGAGGTCGACTCGATAAGAAAATCAATGATTGAGCTTTGATTGTCATTTTAGGCTCAAACTGTATGTCATACTCACTAAGTTCAACTGCCCATGTGACTATTCACCCAGAGGTTGTGGGGCTAACTAGCACTTTCTTCAGAGGCAAACTTGACCGTGCGATTACCGTTTGGGCTTGGAAGTAAGGGCAGAGTCTCATCATGGTGGTGATGAGGATGAAAGTAGCATTTTCTATAAGGGTGTAGTTGAGCTCGCTCACTTTCAGGATTCGGCTGACATAGTACATGGGCTTCTAGATGTTCTTCTCTTTTCGGATAAGGATGGAGCTGACGACTTTGAGGGAGATGACCATATATAAATACAAGGTCTCCCTTCCTATGGGTTGGCTCAGCAATGGTTTGATACTCAAGTAGGCCTTAATGTCTTGAAAAGATGCATTGAATTTAGCTGTCCAAATTATGCTCTCCTTCAGTTTCTTGCTTCCCCTTAATGTTTTAAAGAATGAGAGGCTCCTCTCGACAGATTTGGAGAGGAATTGACCTAGCACTGCTATCTTTCCATTCAGCTTCTGGACATCCTTCAAGATGCGTGGTTTGGGTAGTCGCTCTATGATAGCTATATTTTCCGGGTTAATCTCAACGCCTCTTTGTGTGATCATGAACCCTAGGAACTTTCCTGATTGCTCCCCAAAGGCACACTTGGCCGGATTGAGCTTCATGCAGTAGCATCAAAGAGTGGAGAAGGTCTCATCCAGGTCTGATTTATAGGCCGACGCTTTTTTTGACTTTACCA
This sequence comes from Asparagus officinalis, assembly GCF_001876935.1. Taxonomy (NCBI): domain Eukaryota; kingdom Viridiplantae; phylum Streptophyta; class Magnoliopsida; order Asparagales; family Asparagaceae; genus Asparagus; species Asparagus officinalis. Next base: position 76,845,845 of record NC_033797.1, read on the forward strand.
GTAGGTCATCTATATAAGGTTCCAAATTGCGGCTAATTTGGTGCTTAAAGACCTTGTTCACAAGCCTTTGATAAGTTCCTTTAGTATTTTTCAATCCGAATAGCATCATTTTGTAGCAATAGGTTCCCTGGTCAGTAATAAAGGAGGTCTTCTCCTGGTCATACTCTGACATGAAAATTTAGCTATAGCCAGAGAAGGAATCCATGAAGCTAAGTAACTCATGACTCACACTCTCGTCGACCAGCTGATCGATTCGAGGCAAGCAATAACTATCTTTGGGACAAGCTTTGTTGAGATCGGTGAAGTCCACACACATCTTCCATTTGTTCAGAGCCTTCTTTACCAACACCACGTTAGCCAACCATTTTGGGTACTGGACGTCCCGAATAAAACCAGCTCTAAGGAGCCATTTGACTTCATCTGCGGCTGCCTTCTATCTTTTAGGACCAAGATGTCTCTTTTTCTGTCACACATGCTTAGTGTTCAAGTCGATAGCCAGCTCGTGGCTTATTATTTTAGGGGGGATCCCTAACATATCTTCTAGCCCCCAGGCTAACACATCAGCGTTTGCCTGCAAGAACTTCGTCAACACTTCTCGTAAGGGATCCCCTAGGCTAGATCCAACCTTGACTGTATTCTGCTCTTCTCGGCCGTTTGGTATCTCCTAGTGCTCTTCCACTGGTATCCTCCTCTGCCACTCCGTTGCTTTCTCCATCTGGAGGTAGGTCTTCTCAATAGGCTGGGGTTCTTGCACACCCTTACCCTTGGTCAAGAGCAGGTAACAGGACTTGTCCTCTCGCTGGTTGCTCCTAGCAATCCTGACATTGTTAAGAGTTGGGAACTTTAGCTTATGGTGGTAGGTTAAAGGGATTGTTGGCCTTCTTGTTTTGATGATGTTTAACAAACAATTTACTTCTAATGTTGTTTGTCTAGTATTTGTGTTTTCTTATTTATTGTAGACAAACAACGTTGTTGGAGGTTGGATGGATTGCGCTTCAACGATGATATCCAAAGGAGGTTGGCGGAATGTCGGGTTGAAGCAACATACAATTCAAGTTAAAGATCAAGTTCAAGCTTCATCCGCAATGTGTACCAAGTTGAGCTACAATGAAGATCAAGATCATTGCTTGGGTAACTTTAGTTATAGGTTTATATTATGTGTGTTTAATATGTTAAGCTCAATATATATACACACACATTTTATCGGTTTCTTCGTATATACATATATAGTCATATATATATATATATAAGTTTTGGTTTCTATGCATATATATAGTTATATATATACATACATATGTTTTGAGTTTTTATGGTTATATATATGAAATTCTATATTTCATATTTTCTATTATGTTTTTTGAAAACATTGCATTGATGATATTTTTCATTTGGGAAGTCCTTTTTGATATTTCAAGCATGTTTATTATCATGTCTACAATCATTCCCCAAAGTTTTACATTTTTTGGAATTTATTTGATATTTTTAAACAGGGTTTTAAAATCAGCTCTAAAACTGATTTTTTCTAGAATGTTAGTTCTCGGTCGACCGGTACGGTCGACCGGTCAAGTAACCATTCGTCAGTATTTTTCCAGAGAGTCGTCGGTCGACCGGTCCGGTCGACTGAGAGCTCAAATCGGTCGACCGACAGAATTTCCGGTCGACCGACGATGGTCCAGAACGTTTTCTTCGTGTTTTTGCTCTCATCGGTCGACCGACGGAATTTTCGGTCGACCGACAATACCGTTGGCTCCTAACGGCTATTTCCTGAGCAGATTTCTGGGGGCTGTTTTGTCATTTGTTTTGGTGTTTTTGCTGAGATTTCTAGTGGGTATATATACCCCATTGCTGATGTCTTTTCAAACTGATTAAGAGAGTTTTAAAAACAAGTTTAAGAAAGTTTTAAACAAGGGTTTGAGTTTGTTTAGTTTGTTTTTGGGGTTTGCTGTTACAAAGAGGAGTTTGCATCACCAGTTGAGGATTTCATCCTCAAAATCTTCTCATCCTCTCTTTGTGTTTATAGAGAAGTTTTCTAACTCTTTTCCCTAGCAATTTCATTATTGATTTATCATATATTAATTATTGCTAGTTTGCTATTTGAGTTAGATTTCATTTTACTCATTGTTACACACACCCACATTGAGCTTTTAGTATTTACATACATAGTATAGTTGGGTGGTGAAAGTTTGTAACTTTGAGTTGTGCTTAATTGTGTTCTCATCCATAGTTGAGAACAATCATTTATTATATTGTGCTTATTGTGAGATTCACTTTGTAATACACTTGTACACCGAGTGAGGAGTGTGTGGTGAGAGTCAGAGATCGTCCCAAGAGGAGTGGCGTCGGTTGACGTGCCTAGGGAGAGGTTGTAACCGAGCACTTGAGGGAGACACGGCTAGGTCCAACACTTAGTGGGTGTAGAGTGGGATTACAATAGTGTGTTGATTGTAAAGTTTTCGGTTAGCTAGAAAACCGAGTGTGAGGTGTAAACGTTGTTCGGGTGAACGTAGAAAACCCGGTTGATAGTGGATTTCTCCCCGAGAGTGGGGAGCGGAGACGTAGGACGGAAGGTCCGAACTCCGTGATCATCTTTGTGTGTTTGTGATTGTCTTGGCGTCTCACTTGTGCTTATTGTTCATATCATTCTTGTCGCCATTATCTATTGTTCACATTGTCCACTATCTTGTTTATCTTGTTTATGTTTATATCACCCTTAGTTTATATATCATTGCATATATATTTCATCATATAGGATATATCACTTTGTGTATATTGCATATTCTTGCCCATAATAGATTGTATACCTATCTTGCAAGAATATAGTTGTTAATTATTTTTAATTGGCATTTAATCGGATTAGATTAGCATAAGACCCTAATCCCCCCCCCCCCCTCTAGGGTCTAACAGGGATGACCCGAAAAAGGTGAAGGGTGGTTCGGCCCAAGATGGCATTATGGGCCGACTTAAGATTCATCACCAAAAATTAGACTTGGACGATGGATTGCTTGGGGCACTCTCCAACCACCAAGGGGAGGGTGATCATCCCTTCAAGTAGGAGAGAATGATCAGTGAATCTGATAAGGGGGCCTTTACAGGGAAGCAACTGAGATTTGTTGATTCCCATCTGGTTAAAGGCATCGACATAAAGGATGTTCATCAAGCTTCCATTGTCGACCATAATCCTCTTCACCTGGAAGCTGTCAATTTTGGACGTTATGATGATAAGGTCATCATGAGGTGTCTCAACGCCCTTCAGGTCGGCATCTCCAAAAGAGTTAGGTTGCTCCTCTCTCGACTTCTTATCACATTGGTTGACCCATAATGCCCTCTTAGCATACCTCTTCCGTGCATTATTGGATGACCCTCCGGTGGTGGGGCCACCACTAATCATGTTGATGACCCGCTTATGGCTGGGCTCTGGGGGTCGAGTATCCTAGCGTTGTCAGGGGACGAGGTGACCGCGAGTGGGATCTCCTATCGGTCGTAGCTAGGGCAACTTCTCTCCTATCTCTCTAAGAGACAAGCTTCTTCAGGTACCCTCTCTAGATCAGGTCCTTAATGTCCCTCTTCAGGATACAGTAACCATTGGTGAGGTGGCCGTGATCTCTGTGATAGTAGCAATATTCTCGAGTGCCTTGGCTCCATAGGTCTGATCTCATCTTGGGAACGGACTCATTAAGGTGCCCCTCCTTTTGGACCATGGCGAGAGCTTCTACGAGGGAGATGTTGAAGATAGCGAGAGCGGGTCTAGGTGCCAGGGCCCTCCGTTGGTCCCTCATGTCAAACCGATTGGAGCGGGAGTTGGTTCTCTGGGGGTCTCTCAGCCACTCTTGTCTTGTTGGGAGGGCTTTTGCTGACTCTAGTGTTGGTGCTACCACCGGTACTACTGTGAATACTGATGGTGTGGGTAGTGTTAGTGCTGCTGTTGTTGTCGCTGTTGCTACCACCGAGGTCATTGCCGTGGAGGTTTCTGTGGCCCTGGCTTTCGCCTTATAAGCTCAGGCATCCTCCATGTTCATATACCTATAAGCTCTGGCCATCAGTTGTTCATAGTTGGCGACCAGCTTCTTAGCAAGTGAGTCGGCCAATTTGTTGTTCTGCAGACTGGCCAAAAGAGCGGACATAGCAACCACACTCTCTAGGTCAATGATCTCCATCCTCTTCGCTTGGAACCTCTTGAAGTAGGATTGAAGACTTTCTCTGGGCTCCTGCCTTATTTGAATTAACACATGAGGGGGG
>NC_033797.1:76850090-76857108 GCF_001876935.1 Asparagus officinalis
GGGGGCAACTTCTATTTGGTGTCATCCAAGAAGTGGTGGATGAACTTCTGGCTGAGTTACTAGAAGCTGATGATGGACTTCTTCTCAAGGGCCTTCCACTAGAGCTTGGCGCTCCTTGATGGAGTGATGGAGAAGCATCGACAAATAATAGCTTCTGATGCTTGGATAATACTCATTACATCATAATAGTTCTGGACATACTAAGAGGGGTCTCCTTCACTCTTGTACTTCTCCACATGAAGCACCTTGAACATCTCAAATAGGGCGTTCATGAGGTTGTCGGAAAGGGGGGTGTCCCCCCTAATGACTTTTGCGATCAGTATGTACACCCGATCATATCCAGATACCCCCAGAGTGGTAGAGAGGGCTAGAGAGACATGGTGGCGGGGGAGAGTCTTAGAGACTACACCCTTAGTGCGATCTCTAGGGCGACTAGGACCGAGACTCTCGCTGGTGGCTTTAGAAGTAGGGAGGAGACGTCGGTGAATATCCACGGGGCGAGTTGACCAATGTGGTGGTGGGGTCGTGTGCTTGACGCGATCTCTCAGCTGTTTGGCAGCAGCGTGAGGAGCCCGTGGTAGAACTATACACTAAGCTTTAGAAGGGGGTGAGTCCCCGATCGTTGGTCTCCAGAAGGTGGATGGACTGCGGAATTGAGAAATTTTCTAAGCCGTTTCTTCAAGCTGAGCTTGAGTAACGTAGCTCTGGTGTGGCCCTCCATGGATGGACTGATCAGCCCTATGCTTAGAACCAGACATATTTTTTTCAAAAAAGAAAGATGCCCCACGGTGAGCACCAAACTGTTGATGGTTTAAATCACATATGAAAAAAGGAAGGTAATAGGGACTGAGTTGATATGGGGCTGCTAACTTTTCCGAATATCCAATTTGGAGTTGGCTTGTTCGTCCATGCACGTGTGACAACTTGTAAGAGGACGGGGATTGGTTCCCCCGTTGTTCCTCCGACGATCAAGTTAGCTACGTGTTTGAGTGGGAATATGAGAAAATACAACGAAACGGAGAAAAAATTTAAGAAATTGCTTACCTTTGTATTTGTAATAGTTTTTCCTTTTATAGACATGCAAGAGGTGCAGTCTAGTCTTTTTGGCCGAGTCTGAGCTGACAGCTGAGTCAGCATCTACTTTACATGTGCTGGTCGTAAAGCGGTCACGGGATGAGCGTTGTCACTTTAGTATTAATGAGATGGGATAGGCGGCACACGAAGCCGGCGTGGTTCGATGTGTCATAAATAGTGTCGGTGATGGAGAAATAATGGTGTCTGTCAAGTATTTAATGTGACGTCGACGTGCTGCCAGCGGGAGGGGGGTTGAGGTTGAAGTCGTCTTCTGGCTTGTAACGGGGGGTGTCGAGAAGTAACGTCTTTCGAGTCGACCCAACGAGGTGTCGAATAACTGGTCGAGTGGATTCGCAACGAGTCATCTTCAACAAGAGGACCGATAAGTACCGCATTCAAGTCGACCTAAGGAGACGCTGACTTGACCAGTCGGCTAGGTCGAGATCCTAACAATCCTAAGCGTCAATTCGATTGAACGGTGCATGTCAGGGGACACCTGTTCGTTGCTGACAAAGGGCTATAATTTAACGACTGAAAACACCATAATAATATTTAAATTAAAAACAAATCAGAATTATCTATTTGATAATCAATAATTGTGATAAAGTAATAATTCATTCACTATCGTATTAGTAGTGAGGAGGATTCGATCTCATGCTTTCCATCCTTAGTACGATCACTTTAAAGAAAAATACAAATTTGGTCACCACAAGGAGAAAGTATACTGTACAATTACGGTACCATGTCAACTGTATATCCAGCTGATTTCATTGCTGACATTTGTACTCATGTCTCTTCATATTAGCCGCACCCTGTAGTTGGGGCCTCAATTTATACTCAAGATATTGGATCAAACTAAAACACTACGACTAATATATAATTTAAAATGAATTTTCTGGTATTTATTCTTCTCATTTGATTGCCTGCACTGGACATCCAATAATCAACATGACATAGGACCAAAGCAAGACACGTGGTCAAATCCCTCACATCTCTGGAGTTATGAGTTCCTTTATGGCGGAGTTCATACTTACTCTTTAGTCTGTTAGAACGTCCCCTCTCTAAGTATATTAAAGAAAGCCTTTTAAATTTGGTATATGTTTCATTGGAAAAGGGACATTATAAAACAGGAATGAGAAAGTAAATAATCGTGGGTAATGATAGTGATCGTCCACGGGACACTTGTTAACAATTAGTGCAATTCAATCCTAACAATATCCTGCTTAAACAAAACTTTTTTATGATTATATGTTTAGCGATAAAATAAAAATTTCTTCCTTGAAAGTAGTATTGTTAATGGGAAACTTAATTATGCGGGTTAGGGTGGATTTAGAAGAGCTTGGGTCCTTCAATCTTCTTTGATGGCTGATGGCTCTGGGTAGATGAAGATTCCTACATAAACATTAGAGGGTTGGAGTTGGGTTATCCAGTAGTTCTTCCAATAATCAAGCTATTGATGATTTTAAAGGGAAAAGTATATGAAAGTAGTTTTAGGGTTTTCTATTGTAGAGAACAACCTACCTTCATGCCGAAGAAAATCTGCCTATTTATAGTGAAACGACAAGAGTATTTAGGTAATTCTGAACAGGTCCATGTAGGCGGCTTAGTCAGCTGAAACTTTACACGAATCGACAGTGGATAATCCGAGTCATCCTTGTGTTTAATACGATGACAACTAGGGGGCGGATCCAGAAAATTTTGTCAATGGGGGCAAGATCACAAGCTACAAGCACAATTAGTATATGATACTTTAACTAAATATCAACAACACCAAAACAAAGTAGATATATATGTGCATGAACAAAATATAATCAATAGAAGTACTTTGTTAAAATTCTTTACAATTGTTCCCTTCGCGTTTTCATGTTTTGATAATATTTTATGATTTTCTCATTGTCAATGTTATCTGATATATCTCTCTCAATATAAGACTAAACAATCATTCAACCAGTCATCTTCCATGCAACGCATTCAATTCTTCACTATATTTATTGAAGAGAATGTCCTTCCCATGGTCGCAATAGCAACTGGTAGTATCAAAGATAACTTTATCTTCAAAATAAAATATAACAAATGCTATACAACATGCTTCTTTGTCTCTACCAACTATGAAGAAAGATGACCAGTTTCTTTTAAATTTAAAAATATATCATCTAATTGCAAACCTATAATGTAATTCTCAAAGTTGTCCATCAAGTGCCATAATATCAACTGAGGAGAATTTTGAAGGATAGAAGCGGGCGAGTCGGATAAGTTTTTGTATATGAAAAGCAACAAATGAATCTTGTAGGTACAAGCATGCTATACAAAGGATAGATTCAGTATTTGACTTCATGAAACGATTGTTCAGTTCTTGGAGTTGCATGTCGATGACTTGATAAAATATCTGAACTTGAAAATGGAGCAAATTTGTAACTTTCTCGACTCTACCCAGCGACCATCCTTGAGGAACAAACATCTCATCCATTCAGACGATAATGATATTGTTCTTCTCACAAAGTAAGCAAACTTCCTCAAATAAAGACTACCATCCATCGTTAAATAGTGCTTAAGACAACGTCATTGGTAACTTCAAGTATGTTTCTCACTAGTAGAAAAACGACCAACCTAGACGGAACAATCTAGACGGAAATTTTTTCCGTCTAGATTGGATCAAAGTAGACGGAAAAATTCCGTCTAGATTGTTCCGTCTAGGTTGGAGCAAACTAGACGGAATTTTCCGTCTAGTTTGACAAACCCAGACGGAACATGCAATCTAGACGGAAATTCCGTCTAGGTTGAGGAAACCTAGACGGAATTTCCGTCTAGGTTTCCTAGGGCAGTTTTTACCCCTACCAGCCGCCACCCCCTCCCATTTCTCTCAATCTCATCCACCCGACCCCCCCTTGTTCGGTCTCCCCCCCGACTCCCCCCCTCCTCCGGCCTCCCCCCCGCCCCCCCCGGCGCAGGCAAAGAACCCACCAAAGCGAGCGACCGCAAAACAGGAGCTCGTGATTTGTTCACAGAGGAGAGTTGTAATTTTTCTTTATTTTCTTTGATTTAGTTGTAACCGGATCTATAAAAGACCGGATCTTTGTAACCCAAGATGACAATCATATCAATGAAAAAGAAAACAGTTTTCCACGCGAACAATCTGGCGACCACAGTGGGAGCCGACGATCTCGCCAACGAGATCGATGCGTCGCAGCCGCGGATTGCAATCCCGGTCGTGGAGGAGGTCGAGTACGAGTTCGACCAAGCCAAGTTCGAGGAGTACGTGTCCTCGTCCGGCTCTATCTCCCCCCGCAAGTCCAAGAAGTTCTCCTCCGGGAGAAAAGCTCGTTGGTTTGAAGCTGCTCGGGAAGCCCACGAAGCTCTCAACCCAACTGACGCCGAAGTTGCGTCAAATGAAGTTCCACCGACCTCCAATCAGGTCAACCCAACTCCCGCCAACGCCTCTACTGTTCAGGGCGTTGTGACTCTCTCAAAGAGAGCCCGCCAGAGGCGTCGTCAACGCCTTGCGCGGCAATTCGCTAAGGCGATGGAGTCTACGGACGGATTCCGCTACCACGCGGAGTTGAAGAACAGAAGAGGCAAACAGCCTCAACCACCAATGAATGGCGACTCTTCCAAGCCGCCAAAGAAAGAATGGGTCCGCGTCAAACGGAACCGTTCGACACTCGAGGAGCGCATTCGCAAGCGCCGCGCGATGTCAGCGCAGGCACGGGCTCAAGCTCAGGAAGCCCGTAGAAAGCTGCAAAAGGAGGTGGAGAAGAAGCCACCACCAACACGACAAGTCTGGAAGCCTAAGTCTGAAGTGGCGACTCAGGCCAAAAAGCAACCAGTGCAGCCTTCTAAGGAAGGTCAAACTCCGGCGAGTCAACCAAAGTCGCCGTCAATCCCAATAACTTCTCCGGGAGATCATGCAGAGTCATCCCGCAAGAAGAAACCAATTTTGGAGCGCCTCGGTCCAATTCCTGACGTGAGAGGCAAAGCTCCAATTCACGAGCGTTTGGGCCCGATGAAGAAGCCCAGAACGACTCAACATACTGGGGGTCGCCATCACCTCCAGCATGACAAAGACCTCAAGGCAGCTGCGCGCACCAATTTGCGCATTGAAGTCCAAGATCACGCCGAAAATTCACGCCCAAAAAGGCATGTTTTGAGGCGGGTAACCTTTGAAAGCCCAAAGAAGGCAAGTCAACCTCAGATGGAAACATTATCATCTGATAATGATTGTGTTGTACCTGAGAAGGCGTGCCCGCACACGATAGGTTACTCTGACTGTCAAAATGACGAGTTGTACTATCGTGCTGGGGGTACGAATAGAACCAGGAAGAGGAGTCCCCGAGAACGGGAAATTCAATGTCCCTGTTCCAAACTCATTCGGGCGGTATTGTCGGAATGCAATTGCATTAAGGCGGTCCCCGAAAGAGTTTCAGTTTTTGAAAGACTTAATGCGGAAACGCCAAAACCAAGGCCTAGGCGCTTCCAACGAAGAAGAAGGGTGATTGAAGACGGAGAATTTCCGAGGGTCACCACCAACATGACGAGCAAAGGGACATCGGCACGAGAAGATTTCGAGTCGATTCTGAAAGCTTCCCGACCTAGAACCCGTCTGCAGTCCGGAACCATAGAGCGAGCAACTTATGGTAGGATTCGGACAAGACGCCCTTCAGAAGATGAAGAATCTGATGCCGGCTCCGCGGTGGCATCAGATAATACAGTATCCAGCGAGGGACAACCCCGCGAGGCCCTGATGATAAGTGCGGAGCAGATGGCCAAGATGCTTGAAGACGCTTTGGCTAAGCAGAAAGAAAGTTTCAAATTTGAGATGGAGATGGCCATGCAGCAGATGAGAGAAATGCATGACCAACAGATCCAAGCATTGGCGAACCAACAAGGCGAGCAGAATCATCGTAACCCGATTAATGTGGAAGATGAGGATACAAATGCTCGTAACACCAATGATCCTCCCGTCAACGCAGGGGGTGGTAATGAGAATGCTGGCGAAGAAACCGGCGAAAACCTGAAGATCAAGAACCTCGAGAGCAAAATCAACACACTAATTTCCGCTCAAGAGACGAAGAAAACAGGCATTCCTTGCCCATACCCAAGAGAATGGGAATCGATCCCATATCCGGCGAAGTTTAATCTAATTAACTTCACGCCGTTTAATGGGATGGGTTCACCTACCCAGCATTTGATTTACTTCAAATCGCATTTGGGGGTGATCTCTGGTAATGAGCCTCTGATGGTGCGGTCATTCGTCGGCACTCTTCGCGGAGCCGCCTTCGATTGGTATCGCCGCCTCAAGCCAGGCAGCGTAAACAGCTGGGATGACATGGAGACCAAGTTCCTGGCCAACTTCTTCGACGACGACACCGAGATATCTATCGGATCGTTGCTCGATGAGAAGCAGAAGGACGGAGAGTTAGTCGATACCTTCGTCAAAAGATTCCGGAATAAGGCGATGAATTGTCGGGACCCGATCACCGAGGAATTCATCCTCCAGACCTGCCACAACAACCTTTCGCTGGACGTGTTGGAAGCAATGGGCACAGCACCATCCAAGACATGGAAGGATCTGAAAGTCCGAGGAGAGCAAGGGCGGAAAGAGGCCAACCGGCGACGAGTGTTCCAAAGCAAAACTTCGTCCCACGGGGGAAAGGTAAGGCACAAGCTAATGCAGTTGATGCTAATCAAACCTTTCAATTGCAACCACAGCAACAGCAGCCACAGCAACAAGCACCCCAACAATCTCGAGGGCAATGGCAACAACGGCCTCAGAAGCAGAAATCTGCGGAGCCGAGGTTTCCTAAAGTGTACTCCTTCAAGGATGATGAAGTTCCCGGCATCTTCAAATACCTGTTGGAGAACAACAAGATCCGGTTGTCGGCGATCGTGGATCAAGAAGGGGCGAACAAAGTGACGGACCCGAAGTATTGCGCATACCACAGAGCGG
>NC_033797.1:76858108-76899198 GCF_001876935.1 Asparagus officinalis
AACCATTTCTAATAATCTCTTAAAATCACCTTCCTCGTGTGATCGATATTTTTTATACTATAACTTGATCAATTGTGCACTTGCAATTTTGGTACATAATTATGCCGCATCTAGTTTTTGGCGCCGTTGCCGGGGAAGGTGCTAAAATAAGATTTTATTAATTTGGTTCTTTAACTTGTGTATTTTTCTTGTGAAGGAACCACTTGGAGCTTGAAAATCTTGGATTGAAGATCAAGAATTTGGAGCATTGTTTTCGGGTAAGTCTTCTTTCTAGTTTTTAATTCCACCCTTTTTAATTAGCTTCACAATTAGAGACACCTAGGATTTAAAAAAACAAAAAGATTTTATTTTTGTTGACCATAATAAAATCTACCTTTCACTTGGACATTAACTATTTATTTTTGTTGACCATAATAAAATCTACCTTTCACTTGGACATTAACTAACAAGATAATAAACTCAAACAATGTTCCCCCTTCTCACATTTGATTGTTGTTGACCATAATTAAAAAAAAAGATTTTCTTTTTATCATCCTTTTTAGTCGCTTTTAATTTCTAGGGTTGCATTTCATATAGTGTAGGAATTCACCAAAGTGATTGTAGCACTTGATTTGGCACACACTTAAAACATTCTTAAGGGCAAAACCCCAATCAAGATAAGGTAAGGGATTTCATCACCCTTTCCTTAGCCCACAAATCACTAATTCCTCACTTCACAAACCCTAGCCTTCTAAAACTCATTAGACGTTGGCCCCTAAGGATTCGAGCTCAATAAGGAACAAGAAATCCTTAAGTGAACCGGTTTAAGTTTTCTCAGATTAGTTGGTGTCTAAGGCATGGTTTAGGTGTTGCGTAAAGCGTTCCGCAAGGAACGAGGTACTTAATTGATCTCTGATCTCCCTCTAGTACTATCCTTACCTGGCTAACTACCTGGGTAAAACTTTAATATTTTCACTGTAGGAGTTTTTGGTTAGGAGCTGGTCTAGTGGAGTTAGGCTAAACCCTAGAATTAGAGTTGATTGAAAAGTGATTGCTTGATTTGTTTTAGTTAGGATTATTCTTTTCCTTTATCTTCTCATAAAAAAAATAATTTTCTTTCTTTCCTTTTTTTAAAAAAAAATTGTTTTGGTGTATGCAAATTTGGGTTCGGGATAATTCTCATCGTTTAATCCGTATTGAACCAATCCAAGAAATGGCAAATCAACCAGTTCTTCAGGATATGTGTTACCCCACCAGAAATACAATTCCATCTTGCATAAGACTCCTCGAAGTAAATGGAGCAAATTTCGAGCTTAGACCGCATTACATAAACATGCTTCCCAAATTTCTAGGTAATAAAACAGAAGATACATATATATTTATCTCGGAATTTGAGGAAGTATGTATTATGATTAAAATGAGAGAATTAACCGAAGATACGATTAAGCTTAGATTTATTCCATTTGCCCTTAAGGACAAAGCTAAAAAATGGCTGTACAGCTAGCTTAGATTTATTCCATTTGCCCTTAAGGACAAAGCTAAAAAATGGCTGTACAGCTTACCGACAAATTTCATCTCAACTTGGGAGGAATTTGTCACCGTTTTTCTTAAGAAATTTTTCCCTATTCACAAAACATTTGTCACCGTTTTTCTTAAGAAATTTTTCCCTATTCACAAAACGGTAAAGCTAAGGAACAACATTCAGAACTTCAAAATTGTCCCAGAGGAGCCATTCTGGAAATATTTTGACCGATTTAAAGATCTTTTAATCCAATGTCCTTATCATGGTCTAGAAAAATGGCGATTGTGCCAAGTCATTTATGAAGGATTGGACTATTCTTCAAAAATATCTTTAGAATCGATGTGTCAGGGAGATTTTATGAGGAAAAACGCAGATGAAGCTTGGGAATTTCTAGAGAGTTTATCCGAAAAAACAATGCAGTGGGAACACTGTGATGACAGGGTTTCATCAGTTCCCCAATCTAAGTCTAGTGGTTTTTCCCTGGAGTCAAACATTGCTTCTGAAGCGAAGATGGCGACGATTATGCGGAGGTTAGAAGCCTTAGAAGTTAAGGAACGAGCTCCGGCTCAAATCAATCATATTTCTGCCCCGGGATGTCATAACTGTCAGTCTTCTACCCACGTTTCAAAGGAATGTTCTCTTCTAGGAAACAACCATGCATTAGAACAGATGAACGCTGCATTTCAGCGTCCCAGAAATGATCCATTTTCTCCAACCTACAATCCAGGTTGGAGAAATCATCCTAACTTTGCTTGGAACCAAGGAAACTCTCCCGGAAATCAAAACTTTGTTCCCGCGTCAAACCCACAATTCCTGAGGGAAACGCTGTCCCGTTCAATGCACTGAACAATTTTTCTAACCCACCTTTTCCAAACCAACATCCTAATCCTCACCAGCCTACAAATTTCGATCATGACAAACGTTTGAGTGTCTTAGAAAAGGATTTAGAAGCTATGATCAAAGCTTCTACACAAACTACCAACATGTTGACCCAGTCATCCACCACTCTAAATTCCTTCATGCAAACCACCGGCCAAGTGCTCAACTCGAACACTCAAGCCATAGCCCAGTTAGAAACCCAATAGCCGCTGCCGTGAGTGAGAGAGAAAAAGGAAAATTTCCAAGTCAACCTGTTGCAAACCCTAAAGACACTGGATCCAGTTCCAACAATCCAGCCCAATTGAATGCAATTCACACTCTGAGATCAGGAAAACAAGTAGACAATCAAGTTAGAATGCCACCGGATCAAACCCCTTCTTCCATCCAACACACTCCTTCCGATGAAGCAATTCCTTCCGATGACCAAAACGCTAAACTTGAAATTGAGCCTGATCTAAATAGGTATAGGCCCGTTGCCCCCTTTCCAGATAGACTCAAACCTAGGAAAACTGCCCGCAGGTTGAGAAAATCCTAGAAACGTTTAAACAAGTCAAGATCAACATCCCTCTCCTAGATGCAATAGAAAATCCTAGAAACGTTTAAACAAGTCAAGATCAACATCCCTCTCCTAGATGCAATCGAACAAATCCCCTCTTATGCAAAGTTCTTGAAGGACTTATGCACTAAGAAAAGAACCACCAATGTCCCCAAGAAAGTCTTCTTAGCTGCCAACCTTAGTGAAATTTTTTCAAAACCCATGCCATTGAAATATAAGGACCCTGGTTGTCCCACAATTCCTTGCGTCATAGGTAACACTCACATTGATAAGACACTTCTAGACTTAGGAGCCAGTGTCAACCTCCTTCCTTATTCAGCCTATCAACAGCTAGGTGTAGGAGAACTTAAACCGACAAGATGCAGTCTACAGTTAGCTGATAGATCTGTAAAAATTCCCAAATGAGAGGTAGAGGATGTTCTGATCAAAGTTGGAGAATTCATTTTCCCAGTTGATTTTATTATCTTGGAAACGCAGCCCGTTTCCAATCTCAAAAGTCAAATCCCCGTCATTCTAGGAAGACCATTCTTAGCCACCTCAAATGCTTTGATAAATTGTAGAACCGGTCAGATGAAACTATCTTTTGGGAATATGACTGTTGACCTCAATATTTTCAACTTAGGGAGACAGTCTAGTGATCTATCTGATGAACCCATGGAAGTGAATTTCATTCAAGGAATATCCAGTGAACAACAAGAGGGAGAGTGTGAGTATGATTCAAATGCATCTGATTTAATGATTGAGGAGCTTTCTGATGACAAACTTGAGATAGAACCGCTGGTCAATCATGTTTTTGCTGTTGGCTGGCAACGAGAACCTTTAGAGATAGAACACCGAGTCCAGCTTCGCCCATCTGTGGAGGAACCCCCTAAGTTAGAGCTCAAACCTCTACCCGAGAATCTAGAGTATGCCTACTTAGGGGAGAACGAGTCTTTACCAGTTATCATTTCTTCTGAGTTGACTACCGGTCAAAAGGAAGCTCTCTTAGCTGTTTTAAGAGAGAATAGGGAAGCCATTGGATGGACCATGGCTGATATCAAAGGGATTAGTCCAACCATTGTTCAACACCGAATCCATTTGATAGATGATGCCAAACCTACTAGAGATGCTCAACGTAGGTTAAACCCAGTGATGAAAGAAGCCGTTAGGAAAGACATTCTGAAATGTCTTGATCATGGGATCATTTATCCCATTTCTGATAGTTCATGGGTGAGTCCAGTCCAAGTTGTTCCAAAGAAATCTGGGATCACCGTGATCCAAAATGAGGCTAATGAGCTGATTCCCACTCGAATCCAAACCGGATGGCGAGTTTGCATTGACTACCGAAAGCTCAACTTAGCCACTCGGAAAGATCACTTCCCTCTTCCTTTCATTGACCAAATGTTAGAGCGTTTAGCAGGACACGAGTTCTACTGTTTCCTGGATGGATATTCAGGTTACAATCAAATCCCTATCGCTCCAGAAGATCAGGAGAAAACCACCTTCACTTGCCCGTATGGAACATTCGCATACCGACGCATGCCTTTTGGCCTGTGCAACGCACCGGCCACATTCCAACGTTGCATGATCAGTATTTTTTCCGACATGGTAGAGCGATTTTTCAAAATTTTCATGGATGACTTTTCCATTTTTGGTGATACTTTTTCCCAATGTTTGCATCATCTTAAACTGGTCCTAGAAAGGTATAGGGAGAAAAATCTGACTCTCAATTGGGAGAAATGTCATTTTATGGTCAAACAAGGCATTGTCTTAGGACATTTTATGGTCAAACAAGGCATTGTCTTAGGACATGTAGTTTCCAATAGGGGAATCGAAGTGGACAAAGCTAAGGTAGATCTCATTTCCAATCTCCCTCCTCCCAAAACTGTCAAAGATGTCAGATCATTTCTTGGTCATGCTGGTTTTTACCGACGTTTCATCAAGGATTTCAGCAAAATTGCTAGACCCTTGACCAATCTCTTAGCCAAGGATACATCCTTAACCAATCTCTTAGCCAAGGATACGTCATTTGTCTTCTCTCCCGACTGCCTCAAAGCTTTTGAATATCTGAAAAAGGAGCTAACCACAGCTCCTATCATTCATGCACCGGACTGGACCTTACCCTTCGAACTGATGTGTGATGCATCTGATTCTGCGATCGGTGCTGTTTTAGGACAACAGTTTGATGGAAAACCGCATGTGATCTACTATGCCAGTAGGACTTTGAATGATGCCCAGCAAAACTACTCTATCACAGAGGATGAGTTTTTACCTGTAGTCTTTGCCTTAGAAAAATTCAGGTCCTACCTCATCGGTTCCTTAACCAAAGTTTTCACAGATCATGCCGTACTAAAGTATCTTTTGACCAAAAAGGATGCTAAAGCACGGCTCATTAGATGGATTCTCCTTCTTCAAGAGTTTGACATTCAAATTCTTGACGGAAGGGGAACAGAGAACCCCGTAGCAGATCACCTTTCTCGACTACCAAACGCACCAACATCAACCGTTCCGATCAATGAGCATTTCCCTGATGAACAACTCCTACAAATCCAATCTGTCCCATGGTTCGCTGACATTATGAATTACATAGTCATGAATCAGATCCCTTCTCATTGGTCCAAACAGGATAGATCCCGTTTTCTCTCCCAAGTAAAATACTTTTACTGGGATGATCCATATCTGTTCAAATACTATCCTGATCAGATCTTTAGAAGGTGTGTTCCCACTGAAGAAACTAGGAGTGTTCTATCCTTTTGTCATATCAGATCTTTAGAAGGTGTGTTCCCACTGAAGAAACTAGGAGTGTTCTATCCTTTTGTCATGAGCAAGACTGTGGGGGTCACTTTGGCCCGAGAAAAACAGCTGAAAAAGTTCTCCAATCTGGGCTGTATTGGCCCACTCTCTTCAAGGATTCATTCGAGTTTTGCAAAACCTGTAACCGCTGTCAGCTTTTAGGGAAGGTCACTAGAAGAGATATGATGCCCTTACAACCCATCTTATCCGTTGAACTTTTCGATCTGTGGAGTATCGATTTCATGGGACCATTTCCAAATTCCTTTGGAAATGTCTACATTCTAGTAGCCGTTGAATATATGTCAAAATGGGTTGAGGCGGTAGCTTGCAAAACTAATGACAACAAGGTCGTTGTCAAGTTTTTGAAAGAGAACATTTTTGCCCGGTTTGGAGTACCTCGAGCGATCATCAGTGATAACGGTACACATTTCTGTAACCGTTCTTTCGAGGCTTTGATGAGGAAATATTCAATCACACACAAATTGTCAACTCCTTATCACCCCCAAACCAGTGGACAAGTAGAGGTCACAACAGGCAGATCAAAACAAATCTTAGAAAAAACAGTTAACCATAACAGAAAAGATTGGTCTGTAAAATTGTGTGATGCTCTGTGGGCGTATAGAACAGCTTTTAAGGCCAATTTGGGGATGTTACCATACATATTAGTGTTTGGGAAAGCTTGCCACCTACCAGTAGAGTTGGAGCATCGAGCAATGTGGGCGATAAAACAGCTAAATTTTGACTCAGACTCGACAGGTAAGAACAGATTGCTCCAAATAAATGAGTTGGAAGAAATTCGGAATGATGTATACATAAACTCAAAAATTTACAAAGAGAAAACAAAAAATTTTCATGACAAATCAATTTTGCGAAAAAACTCAAAAATTTACAAAGAGAAAACAAAAAATTTTCATGACAAATCAATTTTGCGAAAAAATTTCTCTCAGGACAGAAAGTTTTATTGTACAATTCAAAATTACATCTTTTTCTGGGAAAATTAAGATCAAGATGGACAGGTCCATTTTTTGTTAAACAAGTTTTTCCACATGGAGCTGTCGAGATAGAAAATCCTAAAAATGGTAATATTTTTAAAATAAATGGTCAACGTCTGAAAACATTTTTGGAATTTTCTACGCTCGGAGAGGAAGAGGTGTTGGTTCTTCATGAACCTCATTATCTGTAAAAAAAAAAACTAATTTTTCTTTTGTTTCTTAAAAAAAGTTCTTTTGTTTCTTATAAAAAAACATAACAAAAATTTGAATAAGTAACATAGGTTAAAAAAAATAAATAAATAATTACTTACAATTTTCCTCTTATTTGATTTCTTCATCCTCATACTAACAGTAATTGCAGATCCTTATCATCATTGTTAACCAAACAACTGTAAGTTCTTTAATTTTATCTGCTTTACTTTGTGCTTCAGCGAATTTGCATTGAGGACAATGCAAAATTTAGGTGTGGGGGTGAGAAATACATATATTCCTCTTTATTTTAGCTTTTTAGTTATATTTTTCTTTCTTTTTGTTAAAAAAATTATAAAAATATCGTCACTTGCCAAATTAATAGAGTTAAGTAATAATTGATCAAATTGATAGATTTTAAATTTTCTAATTCTTAGTTAGTGACATATTCAAGTTCACCTTTTATGATAACTCCAAATAAAATTCTTAAGAAAAAATATATATACATATACAAAAAAAAATTACAAAAGAAGAGTGCGAAAAATTGGCACCAAAAAGAAAAAAAACTCTTTAATTCAAGGTGATTCTATCTTATTAAGCCTAAGCTGACCGAGTAATTAAGCCCAAGGAGTATTTCCATACTTAATGACCTAAGCCCATTTGGGTTGGGATCCATTGGCCCAAAACTCGTTAAATGGTCACTTAGAAAGCCCGTTAAAGTAGAAAAAAAATCACCAAGGATGAAAGAGTTTTAAAAAATAATAAAAAAATAAAAAATAAAAAATTTAATAAATGTTTTATAGTTGTATATATGGTCTTGGAAAATATTTTAAATCAAGCAACTTGAAAATTATTTAAAACAAAGAGTTAGCATGTTCTTTTCAAAACTTTTAAATTAAATTTCTAAGTTTGGCTTGGTTTTGTATTGCTACAATGAGAAGATTTTCTTAAAAATATACCTTAGAGTTATATATAAAAATGTTTTCTTGAGTGATAACTGGCTCCAATTAGATTATCTAAAAGTTATCAAGTGAATTTAGTTATTTACTGACTTCTTTAATTTGGCAAGTTGACCGAATTTTGTGGGTATATTCACTGCAAACCCTCACGAGACTACAACTCGTCCACTAGGGTAACCTAGGGGTTTAAAGGCTTGTTGTATGCGCTAAATACAACCGCGATTCCTGCGAAAGTGAGTTAGGATTTTCTTTTTATTTTCTTTGCTAGAGGACTAGCAAAAGTTTAGGTGTGGGGGTATTTGATAATCATATTTTATTACAATTTTATACCCTCATTATCTATTTTATATGAATAAATATACCACTAATAATTGCTTTTATCTTTAATTGCAGGTTAATAAAGAATAAATCCCAAAAATCCCATCTCTCAACAAATGCCCTTGAGTAAATGAAGAAATAAGAGAAATTCAAGAAGCTAAAGTGAAATATTTGATTTTAAAAGCCCAAAACATCCATGGCAGCTCCTCCTATTTTTTCTCAAGCTTGAAGGCCCAAAGCCCATCAACAAATGAGCTCTCATGGACCGAACTTGGCTGCTGGAAATGTGAATTTTAAAAATTATAATGCATAGGACCGGACTGCAGACCTGGAGTTTTATTTTTCCCCAATGGAGACCGAACTGGTGCTGCAGCTGAATTTCATTTGGGAGGTCCTTTCTGATAACCAGTCATTGTAGCATGTTTATTATCATGTCTACAATCATTCCTCAAAGTTTTACATTTTTTTGGAATTTATTTGATATTTTTAAACAGCATTTTAAAATCAGCAAATCAGATTTTTAGCATATCAGTTTTCGGTCGACCGATCCGGTCGACCGCTCATATGTTCATTTCTCACTGGGCGACAGAGAGCTGCAGACCTGGAGTTTTATTTTTCCCCAATGGAGACCGAACTGGTGCTGCAGCTGAAAATCAAATGGGCTGGAGATCAAATGAATCCAATTGGGCGGACCTGCAGCAACATTAGACTTTGATTTTTTTATTTTGAAAATCATATTCCATGCACCGGTGCTGCAAAGCCTCAATGGGCCGGACTTGTTTAGCTTTTCATTTTCATTTTTGAAAATCATCAAGGGAAGCTCCAATGGGCCAAAAACTTGCTGCAACTATTCATTTTTGAAAATCAAATGAATCCTTTGGACTTGTTGAGACCAAACCTTGCTGCTGAGATAGGATTTTCATTTTCTCTCATGGACCGGACTTGTTTTTGAAAATCAATTGGACCTCCTATGTTGGGCTAGAGAAGAACAAAAAGCAAATTCAAAGGTGGAGATTGCTTTGCTTGGGGCTCAAGACAAATCCAATGGCTCATATTCATTGATGATTACTATAAATAGGGGTAGAGAGTGAGGGGTTGAGGGTGTGAAAAATTTTGTAACTCCTTTTGGAGAAGAGGGCTACTCTTAATTGAGAAGGCCTTCCAAAATTATAACTTTAGTTGCAATTAATAATAATAATTTTTCTCCTCTTTAAATTTGTTCTTTCTCCTCTTTGTTGAATGATGAGGATGGAGATGAAGAGCAAATTGAAGGTTTGCATTTCTTTTCTCTTTTATTTCTTTTTAGTAATTTCTTTATTATTGCTTATTAGTTAGATTTAAATTCATGCTTGTAGTGTAGATTTATTTTCTTATCTTCTTTTTTTTTTGCACTTTAATTTGTAGAGTAGATTTATTTTCTTGCATTTAATTTTTGTAATATATTTTATAGTTTAGATTTTAATTCTTTGTAGTTAGATTTATTTCTTGTTCATAGTTTAGATTTTTCTTTTCTTTTTATTTTTGTAATTAGCTCTTTTTCTTGTTTTTATTTCTTAAGATGTGAATTTAATTCTTGTAAGAATCTTAGAATTGTATGAAACTAGTCTAATTTCCTTTATATTGTATGAATTATTCTCTTGCACTTAAAATGTTCATGTTTAGGATAATCAACTAGAGAACTAATCGATAGAAGAAGAATTTGATAATCTATTCATATCTTAAATGGTTTGATAGGTTATGCTTACGAATTCTAAGATTATTATCATGTTGTTGTTCTTATCATGAATAGTAATTTTGACTTAAATGATAATTTGATAGGTTATACTTTTCTTAAATGGTTTGATAATCTATGCTTAATAAATCTAAGTTGAAATATGAGAAAAAGAGAATAGTTTATATTTTGTAATTGAAATTGGTTAGTGGATTATATTCTAGATTTCTTACCTCTTTTGAATCCTCCATCTTGACTTTCTTAAATTTTCTTTTCATTCTTAGTTTTATTTCTTGATTTTATTCATTCTTCTTTCTTGCCTTGTGATTTCATTTATTCTTTGATTCTTCCTTCTCTCCTTTAAAATTCAATTTATTATCTTTTGCATACATTCACAACAATCACTCATCACAATCAGACTTATTCTTTATTCCTAATTGTCACGCACAAAACATAAGAACCATTTCTAATAATCTCTTAAAATCACCTTCCTCGTGAGATCGATATTTTTTATACTATAACTTGATTAATTGTGCACTTGCAATTTTGGTACATAATTATGCCGCATCAAGTTTGGATGTTTGCTTGGGGTTCCTTCAACGGTCCCAAGCGTTCCTTAACCAGGGCTTTGCCTCGATTCGTGTGCAAAGGACCAAGACGATCCGTGATCTTCATCTTAAATCGGGACAAATCCACGCTATCACGGTGCTCCACCGGAGGTGCGGAACTCGAAGGGATCGACGAAACAGGTGCATGACGTCTTCTGTCTTGACCCTGGCGCGGGTCAGGCTTGAGTGAACCGCGGGTTGGAGGGTCGGATTCGGGTGACCCGCGACTTGGAAGGTCGGATCCGAGTGACCAGCAATTTGGAGGGTCAGGTCCAAGTGACCCGCGACTTGACCCGTGACTTGGCAGGTCGGATCCAGGTGACCCGTAATTTGGAGGGTCGGATCCGAGTGACCCACGACTTGGAGGATCGGATCCAAGTGACCCGCAATTTGGAGGGTCAGGTCCAAGCGACCCGCGACTTGGGGGGTCGGATCTAGGTGACCCACAATTTGGAGGGTCGGATCCGAGTGACCCGCGACTTGGAGGGTCGGATCCAGGTGACCCGCAGTTTGGAGGGTCGGATCCGAGTGACCCGCGACTTGGAGGGTCGGATCCGAGTGACCCGCAATTTGGAGGGTCGGATCCGAGTGACCCATGACTTGGAGGGTCGGATCCGAGTGACCCACAATTTGGAGGGTCGGATCCAAGTGACCCGCGACTTGAGGGGTCGGATCCAGGTGACCCGCGACTTGGAGGGTCGGATTTGGGTGACTCGCGTTTTTTGATCTTTTCAGCTGCCGTCTTGGACTTGGGTCTCCATATTTTGCGCAGTCTTGATGGCTTCTTTTCCATTTGTTCCTTCTGCAACTTTTTGGCCTTTTGCACAAGAATTTTCGCATGTACAAGCAATGCGCGGCGCATTTGGATCCGTTCCTCAAGAGTCGAACGGATCCGTTTGATTTTGATCCATTCATTTGTTGATGATTTAGAGGAGAGGGCATTTGTCCGCTGTTGGGGCACTTGGCGTTGCCTAAATTTTAGATCCGCCTCGTAATGGATCCCATCAATTGGCTCCAAAGCCCTAGCGAGTTGGCACGCAAGACGTTGGCGCTGCCTTTGGCGAGCTCTCTTCGATAAAGTGGGTGCGCCTTCTGTACTCAACTCCTTGATTGAGGAGGAGTTTAGATCTGCAGATCCAGACTCATTGGAGGTCGGAAGGGCGTTGCAAGGTTCAGCTACCGCAGCAACGAAGGCGTTGATCTTCCTTCGCTTGCGAGAGGCGGAGGATCTGGAGGAGGAGGACGACAGATACTCCTCGAACTTCAGTTGGTCGAACTCGTATTCGACCACTTCTTCAACCGGGATGCAGATCCGAGGTTACGACACGACAGCTCCGGCAGCGAAGCTGTTGGCTCCCACTGTGGTCACCAGTTTGTTTGCGTCGAAAATTGTTGTATTCATTGCGGTATTCATTACAACTTTAGTCGTTACAATGAAAACAAAAAGCGGGGCACCACCGGAGGTGCGGAACTCGAAGGGATCGACAAAACAGGTGCAGAACGTCTTCTGTCTTGACCCTGGCGTGGGTCAAGCTTGAGTGAACCGCGGGTTGGAGGGTCGGATCAGGGTGACCCGTGACTTGGAAGGTCGGATCCGAGTGACCCGCGATTTGGAGGATCGAATTCGAGTGACCCGCGACTTGGAGGGTCGGATCCGAGTGACCCACGATTTGAAAGGTCGGACCCAAGTGACCCGCGACTTGGAGGATCGGATCTGAGTGACCCACAATTTAGAGGGTCGGATCCAAATGACCCGCGACTTGGGGAGTCGGATCCAGGTGACCCGTAATTTGGAGGGTCGGATCCGAGTGACCCGTGACTTGGAGGGTCAGATCCAGGTGACCCGTAGTTTGGAGGGTCGGATCCGAGTGACCCGTGATTTGGAGGGTCGGATCCGAGTGACCCGTAATTTGGAGGGTCGGATCCAAGTGACCCGCGACTTGAGGGGTCGGATCCAGGTGACCCGCGACTTGGAGGGTCGGATTTGGGTGACTCGCGTTTTTTGATCTTTTCAGCTGCCGTCTTGGACTTGGGTCTCCATATTTTGCGCAGTCTTGATGGCTTCTTTTCCATTTGTTCCTTCTGCAACTTTTTGGCCTTTTGCACAAGAATTTTCGCATGTACAAGCAATGCGCGGCGCATTTGGATCCGTTCCTCAAGAGTCGAACGGATCCGTTTGATTTTGATCCATTCATTTGTTGATGATTTAGAGGAGAGGGCATTTGTCCGCTGTTGGGGCACTTGGCGTTGCCTAAATTTTAGATCCGCCTCGTAATGGATCCCATCAATTGGCTCCAAAGCCCTAGCGAGTTGGCACGCAAGACGTTGGCGCTGCCTTTGGCGAGCTCTCTTCGATAAAGTGGGTGCGCCTTCTGTACTCAACTCCTTGATTGAGGAGGAGTTTAGATCTGCAGATCCAGACTCATTGGAGGTCGGAAGGGCGTTGCAAGGTTCAGCTACCGCAGCAACGAAGGCGTTGATCTTCCTTCGCTTGCGAGAGGCGGAGGATCTGGAGGAGGAGGACGACAGATATTCCTCGAACTTCAGTTGGTCGAACTCGTATTCGACCACTTCTTCAACCGGGATGCAGATCCGAGGTTACGACACGACAGCTCCGGCAGCGAAGCTGTTAGCTCCCACTGTGGTCGCCAGTTTGTTTGCGTCGAAAATTATTTTCTTCATTGTATAACTCATTACAACTTCGATCGTTACAACAAGTTCAAAAATATCGGACTTTTTATAAGACCTTTACACAATGAAAATAAAAGTTACAATTCTCATTCAAACAACACGCAACGGGTGTTTATCACTTATTGCTTTGCGTGGGTGTCTTCACCTGTGCCGGGGTTTATCTGTGGACCACCTTTGATCAGATCCGGTTGCTAAAAATTCGGCAGATCTCCTACCTCAGTCGACAAGCACAAGCCCCCCATTTGGCCTCGGGTATAGTCGAACCCGATCAACACAAGCTTCTACTGCGTACTGAAGCTTGCCCGCAACTTCGATCGGATCATCCAAGGGAAGCAAACTCGGTGCAAGAACCGAGGGAGGCGTCCTATCACTACCAAAGACCCCACGTTAAACAAAGAGGGCATTCCCTCCGCTTCTGTTATAATTTCGATTCATTAGTTTGTAATAAGCTACTCTTATCAATACAAACAAAACCCCCGTTTTGGGAGATAAAAATTTACACCTACAGAAGATGGCGACCACAGTGGGAGAAACCGTTTCTTCAACTAAAATGGTGGTGGTGCAGTTCGACGAAGTTGTGGCGGGGACAACTGTCAAGTCTCTCGTGATCAAGTTTGAGGAGTACTTGTCTTCATCCTCTTCTGGCGGTAATACGTCTCGCAAGTGCTACAGAGTTGCGCGTGTGGCCCAGCCCCAAGTGGCTGAGGCAATCACGCCGGAGAACTCCGCCCGAGCAAACACAGGGGGTTCTATCTCCCCCAAGCCCATCACAGCCGAGCCGAAGGCAAAGGATGCAAGTTCAAGGGCTGCGCGAGGGGTCGTTGAACGATCCTCGTAGGCCCCCATGCAAGAGGAGACGACGGTTCATATCGGCGTGGACCCCACCTTTATCGGCGCGGACCCCACCTTCGCCATCAATATGAACGATCCCTTCTCCAAAAGAGCCAATCCAAAACACAAGGTTTCTAATTTTTGTGAACTGAATCGATCAAGCGAGCCCACCTACTTAGGCGGGATTTGCTCTGTTGACAAAGTTCCCAAAATTAGCGAACTTGGTGTTCTCGGCGAGCCTAGCAGTTCAGGCGAGCCCCACGAGATTCGATCCATGAGCAAGGTTCCTAATTTTGGCAAACCGCTAAAATCAGGCGAGCCCACCTACTCAGACGGACTCCACTCTTCAGACGAGGATTTTGGCAAACCGCTAAAATCAGGCGAGCCCACCTACTCAGACGGACTCCACTCTTCAGACGAGGTTCCCAAATCTGGCAAACTTCACAAGTATGATGAACTCTGCAGTTCATGCGGACTTCATAAAACAAGTGAATTTCACCAAGCTCGCCTAATAGCCCAAGCTCGCATGCAAGCTCAAACAGGCGGATTTCACCAAGTTCGCCTGACGGACCAACTTCGTCTGCAAGCTGACATTCGCCAGAAAGGCAAAGCAGCAGCTCGCCAGACAGGCACAATGCACCAAACTCGCCCAACAGGCGAGCCTCATTAGCCTGAACCTCGCCAACGGGCCCAAGCTCGCCTGTCAGGGTGAGCTTGCCAGATTTCAACACTTGGAGATTTTCCTAAGTGTTCTCCCAAGTGATCTCTTGAGCCCTCTTCTTGCAAGCACTCGTTTGGTCTTTCTGACGCGGGGGGTTATCACTATCAACCTACATGAGATCTCAGAGGATGCTTGACTTGTAAACACACGCTCTACGAGGAAATTCCTCAGTGCCATTGCGAGTGGCTCATTGCAGTGCTACTTGAGCACTGCCAGTGTGCTAAAACACCTAAACCATTAGTATTCGAAAGGCTCTTTCAACAACTACCGGAGAAGAGACCTCCCCGCCAAAGATGCAATCGTCAGAGGAGACGAGCTTCCGATGATGTGGAGCTCCCCGCCGCAACTGTCAATGTGAGGGGGAAATCCAAGGCTATTGGGCATGATGGTATCCACCAGCGCACTCACGCCCGAATAGGGGTAGCCATTCCATTTGACTACACGTGCCTAGCACCCGTCTCTGACGACGACGACGATGATTGCTCGGCAGTGGCGACGTCGTAAACCTCAAGCTCAGCTCAGGGTGAGCACGCAAATGTGCACATGATCGATATCCCTGATGAGATATCCAGGAGACTCGACTAGCAACAAGCAACCATTGATTCCTTGAAGGAGATGTTGGAACAGCTTCTGAGTGAGAAGAAGAAGAAGAGAGAGAGGACTTCACGGGCTTCGTATAAATCCTTGAAGCACAAAGAGCGGATGCCTCCTCCTTCTCACTCCTCATCCGAGTCATCTGGAAGAACGTCATCTTTGGGTCATAATTCAAGGGACAAAAGGCTCGACGAATTCCAAAGTCAACTCGACGCCTTGAAGCTCCAGAAGCATATGGACAAGCTGGGGGTTATCAGACCGTATCCTATCGAATGGGATACAGTCTCATACCCGGCGAAGTTTTAGCCACTGGACCTCCTGTAGTTCGATGGCAAGGGTTCTCCTACCCAGCACATTTACTATTTTCAGGCGCAAACTGGACACATAGTGGGGAATGATCCCATTATAACCCAAATGTTCATTGGCACCCTCAAGGGGATCGCTTTTGAATGGTTCCGCAGATTGGAACCTGAATTCATCACCTGCTGGAAGGACATGGAAAGGTTCTTCATGGCTTGATTCTTCGACGATGATGAAGAAGTATCTGTGGCCACCTAGCTAGCTGTAAAATAGGTGAAGACAGAGTCTGTAAGAAACTATGTCAAGAGGTTCAGGAATCGATTACTGCATACACGTAATCAGGTTTCTGAGGCCACTCTCATTGAGATGTGCCAGAACAATCTCTCCATCGACACTCTATCTAATATGGGCATAGTCGTAGCTCGCTCGTGGAAAGACTTAATCCGCCAAGGAGAACAAGTCAAGAGCATGCTCAAGTGTATGGATGCTGAAGAGCCATGTGGATTTGAAGGAGATGATGACCAAAGCAATTTCACTTTGGTAGTGGAAACCACTTCCCCTCTCGATGCCTTCCAAGAATAAGAGGTCCACTTTCTGGACGATCAATCCTTCTCACAGTCCGGTGCATCCCAAATCTTCCACTTAGTCAAACATTCCTATAGTTATGACCAAAGCCAAATTCCCTCGCTGATCCTTTCTAATAAGACAGTGGGTCCCCGGAACTATCAAGTTAACTGCCACCTCTGGTAGTCATTTCTCCATCAGTTTTGTTCAATTGGACGATGGATCTTGTAAGACTATCAAGTTAACTATTACCTTTGATAGTCTCCTCCAAATTTCCCCCGTCGATCCTCTCCAATAGGATGATGGGACCACTCCCACTATCACGTTAATAGTCATCTCTGACAAATCAATTTACCAATCCTCTTCAATAGGATGGTAAGTCCTCAAAGTCGCTCCAATCGCGACAATCCAATTAACTTACCAATCCTCTTCAATAGGATGGTAAGTCCTCAAAGTCGCTCTGATCACGACAATTCCTATCACGTTAATGATTACCTCTGATAGCCGATACTGTCATTCTCACAAATGGCGTTGTCCGATCAGTCGTCACACTCATACGTCCCTGAACGACCCGATCCATTCCAAGTGTTCTAATATCCTTAGAACAATCGATGGGTAGTAGCCTACCATGCAATGGCTCCTATAACAATCAATCATCATACTCACACGTCCCTGAACGATTTTGTTCCCCCAGCACCGTCTTTCTCGCAAAAGGCGTTGTTGTTTGATAATAGCCTACCAAGCGATGTGCCTTTATCCAAATAGTGGCCTACCATGTGATGTGCCGCTATTTTGGGTTCGTTTTTACCCCAAGAGAAGACAAATCAGGGTTCGTCTTTGCCCCAAGAGAAGATAAATCAGGGTTCGTCTTTGCCCCAAGAGAAGACAAATCAGGGTTCATCTTTATCCTAAGAGAAGACAAGCTTCTCCTCAAGACTCCAACGGGTATACGAGTATAAACTGTTTCCTACCTTTGATGGGAAGTTCCTAGAGAATATTCTTAAGAATAACCCGACAACCTCCAACTGGTGTATAAGGATAAACTGTTCCTTACCTTTGACGGGAAGTTCCTAGAGAATATTCTTAAGGATAACCCGATAACCTCCAACCGGTGCACGAGGTTAAACTGCTCCCTTTCGTCCAACCGGTGCATGAGGCTAAACTGCTCCCTTTCCTCCAACCGGTGCACGAGGCCAAACTGTTCCCTTTCCACTAACCGGTGCACGAGGCTAAACTGTTCGCTTTCCTCCAACCAGTACACGAGGCTAAACTGCTCCCTTTCCTCCAACCGGTGCACGAGGCTAAACTGCTCCTTTCCTCCAACCGATGCATGAGGCTAAACTACTCCTTTCCTCCAACCGGTGCACGAGGCTAAACTGTCTCCTTTCCTCCAACCGGTGCATGAGGCTAAACTATTTCCTTTCCTCCAACCGATGCACGAGGCTAAACTGCTCACTTTCCTCCAACCGGTGCACGAGGCTAAACTGCTCCCTTTCCTCCAACCGGTGCACAAGGCTAAACTACTCATTTCCTCCAACCGGTGCATGAGGCTAAACTGTTCCCTAACCTCCAACTGGTATACGAGGCTAAACTGTTCCTTACCTTTGACGAGAAGTTCCTGGAGAATATTCTTAAGGATAACCTGACAACCTCCAACTGGTACACGAGGTGAAACTACCCCCTTTCCTCCAATCGGTGCACGAGGCTAAACTGTTCGCCTTCCTCCAACCGGTGTACGAGGCTAAACTGTTCCCCTTCCTCCAACCGGTGCACGAAGCTAAACTGTTCCCTTTCCTCTAACCGGTGCACGAGACTAAACTGTTCCCTTACCTCCAACAGGTGCATAAGGCTAAACTGCTCCCTTTTCTCCAACCGGTGCACGAGGCTAAACTGCTCCCTTTCCTCCAATCGGTGCACGAGGCTAAACTGTTCCCTTTCCTACAACTGGTGCACGAGGCTAAACTGCTACCTTTCTTCCAACCGGTGCATGAGGCTAAACTGCTCCCTTTCCTCCAACCGGTGCACGAGGCTAAACTGCTCCTTTCCTCCAACTGGTGCATGAGGCTAAACTGCTCCTTTCCTCTAACCGGTACACGAGGCTAAACTGTCTCCTTTCCTCCAACCAGTGCACGAGGATAAACTACCCCCTTTCCTCGAACCGGTGCACGAGGCTAAACTGCTCCTTTCCTCTAACTGGTGCACGAGGCTTAACTGCTCCCCTAACCTCCAACTGGTATACGAGGCTAAACTGTTCCTTACCTTTAACGGAAAGTTCCTGGAGAATATTCTTAAGGATAACCCGACAACCTCCAACTGGTACACGAGGTGAAACTGCCCCCTTTCCTCCATCCGGTGCACGAGGCTAAATTGTTCCCCTTCCTCCAATCGGTACACGAGGCTAAACTGTTCCCTTTCCTCCAACCGGTGCACAAAGTGAAACTGCTCCTTTCCTCCAACTGGTATACGAGGTTAAACTGCTCCCTATGTCTAAAAACCTCAAATGGCTAAGGATAGAGGAGAAATCTTAGCATTGAGCCTAAGAGAAGCTCCTCGACAACTTATCATGCTAAGGGCAAGAGCATGGCTAGTCCAACTCAAATGGTAGTTGGTAAAGATAAATCAAGTCTATTGATAGCTGAGCAGTGATCACTTTACAGGTCTTCATATCCAAAGGGTTCTAGACCACATGCAGCCTGATTCAGGCCTGAAAACTTTGAAGGGGGTTCTGTAGGCAATAAAAATTGCCTTTAATCACTATCAGAAAAGTTCAAAATAAGACTGCTAAAACCTCGCCCGAAATAGCTGAAAAGGGGAAAACACTGATATCTCTTAAACTGGAAGGAATTTAGCAAAACGGATAAGAGAAAACCGAACCCTATGGGGTCAGTTTGGTTGGCTCCATCTCGTCGAGATAGTTAATTTTCATATATAATTTGTCCAATTCCGACTTACGGTTTGAAAGTTATGGCCTATTCTTCGAAGCATGTTCAGTAGCTCACCTAAAGGCTAAAGCTCGCTTATAAAGGCTGAAGCTCGACTGCAAGGAAGTCCGTTTGTAAGGATAGAACTCGCCTAATAGCATTGAATCTCGTTTGAATGAGATTCGCCTGCACAGCTCGCCTGCACAGCTTCACCTACACAGCTTCGCCTGCACAGCCTCGCCTGACACCCTCGCCTACACAGGCTCACCGGCACATTGAACCAAGCTCGCCTGAAGGCCTAGCTCACCTGATAGCTCGAAGCTCGCCTGTTTGGCTGACTCGCCAGCACAAAGGTTCGAGCTTGCCTGAAGACCAAGCTCGTCTGATAGCCTGCACCTTGCCTACGCAGACTAAGCTCGCCTAACAACTAGAAACCCGCCAGTATTGTCAGCCACCCACTTGGACTAAGGAATAGTCACATCAATGGTCAAATCCCATGAATTAAGGGAGAAAGCATGGTGCTCTTTACCTAGCAAAAATAGGGTGGCTGACAGGACCCCCTAAGTGGTCACATCCCACAGCTAGGACGGCTGGCTCCCTCACCCCTACTAGTGGTCAAATCCCACAAATCAAGGGATGACCCATGCCATCCCTTGCCTATTTAAACCCACTTTCAGCCAACGTGAAAATGGGGGATTAGCTGCTGCTATCTTGGCTGGCTAATCTTCCAAAGGTTGAATCTTGGCTCATTTGCTAATGGCTCCCTCATTTGAAGAGACTTGTCTGAACTCTCAGACTTGAGGCCCTCAAGCTCTTCGCAGACTCTTGCATAGTAGCTCTTTGCAGACTCGTCTGAACTCTCAGACTTGAGGCTCTTAGGCT
The DNA here is from genome assembly GCF_001876935.1 of Asparagus officinalis. Classification (NCBI taxonomy): domain Eukaryota; kingdom Viridiplantae; phylum Streptophyta; class Magnoliopsida; order Asparagales; family Asparagaceae; genus Asparagus; species Asparagus officinalis. The sequence continues at coordinate 76,878,098 of NC_033797.1, forward strand.
CTTTGCAAGCTCTTGCATGGTAGCTCTCTCCAAGCGGTCAGTTGACAAGCACAAGCCCCCCGTTTGGCCTCGGGTATAGTCGAACTCGATCAGTACAAGCTTCTACTGCGTACTGAAGCTTGTCCGTAACTTCGATCGGATCGTCCAAGGGAAGCAAACTCGGCGCAAGAACCGAGGGAGGCGTCCTATCGCTACTAAAGACCCCACGTTAAACAAGAAGGGCATTCCCTCCGCTTTTGTTGTAATTTTGATTCATTAGTTTGTAATAAGCTATTCTTATCAATACAAACGAAACTCCTATTTCGGGAGATCAAAATTTACACCTACAATGATAGCACATCATAAATCAAAATCAATGTAAGCATGATAGGATTTTATATAAACCAAACTTGAGGATACATATGCACCTCCTCTATTAATCTGACACAAAGACACATGCCTCACTGCTTTATATTAACCAAATTATCAAACTTAAGGGTGCATGTCAATTTCAATACATTAATGTTGTCATGTGATCATAAGCGTTAACTTGAGAATACTCACCCTCATACAAACCTAATTTCAGTTTGAAGGTATATAGGCTCTTCATATATAACACATGTTTTAAGAAACACAAAAGATAAGTATGGCAAACGCATGAGAAGTGAAAAGCAAAGAAAATGTCCGCTATAATAAACGAACACAACAATCTTAAAAAGGAAGTTTTGATAAGTAAGTTATCATAACTCCCCCCACTAATCCCTTTTCAACACCTAGCAACAACTTCTCCTGGCCTACCTTATAAATTAAAATTCCTTTCAAGAACAACAAAAAGGAATGAAAAAGGTAGAGAAAAGACTGAGAGAAATTAGAAAGAAATAGAGATTTGAAATGTGAAAGAGCAACGACAAGGTCCTCTGTACTTTTTATTTTTGAAGGGAAGGAGGACTCCAGAACATAGTCTGGAGACCCAAGATCATATCTCCTTTTTCTTAAATCTTGTAATATATTAAAAGGATAATAAAATCAATATCTCCCTATATTTTACTTCTGATGTTCATTTAATTCTTTGCTTTCTATTAATCAAGGGTTTCTTTTAATAAGAGTAATTAACGAGAAGAAATAAATTTCTGAAAGCATGCACCTCACAACTTTTTTTACAAGAGAGTGATACTTAAGTATATCTAAAGAGTAAGTATTTAGGGATTGCTCTACTCTCCTTGAGATTAGTGATATGGCATGGTCAAGAAGACATTAGTTTACCCAAATATTATTTCTCCTCTAATGGATACTAGCACAACTTTGAATTTTTTCAAAATATATACGTCGGGCACTCTGACACTCACATTGCCACTCTTAGTATCTCTACTTAAAATGGCCTTATAGATAATAAGATCGCCAGCTTTGAATCTTCGAGGTCAGACTCTACTGTTATAGCGTTAGGCGATATGCTGTTGATTGATGACTTGCGATCTAAGCTCCTTCTCTCATATTTTATCAATAAGGTCGAGATCAACTTGAAGTTCGGTGGTGTTAGACTCTTTGTTGAAGTGCTGTAGTTAGATAGTTGGCATGCCAACCTCCACCAGGATGACTGCTTCCATCCTAATATGTTAGCTTGAATGTGGTTTCCCCTGTGGAACTTTGTGGGTCGTTCTATATGACCACAAAATTTTTTGTAGCTGTTCATCCTAGTTCCCAACTACTTTGTCCACCTTCTCCTTCAAGGCCTAGAGCAAGCACTTGTTCATAGCCTCGGTGAGGCCATTGCACTTAGGATGCGCTATCAAGATGAACTTAAGTTGAATCTTTCATTCTTCGTAGAAGTTACAGAAGCCCTTATAGTCAAACTGAGTATTGTTGTTTGTGATAAAAGATGAAAATATCCCAAATCTATAGACAATAGGCTTCCATATAAAGTGGGTGATGTTGCTCTCACCGATCGTGGTCAAAGACTCAGCTTCTATCCAGTTTTTGAAGTAATCTAATGCAACAATCATAAAACTTTCATTGCCCTGCTAACATTGGGAGTAGTCCCAACAAATTCAATCCTCACCGAGCAAATGTGATAGAATTAAGAAGAGTGATGACTTCAATTGCCAAAGCCCAAAGTATGCTTGAAAGAATTGGCAAATCTTCTATTGAGAGACAAGCCTCTTGGACTTGGCTAGAAGAGTCGGCTAGTGATACCCATATCTGATAGCCCTCTGGGCCAGAATTCTAGCTTCTAAGTAGTTTCCACATGTTTTTTGATAAATCTCTATTAGGACATAATCTGCTTCTCTAGGCTGGAGACATCGAAGGTAGGGCTCCACACTACTGCTTGTGTATGAGAGCCGATATAGCTAATTGTCGATCATGAGGTATCTCCGAGTGCTTCTTTGTAGACTTCTTACCTCTGCAGGATTTTTTGGCAAGGTCCCTTAGTTAAATACTAAATCAGTGGGTCAATCTAACATGTCTCTATCAAAGCTTTAATCTGCATAATTAAGTATTCTCAAGCTTCAGTAGTGTTGGGGTGTTTAAGGGTATCTATGTACATGGACCCTTGGTTCTTACCTGAGCATGAGGAACTGAGCTTGGACAAAGCATCTTTTTGAGCGTTGTGGGTTCGAGGAACTTATATAGTTTTGAATTCTTTAACCTTGTACAATAGCTCCATAACCTTCTCTAGGTATTGGACCATTCTGGGGTCCCTATAGCTTCACATTCCCCCCGCAATTGGTAAACAATGAGCTGGGAATCGACCAGGATGAAGACGGATTGGCTTTAGTCGCTAAAGCAGCTTGGAGTCCTATTAAGAGGGCTTCATATTCAGCTTCATTATATTTGAGACTGGGAACTCAAAAGTGTTAGAGTATTCAAAGACAAGTCCCTCAAGACTGCATAGAACTACTCCAGCTCCACTATCACCTTCTCCTTAAGATCCATGTACCTTAAATAGCCACCATGTGGAGAACTCGGGTGAATCATGTTCAGAGGCACTGTGTTCCTGAGGAAAGACTTTCTTGACCATCTTTCGAGTTAGAGCCTCCACAGAAGGAGAAGATGCAAGAGGTAATAGGTCATTGTCCAGAACGGGCTACTCAATAAGGAAGTCGACCAGAGCCTAAGCTTTTATGGTCGTTCGAGGCTTAAACTATATGGCATACTAACTAAGCTCGACTGACAATTGATCATCGATCTGTAGGTGGTTGGGCTGCCAGGTGCTTTCTTCAAGGGTAAGTTTGTCTACACCACTATAGTGTGAGCGTGGAAATAAGAACGAAGCTTCCTAGCAGTAGTTATAAGAGTGGAGGAGACTTTATTAATAAGAATGTAATTGATCCCCGTGGCCTTCAAAATGTGGCTGACGTGGTAGACCAACCTTTGAATATTCTCCTCTTCTCAGATTAGAACTAAACTCATGGCCTCTAGTGAAATAGCCAAGTAGAGGTAAAAAATTTCTTCCTTCATGGGATGGCTCAGTAGGGGCTTGGAACTTAGATATCTTTTAAGCTCTATGACCGCAATGCCGCATTCGACTGTCCACCAGATGCCTTCTTTGGGTTCCTTATTTCCTCTAAGTATTTTGAAAAAGGGGAGACTTCTTTCAGCTGACTTTGAAAGAAAGTGATCCAAAGCAGCTATTTTGTCGTTTAGCTTCTGAGCATTCTTCAGTGTGTAGGGTTTAGGCATGTGCTAGATGGTGACTATCATCTTAGGGTTGAACTTGATACCTCATTGAATGACCATAAAGCCAAGGAATTTCCTATATCTATCAAGATTTTCTTAACCCAAAAGCATTAATCTCTATCGATACGATGATGGGGTCATCATAGGGGTTTCCATGCCTTTCAAATATGCATTGCTAAAGGAAATAGGCTGATCTAGCTTGGGCTTCTTCTCAAACACAATGACTTCCAACGCTCATCAATCATAACCTTTTCAAGTGCTATTGGACATTCCTTGACTGCTGGGCCCCCACTAACAATGTTGATGGTGCCTCTTCTGCCTGTTTCTTTAGTTTGATCACCTTGTTAGTTTGGGTGATGGGGCGATCTCAACCAAGATCTTCTCCTCTATGGCCTCTTCGAGGCTGGCTCCCATCTGTCCTAACGAGAGATGAACTAATTTAACAGTCCCCTCTGTATCATGTCCTCAATGTCTCTCTAGAAACCCCTATAGTTATTAGTATGATGGCCATGATTCGGGTGATATCGACAGTACTGTTTGATGTCTCTAAACTTCATGTGAGAAGGAGCAGTAGTGAGATGTCCCTCCTTCTGAATTAGATATAGCACTTGTGAAAGAGAGGTGTCGAGGGGAGTGAGTATTTGTTTCTTTATTGTTTCTTTCTTCTAATCCTTCCTGTCGACCCGATTGGGTTTGGCATCACCCTTGGGGATCATCTTCAGCCTTCTTCCTTCTAGACAATTATGCATCAGCTACCTCTAGTCTGGCCACCTTCTTGTGGTATTGACTATCTTTAGCGTCCATGTATGATCGAGCTTTGGCCATCAGTTGTTTGAAATCAGTCATATAGTTCATGATGAGAGAGTTGGACAACTTTTTATCTTCTAGCCCTGCAACAATTGTGACCATAGCGACCATATTGCTATGGTCCTCAATCTCTAGCCTTTTGGCCTAAAACCTCTTGAAATAGTCTCTTAGATTTTCACGGGGTCTCTATCTTATCTATAGATGGATGGAGGAAGGAGCCTTCTACTTTGTGTCGGTTAAAACGTGATGCACAAACTTTTAGCTGAGCTGCTCAAAGCTATGAAAGGATTTCTTATTCAGAGAGTTCCACCAAATCTTTACACTGCCTTAGGGTGATTGGGAGTGCTCTATAAATGACTGGGTTGCTCACTTGCTGCATTCACATTAAATTATAAAATTTTTGAGCATGCTCAGCTAGATCTCCTTCGCCCTTGTGTTTCTCGATGTGGGGCATCTTGAACTTAGGGCACATATCATTTATGACCAAGTCAGTGAATGGAGTATTTCCTTCGATGACATCTGTAGCAGTATTGAAGGTCCAGTCGTAATCAAATGCAAAGTTGGTTGTGGAAGGATCCATTCTACTCACCAATCTTGGAGTAGCATGGAGTATCTGGTGGTGCGCGATATCCTCCGAGTGTCATAGTTAGAGCCAAAACTTTCGCTGGCTGCTTCCATGAAGTGCAGTGATTGCGATGGAGGAGCAGTGAAATGAGCTTGCTATCAAGGTATGGGGGAGTGATATCTCCAAGGTGCTCCTCCAACATTTGTCGCTGAGGCTGATCTCCTTGGGGAGGAGTGGCGGATGGTAGAGGAGGATGAGTACGAAGAATCTGGATAAGGAGTTTGTTTGTGAAAGAAGCAAACTGTTGCTGAAAGGAATGGGCTATTCTCTAGAAGATCATCTAATTGGTCTAAGTAACGTAGCCCAAGTTAGCCGCCTCTCGAGGATTGGGAATTGACAATCGGTTTGGTCGATCGGAATCAACCATCTTCCTTAAAGAAGAAAAAGAGGCCTGACGATGGATGTCAATGTTGATGGCAGAAACTTAATTATGCCGGTCAAGCTGGATTTGGAAGAGCTCCCTCAATTTTCTTTGATGGCTGATAGCTATGGGCTGAAGAATATTCCTAAACAAACGTTAGAAGATTAGAGTTGGGTTCTCTGGTGGTTCCTCCATTGACCAAATTAGTGATGATCTTAAGGACATCGTACCATCATGCAGAAGATAATTTGCCTCTTTATAGTAAACCAACAAGGGCATTTGGGTAATTTTAGTCAGATCCATGCAATTGGCTTAGTCAGCCAACACTTTATACGCATCGGTAGTGAGTGATCCGGGTCATCTTTTTATTTAATGCGACGCGCGCGACAAAATGGTTAAGGTGGTGTGGTCCCAGTAGTTATTATGACTTCTGCGGATGAGTAATTATGGTGTTGGTCATGCATTTAATGTGACAGTGACTAGCTAATGTTGCTTAGGAAGACGAAGCAGATAGGTTTCCTAGTGGTTCAAGATGCATAGCCGTGTCCAAGTGAAGACATCTTTCATCTCGGTCCTTTGAGAGAGCCCGAGTGAGGATGCCTTTCATCTCAAGCTTTTGAGAGAAAGCACGGATGAGAATGCCTTTCGTCTGGGGTTCCTTGAGAAGGTTCAATTGAGGACGCCTTTTGCCTCGGTTCTCAAAGTGTTTTAAGGAGAGGTAGCAATACTCATGAGACCCCGCTCGGGTCGGTATATCAAGTTTGAGTCGGCTAATCAAGACACGTGTCATCCTCTTTAGAATAGTTTACACTTTGCAATTTCTGTAATATAACTAGTATCTAGTTTTTTCCTCAAAAAACGATTGCTTTTTCACTCTCTTCAACTCTGATTTTGTCCCTAATAAGAGTCTAATTTTTCTATCATTTTAATATTTTAGTTTTTCTATCTGTTGCATTTTAAAAACTTCGCTTTGCAGTAGTTCTTTAAAAAAAATATAAAAAGAAAAAAACATACTTAGTTATCCATGTTTGGGGTTTCGCAACAAATTTTTTTTTTTTTTTTTGAAATTTAGGCAAAAGGTCGAAGAAAATTGTTCATTAGCTGTTTAACTATACAAATAACGAAGTAGCTAATTGAAAGAATTACATTAAAATAAAATTTGTCGGTGTGAGAAAGAGATAATTAATGTATCCAACTATCATGCATCGTAATTCGTAAACCGTCCCATCGGCAGATTCTATCAGACTTTCCTTGTCATCGCATTGCTGTCCCCACAGTCCGTGTCAGTGTGCGCGTTAAGAAAGTTGTAGTGTTAAAGCCACTGTTTTTGAATCACTATGATTAACTCCTGCAAGAAATAGAGACTTGAGTAGAGTAGTTAAGAAAGTTGTAGTGTTCCGTGTTTAGTTGCACGTAAACATTTGAAAATATATCATCGAAAAACTTTTCTACCTAGCTAACGATCAAGGAAAACCTTGCATGTTCTTCGGTTGTATTATGTAACGTACTTATAAAACTTTTCAGAGCCTTTTAAGATGGAGCAAGCTGATATGCTACAATTTTGAATAACTTGTTTGTGTCATGACAGTACTCGAAGAAAGTTGCCATCTCTACATTAATTCAACGTTTTCCTTATTTTATTATTTTTAAAACTTTATTATATAATTATATACACTTAGTATATAAGTTATTGGTAATGATCCTAGAAATAAGAGGCTCGAGCTAAGCTGTGTTTAATTATAGAGAGATTTTGAGAGAACTTGACAGTCTTATTCACTGCATTAAGGAGTTTATATACAAGAGTAAGGAGAGAAGTTCAACTATCTTAAGCGATGTGTGACAAAAATAAAGAAAAATAAAATAGCCTAAGTTCGGGGAGACCTTGGACAGAGAGAGCTTGGCCGGAAGCACTGGTCAGGGAAAGCTTAGCCAGAGGGAGCTTGACCAGGACTGCTTGGCTAGGGGGTGCTAGTGGGAGGAAAGCACGACTGGAGTTGCCAACCGAGGGAAGCTTGGACGAGTGATGTTGGACGGGTTGCTGGCCGGAGAGAGCTGTTGGGATTATGTCTTTGATTCTTTGTATAACTTCATGAGAATTAGATAGGGTTAGAGATTTATTATGATTAGGAGATTGGGTCTCATCATGATTAAGAGTTTGAATCCTATTCTAATTGGGAAGTTAGGCTAGAGATAGGGTTTTGGTTTCCATATATATATATATATATATATATATATATTATTCTATTGTTGGAGGAAAAACCAATCAGAGGAGAGAGAGCTAATATTCTTGTAATTTAGGGTTAGCAGAGGGCGTAGCCTGATTCAGGAATATTCTGTGAGAGGCGAGAGTTTCGTAGTCTTTATCTATGCAAAGGATTACATCATTAGGCGAGAGTTTTGTAGTCTTTATCCGTGCAAAGATTACATCATTGGGAGAGGATTTTGCAGTCTTTGTCCGTTCAAAAGATTGTAAGGAGAGAGCTTTGGAGATAATATGAGAGTTGATTATGTATGTGAGGTTGAGAGATTGAGAGATGAGAGTTAAGTGGTTTCTCTTGTAATTCTCTCTGATACATTGTAGATTTCTCGTATTGTTGCCCGTGGATGTAGGTCAAAGTTGGTCGACCAAACCACATAAATCTCAGTGCTTTTTCTTCTTGACTGTGATTGTTTTCTATCTTATTAATTGTGTGTTAGCTTCTGAGTTGCGCAAATCGTAGTAGGTGGAGACACTAAAATTTCCCAACAAGTAGTATCAGAGCCATGATGATGGATCAGGGAGCGATTTCACAATATAGAAGATGACATCGTGAAAGATTGAAGATTGGTGTTACAAGAATCAAGATGAAGAAAAAAAAGAGAAGGGATGGCGATTGCCAATAGGGGTATTTAACAACGACTAATCATCCGGAGGAGAGCGCCCGAGGGATGCGGTGTCAGACAGCGAAGTCTGCAGGCGACTACAATAGTGAATCGCGGTGTCGAGGAGGTGCAACCAGTCACGGGACATCCCAGTTAGAGTGTAGGTGCTTTGATTTGAAATGTAAAATATTAGAAGACACTAGCATGAGAGTAAAAGTTTCAAAACAGCGATGATATATCTTCAAGGGAGTTTGGGAATCAAATCCAATGTGGAGATTGGGATTGTGTCTTTGAATCTTTGAATAAATTCATGAGAATTAGATAGGGTTAGAGATCTATTATGATTAGGATATTAGGTCTCATCATGATTAACAGTTTGAATCCTCTTCTAATTGGGAAGTTAGGCTAGAGATAGGGTTTTGGTTTCCCTATATATATTTTCCTATTATTGGAGGAAAAACCAAGCAGAGGAAAGAGAGTCATTATTCTTATAATCTAGGATTAGCAGAGGGCATAGCCTGATTCAGGAATATTGTGCAAGAGGCGAGGGTTTTGTAGTCTTTATCTGTGCAAAAGATTACATCATTAGACGAGGGTTTCGTAGTCTTTATACGTGCAAAAGATTACATCATTAGGAGAGGGTTTTATAGTCTTTGTCTATTCAAAAGATTATAAGGAGAGGGCTTTGGAGATAATATGAGAGTTGATTGTGTATGTGAGGTTGAGATATTGAGCGACGAGAGTTGAGTGGCTCTTGTAATTCTCCCTGATACATAGTGGATTTCTTATGTTATTGTCCGTGGACGTAGGTCGAAGTTGGTCAACCGAACCACGTAAATCTTAATTTTTTTTTCTTCTTGACTGTGATTGTTTTCTATCTTATTGATTGTGGGTTAGCTTCTAAGTTGTGAAGATCGTAGTATGCGGGGAGACAAAAATTCCCCAACAATAGCTTGGTTGGAGGGATTTTGGTTGTAGAAGCTAGCCTTGAGAGAGCTTGGCCAAGAATGCTGGTCGAGGGAGAGCGTGACTGAGAGATATGTTTGGCTAAGAGTGCTGGTCGGACAGAGCTTAGCAAGGGGTATGCTTGGAAGGTGGTGAACAAGGTCATGGTTGAGGTTGCGACGAGAGATGTCTCTCAAGCATTCTGTCAAACACATTGTGTGCAGCTTACCGACTAGCATTGAGCGACCATTGAAGATGAAGAAGGTAACGACGGCCTCACGAGGGAAGTGGATCGAGGTTGTGAGGGTAGTGGTAGTACGAGGGCATTAGCGGTGCAAGGCTAGTAGGTTAGGCTTCATTGCGACATAATGTTGAATAGTTGGTGAACAATGCTGATGTGATTATGAGGTTGTTGGTGATTGAGCAAGAGCAGTGTTTCGGCTAGCATGAGATGATAGTGCTAGTGAGATAAGACCTACATGTGGTGGATTTGGTGGCTTTGAAGCTCGGTGATACGAGTCGCCGTGCGAGCACCCTTTGGTCGCGGAATTACCAAAATGTGGGTTGAGAAGAGGATGACCAAACACAAGAACAATTCAGTATAAAGGCGAAGGAAAATACCTTCTCTAGATTATGAAGAACAAAAGATTACAATCTCTCCCTAACAATCTCACTAGAATCGAGAACAACCTCTCAACTCTCTCTCTAAACCCTAATACAATTATTAGAATTTCTCTTGATCACTTCTCTCTGAGATCTGATTGTTTAGAACCCTAAAACAATCCTATTTATAGATGTGCAAACGTGGATGGCAAACTTGTAAATAAACAAGCCCAAAAGAATCAGGAATCCCTGTCAAAACAGAATCCAAAACGAAACAGGAAACCCAGAAATCGCGATCCGGTCGACCGCCAGGCTTGGTCCGGTCGACCGGCCAGAGAGTTTTCTCAAACCCTGCACCGTGCAGGTTTTCCGGTCGACCGGCATGTGTGCTGCGGTCGACCGGCCAGAGATCTGCCAGTTTACCCTGTTCTTTTGCGTTTCGCTCCTGTTGACTTCTTTCACCATCTTCTTTGGCTCCATCCATGCTCCTATTCCCAAGATATGAGAATCTTCTATCCTCAAGCTCCCATGAAGATCGCTAAGCTCCTGAAGAGAAGATACACCCGTATCATGGGTCCCCCCTTTAGAAACTTAAAGTCCCGTTCAAGTTAGAACTGAAACTGAGGGAACTCGCGAGCCCCTCCTCCTTTTCTGAACCACCTGGCCTTGCTAGGAATCTGATCTCGACGTCCGATCGGAAATAACTCATTCATCCCGCGTCTTGTCGTAGTCACTTCTCGCTCCAAGTTGCAATCCTTAATCGATGGCTTTTCTGGAAGTCTAATGCACAGCGAGACAAACTTCTTGCTTGCATTCACTAACCTCTTCGCTCGCGTCACCGTTCCCAAGCTTGTCTCCCTCGGAAGAGATGCCGAACGAAATATGAACTTTTCACCACCCTTGGTGAATGTATACTTCTGAGCCCGCCTCTCGTAGATCGCATATCTATCCCATAAGTACGGATTGCCCAGTATAATCTGACAAACATCCAATGGAACTACGTCGCATGTGACCTCGTCAATATACGACTCATGGAGCGCAAATCTTATAGTGCATTGATCAACTACACATAGCTTCTCCTCCTTCTGAATCCACCCCAATGGATAGGGCTTTGGATGCTTGACCGTTTTCAGACCCAGCTTCTGAACCAAGGCTTCGGATATCAAATTCTTCTCGCTACCCGGATCAATTATGGCATCAACCAAACTGGTCTTCACTTGCAACTTAAGAACAAAGAGCTGCTCTCTCGGGTCGTCGTCCTCTTTTGTGGCCTGTTTCCCCGTCATAAGATTGAGACTGCTATTAGGCTCTGTCATCCCCGGGACTTCTTTCGGACCTTGAGCTATCATGTATGCCTTTTTCTCCTCCTTCTTCTTCAACCCTCTTGGTTTGAGATGAGGATACTTCTCCCAGCACCGATCAGCTTCGTGTCCTGTCTTCTCGCAGTGACTACAAATCAGCCCTGTTTTCCCTGGATCACCCTTCTTCTTCTCCTCCTTAAACTGAGAACCACTAGACTCGCCTCCAACTTGCTTTGCATCCCCCTTTGCTTCGTTGCTCTTCTTTTGCTTGCCCTCAATGGCAATGGCCTTCACGCTCGCATCTGCAATAGTCTCGACCGTGAATAACCTCATCTCCTTTCGGATGTAATCGCTCAATCCCGCCATATACTTCATAAACACGGAATATTCCTCTGTCGCAATGTTAAGGATCATCGCCTGCTGCTGGAACTCCGTAGTGTATTCTTGGACGGTTTGATTGACCCTTTGGCGCAAGCCATACCACTTGTACCAACGCTCCTCAAGGAATCCCACCGGATAGAACTGTTTCCTAAGTAGCTCCTTGAACTTGTTCCACGACACCGCCTTCTTCTCCTGCTTGTAATAGGATTTCCACCACGTCAACGCGTGTCCTGAAAGCTTCAAAGTCGCGAACACAATCTTCTCTTTTGACGAATAGCCATAAAGAGTAAAATACGTCTCCATCCGCTCGATCCAGTCATCAAGCCTCTCGACGTCAACACTCCCATCATAAATAGGAATCTCCACTCTGAAATCAATCTTCAGATTCTGGTAAGAATTCTTACCCCCTTGATGCGGTGCAGCCTTGACGGTCTCGTCCTCCTCGTCGGAGCCTGAAAGCTCGCTCTCTCCACCGGACTCTATAGGTTTCTTCTTAGACCTAGAAGAAGATTCCCCCTTTTCGTTCCCTCCTTGGATGAGACCGACGAGTTTTGTGAGCGTCGACCCTATCGTCTCGATCTGCTTCTCTAATGCATCAATCCTCGCTGAATTATCTCCTTCAGCCATCTTCTCCTTCCTTAAATCCTGGACTCCTTCCAATGAAATAAGGATCTCGCCAAGCTTCTTGTATGAGGAACGAGTAAGGACCATACACAGGATGCCCCTTCACCGGATCTGATGCTCTGATACCAACTTGATACGAGTCGCCGTGCGAGCACCCTTTGGTCGCGGAATTACCAAAAGGTGGGTTGAGAAGAGGATGACCAAACACAAGAACAATTCAGTATAAAGGCGAAGGAAAATACCTTCTCTAGATTATGAAGAACAAAAGATTACAATCTCTCCCTCACAATCTCACTAGAATCGAGAACAACCTCTCAACTCTCTCTCTCTAAACCCTAATACAATTATTAGAATTTATCTTGATCACTTCTCTCTGAGATCTGATTGTTTAGAACCCTAAAACAATCCTATTTATAGATGTACAAACGTGGATGGCAAACTTGTAAATAAACAAACCCAAAAGAATCAGGAATCCCTGTCAAAACAGAATCCAAAACGAAACAGGAAACCCAGAAATCGCGATCCGGTCGACCGCCCGGCTTGGTCCGGTCGACCGGCCGGAGAGTTTTCTCAAACCCTGCACCGTGCAGGTTTTCCGGTCGACCGGCATGTGTGCTGCGGTCGACCGGCCAGAGATCTGCCAGTTTACCCTGTTCTTTTGCGTTTCGCTCCTGTTGACTTCTTTCACCATCTTCTTTGGCTCCATCCATGCTCCTATTCCCAAGATATGAGAATCTTCTATCCTCAAGCTCCCATGAGGATTGCTAAGCTCCTGAAGAGAAGATACACCCGTATCACTCGGGCAGAGAGGGTTTCGGAAGCTTTGGCATTTCGTGGCGTTACTGAGGTGACCATATTTGTAGTCAAAATTTATGAGGCTGCTGGGTGTTAGGGGTTGTAGGTTGGCGATTGGCCTCATGTTAGGTCAGATGTCCTAAGCAGAGGTGGTCAGAGTTGTTGATGAAGCTGTCGAGGAAGGACGTAGATGAAGTTTGCGCGCCTTGGTGCTTTCTAAAGGATCAAGATGGTAGCTTTGATACTATGTTGCGTATAGAGATATTTGAGAGAACTTGACCATCTTATTCATTGTTGTTATATCATGACAATGGATAAGTGTTAGTCCCCAATGGGATTCCAACACATGTTCCACCTTTTCCTAATTAGCCATATTCGAAGAGGGATGACTCGAGCGACTTCAACCAAGCCGACAACTTACAAGGCTAACTAAAACGAAGGTATTTATCGACCTACCTACTAGATCTAGACGAGAGACATCTTCACTCGGCCCACCATTCTAGTTGACCCAACTCCCTCTCGGTACTCGGTCCCTTTCAGGCTGACAACTCGCAAGGCCTATTAAAAAGACGTGTTTATCGAACTCCGATAAGAGGAGAAGAAAGGCGGTGTGTCCTCGAGACCCTACTGACAATCAATTGCCATCACCTTAAATGTATGACCAGAGTCATCATTTCTCTAACCCCAAAAGTCTTTATGACTCATCGAACCTCGTTAGCACTGCGTACATTCTGTCGCCCTCACATTAAATGCCTAGGTGACTCACCCTTTACAGCCGACACTTGTAAAGCATATGACGACTAAGCCGCTAGCTTGACTTGGCCGAAGTTAGCTATCTACCTTTCTAATCTGCTACAAAAGGAAACCGATGTCTGTTGCCTAGGGTAAGTAATTCTCTTTCTAAAAAACCAAACACTTGACTCTAATTCTTACTTCTCCATTCAAGCTCTGAACTGACTTGACCGTCAGAGGAACTACTGGAGATCCCAAGTCCAACCTCTTACAAATTCTTCATGTGCAGGATCGGACTTTCTGCTCAAGAATTAGCCATCTAAAGAAGGTTGATGACCCAAACCCCCTCATAATCCATTCTCAAACTACTTGTTAGATAACTGACATTGTCAATTGCATTAAGGAGTTTATATACAAGAGCAAGGGAGAAGTTCTACTATCCTAAAGGATATACTTAGGACTTAAATAAATAAAAATAAGATAGTCTAACTTCGTTATTTAACAATGAACACATTTGTAGAACATGTTTCCATAATTTGAGAATTGAGATATTAAAATTTTAAACATATTCATCTTTGTATATTTAAAATGATAGAAATTCCTATAAGAAAATTAATTTTTTGACAATCCTAAATGTGTTCACCTTAGGTAAATGATTTTTGTTTAGGAAAGAATATGTAAGGAATGTAAGGTGTAATTAAGTATTATAGAGCAATAATATAAACCATTATCAATTTTTTGCATCGGAAATTTATTGCTGACTCAATAATGCATTACTATATAACATGATTTTTGACTCACAATGAAAAAGAGAAAAAAAATAAGAATTTTAAGTTCATTTGACACCGATGAGGGGTTAGTTGAAAATTTTAAAAAAATTTAGGGGGTTTTAGATACTTCACCCCAAATTTAAGGGGGTTTAGTGAAAATTTTAAAGTACGGGGGCTTATCTCAAATATGTCAATCGTAAAATGTCTTTGCGATATTTGTAAAGTCAAGAGGCGTTATCTCAAACCTGGCCAATCTTGAGGGGTTCTGAAATTTACCTTAGAACAAAGGTAATTTACACGTTGGTGCCCTAAAAGTTTTATGCTTTTTCAACTTTCATACCCTAAAGTTTTTGTCTAGCACGTTGACACCCTAAACAGTTTACACGTTTTTCAAATTGGATACCCCCAAGTTACATATTTTGACCAATGCACACCCATCCAGACCTAACTGACCCCCAAGGCCCCAGCATTTCATAGAAACCATTAATTAAAAAAAAATAGTATACAAAAATGTCACGCCTATTGAGCGGAAACTTCCCAATTCCGACAAACTACGTACTCAGGCGCGCACGGTATCTCTCAAATTCTCTAATAAATCACCCAACTCTCACTACGGCATACTAATACATAACACAAGCACACCCTCCCTCAATCGTTCCCATCTCTGCCTCTCCTCTCTAAATCCCTTCAACAACATGAATCTCTTCCTCAAATACATGATCCCTTCTTGCTCCTGCTTCGCCACTCCCTCGGCCTCCAAAATCGTCGACATCGACCCCGAACAACATCCAATCCAGCAGTTCGATCCGTCCGAAATCAAAAATCTCATTTTCAACACCAAAACTTCTTCTATTATAGGCCAAGGAGGCTTCAGCACCGTCTACCTTGCGAACCTCGCCAATCCTCGGGCTGCGGCCTTCAAGGTCCACGAACCCAGCCAACGCCTCTACAAAATGTTCCGTCAAGAACTCGACGTCCTCTTAAGCATTCGGCCGCACCCAAACATCGTCCGACTTCTCGGCTACAGCGACAACTGCGGTGGCGAATCAGGAGTGCTTGTATTCGAGCATGTTCCCAACGGAACGCTGCATGAATCGCTCCATCGCCGTACTAAGTTCATGCTTTCTTGGTCCCAACGCATGTCCATTGCGTATCGACTGGCGACCGCATTAAATTATCTGCACGAAGAGTGCGAGCTTCCGATTATCCACGGCGATATCAAAGCGTCGAACGTGCTTCTTGATGATGACAAGAGCCCAAAACTTTGTGACTTTGGGTTTGCCAGAATGGGATTCTCTGCCACGGTCGAGCGATCGGCGAACCCAATGATGGGGTCGCCGGGTTATGTGGACCCGTGTTATTTGAGGACTGGGTTGGTCTCGAAGAAGAGCGACGTGTACAGCTTCGGAGTGCTGATTTTGGAGCTGATTAGCGGGATGGAGGCGTTTTGTGATGAGAAGTCGAGAATGCTGACGGCGGTGATGAGGCCGCGATTGAAGGAGATGGCTGCGGAAGAGATCGTGGATGCGAGGCTTGGAGGAGAGTATGATAGAGATGAGGCTGTGATCATGGCCAGGATTGCAGGGAGATGTATTGGAGAGAATCCGAGCCTTCGGCCGGCGATGGGCGAGATATTGGAATTGATGAGAAAGGATGTACCGTCGGCTGCGTTTTGTAGGACGCCGAGTGGCGTGAAAAATACTTGAATTCTTCTCTAGTGTAAATGAAGTTAGTGTAACAGTGTTGTTATACTTGTATAATAAAAACCACTTTAATCAAGATTATACCCTTTTGTATGTTGGTTATTCTCAGTGCTTCAGGTATGCAAACCTGTTACAATCATGGTAATAGTATTGTTAAATTGGTATTGAAGAGAACTACACACAAGATGAAGAGAACTACAGGATATATATACACAACAAACACTAGGAGGCGGCGGCTACACGTTAGGAGGCGGCTGAGGCGGCTATAGGGTGGCTGGTATGATATTTTCTGACACCCCTTCAAACTCATGGTGGATCGAACACCGAGAGTTAATTTGGACAAGAAATAGCGAAACGCAGAAAGAGTTTGAGCCTTGGTAAATAAATCTGTCACTTGTTCCTTAGAGGGAACATATGAGAGTGTAATGTTTCCAGCAACATGCTCTTGTCGAATCACATGACAATCCACCTCAATATGTTTGGCATGCTCATGAAATACCGAATTTGTAGAAATGGAGATGGCACTCTGATTATCACAGTATAAAGTGATAGGGGAAGTAACAAAGACATCAAGATCTCGCAGAAGAGTGTGGAGCCATTTCGGCTCAATTGTGGTGTCTGCCAATGCCCTGTACTCGGACTCCGTACTAGAACGAGAGACAACGGCTTAACGCTTACAACGCCAAGAGAGGAGAGATGAACCTAGAAAAATACAAAAGCCAGTAGTGGAATGTCGAGTGTCTACATCATCAGCCCATCCAGCATCAGAATATGCACAAAGAGACAAAGAAGAGTCTGAGGGGAAAAATAATGATTGGGTTATAGTGCCACGAAGATATCGAAGAACCCTAATGAGAGCTGCATAGTGATTGAAAGTTAGACTACTGACAAACTGGCTCAAGATGTGTACTGCATAGGTGATATCCGGACGTGTCACTGAAAGATGAACCAATACTCCGACAAGTTCCCGATATCGAGTAGGTTGAGATAAGGGATCACCATCATCATGTCAAACCTTCAAGTTCATTACCATCGGTGTGGAGAGAGGAGTGGTAGCAATAGAAGGATCACTGAGAGTAGCACGCTCAAGAATGTTTATAATGTACTTCTGCTGAGAGAGAAGATAGCCACGAGAGGAGGAAGCAACCTCAATACCCAAGAAGTAACAAAGGAATCCAAGATCCTTCATCTCAAATTGTCTCTGAAGATATTGCTTTAAGGAAGTAATGACAGAGGAATCACTCTCAGTGATTATCATGTCATCAACATAAAGTAATAGAATGACTGTACTAGAGGCCGAGAACCGATAAAATAGAGCGTATTCAGCTAAGCTTTCAATGAAACCAATAGAAAGAAGGGATTGTCGAAAACAATCAAACCAAGCATGAGGAGCCTGTTTGAGACCATATATAGCACGACGAAGGCGACAGGCATGTCCTAGAGGAGCAGAAAAGCAAGGAGGTGGCGGCATGTACACTGTCTCAAACAGATCATCATTAAGAAAAGTATTTTTAACATCCATTTGATACAGAGGCCAATGTTTTGCAGCTGCAACAACAATGAGAGTGTGAATAAATGTCATTTTTATAACAGGAGCAAAAGTCTCTTCATAGTCAATATCATACTCTTGTGAGAATCCCTGAGCTCTAAGACGAGCTTTATATCGCTCAATAGAACAGTCAAATCGAGTCTTGACCTTATAAATCTATTTGTAGCTTACCAGTTTAACACCGGAAGGCAAAGGAATAAGATCCCAAGTATTAGTCCGACGAAAAGCCTCCAACTCTTTTGTCATTGCTTGTTGCCATTCTGGATACTTAACTACCTTAGAATATGAGTTAGGTTCATGTATAGAGTGAATAACAGCAAAAAAAAAGAGACAAACTCAGGAGAATATGTGCTAGTGACACATTGAGCATATTGAGCAGGGGGTGACGATCTCGTGGAGGATTACAGTGAGGAGGAGGAGTCATATCGGGAGAAGCTGACACAGATATAGAGGGGAAATCAATAGGAGTATATTGAAGTAAAGGGGATGTAGCAGGCGGATGTCCAGGAGGTGTGGAAAAATCAAGAGCACTATTGTTTGATTCCATTAGAGTGAAGGAGGGAGTCAGTTGAGCAGACGAAGGTACAGGTGCCACTGATACAGGTTTAATAGTGGAAGGTAATGAAGGGGGTTGAAGAAAGGAGAAATCTGAATCTGAGGTAGTATAATAGGAAGTATTTTCAAAGAAGGTCACATGACGGGCAATACGAAGCCTTCGAGTGGTAGGTTTATAACAACGATACCCCTTGTGAACGGTGCTATAGCCAAGAAAGATACATTGTACAGTTTCGTGGAGATAGTTTATCTCATTCATGAGTTGGAAATAGGACAAAACAAGCACATCCAAACGTGCGTAGAAGAGAATAGCGAAACTGAGAATTGAAAAGTTGAAAATATGGAGAGGTGTCAGCTAATACAGAAAATGGAGTAATATTGATAAGATAAACAGCAGTCAGAAGTACTTTTACCCAGAGATATCGAGGTACAGATGTTGATATCAGAAGAGATCTAGTGGTGTCGAGAATGTGACGATGTTTTCTCTCAGCAACACCATTTTGTTCATGAGTGTGTGGATAAGATTGCTGAGAAAGAGTGCCATGTGATTGTAAAATAGATTGTATTGCCGAAGAGATATATTCACAGGCACCATCAGAGCGAAATATCTTTATATGTTTAAGGAATTGGGTATAAATGATATTTGTAAAGTCTTTATAAATATTTAAAATATCAGAACGAGCATGCATGAGATATACCCAGGTATAGCGGGAATAGTCATCAATAAAACTGACATAATATTGATAACCCGACAATAATGGTAATAGGGAAGGTCCCAGGATATCAGAATGAATCAAATCAAATGGGGCTAAAATAATTTTGTTACTGGATGAAAATGGTAGGGCAATTTGTTTAGCTAATCGACATCCAGTACCGTTTGATAATGTAGAGAATTTTAAATTTTCTAATACACCTGATTCAGATAAAAGTTTTAAGTGAGAACCAGAGATATGACCCAAGCGACGATGTCACAGATCAGAAATAAAGAGCCCATGACCAATATGGGATGGAGTGGAAAGATGTAGAGACTCCAACTGATAAAGTCCATTAACTCTACATCATGTCCCAATCTTCTACCAGTGTGATCCTGGACAACAGAAGATTTAGTATTAAATAAGATATTGCAACCAAAATAGGAAATTTTCTCAATGGATAAAAGTTACATAGTTAATTTGGGAATATAAAGAACAAATGATAATGTTAGACGACCAGAACTATTAAAATTTGGAGTAATATCACCTAACTAAGAGACTGCAAGGGGAGTGTCATTAGCAGTATAAATGCATAATGAAGAGGAAGTCAGTGAATAATTTATAAGAATAGAGTTATCAAAGGTCATATGATGAGATGCACCTGAGTCGAATATCCAAGGAGTAGAAGTACCAGAATGAAGAGTTATCAAAGGTCATATGATGAGATGCACCTGAGTCGAATATCCAAGGAGTAGAAGTACCAGAATGAGCAGACAAGGCAGTAGAGATGCACCTGAGTCGAATATCCAAGGAGTAGAAGTACCAGAATGAGCAGACAAGGCAGTAAAATCTGAGCTGGAGGTAATTCCATTTAGCCCAAGATTCTTGGTTATTAATGTAGTAATCTCTGACAACTACTCAGAAGAGAGAGGGATAGAAGTTTGCGGCGCTTGAGGAGCAGGGCTAACATCAGCAGAAGCAGCAAATGGAGATCGAGTCTTCTCAGGTGTCGGACGAGGTGGTCTCTTATGATATTTATCAATAAGATGACTCGGCTTCTTACAATAATGACAGTAGAGTTGCTGAGAGGAATCAGATGTGCTATTAGATGGACCCTGATAGGAAGAGAATTGTTTAGGAGTAGCTAGAATAGTATGTGATGAGGGTAATGGCTGAGGCGCAATAACTAGAGGGGAGAGCATCCAAAGGTGCATCTCTTTAGATATGAACTCAGCCACGACTTCATGGAGACTAGGGAGAGGACTGCGATGAAGAATGTGTTCACGTAAGCTTTCGAACTTAGAGTGAAGGTGCATGACAAAGTGATATAACTGTTGATGGTCACGTTGTTTCTGAAATGCTATGGCAAAGTCTGGAAGCGTCTCAGGAATAGGTTCCTCCATCATCTGCAATTCCTCCTAGTAGCCTGATAATAAGTAATAGAATTCTTGAATAGACCGATCACCCTGACATGCATCCTGAAGAGCTTGGTGAAGTTGATACTCATGAGCAACACCAGTCTGAACAAACATGCGGCTAAGAGCTAGCCACTACTCACGAGATGAAGATGCTCGTCCAAGGGAGAGCCGAATAGGAATAGCTACAGAACACATGATATATGTCATGATCTGTTGATCAGTACGAATCCACTGAGAATAAGTGATTTAAGAGTCATTAGTAGTAGAATCACTAGAAGTGACTTCTGATATGGAGGATGTAGATAACGAAGGCATAGTAACAGTTTTGGATGGACAACGAAGAGATCTGTCAATATAACCCCATAGTGCGAAAGCTCAAAGATTATACTACATAGTGAGAGACCACACAGTGTAATTTTTGATATTTGTAAGTTGCACATCAAGGAGTGGAAAGGTTTAGAGTCCTTTCTTGTTCATAGGCCTTTTTTTTGTATATAGAATCTGTTAAATTTTTTTTTGTTTAGATAAAAGATGGGCCTGCTGAAAATGGGCCTGAAGAGATGAAAGATCTAAAAAAACTAGATCCTGAGGACAATTTGAGCGACGAGTTCAATGGCGGCAGACGAGTTCAATGGCGGCCTGAATCGACGACGAGGGCAATTGATTTGAGGAGCCAACTAGTTCGATGGCGGCTTGATAGTGGCTGACGAGTTCGATGGCGGCT
>NC_033797.1:76899208-76904308 GCF_001876935.1 Asparagus officinalis
ACGACGAGGGCAGAGGGCTACGATGACGGCGACGATGACGGCCGGAGCTAGGGTTAATTTGTGGTTTGGGGCTCTGATATCATGTTAAATTGGTATTAAAGAGAACTACATACAAGATGAAGAGAACTATAAGATATATATATACAATACACACTAGGAGGCGGCGTCTACACGCTAGGAGGCGGCTGAGGCGGCTAGGAGGCGGCTGAGGCGGCTATAGTGTGGCTGTTATGATATTTTCTGATAAGTATGTTTTTCCTTTTTATAACATTTTTTGTCTTTATATATGTTTTTTACTTTTTTTTTGGATTATTATCCTCTCTGTTGTAACTAACTAATAGTATAAATACCGCTCTTAAACTATAATCGTCTAACGTTAACAGACCACTGTGATCTTTCTTGAGCAAGATTGGCTAGATTGCATTAATTGATATGAGCTAATAATGTCAGTCGTACTAGGAATGAACCTCTAATACTAAATATTGTTGTATTATGATTAAAATGAAGTAGTCTCTTGTTTTAAATACCCTTTTTTTAATGGATTTAGATGATCTCCATTGTATAACTTCAACGATGGAGATTCCATTACAGTCACAACCATCTATTACTATTACTTAATGAACGATTATGATTTGTCATGTAAAGGGAGAATGAGCGCTAATCATGAGGGCTAGAGTTGAATCAAACTGTAACCAATTAAATACTAATATATGGTTGTAAATTGGCAGCTGAGCCATTAGGGGGCAAAAACATAGTACGTTACCGCTGTTCTTTCTCCTTGATGGAGTAAGTAACGACTAATTTAAGACAAACAAAATCAAATAATTAACTAGATGAGGGTTAAGACAAAGGGAGACTAATTCACTTACCAGCTCCGTTGACGTACGTATACATTTAATCCAAGCCACACGTGTGCACCAACAATCTCAGCCAATAATTCAAGGCCAGCACACTTGTATGGTCAAATATATCCTTTTGAATCCTGATAATAAAGCTACATACATCCTCACCGATCGTTGAATATTCAAATCTTTATATCTTGTTCGCTGGTTACGGAGCACAAATTCCATTTGCTTCTGTACAGGTCTTTTTATTATTCGCACGTCTGTTTGAAATTTAACTCCTGGCTTTTTTTTTAATTCATGTCGAATAAAATATTGTAGGACAGGATGATGATTCCAACGAGAACAAGAATCATCTATGGTCTGATTGTTCCCTTGCTAATCTGCACTATCATTTGCCATACAATAATCTATATGTCCTTTTTGTACCATAACCAATAAGTGTATGCATATCTGAATGCAAACTCTACATATCATGTATATAGTTGAATCTCAAGTCTCAATGTTTGATCTTTAAGTTCTATTTATTTTCTAGTCGTAGGATTTTCCACATCAAATTCAACAGACCATTACATACATGAGCATGTATTCTTGTCAGCAAATTAAGATTGAATTCGAATGTTTCTATAAACAATTTCATAGCACTAGGTATGTTTTAATAGGACGAAATGGAGCTCCGTCACCTTCCACTTTTTTTTTTTAGAGAAAAACAAGGGATATACCATGTTCATTAAAAAACCAAAAGAAGTACACATTATGTAGTTGCAAAAATTTAGATACGAACTGTATCCAATTGTTAGAAGATAGAAAATAAAGTTTCTAAAACTAGGGATGCATAACCTTCTTTTTCCAAAGATCCATGAAGATGAAGAGTGGGCTTTGTCGTCATTCATCGTAAACATAGATATAAGGAAGAACAAAAGCCAGCTATACATATAGTAGATAGAAACTAGATGTTCTATTATCTAACACACAAGAGATAAAACATAAGACTAAGTATATGTTGTTTATACAAGACTGATAAAACTTTCATAACTTTGATCATGCTCCCAAAAGTCCACGATCCTCTCAGACACTGCTCCTGTGTAAGGTTTTTCCTCTAAAATTATTGATACACGTTGCGCATTTGATCGACTACCAGCACCTGACCAATCAATTAATCCAGAATTGGCATAGTTAATAATAGTAGAGCAGGAGAAACTTGTTTTATAAAATAGGAACGTATTTCTTCAAAGCCATAAGCTCCAGCAAACTGATGAGAAAATGGTACGCCATAAGTTGCCTTTGATGCTATTCAATTTCTCTAGGGTTTGAAGTAACTCGTCCAGAGATGTAGGCCAGCAAAAGGGGAGATAATAATCCCTGAAGTGTCTCCATACCTGAATTGTTAAAGAGCAAGAGAAGAAAAGATGATCTCTTGTTTCTGAGTACAATCCACACAATGGACATGTTGGATCTCCTGTCCAACCTTTGGCAGTGAGGTTATCTTTGGTATGCAGACTATCTAAAGACAATAACCAAGTGAAGTTCCAAACTTTGCTTGGGAGAATTGAATTCCAATTAAGCTTAAAGTATGGAGATAATATTCCCCTGGAATTTAAGAAGGTACATAATGACTTGACTGAGTAAACTCCATTTGATGTAAGAGACCAGTGTGGTTTATCTGGTATATATGAGATACTTCTGGAACCAATTAACTTCAAGAGATGATATAGATATAGAGGAAATGCTTCTTTTCAACAAGGGTCGTCAGTGCCTTTGATGATCATGTAGAATGCCTTGGCTATGTAAAGAAACATTTGAAGAGAATGAAAGCTCATATAATGAAGGAAAGAGACTGGCTAAAGTGTTGCAACTAAGCCATCTGTCTTCCCAAAATCTTATCTTATCACCTTTACCAAGTGTCCAAGATATATTATGAAAAAAGGCATTTTTGATGGAGAGGATCTCATTCCAAACGGGAGAATAGGATGCATTACCGAGTTTGGTTTGTAGCATTTCACCTCTTTTAAAGTACAGTTGATGGAGGAAGGTGCCTACTAATGATTCTCTATCCAAATATTTCCATACTCATTTGGACAGTAAGGATATAATGAAGATGTTAATATCCTTAACTCCCAAACCACCTTCAGATTTGCTTAGACATACATTTTTCCAATTAACTAGACACTTGAAAGAGTTGGCCTCTACTTTACCAGATCAAAGGAAGTTTCTTCGAATTTTATCTACTTCATTGATTAACCGTTGTGGAAGCTTGTAGAATGACATGAAGTATAGAGATATTGTGGTAAGCACTGAATTCAGTAAACCGAGCCTTCTACCAAAAGATAAACAATTTCTTTTCCAAAAAGCCAATTTTTTGTGTAGATTATCCAGAATTGGTTGCCAATCAGACTTAGAAAGAGTGCTATATTTCAGAGGTAATCCCATATACTTGATAGGAAGATAATCCAATTTACAATCAAGAGTAGAAACTAGATTTTGACCTATGGTAGGAATTTTTCCAATCAAGAGTAGAAGCTAGATTTTGACCTTTGGTAGGAATTTTTCCAAAGTAGATAAGGGAGGATTTAGAATAATTAATTCCCAAACCAGACAGTTCTTCAAAGATGTATAGGATTATTTTTAGGATGTTTATGTCTCTTGGTGAGCTTTTAACAAAGAGCAAGGGATCATCCACAAACTGAAGGCTCCGAATTTGGTTTAGGGTTTCCTTAATGTTCAGATTTGATAGAAAACCTTCCTCCACATTATTCATAATTATTTTAGACAGGACATCAACTGTAATGTTGAATAACATAGGAGATAGGGGATCTCCTTGTTTAAGACATCTTTTATAAGAAATTTTTTTGATGGAGAGCCATTAACCAGTATTACGCAATTTGGAGGATGAAATAATGTGATGAATCCATGAGCACCATTTATTTGCTTTGAGAAGGTTGATAAGTAAAGACCAAACTATGGAGTCAAAAGCCTTAGCAAAATCAAGTTTGAGCATAGCAACCTCCCTTTTCCTTTTGGAAAAAATGGATTATTTTGTTTGCAATAAGAATAGAATCCAGAGTTGATTTTTCAGCTTGAAACGCAGATTGTGTTGGTGTAACTAGATCTGACATAAGAGGGGATAACCTATTTGCAAGAACTTTTGTGAAAATTTTGAAGATATAATTGATTAGACTGATAATCTTTCACTGATGAGCTCTCTAAGCTTAGAAATAAGCATGACAAAGACTTTATTCACTCTGTGTAGAGATGATGTGTCTTTCTGAAAATAATTTATAAGAGTAATAATATCTGATTTGATCAGATCCTAGAAAGACTGATAGAACATCATAGAGTAACCATCAGGACCAGGAGCTTTATTTGGACTCATGCTAAAACCTGCATGTTTGATATCAGATTCTATGAATGGAGTTTCAAGCACAGAAAGATTTAGGTGTTGTTGAGGATAGAGATCACCAATCCATAGATAGGTTGTTAGTGTTTTCTTTTCCAAAACGATTGTAGTAATAGTCATAGAAAGCCTAAGAGATTTCATGTTCATCTGTTAGATCAGTGCCCTGATAGTTAATGGACATAATGTGATTAATTTTCCTATGATAGGAAGTTGTTTTATGGAAAAAAGAAGTGTTTGCATCCCCTTCTTTAAGCCACTAAACTCTAGATCTTTGGTTCCATTAAATTTCTTCTACCTTTATGAGAGATGCAAAGGAAGATTTAAGCAATGTCTTATTGTTGAATTCTGATTGAGATAGAGGATGTTGTTCTTCAAGCAAATCAAAGGATCTTATTTGAGAAAGTATATCTAGTTTTCTACTAGATAGAGAACCAAGCACATTCTTCTTCCATCATTTGATAAGTCGTTTGAGAAGTGTAGGCGTCAAAAATTACCTATGGGTTCCCGCATACAGCTCGAGGCAGAGAGAAGATGATAAACATCATTATCCAAGTCAAAGAGTATTAGCTAATGCTGACAAGCATATGAAGCGAGTTGACGAAGCTTATGAATCAACGAGACAGCAGAATAACAAAGAGACGATCCAATCGGGAGTTATATTTCACTCACGAAAGATGAAGTTCCACTCATATCTTGTTTACTCCACATATGATTCACTCATATGAGGTTTTATATCTCTTCTTAAGCTTTCCAACGCACTTTGAATCGTGTCATTCTGAAATAGGACCGGAAAATTACAGCGAAAATAGACAAAGGCATGCAAAATGGCGCCTCGGTCGAAGCCGAGACACAACGAGTGTC
>NC_033797.1:76904384-76958982 GCF_001876935.1 Asparagus officinalis
GGGTAGCCGAGACATAGAAGCTATCTCAGGTCCAAAAAACGTAGTTTCTTGCTGTTTTTCACTGTTAACCGACGAGATTTTGGTAGATTATGATCCAATAGCCCTGCAACTAATGTGAACATGATTTTAACTAAAGATAAGAGCTTATCGACCATTCTTATCTGAAAATCGTGTTAGACCCTAGGGGGGGTGATTAGGGTCTTATGCTAATCTAATCCGATTAAATGCCAATTAAAAACTAATTAACAAGTTATCCTAGCAAGTATGAAATATCACAAGATATATGAGCTAGGATAAGCAATGTAAACAATGAGATATATCCTATATGATGAAATATATATATATGCAAGGATATATAAACTAACACAAGGGGTAAACAATGTGAACTAGATAGTGGATCATATAAATAATGAGCTAATGACAATGGCGATAAGAAATATAAACACAAGTATAAATAAACGCCAAAGCACACTCAAACACAAGATATGATCACGGAGTTCGGACCTTCCGTCCTACGTCTCCGCTCCCCACTCCCGGGGAGAAATCCACTAACACAATCCGGTTTGGAAGCCGGAACTTCTTCTACACACTCGGTTTTCTAGCTAACCGAAAACTCTACAACTCACACTCTTGCAATCACACTCTATACCCACTAAGTGTTGTCACACTCTTGCAATCACACTCTACACCCACTAAGTGTTGGACCTAGCCGTGTCTCCCTCAAGTGCTCGGTTACAACCTCTCTCTAGGCACGTCAACCGACGCCACTCCTCTTGGGACGATCCCCGACTCTCACCACACACTCCTCACTCGGTGTACAAGTGTATTACAAAGTGATTCTCACAATAAGCACAAATATGACAAATGATTGTTCTCAAAACAAGGTGAGAACTCAATTAAGCACAACTCTTAGTCACAAACCCACAACCCCAAATTATACTATGAATGTAAATACAATAAGCTCAAAAGGTTGTGTGTGAACAAAGAGATATAAATCAAAACTAAACTCAATGTAGTTCTAGCTTAATAACAATGATAATCAAATATATAAAAAAGCTAGAAATAGAGTTTAGAAAACTTCTCAATATATCAAGAGTTGGAGGGAGAATAGTTGAATGCCCAAACACCAATAGATGATCTCCTCAAGCTCTTGTAGAATTGAATCACAAAAACAAACTCTCAATTTGCTTAAAAGCTTTTTAAACACACTTAAACCAAACTAAAACCCTTGTTAAAAACTTTATTAAACTTGATTAAAAACTCTCTTAGTTAACTTGAAAAGACATCAGCAATGGGGTATATATACCCACTCAAAGCTCAGCCAAAAACACCCAAAACAAAAGACCAAAAGACCCAGCCAACGGTACAAAAACTAGCCGTTGGAAACAGTAAAAGCCATCGTCGGTCGACCGGAAATTCTGTCGGTCGACCGATATGAGCTCTCGGTCGACCGGACCGGTCGACCGATGACTCTCTGGAAAAATACTGACGAATGGTCACTAGACCGGTCGACCGTACCGGTCGACCGAAAACAGACATTTCAGAAAACAAAGCTGATTTTAAAACACTGTTTAAAAATATCAAATAAATTCAGAAAAATGTAAAACTTTGGGGAATGATTGTAGACATGATAATAAACATGCTACAACGACTGGTTTCGAAAAAGGACTTCCCAAATGAAAAATATCATCATTTTACAAAATAGTCCAAAACATGAAAATATGAGATACTTGAATTTTGATGTTTTGACATAAACCAACTTTTGAAACTTTGTGAAATGTTTTTGTAGACTTAGTAAAACATGTATAAACTGATATTGAAGTCTATAAACTAAGAATACAATATTTTCACAAATACAATAGAAAATGAAACCTATGAGTATGTATATGAAAATATATTTGTTTCATATCTATGTAGATAAACCAAATCACAATAATAAATATGAAACATGTAATTTCATATTTATAAACATGAAAACCAAAACTTGTGTTGTATATATATGTGATTACATATATATACAAGGAAACTAATAAAATGTGTGTGTATAGATAATTGAGCTTAGAGTACTTAACACACATAATATAAACCTATACTAAATTACCCAAGCTTGATCTTGATCTTCATTGAGCTCAACTTGGTACACGTTGCGGATGAAGCTAAACTTGGATCTTGAACTTGAATTGTACGATGCTTCACTCCACAATTCCGCCAACCTCCATTTGATATCGTCGTTATGGCGCAATTCCATCCATCCTCCAACAACGTTGTTTGTCTATAAAACATAGGAATGCACAAACACTAGACAAACAACATTAGTAATAAATTGTTTGTTAAACATCATCAAAACAAGAAGGCCAACAATCTCCCCCTTTTTGATGATGACAAACAATTTACAAAAAAGGAATATATGCATGAAGGAAATGAACATATACAAGATAATAACTCACATGCATATAAACAAACAAGATAGATATACTCACAATATTTCTCCCCCTTTGACAACATCAAAAAGGGGACAAAAAGAATAAGAGAGCGAAAGCTCCCCCTATCAATAAGCATAGGTGAGTATATAAAAAAATATATAGGGATTGCTCCCCCTATCAAAAAGCCATATAGAAAATATGCAATGAAGATCATGGCAAACATATGTGAGCAAGCATAGATGGAAAATATGCTAAACACAACTCACATACTTAAAGACAATGAGAACACATATGAATATATCAATGTGAAAGAAGTGTCTCATTAGCACAAAAAATGTAGAAACCATATAAAAGAATAGATTTATGAAATCAAGAAGAGGAACATGAGAGTCATGCAAAAAGTTTTCAAATGAAAACAAATCAACCAAAAGAAATCATAAATCAAAGTTTAAATCCAAAAACGATGTTTGATCAATCAAGAAAATTTTCTTTGTGGGATTTGATCAAACCACATATGGAATACATTATAAGGCACGAATAGATGATCCATAAGCACAAACACATAAATATCATCATATAAGTGAAATATAATGAATTCAAAGCAACAAATCAAAAACAAGACCTTTAACAAAAGAATTTTAAGAGAGGCAATAATATATCAAGCTCTTAAGCTTGTTCCAACCCATATAATCATTCTAGCATCCGGTAAACATGATTTGGGAATAAACACCCAATAAACCCGGGGGGTTATATAAATGCAAACCTCTCATTAAAGCAAAACCAATGATCATGAAAACAAAAGAATTTAGCCAATAAAAGGAATTGTTTTCATAAAAGTTTAAAACACATTTTTCAACACCAAGAAAAAGAAAAAAGTAGAACATAAATAGTCATTTATAAAAGAAGCTGTATTATTTTGTATGTTCTTTACTTCTAACATGGCATTATCTCTTTCATGAGTTAAACTAGCAACGTTTGAAGTTAAAGAAACATGATCCAATTTTAATTTTTCATTGTTTTCTTTAAGGATCACATTTTCATTAGAAATAGTTTCAAACTTAGATGCTAACAACTCATGATCGGATTTCAAAATTTCATGCTTGCTTTGTAAATTAATGAAATCATTTTGCAATTTGTTAAAGGCATGTAATAATTTTTCACTAGCACAAGCAAGTTCATCATTAGGTAAATCATTTATGGTTTCGAACTCGCAAACCTCACTAGGGCTATCGCCTAGTGGCCGTGTGCATGATGCTCCACATGAACTTGAAGCGGGATCCTCCAAAGCTTGTCGGATCGCCTCCAAGTCTCCTTGATGTGCTTCTATAAATATCCATAAGGTGTAAGCACTATCAAAATGAACAAACTTGTTAGACATAGATGAGTTAAAAGCATTTAACAAATATTCTAACAAAATGTTGTTCATAGTAAACATGCGATGATCATTTTTATTCCACTTGGATTTCTCCAAAATGGGCACAATATAAGCATCATCTATAATTTCCCATAAATCAAAATGTTTAGATCTAACAAATAGTTTAAATCTAACACACCATTGGGCATAGGGGAAATTGTCTAATCTAGGAGCAACACTAGAATCATAGCCTAAACAAGATGCATCATTCATATCCATAATTTGTAAAAATATGCAAGCAAGATACAAATGCAATCAAAACAAGATTAGCACAAAAATATAACTTGGATCTTTAACTCAAGGCGATTAGACCTTAAATCAAAGAGCACCAAGCTCTGATACCAATTGTTAGACCCTAGAGGGGGGGTGATTAGGGTCTTATGCTAATCTAATCCGATTTAAATGCCAATTAAAACTAATTAATAAGTTATCCTAGCAAGTATGAAATACAACAAGAATATAAGCTAGGATAAGCAATATGAACAATGAGATATATCCTATATGATAGAGATATATGCAAGGATATATAAACAACACAAGGGTAAATAATCTAAACAAGATAGTGGATGAAATAGATAATGAGCTAATGACAATGGCGATATAAGATATGAACATAAATATGAATGAACGCCAAAGCACACTCAAACAAGCAATATGATCACGGAGTTCGGACCTTCCGTCCTACGTCTCCGCTCCCCACTCCCGGGGAGAAATCCACTATCAACCGGGTTTTCTACGTTCACCCGAATAACGTTTACACCTCACAGTATCGGTTTTCAACGCTCACCGATCAACGTCACTCCTCACACTCGGTTTCTAGCTCACCGAAAACCTCACTACACACTCGGTTTCTAGCTCACCGAAAACCTTACAACACTCACAATGTAACAAATATAAATTTGTTCTCTACAATAGATGAGAACACAATGAAAGCACAACTCAAAGTTACAATCTCTCACCACCCAACTATACTATGTATGAAAGATACAATAAGCTCAATGTGGGTGTGTGTGTAACAATGAGTAAATAAGATCAAATCAACTAAACTCAAGTATGAAATCTAGCTTAAGAACAATGAT
Source organism: Asparagus officinalis (assembly GCF_001876935.1). NCBI lineage: Eukaryota > Viridiplantae > Streptophyta > Magnoliopsida > Asparagales > Asparagaceae > Asparagus > Asparagus officinalis. The sequence goes on from NC_033797.1 coordinate 76,909,301, forward strand.
AATCAATCAAGTATATAAATGTAAAGCTAGAGTTTGAGTTTAGAAAACTTCTCAATTTGATAACAAGAGATGGAGGGATGATAGTTGGAAGCTCAAACTTCAATAGATAATCTCCTCAAGCTCTTGTGGAATTTGATTCACCAAAACAAACTCTCAATTTGCTTAAAAGCTTTTTAAACACACTTAAACCAAACTAAAACCCTTGTTAAAAACTTTATTAAACTTGATTAAAAACTCTCTTAGTTAACTTGAAAAGACATCAGCAATGGGGTATATATACCCACTAGAAATCTTCAGCAAAAAACACCCAAAACAAAAGACCAAAAGACCCAGCCAACGGTACAAAAACTAGCCGTTGGAAACAGTAAAAGCCATCGTCGGTCGACCGGAAATTCTGTCGGTCGACCGATGGAAAAGTTCGGTCGACCGATCTTCGGTCGACCGGTGCGGTCGACCGATGGAGCTCTCGGTCGACCGGACCGGTCGACCGACAGACTCTCTGTCGCCCAATGCTGAAAAACCAACTGATCGGTCGACCGGGTCGGTCGACCGAAATCTGACACAGCTAAAAAAACCTGATTTGCTGATTTTAAAAAGCTGTTTAAAAATATCAAACAAATTCCAAAAAATGTAAAACTTTGGGGAATGATTGTAGACATGATAATAAACATGCTACAAAAACTGGTTTTCTAAAAAGACTTCCCAAATGAGAAATATCATCTTTTTGCAAAATAGTCCAAAACATGAAAATATGAGATACTTGAATTTTGATGTTTTGACATAAACCAACTTTTGAAACTTTGTGAAATGTTTTTGTAGACTTAGTAAAACATGTATAAACTGATATTGAAGTCTACAAACTAAGAATACAATACTCTCTGGAAAAATACTGACGAATGGTCAATTGACCGGTCGACCGTACCGGTCGACCGAAAACTGACATTCTAGAAAAAATCGGTTTTAGAGCTGATTTTAAAACCCTGTTTAAAAATATCAAATAAATTCCAAAAAATGTAAAACTTTGGGGAATGATTGTAGACATGATAATACACATGCTACAAAAACTGGTTTTCTAAAAAGACTTCCCAAATGAGAAATATCATCTTTTTGCAAAATAGTCCAAAACATGAAAATATGAGATACTTGAATTTTGATGTTTTGACATAAACCAACTTTTGAAACTTTGTGAAATGTTTTTGTAGACTTAGTAAAACATGTATAAACTGATATTGAAGTCTACAAACTAAGAATACAATATTTTCACAAATACAATAGAAAATGAAACCTATGAATATGTATATGAAAATATATTTGTTTCATATCTATGTAGATAAACCAAATCACAATAATAAATATGAAACATGTAATTTCATATTTATAAACATTAAAACCAAAACTTGTGTTGTATATATATGTGATTACATATATATACAAGGAAACTAATAAAATGTGTGTGTATAGATAATTGAGCTTAGAGTATATAACACACATAATATAAATTCTAAACTAAATTACCCAAGCTAGATCTTGATCTTCAATAAGCTCTTCTAGGTAATCTTGCGGATGAAGCTTTAACTTGGATCTTGAACTTTGAATAGCAAGGCTTCACCGTCATTCCGCCAACCTCCATTGGATATCATCGTTGAAGCTCTATTCCATCCATCCTCCAACAACGTTGTTTGTCTACAAAACATAGGAATGCACAAACACTAGACAAACAACATTAGTAATAAATTGTTTGTTAAACATCATCAAAACAAGAAGGCCAACAAATCGAGCTTCTGAAGCCTATAAATACAGCCTTAGGGCATTCATTTGCACTTATCTAGAATTCTCGAGCATCGGCAAAGCCTTGTCAAACTGAAGAGTGAGGAGCATGAATTTCAGAGAGGAAAGGGAGATCTCGGTGAGCTATTCAGCATAAAGAGGGAGAGTCTGAGAGATCTACATCCATTCATCCATTTTCTTAAGATCGTACCTAGCTGCGATTCTTGGTGAGCTTTTTTTAATTCATTGTAACCACTGAAGTTATAATGAGCTCCACAAATAAACCAACTTTCCACCAAAACACGCTGGAGACCACGGTGGGAGCCAACGGTCTTATCATCGAGGCCGCAACCGAAGATCAATATCCTGGTTTATTCAGGGGTCGAGTACGAGTTCGACGAAGCTAAATTCAAGGAATATTTCTCCTCGTCTTCATCAAAATCCTCCTCTCCATGCAAGTGTGGAAAGATCACGTCTTTAAAGGAGGCATATTCATCGATGAAGGTTACAAATGAGTCTACTCGCCACAACTCCTCTCCAATCAAGGAGTTATCCAATCAATGTACACCAACTCTAATGAAGAGGGCTCGTCAGAGGCGACGCCAATGCCAAGCTCGTCAAATTGCCAACACATTAAAATAAGTCGATGGAGTTTGCTACTATGTAGACTTGGAGTCTAGGAAGTGTCATTTAATCCAGCTGCCTCAACAGCAAGTTGCTGACAAATCCTCCAAGCCATTGACGGAAGAATGGATCCTTGTCAAAAGGAATCGTTCAACCTTGAAGAGCACACCCAAAAGTGATGCGCACGTGCTACACGTGGTCGTGCCTTTGTACGAATGGCACAAGGCATGAAGAGAAAAGAGGTGGTCAAAGAATCACTAAAATCCAAATGAGTCTGGGTGCAGAAGGTAAAAACATCGCCAAAAACAGCTAAAATGCTTTTGCTTAGGGCGAGACACGACTCGTGTCTCGCGCCTGATTCCAACCCTGTAGGTATTTCCAAGCCTCCGTCAACCTTCGAACCCACTCTTCTTGCTCCCGCACCTTTGGCAAAGCCCTACGGTAGCATGGATCTATCCAAATTTAAGATTCTGATGAAAGATCGTGTAGGTCCTCTACACGAAGATCGAGGCAAAGCTCTGGTGAATAAAACCCGAGTAGTTCCTCAGGCTAGGAGTCGTACAAACACTCCCGTCAAGCCAAAAGCTACTCAAAGGTATCCTGCCACCTCCAAATAAACCGGGGCGCCTCATTGTACGTGTTCGTGCATCATGCACAAGAGGACTCCTGGCATTCATCGCCTGGGGTTCGTATTGGAACCCAGGAGCCCGTTAAGATCTCATGCTCGCAAGGAGATGGTTCTAAATGTGTGACTCTTGATGCGGCCTTGGATCATTAAAAGGCGATAACGAATTATCCCGAGAATGTCAACAAGGCTCTTCATCCCTAAAAGAAAACGTGTTCGTCAAAAGATAACGTTATACTTGGAGTATCACACCAACAAGCGATGGATTGCTCCAATGAGTTGCACCATCAAGCTAGGGGTGTGAACAAATCCTAAAAAATGATGTCTAAGAAACTAACTCTCATTGTCCATGTGGGAGGCTTATCAGGGTGGTATTACTAAAATATAGCTGCCCCAGGACCATTTCACAAAGGGTCTCGATATTCGAGAAGCTTGTCACTGAAGCGTCGAAGCCCAAGCTAAAATGCTTCCACGAGAGAAAATCCACCATTCAGGATAATGAATTCCCTTAAGTCACCATCAACATGGTTGACAAAGGAAAATCAACACGACACTTGAATGATCCTAATCCTGACTTTAGCCCGGGAGGAAAAGTCAGTCTAGGAATTGCCCAACTAATGTCTCAGCTCTAGTTAGAAGCCATCAGGCATAGGAATTATTCTAGGATGCACAAAGAACTATCTTCGGATAATGAGCTATCACACACTTGCTCCATAGTCGCTTCAGATGAAAAGCCCTTAGATACATGTTCTGTAATTGCCTCCAACGATACAATGTCCAACATGGAAGAAGCAAGGGAGTCGTTCATGATCACCCCAGATCAAGTGGCTCAAATGCTTCAAGAGGCTTTAGCTCGACAGCAAGAAGAGCTTAGAGCTGAAATGAACATGCAAATGGAGCTGAACATGCAACGGGGTGAGGAAGTTACATGACCAGCAACTTCAAGCTTTATCAAATTAGCAAGATGAATCCAGTTGTCACACCCAGACGATGACGAGATGATAAAAGAGCTGGAGAATAAGGTCAATACCTTAATGTCCACTCAAGAAGTGAGGAGAACAGGCATTCTATGCCCATATCCAAGAGAGTGAGATTCAATCCCGTACCCGATGAAGTTCAATCTAATTAACTTCATGCTGTTTGACGGGAAAAGTTCACCCACTCAGCACCTAATTTATTTAAAGTCCCACCTGGGAGTGATCTCTATGAATGAATTCCTGATGATTCGGTCATTCGTGGGCACCCTTCACGGGGCGGCCTTCGATTAGTATCGACGTCTTAAGCCGGGGAGCATCAATTGCTGGGACGACATGGAAAGCTTGTTCCTCAACAACTTCTTTGACGATGACATCGAAGTGTCTATCAGAGCTCTTTTGGATGAGAAGCAGAAGGACAGTGAGTTAGTTGAAAGTTTTGTCAAACGCTTCCGCAACAAGAAAATGAATTGCAGACATGCCATAACAATCTCTCTATTGATGTCCTCAAAGTCATGGGGGTTATCCCCTCAACCACCTGGAAAGAATTAAAACTACGTGGAAAACAGGTCGAGCGTTTGCTCAAAAGAAATGAGCTCGAGAGGGGCCAACCGACGACTAAATTACCTGCAACTACTGACGATATTCATCAACAACCACCTTGGAGGCAACAAGGGACTCTCAATCTGAAGTTCTAGGAGGAGTATTCTTTCGAAGATGATAAAGTTCCAACCATCTTCAAATACCTCCTCGCCAATAATAAGATCAAGCTACCACCGATTACAAATCAAGAGGAAGAAAACAAGATTTTAGATACTAAGTACTGTGCGTACCACAGGAGGGTCCATCACCCCACCAAGACTTGTAGTATGCTAAAAAAATAGCATTCAAGCCCTGGTTGATGTCGGCATCATACATTAAAAGAAGCCGAATGAGAATGGCCACCTCCGACGGGTACATGAGGTTAAACTGATTTCCGAAACTCCCTGGATTATACAAGTATAAACTAGTCCTCCCCGCTCTAATGCCTTAAGAGCCTAAACCATGTAGCCTCCAATTAACGTATGAGTATAAACTGTGTTTACACTAATCAGCGCGCGATGAGAGTCAATGCCAGTCAACGCATTATTATGAAGGTCAACACTGGTCAAAGCGTAGCCGTAAGTCAATGTCGGTTAATGCGTTGCAACAAAGGTTAACGTCAGTCAACGCATTATGATGAGGATCAATGCTGTTTTCGTCGAAAGTCGTCTTCATTGTCGATTTCATTATAACTTTAATCATTTACAACGAATTCAAATAATGAAAATAAAAATTACAACCCTCTTGAAAATAAACACAAGAATCGTTTATCGGCTCTTACTTGCGTAGGTTCTTGGCCGGTGATAAGGACATTGATATCCGTGGACTACCAAGGATCAGATCAGATCTGGAGCTTTGTTGATTCGCGAAGGAATCAAGAAGCTGAAGCAATTACATCGGTAACAGTAAGATAATCACTCTTCTCGAGATCACCGCAACGGGGTAATCTCAAGGGAAGAACACGGGAACTGCATATCTGACAAACTCTTCTTCTTCGTGCTGACGAACTCGCTCTGATCTCCTCCTCTCTTCTGAAAATCATGCTCCTTCAGTCTTCAGTTCGGCAGGTCTTCGCCAACGCTCGAGAATTCTAGCCCTGAAAAAATGAAGGCCCTGGGCTGTATTTATAGGCTTCGGGAGCCCTGTTTTCGGATAAGAATAGCCAATTCCCTCTTATCCTCAGTTGTAACCACTTAATCATATTCATGGATGATATTTTATCAGTTAGAGCAAATCCAAATGGTTAAGGGTCGAAAAACCACCAAAAAAAGCCAAATCTGATTTTCGGGTCTGCAGACACCCGTGGGTGTCTCGGCGTGGCCGAGACACTTGTGAGTGTCTTGGCCAAGCCAAGACACCAAGGGGTGTCTCGGCCAAGCCAAGACACCTTTGGGTGTCTCAGGTTGGCTGAGACATCAAAGAGGTGTCTTGACTTTGACTTAGGGCTCGGTTTGCGCGTTTCGTCCGTTTCTGCCGTATTTTCATCATCCGAACTCGGAATCGCGTGATCCAGAATATGTCAGAAAGCCGACGAGTAGATTCACAATCTTCCATAATTGAATCATATGTGGAATAAATAGGACACGAGGCATGCTTCGTCTTTCGTAAGCGACGTGTAGCTCCCGGTTCATTCGTGTTTCCGTTATTCTAAAATTTTGTTGCTTCGCATGGTCCGTCGACTCACTTCATGCATTTATCATCGTCAAATGAGCTTCTGTCACTCGAATAGCGATGTTCATCATCTTTTCTCTATCTCGAGCCATGTGCGAGGGCCGATAGGTAATTTTTGACGCCTACAAATACCCCCTCCAAAGTGTTTTAGTCTCGTTTCCTTTATAGATAAGCCTGAAAAACTTTGGATATGATTGGTCCAACCTTCAGTCAGTGTAAAAGACCTGTAGTTAGATTTGATTCTTGACTCCTTCGATTTTCAATCTATTCGATATTTTGACGAATAGCTGAAGTTTTCCCGACGCTGCGTTTATCGTCTGGCCGTCATTGAAGTCTTGAATCAAAACTGGTGAGTTGATTTTGGCTCGTGTCGTCGAGTTGACCTTGAACTGACCATCTCCATCACAATATATTGACTTGCGTTGACTTTCATCATAACGTGTTGACTGGCGTTGACCTAGGGTTATGCGTTGACAGGTGTTAACCTAGGGTTTCGGATCGCCCGACATTGACTTTTTATTACAACGCGTTGATTGGCGTTGACCTAGGGTTACACGTTGACCGGTGTTGACCTAGGGTTTCGGATCGCCTGACATTAACTTTTCATTGTAACACGTTGACTGGCAATGAACTAGGGTTACACGTTGACCAACGTTGACCTAGGGTTTCGGATCGCCCGACGTTAACTTTTTCATCGCAACGCGTTGACTGGCGTTGACCTAGGGTTACCCGTTGATCGGTGTTGATCTAGGGTTTCGATCGCCTGATGTTGACTTTTTCATCGCAACGTGTTGACTGGCGTTAACCTAGGGTTATACGTTGACCGGCGTTGACCTAGGGTTTCAGATCACCCGACATTAACTTTTCATTGTAACTCGTTGACTGGCATTGGCCTAGGAGTACGCATTGACCGGCATTGACCTAAGGTTTTGGATCGTCCGACGTTGACTTTTTCATCGCAACGCGTTGACTGGCGTTGACCTAGGGTTATGCGTTGACCGACGTTGACCTAGGGTTTCGGATCGCCTGACGTTGACTTTTTTATCGTAACATATTGACTGACGTTGACCTAGGGTTACGCGTTGACTAGCATTAGCCTAGGATATTGGATCGCCCGACATTGACTTTTTTATTATAACGTGTTAACTGGCGTTGACCTAGGGTTACACGTTGACCGGCATTAACCTAGGGTTTTGGATCACCCGACATTGACTTTTTATTACAACGCGTTGACTGGCATTGACCTAGGGTTATGCGTTGACAGACGTTGACCTAGGGTTACACGTTGACCGATATTAACCTAAGGTTTCAGATCGCCCGACATTGACTTTTCATTACAACGCGTTGACTGGTATTGACCTAGGGTTACGCGTTGACCGGCGTTGACATAGGGTTTCGGATCGCCCGACGTCGACTTTTTCATCACAACACGTTGACTGGCGTTGGCCTAGGGTTACGCGTTGATCGGTGTTAACATAGGGTTTTAGATCGTCCGCGTTGACTTTTTCATCGAAACGTGTTGACTGGCGTTGACCTAGGGTTACACGTTGACCGGCGTTACCCTAGGGTTTTGGATCACCCGGCATTGACTTTTTCATCGCAACGTGTTGACTATCGTTGACCTAGGGTTACGCGTTGACCGGTATTAACCTAGGGTTTGGATCGCCTAGCGTTTACTTTTTTAGCGAAACGTGTTGACTGGCATTGACCTAGGGTTACGCGTTGATCGGCGTTAACCTAGGGTTTTGGATCGCTCGGCGTTGACTTTTTCATCGCAACGCGTTGACTGTCGTTGACCTAGGATTACGCGTTGACCGGTGTTAACCTAGAGTTTCAGATCGCCCGGCATTGACTTTTTCATCACAACGCGCTGACTAGCGTTGACCTAGGGTTACGCGTTGACCGGCGTTAACCTACGATTTTGGATCGCCCGACGATGACTTTTTCATCGTAATGCGTTGACTAGCATTGACCTAGGATTATGCGTTGACCAGCGTTAACCTTTTCATCATAACGCATTGACTGGCGTTGATCTAAGGTTACACGTTGACCGGCATCAACCTAGGGTTTCGGATCGCCCAGCGTTGACTTTTTATCGCAACGCGTTGACTGGCATTGACCTAGGGTTATGCGTTTATTGGCGTTAACCTTTTCATCGTAACGCATTGACTGGCGTTGACCTAGGGTTACGCATTGACCGGCGTTGACTGGCATCAACCTAGGGTTTCGGATCGCCCGACGTTGACTTTTTCATCGTAACGCATTAACTGGCGTTGACCTAGGGTTACGCGTTGACCGGCGTTAACCTTTTCATCGCAACGCGTTGACTGGCGTTGACCTAGGGTTACGCATTGACCGGTGTCAACCTAGGGTTACACATTGACCGACGTTAACCTAGGGTTTTGAATCGCCCGACGTTGACTTTTTTACCACAACACGTTGACTGGCGTTGACCTATGGTTATGCGTTGACCGGCGTTGACCTAGAATTTTGGATCGCCCGACGTTGTTTTGTGTTGATTTTCATCATAATAACCAATCACCGACGAAATTAGGCAAAATAGGATCATGAAAAACACCTGGGGGCTCAACCTGGGCCAAGACACCCGTGGGTGTTTCGGCCTTGGCCGAGACACCTCTAGGTGTCTTGGCCAAGGCCGAGACACCCTTGGGTTTTGATTTTCATCATAATAACCAATCACCGACGAAATTAGGCAAAATAGGATCATGAAAAACACCTGGGGGCTCAACCTGGGCCAAGACACCCGTGGGTGTTTCGGCCTTGGCCGAGACACCTCTAGGTGTCTTGGCCAAGGCCGAGACACCCTTGGGTGTCTCCGCTTTGGCCGAGACACTCCTAGGTGTCTTGGCCAAGGCCGAGACACCCTTGGGTGTTTTGGCCCATTGGCCGAGACACTCCCCCCTTTTTCTCTCTCTCTCTTTTGTTTCCTTGTGTTTGTACTTTTATTTTCCTTTTAAACTCCCAAATTTCAAAAAGAGTCATTTTCCCCCTCAACTTCTTCTTCCTCTTCTTATTCAAACTCCATTGTTTCTTCTCTTCAAGAACTCTCAACCTATCAAAATTCTTGCCTTTAAAAAAAATTCAACTCTTCAAAATAAATTCAAATTTCCTCTCCTCCTCGGTCAAAAATCTTCTTCTCCCATGGCTAGGGTTCATCCATCTTCAAGCTCAAGACTTGATTTGGGTAAGCTTCCCCTCAAGAACCCCTCTTTTTTTTCTTGCATTCTTAATTAAGAATCCATAGGTTTTACAAGAAAGATTGAAACTTTACTCTTGTAGTGTGGGTATGTAATGCAAAGTTAAATCTTGATGATGGGTTTTGAAGTGGACTAAAATTTTGGGACTTGGATTGTATACCCATTTGGCCACAACTTTGTGGGGTGTTTCATGCAAAAAGACCACCAATTGTTGAGGGGTTTATTTACAAAAAGTGGTCAAAATTGGTTGGGGGTCTTGTTTGCAAAGTGGCTAAAATTTTAGGGCTGAAATTTGTAGAGTTTGGACTACATACCCATGACCAAAAGTTTGAGAGGTGTATGTGCAAATTAGGCCAAAATTTGTAGCGGGGTCTATTTACAAAATTGGCTGAAATTTATAGAGGGATTTTATAGGCTGTCTAAAAATCACAATAGATAGCTGATCCCCCATTAAATACTGATGATGGAAGATACAATCTGACGACTTCTAGAAGGTTATAATTTGAAGACTTTCACGTAGATCGATGAAGGTTATAATCTGACGACCTTCACAACAACCGATGAAAGCTCTAGTTCAATAGCCTTCACAATCAATATCGGGAGTTACAATATAACAACTCTCATATTTTCGAGCAGCCAAGGCGAAGATCACTCAACAATGGTTTTACAACGCTCTACAGAAGAAGTTATAAGTCATTAGCTCCTTCTAAAACGTGGACATCACCTTCGCGTTTTAGTTCATGAAACGCAGGCAACCCCCGTGTTTCCAAACCTCAGCAAACAAAACGCGAGCGACCCTCGCATTTTTCAACATCCAGCGGGTGCCCAACTCCGCGTCTCCAGTCTAAAACGCGGAGTTAGGGTCCTGAACGCCAACTTAGGTGTTGTTTGACTCATTCAACATGAGCTGAACGGTTCTAAAACCGTTTCCCACGATTTGGGGGCGGTTACACCCCACTTAGGAGTGATTTAAGAGGCGGTTACACCCCCTTAATCCCCTATAAAAATGAGTAAACTCAACTGAGTTCAGGGCTCTGAAGGGATGGCGGATTATCTTGGGATCCTTGAATATTTTCGGATCTGAAGAGCAGCAAAGGGCACCTCCTCTTTGATCTTTTGAACCTGGGGGCTTGGCAGCAAAGAAGATCCTTCATCCTTTGGCTAGAGCTTTGGAGATCGGCAATATGAGCTTCTTCATCCTTGGCTTATAACCGACTTTCGGTTAAATCAACTCTTCCATAGTGTTTCAAACTCGTTCAGAGTTATCAACTCATTAAGAGTTTCAAACTTGCTTTGCAAGTTCTCCATAGCGTCAAATCGTGAGGAGGAGATACTGTTCCAGTGAATCAAGACGTGCAGATCATCAACGGAGAGCAAACTCGACGTGAGCATTCGAGGAAGGCACTCTATCGCCACCGTGAGGAACCCAGAATTAAACAAATGAGAGAATTCAGATCAATTCTCCTCTCTTTTGTAATCAGAAAATCTAATTATAATCGAGATTAAGAGGGTTATAATCATTCTTTTTCTAAGCAGTTAGAGAGAATAAATTAAATACGATTCTTTCATTATTTTTCTTATTATAAATTTTTCCACCAAACATGTTTATTTTCAAAATTGGCTGAAATTGTGAGATATGGAGGACGATGGTTTTCCTTCCTCGATCATGGCCAAATTCAAATGTGTTCGTGGCTAAAATTTAAACTTAAACATGAGGGGTATTTTGGGTATTTCACCCAAAAGTTAATCATGAAGGTTTTAAATGCAATTTGAACCCATTGTTTGCATGTATAAAACTCATAGGTTTAATTAGACTTCAACTATAAAATCCTATTATGTTTATAGGACTTTGGTTAAAGATCAAAACTTCCCTTTTAATTTTCGGGTACTTGAATTTATGATTGTACCTAATCCATTGATTTTCGTCGCAGGTTAACCATGTCTCCGCGCCGACCACGATTCTATAGGAGTCTCTCCTCTTCTCAGCATAGCGAGAGGGAGGCTCCCGTAGTGTCCACTTATGGGGGTGAGCTTTTATGCTTTCTGTATCCTCGTTTGACCCCTTCACGGATCATTCGGGAAGAACCGACGTCCTCCTTCATGGGGATTGAGGTTTCGGGATGACTCGTGGTTCTATCATGCCCTTGTTTGGCCCCTTCGCGGGTCGTTCGGGAAGAACCGACGTCCTTCTTCACGGGGATCGAGGTTTCAAGATGATTTGTGGTTTTATCATGCCCTCGTTTGGCCCCTTCGTGGGTCATTCGGGAAGAACCGACATCCTCCTTCGTGGGGATCGAGGTTTCAAATGACGTGTTTTGCTTGGTCAATTCACGTCTTACAGCATATTGGGGCGATTTCGTGTTGTATTACACTGCGTGGGTTGGGGTACATTACCACGTTGCTTACGTGATGATGCATACCGTTCTTCCGATGTAGGACACTCGAAATCATCTCACCAATCACTCAATGAATGACTCTATCTCGCTAGCTTGTGCTTCCGATGTAGGACACTCGAAATCATCTCACCAATCACTCAATGAATGACTCTATCTCGCTAGCTTGTGAGATGAATTCAATCATTGTATAATTCTATCTCGCTAGCTTGTGAGATGAATTCAATCATTGTATAATTCATGAATAATTTTCTGATTCCACGTTTTTACTGCAGTTGAATTTCCCACGGACAGCTTTCCTCCTCATGCTACTAGCAGTTACAGTGGAGAGAGTTTTGCTTCTATTGTCGATAGGTAGGCTATTGGTCTGACCCCTCAGTTTGATAAGAGTCGTTCTGAGGAGTTCTGTCGCTTGATACGAGATGGGGGCCGCCATTCACTGCATCAGTTAATTACAGATGCCACCTTCACTGAAGACTCTATTTCCACTCAGGCTTTAGAGAAGCCTGGTTATTTATTTGGAGACCATGTCAAGGATTCGGCTAAGCTGATTCTTGATGACAAGCACTGGTTGATTAATGATGAAGGACTCCTTCTATACATCCCTTCTATTCCCCGTTAGCATTCTCTTGCGCATTTGGAGACACAAGCCATGCAGCGACAGATGTCCTGGAATCTTACAAATGACTATGACCGAGTTCATTATGGATTTATTTCCCATCATAAGACCCCGGGTTCTGATGGATATAATTATATTCGCGGTCTTCAACCAAGAATTCTAGGCCTTGATACCGCACCACCAGACGAGGTGTCAGCAGTCGCCCCTACTATGAGGAATCGTTTGGCCAAGATTGAGAGGAAGTTATCTCTGACAGAGTTTAGGTGTTTTGGTTGGGCCTATTCGACACCCAAAAAGTGGTGGACTCGTATGACCAGTTATGTCTTGGGATATTAGGAGAGTGATCTGAGAGGCAGTGGGTTGTATGCGCCCATATGAGCCATCATGTATGGATTCCCGGTCAGCAATCGCTACTTCCTAGCATTATTGGAGACATATATTCCTGACAGTAACACTTTCTTGACTTGCGGTGGAGAGTTAGGGTTAGCTCTTCATGAGACGTACAAAGTTTCTGGTCTTCCGATGGGAGACTATCCGCATCAGGAGTACTTTCCCTCGAACCTGCAGTTAGAGTGGCTGAAGAAAGATTCTCCCGGTATGTATGACACGTTTTAGGACCTTACGTGTCATTATTATACATCCCTAATCAAAGTGAGTCCTCTGGCGAAGAGGAAGAGGCAGATTAGTTTGAAGCAGTTCGCTGATTATTTATTCCAGTATTTGGAGAGCAGTTCGGGCGAGGTTGTTTGTGAGTTGGCCCCTTTGACATCTTCTACCATCAATGAGTTAATGGAGAGGACCGAAGCTTGTTCCTTTACTACCGCTGGCGCTGAGGGAGCTTTACCTTCAGGGACCAAGTTTCGGACGTTCCTTTGTCACGCTCAGAAATCCATTCGGCCCAGGACTCTGCTGACGGGCTATCTCGCCCTCTGGTTGAAGAAGTGCGTCGTTCCATATCATTTTTCTGACACCTTACCTATTGAGGTCCTCTTCCCCGCCGTCCAGCTAGTTCACGGGAAGGATCTTTCTCTGCTTCTAGTGATGGTTGTCGGCATTCATTGTGGGCTTCGGTATTTGGTCGATGGTCTTACACATGTGGGTTCTGAGCCGTCCACCGAGCTTCTTTCTGTCAAGGTCGAGCTTCCGTATACATACCTGATGGCGTGGCTCGTTCTTCACTGTCCTAATTTGATGTCGGTGCCTAGTACTGTTGATGCCTCCATTCCTTTTGTGCAGCTGTTAGAAAGGAGCAAGTGGTTTGGGAAGACATTCACTGATGTACAGCGAGAGCTTCAAGTTCATAAGAGCTGGGAGTTCTTCAAGTATTTTCCTTGCTTCTCGGTCCGATATGACGATGTTTTGATTGATAAGGAGAAACCAAGGGCCGGTCGGACTTCTCTTGACGTTGGTTGCTTCCGTTGGTTGGTGAACATCCGCGTTGGATATCTCGTCCTTCGGGTGAAGGGTCGTTGCCATATAGAACCTTATCTTCCGTGTCGTTTCACTTGCCAGTTCAGTTACGACCAACTATATGTTGGGAACCCGAGCCGGGGCTTGAGGATCGAGGGGGGCCTTATTGACGGCGTCCGAGCATGGCTTTGGACTATGATGGGCTGCACTGGAGCCTATTTTCACTCTTCCTTCATCCAAGCACAAACCATTACTTATTTTCCTCAGCTATAAGTGGCTGCTTTCTGCCAACGAGCTTTTAGATGTGAAGAGCCTCTCAGAGTTGGAGGCTGAGCACTTTGTTCAAACTACTATCAAGACTGCTTGTAAGGCTGAGCTTTCGAAGAAGTAGGGGAAGAAACCTACCAAACCCTCCCGTTCGAGCAGAGAAAAGATGGAGGATGATGAAGAACTCCTTCCTACTGATGATGAGGATGAAACTTCTGAGGAAGAATTTATAAACATGGATACCGATGGGGAAGAACCTGATACAGGTCTGTCAGACTCTTTCTTTTTAGAATTAATGGATCTGGCATTTTCTCGTTAGCATCAACGCTATACCCTTTCTAGATCTCAACTGGTTTTTCAAAAGCCGGAACGAGAGGTCTTATTTACTTATCCTAACAAGATGACTCTTGTCACTCCAGGTAGGATGGTTGACGAGCATGAGCCCCTTATTTTTTGTTATGTGAGATCACGGCCCAGCACCGAGGCTTCTGCATAGGTTGAGGTGCGTACTATGTCTACGCATGAGCGACCTGCTGGTTCTGTCAAGGTTTGTCCTTCAAAGCAGAAGAAGACTGCTCAAAAATCACATATTGGTCAGCGGGCTCGCGGAGCAGAGTTATGAGGTACTACTGAAGAAGAAGAAGGTAATGCTCTACTATCTTTACTACTTTAAAATAGTGCTCTTTTGGATTCCCCGAACCTAATCATGTTATGTGTTTCAGGAATCCATGGCAGAGGTGAACTTCCGCATGACTCTATATTCTCTGACCCTAGCCATTTAGATGGCTCGAGCTTCGTGTAGCAAATGTGTGATGCCATTCATGATGAGCCTATAGATGTTGAAGCAAACAGAGATACTGAACAGGCTGATAGCGTTGAGCCGACGATCCTATGCTCAGGTATATCTAACATCGATAATACACTATTCGAGCGGCAGTTAAAGGAGTTAGGCAATTCGGAATTTGTTCCTCCTTTGATCACTTCCGCGCTTCGTTCTCTTTTAGACAAATTTAAGAACGTGGGTACGAATATTAGGGCAGAAGAGCCTTCTACCACTACCGCAGGTAAATCTGAGTTCCTTTCTCTCCCCCCCCCTTTTTATGCATATATCCAGCACTTAAACTCTTATGCAGGTATCGCGCAAGAGAGGCCGGTCGAGGACGAGACTTTTCATGGTATGGGTCTTGGGGGATTCAGTGAACACATGTATGTCTCAGCACCGAGTTTCTCGGGATCTGACACTAGATTGCTAGTTGAGATGTTGGCGGAGCAGGCCACCAGAGAGGCTGCAGGACCATCGTTTGAGGGTGGTTCATCTATAGGTATACATCTAATCTCTGACATTATAGTTTGTTAAAACTTCCATTTGACTGATAGGGAGTTCTAATCATAGGACCAGCCACCGGGACTAATACGGCTATGATTTCTGGTAACCCTAGTCTAGCTGAGGGTGATAGATATGCAGGTATGCATATAATCTCCGTCATTGTAATTCTCTTTATTTGTCAAAACCTCTATTTGACTGATAGGGGATTCTAATCGTAGGACCAGCCACTGGGACTGATACGGCTATGATTTAGGACCAGCCACTGGGACTGATACGGCTATGATTTCTGGCATCCCTAGTTTAGCTGAGGGTGATGGATTTGTAGGTATGCATATAATCCCCTCTATCATCATTCTTTTCTTTTGCCAAAATCTCTATTTGACTAATAAAGAATTGTAATCATAGGACCAGCCGTCATGAATGATACGACTACGATTCCTAGCACTGATAGTTTGCCTGACGGTGGTGTCTCTTCTTCGGGCATTACAGAATTACCTAGAGGAGTTGATATATCGTCGACGACCACGCCTGCTACCATTCTTGAGTTTGCTAAGATTAGATTGACGGAGCCTATCATAGGACCTTAAACTGAAGGGACCTCTGTTGGTACTGGTACGCTTGTAATTCGCTCTGAATTTCTCTACTATATTCTAGAGTCTCTTACCCTTATGCACCATTACTTGTAGGGTCTCCACTGTCTCCATATGAGTGTGTCCTAGCCCTTTTAGCCGATCCTGATCCTAGCAAAGACATTTTTCGAGTGGATCTTGGTTATTTCGTCAACTTTTTTGACGGAATGATCAAGAAACTTCTTCATTAGGGATATTGCTTCGATCAGTTCAGGCGTTCCCTTGCTTGACACATGATGATGATTAGAGAGGAGGGATATCCTGAGCTAGCTGATTCTCTCACTGCCGACTTTATTGTTTTGGAGTGTGAATTTTGAGAGTTAGAGGAGCTGAAGGCTAGTGGGGATTTTTCCTTCGTATCTTCTCAGTTGGAGCATAGACTGACATAATGGCGTGACCTTAGATCTTCTATTGGTAGCGAGCTTTAGTCGCATAAGAGTTCTATCGCGTAGATAATGGCTAGTCTTGCGAGGAAGGATACGAATAGAGCCGAGTTACTCAGTTCTTTAGACTCTAACCACGAGGAGGTAGCCAGGTTGAAGAAGGCCTGAAGTATGCTGAGGAGTATGGTGCTATCATTGCAGATGAGCTGGCTGGTTTAGAGAGGTCTCACGGACAGATACTTGAGAGACTAGGATCTACGCAGGAGAGATTGATGAAGCTAAAAGGTGAAGCCACGAAGATCTTGAGTAGTTCTGAAGATTCTATCCGAGCTGATCTGCAGGTTAAGCTTGAGCAGGGTTATACAGATAGTCTCTCTAGGTTGGAACTTCATATTCTCGGTCACCGATTGCGTTCGGGCCGATGAGCTTTATCATTGTATGCTTTGACTTGATCTATTAGTAAAGACCCAGTATTTAATTTAGTATACTCATCTTGTATCATGATGTTTCTTTGTTGATTGCGAACCCAGTGGACAAAATGCTTATAGGATTTTTGGCAAATCCTTAACCTTTAACAGATTTGATGTACCTTTACCGATTACCGTTTCAATCAGGCTAGCATACGGATTGTATAAGTCCATTTCGCATATAACGTTGTGCTAAAAGAATTAATTCTTTTAGTGCTACGATGTGGAATACGTAGACTTTGTCTTTATCACGGTAATAGACTACCCGGCAACACGTATTAGGCGCTGACTCATCCTTACTTAGGATTCAGGATAAAAGTCCCCAGACTTATATTTTGGTGTCTTTCCATTCGGTGAAAGACTAAATTGGCAACGTGTGTTAGACGTAAACTTGGGATTTTTGGCAAATCCTCAGCCTTCAACGGATTTGATATGCCTTTACCGACTACCGTTTGAATCGGGCTAGCATGTGAATTATTAAAACCCATCTCACATGTGATGTTGTACTAAGAGAGCTGATTTTTTTAGACTTGGTACTATGATTTTGAATACATAGACTTTGTCTTTGTCACGGGAATAGACTACCCGATAATACGTGTTAGGCGCTGACTCATCCTTACTTAGGATTCAGGATAAAAGTCCCCAGACTCGTATTCTAGTATCTTTTTATTCGGTGAAAGACTAAATCGGCAACGTGTGTTAGACACAGACTTATCTCTTTTTTAGGGTTTGAGATAAAATCCCCCGCGCATGAAGTGTGTGGATTTGAAGTTGAGAAATGTGTCTTTTCTAAGGGTAAAGACAAACCCAGAGCAGGAGAGGAAGAATTTTATATTCTATCTCCCAAAACTGAAGAGGAAGGATTTTATACTCTGTCTCTAGTTACAGGGGAAACTCAAGGTGGGATCTCCACCTTAAGAATCCGAAAAGATAAAACTAAGAGTGGGATCTCCACTCTGAGAATTAGAAAGATTCAAGCAACCCTAACTTTTATAGGATTGGTTGCTTAAACCGAAAAGAGCTCTTCATTTATCGAAGTGAAATTCGGAGTTCGACCCTAACTTTTATAGGTTTGGCCTAGTGGGTTTGAGGTAATCCTAACTTTTATAGGTTTGATTACTCAATTGAAAGTGGACCTCTCGTTCGTGGAAGGAATCGAGAGGGGATTCTGATTTTGGCCTTAACTTTTATAGGTTTGATCAAGAAAGCAGAGGGAGTGGAATACAAATAGCAGTGAAAATGTCGATTTGTATTAGCCACTCGATGGAGGATTTTAAGGCCAAGTGATCAGTACTTAACACACAAAATTTGAAATTGCCAAAGATTGACAAAAAAGGTGTCGTGTTAGTTTTTTAACAACATGAGTGTTAAATGCACAAACACGGCAATGGTTTGAATGGATTTAACCGATAAGAATTTTGGTGGACTCACCGTCAATTGGCTTGATCAGTAAGGGACTTTGTAGTGAAAGATTATGAATTGTCAAACACCTGTGGAGGTTTCGTGAGGGAAGATTGATTTATCAAAGTGATCGAATCTCGTCTCAACGAAACTATTCATGAAAGTTGGTGAATTTAATCCCAAAAATGAGATAGATTCCATCATTGAGGACATTCAGAATCCAAACGGGGATTTCTTGCTTATGTCTTTTGTAACTACCGGGTTATCCCTAAGAATACCCCACATAGTATTCTTTCGGGAACTTCCCGTGTCATGCTTTTGTAACTACCGGGTTATCCCTAAGAATACCCCACATAGTATTCTTTCGGGAACTTCCCGTGTCATGGGTTATCCCAAACGTACTAAGGCCTAAGAATACCCCACATAGTATTCTTTCGGGAACTTCCCGTGTCATGGGTTATCCCAAACGTACTAAGGATAGTACTTTTTTAGGAATTTCTCGTTTATAGGCATCTTGAGCCGAGCACCTTCCTTGGTAATAAGGCGATATGCGCCATTCGAGTAGACTGTCTCTACTACGAACGTCCCCTCCCATTTGGGTTCAAATTTGCCTTTCTTCTTAGAATTAAGGATCATGGGTCGTCGGACCGCTAAGACCAAGTCTCCTTCTTTAAAACTCTGTTGCCAAACTTTTTTATCAAAAGCTCGGGAAATTATAGCTTGGTAGAACTCAATGTGCTGCTGAGCTTCCAAGCACTTCTCGTCAAGCATCTCGAGTTCTTCAAGATGTTTCTGGTGCTATTCTTCGGTTGTCAACTCTGTTGTGAAAGCGATCTGAAGAGATGGAATTTGGATTTTCAATGGGAGAATGGCTTCACACCCGTATACCAGAGAATATGGGGTCACTCCCGTCAGCGTGCGAATCATGGTACGATAGGCCCATAAGGCTGCGCCAAGCTTATCATCCCAATCTCGTTTATTAGTTTTTATGAATTTTGATAAAAGCTTTATGATTGTCTTGTTAAAGGCCTCTGCCAATCCATTCACTGTGAGATTGTAGGCTGTCGACGAGACGTCTTGGATTTTGAATTTCTCGCAAAATTTGATGAAGGCATTACTGACGAACTGAGGACCGTTGTCGTGTATGATTCGCTTTGGAACGCCATATCGATAGATAATGTGGTGCTTAATGAATGCAACAACGTTGTTCGTATTCACTTCTTTAAGCGAAATTGCTTCAGCCCACTTGGAGAAGTAATCGGTAATTGCTAATGAATCGATCGCCTTTGACTGATGGAGGATTTATAGGACCAACGACGTCCATTCTCCAAGTCTCAAAAGGCCATGAGGTAGCCGAAGGATGTAGATGCTCCGGGGATTGGTGCATATAATTTGCATGTACCTAACACGCATGACACTTTTGGACGTACGCGACTGCGTCTTTATCATGGTGGGCCAGTAATATCTCATCCTTCTGATGCGGTCGTAAAGTTTGGGGCCAGATTGGTGTGCACCACAAACCCCTTCGTGTGTCTCCCTAAGGACTTCTTCCACCTCTTTAGTGGATAAGCAACGTAATAGTAAACCATCATACCCCCGACGATATAGCTTTCGACTCTCCATGTTATAGTAGAATCTCAGTGCTCTTCGTCGGATTGAGTCCCTTTCCTTCACGTCTTCTGGTAAAATTCTATGTAAGACGTAATCGATGATAGGGAAACACCAATCTCGGGGTTCGAACTCAACTTGAGTTGAATACACTTCTTTAATATCCTCTTCTCTGTTGTCTAAATCATAGATTAGTACGAAGAGTTGATGAGTTCTTACCGTAACGAACTGTTCCATTTTAGGAGGCTACGCCAGAGATACCGCTAATGCAGCTAACGCATCCACGTAGTCGTTCTGTAAGCGTGGAATGTATTCAATGAAGAATCCTTCGAACGATTCCACCATCTCAACGACCATCCTATGGTATGTTATCAAAACCTATTTTCTAACCTCGTACTCCCCTTGAACTTGTTTAACTACCAGTTGAGAGTCACCGAAAGCTTCAAGGTACTCGACCCCCAGCTCTTTAGCAAAGCTAAGTCCAATAAGCAGCGTGTTATACTTGGCTACATTATTCGAGCACGGCTCGGTTAGCGAGTATGCTTGAGGCATCACATGTTTTCTCGGGGAAACTAAGACAACTCCAACTCCGGAAGAAATCTTAAAACATCCAGGAGCACTTGCTACATTAGTTGCTCGAGAAGCACCGTCGAAGTACAAACGCCACACCTGTTGATGGGAAGTTACGTTCACTTCGTGGGTTTCATCTGGTAGATTGTCGTACACCTTGGCAGTATCCGTAGTTGGGTTAGCCGCCAGGAGATCGCAAATAGATTGGCATTTGACCGACTTTTGTTGCTTAAAGTGTAGGTCATATTGGGATAGAAGCAGGGCCCACTTCTCTAGCCGCCAATTCATGAAAGCGGGCTGCGTCATGAATACTCGGACTGGGTTAACATTGGAAATGACGTAAATAGCCTGTCCGACCAAGTAGTGCCGCATCTTTTGAATAGCGAATACTAAGGCGAGACACTCCCTTTCAATCATTGGATATTAAGATTCGGTGCCCACACGGGTCCAGCTCAAGTAATATACAGCTTGTTCTTGGCTATTATCCTCGTCTTGTGCAAGTAATGCACTTAACGAGTGGCTCGTCACCTTGACATAAATCAAGAACGATTTTTATAATTTCGGTGCAACGAGCACAGGGGGTCTCAAGAGATATTCTTTAATATTTTTGAACACTTTTTGACAAGTGTCGTCCCATACAAATGACAAGCCCTTCTTTGTAAGCCTGGAGAATGGTTGACATTTCCCCGAAAGGTTCGAGATGAACTGACGGATATAAGCCAATCGTCCTTGTAATCCTCTGAGTTCCTTAAGGTTTCTCGAGGGTTGTAGCTCGTTAATTATCTTCACTTTATCAGGGTCGATGTGAATACCCTTGGTGGTGACGACGAATCCAATGAATTTACCGCTGGACATTCCGAGGAAAGATTTAGTAAGATTCATCTTTAATTAGTGAGTCCGCATCAGGTCAAACATCAATTTCAGGTCTTTGATGTGATCATTCTTGTCATGACTTTTCACAACTAGATCGTCCACATAGCATTCAACAGTCTTCCGGAGATGCTCCTGGAAAATCTTTGACATAGCTCTCTGATATGTGGCACCTGCGTTCTTTAAGCCGAAGGGCATAACTGTATAACAGAAAACGCCGAGGGGTGTTCTAAACATGGTATGCTTTTTATCATCTGGATGTATCTTTATCTGATTATAACCGAAAAATCCATCCATGAAGGACATTCTCTCGAATCCACACGTATTGTCGATGATAACATCTGTGATAAGAAGAGGAAAATCGTCTTTCGGGCAGGCGGTGTTAAGGTCTCCAAAGTCGTTACAAATCCTAATTTTCCCGTTCTTCTTAAGGACTGAGACAATATTGGCAAGCCATTCAGGATGTTGCTCTTCCCTAACAAAACCCGAGTCGATAAGCTTTTTAACTTCGGACTCGATTGCTTCCATAATTTGTGAATGAAATCGTCTTTGTTTCTGTTTGACAGGTTTGACATCCGGCTTAATATTGAGGTGATGCATTACCACATTTGGATCGAGCCCTAGCATATCCTCATAATTCCAAGCAAAAACATCGATATATTCCCTAATGAGGTAATTAGCTCTTCTCTATCATTTGGCGGGAGACTGTCGCTAATAAATATCGGTTTCGGATTATCCTCATCACCCATATTCACCTGGATTACTTGATCTTCGATAGGGGGTTCCCTTTGTTCAAACCTATCACCGTACTGTATATTCAGGTGATGAACCCAAGGGTCTACCCAAGTTGGCATTTGGTCGTCTTCCTCTATTATGGCAAGATCGATCGTAGTCATGCTCGACATTAGCCTTTTGAACATTTCTCCAAGACTAGCGTCAGAGTCCCAGGCTGAAGAGTTGGAAGAATATCTATCTTTACCCTTATTAGCAATCTGATCAACGACCTGCTAACAACACTCGTCGTCGGACGAGAAGACATAGCCTAAACCTCTTCTGTAGCTATAATAGTTATCGGGTTTCTCTTTCGGTACATAGGCCATACGAGGTGGAACTCGCGGACCTCGACCAAAATAAAGACCCTCTCTGAGTGCGAAGTTATATCCGTATCTCTCCATGAGATTACGTGCTTTTGTGTCATATCTGAATAAATGAGGGGCCGGTTTATCATCATCGTCATCTTCTTCCAAGAAGTGATTTGGTATTAAAAATTCTTTCCCCTTACAGTAGATGACTTCTTTTTCACCTCCCGATATTATCGAGCGTTGTTCCGAACGAATTCTGAATATGTTTCTTCATCATGCAAGACGATCGAAGTGGTACATACAAGTTAGGGTCATTGTATAACCCCTTCATGATATTATCGAGACACAACGAGTACTCTAAATCATCATTTATTGCTACTTTTTCGCCAAGTTGCCAATTACAACTACTATCCGATGACTCTCCATCGTCAAGATTGATTACAATGGGTACAGTGTCATTAAGTACAAAACCACCATCGTAACCAAACCCAGCTTCGGTATCAGCTTCTTCTCCCCTGTCCGTGCCTTGGGCCGATGGTTCAGTATCGGATTCAGCACCATAGAGAAGAGAGTCAGTAAAATAATTCTCTAACCCCTTAAACGGTTGCTTATCCACGACCACCGTCTTGACCTTATTATTAGTGTCTACATACTTAAGACACTAATGGAGGGTAGAAGAGACTATAACATTACTATGGATCCAAGGTCGACCTAACAGTAGGTTATAAGAAGTCTCTGCGTCAATCACATAGCATGTGACTTCTGACTTCAAATCTCCAATCTGGCATTTTACCCGGATTTTACCCAATGGTTTGGACCCACTGGTGTTAAATTCGTAGATCGTAGTGCCCGTGGAGGCCAGCTTACTAGCCAGTATTCTGAGATTGTACATCAATCAGAGCGGCATGATGCTAACAGCGGAACCCAGAACGATTTTTGGATCCAGTTGACAATGCTAGAGCTAATGTGCCCGGTGAAATACAAGGGTCGGTCATGTTTTGAATTCTTTGTTTCCATGTCCTCCTTGGTGAAAGAAATGCAGGAAAGGTGGCGTGTCGTGAGGTTGCAATGCTGCACTGAAGGCTCTAGTTCTTCATGGGATGGTTTTATCTGAGTCAAGAAAACGTCAGAGTTGGCCAAGGCTTCTTGTAGTGCTTCCCTTGTGTCCTTCGAAAGACGTAGTAGCTCATATAGAGTTATTCTAGCCGGTATATTGGCTAACTACGCCATAATATCGAAGCGCTGTGGAGTGTTCGAGCTCCTTATTTGTCTCTCCCAATCGGTTGATTGAATCGAGACTGCTTCGAGTTCTAGCCCTCTTAGTATAACGGCTCTTTCTCCTTTTGCTGAGTCTTTTCAACTGGTGCCAGGGGCGTCCTGACCACCCCCATTTCCGCTAATGTCTTGGAGGGAATGGTTTTAGCTACCCCATGTTTAGCTAATTAATCAGAAGCACTCGGATACTTAAAATAGTACTCATTTCCACTCCTGGTAACAAAGACCTCTTGCTCATATTCAGAGAGTGGGAAAGTAGGAATTCCTTCATCATTTTCTTCTGGAATAGCTGCAACTCCATAACAGGAGGAAAGTAGGAATTCCTTCATCATTTTCTTCTGGAATAGCTGCAACTCCATAACAGGACTTTCCTTTCCCCTTTGATTTCTTCTTAGATGACGACCCAGCCCATTGTTCATCTTCGATCAGATCAGGATGGACCCAGAGAATCTCGCCATTTGTGACTGTGTGTGGCATAAGTCCTTTCTGGCGTTGTTTGTGAGGATCGTCGTTGACAGTCTTCATCGCTACGTTTATCATAGGCTCAGACTGGAACCAGTTCAAAGGAACAAATCCAAAGCTAATTAACACAGCGTTCGTACCCACTTTCTTCTCCTTGGACGATTTTACCGTATGGACTCCAACATTGATCAACGCTTGGATCTTATCCTTGAGGGTGTAGCATGATTTGGTAGGATGATGCATCGCTCTGTGGAATGCGTAGTATTTCAGGTCGTTAACCTTCTTGGCATCTTCCTGATCCTGGATTGGAGGTAACTTAATTTTGTTATTCTCCACGAGGTATTTGAAGAGACCAGGAACTTCGTCCTCCCTGAAAGAATAAACTTTCAGAAATTTTGGTTCTATAGTCTTTGGCTTTTGTGACCTCTGTTGCCATTGCGATTGTTGAGGCCCCTTTTGTGGTTACTGTTGCTGTTGCGGTTACAATTCGAATGTTTGGTTCGCATCCACCACATTTGCTTGGGCTTTCCCTTTACCTTGAGTAACAAAATTCTGCTTCGGAGTATTAGTCATCGTTTGACCTCTTTTAGCCTTCTTCCTTTTGAGGAAACGTTCGGCTCGTTCTCCTTGCACTTTTAAGTCCTTCCAAGTTTTGGACGGCGCTATTCCCATGGCTTCCAGGATATCTAGTGAAAGGTTGTTGTGATAAGTCTCGAGGATAAAATCTTCACTGACTGGATCTCGACAATTCATCTCTTTATTCCGGATTCTTTTAACAAAGTTCTCCACCAACTCTCCATCCTTCTGTTTCTCATCAAACAACGTTCCGATTGAAACTTCGGTATCGTCATCAAAAAAATTCGTAAGAAACATGTCTTCCATGTCGTCCTAACTATTGATACTCCCCGACTTGAGGCGGCGATACCAATCGAAGGCTGCTCCACGAAGAGTACCCACGAATGACCGTACCATTAAAGGTTCATTGCCAGAGATTATCCCCAAATAGGACTTGAAATATATCAAATGTTGGGTGGGGGAACCCTTTCTGTTGAACGGCGTGAAGTTAATCAGATTAAACTTTGCTAGGTATGGGATTAACTCTCATTCTCTTGGGTATGGACATGGTATTACAGACTTCTTTACCTCCTGAGCACTCATCAACGAGTTGATTTTGCTCTCTAAGTCCCTCATCTTCTTATCCTCGCTCATATATTTCTTCAAGCGATTACGGGGAGAAGTGACATGGTCTTCCTTTGTATTGTTGTCATCTGAGGGTCCACCTCCAGCATTGTTATCAAAAGGAGGGGTTTTTATATTGGCATTCTCATCCGCTTCCTGATCACTGTCAACCTGATTAGGATTATTATGATGGCTGGACTCTCCCTGCTAGTTCATCAGCGTTGTAATTTATTGGCTGTGCATATCTCTTATTTCCTGCATAGCTATCTCTATTTCAAATTTAAAATTATCTTTCTGCTTGGCTAAAGCATCCTTAAGAATCTTAGCCATGTGCTCGGCGCTAATCATGAACGATTCGTAAGATTATCCTACACTAGATATTGTATCATCAGAAGCCAACGCCGAGCAAGCATCTGACATTTCGTCGTTCGAGGATCGTGACCTTCTGGGTCTAGATCTAACAGTTCCAGATCACAGCCAAGTCGTGCGCTGAGATACTTCTGCAAAAGGTTCAGGACTGAAGCGTCGCACGGATTTGCCTTTGTCGACAATGTTGATAGTAACTCGCGAGAGCTCGTTACTTGTGCTGGTTGACCTTCTTCTACGGAAACGCCTCGACTTAGCCTCGGATGTTCCGGTGGAGATTCTTTCAAACACCGAAACCCTTTGTGAGGCCTTAGAGCAGCAGCATTCTGACAACACCGCCTTGATTATCTTGGCACACGGACAATGTGAGTCCATGTCTTGGGTATTTCTTTTTCGGGACTTATTCGTACCCCCAGCCCAATAGTACAACTCGTCGATTTGATGACCGGAGCAACCCATCATGTGTTGGCATGACTTCCCAAGTATAACGTCGTCATCGGATGAACATGTTTCCCTCTGGGGATACGACGCTTCATTGGCATCTCCAAGAGTCACTCATTCAGATTTACGCCTTCATGATCGTGAAACTCTAACGGGCTCTTGAACTTCGACTCGCAATCCGATGTGGTCGGTAATAGGAGTCTTCCCTTTATTATTGTTATTGGGGGATTAGTACGACCTCCTGCCTGAATTATCGTTTGGGAACCTTTCAACGGCCCTAATCGCTCCTTCACATGTGCTTTACCTCGATCTTCGGGGAGAGAACCAAGGCGGTCTTTCAGGGAAACTCTGAATTTGGTGAGATCCACGCTACCATATGTCTCCGTCGGAGGTACGGGGATAGGGGAAACGAGATCTGAAGTTGACGAAGGCCGAATGGTAACTTCGTCCACTTTTGCCTTAGGCGCTGACTTTGCCTTTGGCATCCACACCCGTTTGTGCTTGGGTGATTTTTTTTTAACCGCCTCTTCCTTCTGCATTTCTTTTGCTTTTTGCAAAAGGACTCGGGCGTGCGCGAGCAATGTGCGACACTTCTGGATTCGCTCCTCAAGGGTAGAGCGGGTCCTTTTGACGTAGACCCATTCATTCTTCTCAGCTTTGGAGGAGGGGTTGTTTGCTCGTCGTTGTTGTTCTCGACGCTACCTAGATTTCAGATCCACATCATAGCAGACCCCGTCCATTAGCTCCAAAGCCTTGGCCAGTTGACGCGCAAGGCGTTGGCATTGTCTTTGGCACGCTCTCTTCGATAGAGTTGGCACGTCTTCACCAGTTAAGCTTTTGTTGGAGGGGAGGCCCAGATCTACAGCTTAGATCTCATTGGATGCTGGAGGGGTGTTGCGAGGTGTAAGTGCAGTGGCGGCAAGAGGATCTTGGATCTTTGAGCCTAAAGTCCAGCGGGTTTTTCTAGAAGAGGAGGCCTTTCTGCGCTTGGGAGGAGAGGCAGATCTGGAGGAGGAAGAGAGATACTCTTCAAACCTCTGCTGGTCAAATTCATATTCGACCTCTTCGTTCACCAGGATCTTGATCGCCGATTACGTCATGACAGCCTCGGCAGAGAGGCTGTTGGCTCCCACTATGGTCACCAGCTTGTTTTTGTCGAAAGTCACCTTTATTATCGATTTTATTACAACTTTGATCATTTACAACGATTTCAAATAATGAAAATAAAAATTACAACCCTATTAAAAATAAACACAAGAATCGTTTATCGGCTCTTGCTTGCATGGGTTCTTGGCCGGTGACGGGGACGTTGATATCCATGGACTACCAAGAGACCAGATCAGATCCGGAGCTTCATTGATTCGCAAAGGAATCAAGAAGCTAAAGTAATTATCTCGACAACAGCGAGATAATCACTCTTCTCGAGATCACTGCAACGGGGTAATCTTAAGGGAAGAACACGGGAACTGCAGATCTGACGAACTCTTCTTCTTCATGCTGACGAACTCGCTCCGATCTCCTCCTCTCTTCAAAAAGTCATGCTCCTTCAATCTTCAATTCGACAGTGCTTCGCCAACGCTCGAGAATTCCAGCCCTGAAAAATAAAGGCTTTGGGGCTGTATTTATAGGCTTCGGGAGCCCTATTTTCGGATAAGAACGACCGATTCCCTCTTATCCTCAGTTGTAACCACTTAATCACATTCATGGATGATATTTTATCAGTTGGAGCAAATCTAAGCAGTTAACGGTCGAAAAACCTCAAAAAATAGCCAAATCTGATTTTCGGGTCTGTAGACACCCGTGGGTGTCTCGGCATGGCCGAGACACTTGTGAGTGTCTCCGAAGCCGAGACACCAAGGGGTGTCTCGGCTTGGCCTAGATATCAAAGAGGTGTCTTAACTTTGGCTTAGGGCTCAATCTGTGTGTTCCGTTCGTTTTTGCCGTATTTTCATTATCCAAACTCGGAATCGCGTGATCCAGAATGCGTCGAAAAGTTGACGAGGAGATCTACAAGCCCCCATGATTGAATCATATGTGGAGTAAATGGGACACGAGGGGTGCTTCATCTTTTGTAAGTGACGTGCAGCTCCCGGTTCATTCGTGTTTCCGTTATTCTAAAATTCTGTTGCTTCGCATGGTCCGTCGACTCACTTCATACGTTTGTCGTCGTCAAATGAGCTTTTGTGACTCGAATAGTGACGTTCATCATCTTCTCTCTGTCTCGAGCCACGTGCAGGGGCCTATAGGTAATTTTTGATGCCTACAAATACTAGTCAAATCGTAGTCGTAGTCAACTCCGGTCAACACATTGCGATGAAGGTCAATGCATCAACAATTTTTAGCCAAAACAAGGCTCAGATTGACTCCAGAACAAAGGATGATCCCAAGGATTTCAACCGTATTTCAGATATGCAACCCCGATGAAGATAGTCAGCTCAAGCATCGACTCAACGACATGAGCTAAAATCATAAATCAACACACCAGTTTCAATTGAGACTTCGACAATGGTCAAACGATAAACGTAGCGCCGAAAGAATTTCAGCTATTCGACAAAATACTGAATAGACTAAAAGTCATAGAAGTTAAGAGCTAAAGCTAATTATAGGTTGTTTTACACCGACTGAAGGTTGGGTCTATCACATCCAAAGTATTTTAGGCTCTTCTATAAAAGAAACGAGACTGAAATACTTTGGAGGGGGTATCTGTAGGCATCAAAAATTACCTATGGGTTTTCACACGCAGCTCGAGAAAGAGAGAAGACAATGAATATCATTATTCGAGTCAAGGAGGATTATCTGACTCCGATAAGTATATGAAGCAAGTCGGCGAAGCTTACGAATCAACAGGACAGCAGAATAATAAAGAGACGATCCGATCATGAGTTACATTTCACTCACGAAAGACGAAGCGCCACTCATGTCTCATCCACTCCATATACGATTCACTCATATGGGGTTGTAGATATCTTCTTTGGCTTTTTGATGCACTTTGAATTACGTCATTTCAAAATAAGACCGGGAAATTACAGTGAAAATAGTCAAAGGCGCGCAAAACGGTGTCTCGGTCGAAATCGAGATACAACGAGGCCGAGACACAATTTGTGTCTCAGACAGCCGAAACACAGAAGCTGTCTCAAGTCCTAAAACATTGTTTCTCTCTGTTTTTCGCTGTTAACTGTCGAGATTTTGGTAGATTATAATCCAACAGCCCCTCAATTGATTTGAACATGATTTTAACTAAAGATAAGAGGTTATCGGTCATTCTTTTCCAAAAATCGAGCTTATGAAGCCTATAAATACAGCCCTAGGGCCTTCATTTGCACAGATTCAGAATTCTCGAGCATCGGTGATGCCCTGTCGAACTGAAGAGTGAGGAGCATGAATTTCAAAGAGGAAAAAGAGATCTTGGTGAGCTATTTAGCATAAATAGGAAGAGTCTGAGAGATCTGCATCCGTTCATCCATTTCCTTGAGATCGTACCTAGCTGCGATTCTCAAGAAGAGTAGGTATCTCACCTTGCTGAGATATTCGCTTTGGTTTCTTATCGCGTTTATGAGGCAACAAAACTTATATTTAGATCTGATCAGTCGGTGGTCCACGGATAAACCTCGGCACCCCGGCATAGGCCAAGACTCCACGTAAGCAGCGGGTGATAAACGTCTGTTGCGTGTGTTTTAAGAAAGTTACAATCTTTTGTTTTATTTGTGTAAGAAAGGTCTTATAAAAAGACTAACTTTTTTTAAATTCATTATAATGAGTGAAGTTGTAATGAGCTCCAAAAAAAAACAACTTTCCACCAAAACAAGAAGTTTAAGTTTCAGAATGAAAATGTCCACAGGAGAACCATGACAATTGAAAGAATTCTAAGATGTTGTAATGAAAGATATGAAGTTCTTATGTTGGAACCAGCTTCTTTCAAGTATGAATATTAGAGGAGCAGGTTGAATTCCTCTACTATCAAGGATTAATGGACAATGATCTGAACCCATTGATCTTAGAGAATATTGTATACTTGAGGGGAATTTCCTATCCCATTCTGCACACACAAGGAATCAGTCTAATCTAGCCATAGAAGGAATAAGATGATTGTTTGACCATGTGTAGGATTTGCCAGTGAGTGAAAGGTCAATGAGGGATGTGGTGTTGATAAAGTCTCTGAAGGAGTTGATATCTCTGAGAGATCCATTTCTACCACTTCGTCCATTAGAAGATAGAGTTGCATTAAAATCACCATAGATAATCCAAGGACCAAAGAAAATATCACGGATGTGGTGAAGCTCCCACCTGTTAGGGTTTTATCTAACCCCTGATGCGATTTGGAAATAGAGATGACAGAGAGAGAGAGATAACAATCACACAAAACACACAAGATTTACATGGTTCACTTCTTGATGTGAGAAGCTACGTCCACGGCCACCGCAAGAAATTTTTTTACTATTTTCATCAATCTTACAAGTTGCCCTAATATCCCCTTTAATAACATAAGAACTAATACAAACAGGATTCTAAAAATAATTCAGGAAAGCCCAGGCCTAAAAACCTGACTCGCGGTCGACCACAGAGACAGTCGCGGTTGACCGCAAAAAATCCAGGGGCCAAATCCTGATTAGAGGGCTTGTCATGGTCAACCGCACATGCAATCGTGGTCGACTGCCAAAAGTCTAGAGACTTTTCGTGGTCTTGTGCATGTTCACGGTCGACCGCCGCACCACTCGCGATCGACCGTGAAGCTCTCAAACTATTTCCTTCGTCGTTTTGCCTAAACTTCAACGCCGTCATTCCTGTTTCTTCAATTCTTCATGTTTTCTCTTCAAATAGAAGTATAGGGCAAGTCTGACAGTTAGACTCCACATAACCTAACTATCTCTCACTTGGAGACTAACTTTCAATCTCTATCACCTCTCCCTACAGCGATGACCTCCCATACCATCAAGTAATGAGGCCAACTGAAGTTGAACACAACTTTAGTTTCTCCGTAATGACAATCTTCATAAGCATATCAGTCGGGTTTTTACTTCCTTAAATCTTCACAAGTTCCAACATGTCATCATCCAATGTTGACCTTATGAAATGATAACAGACCTGTATGTGTTTGGTCCTGGCATGAAAAGCTGGGTTCTTTGCCAAATGAATGGCGCTCTGGCTATCACAGCGTAAAACACTCTTCTCACTTTTCTATCCCAACTCCTCCAAGAATCCCTGCAACCATATCATCTCTTTGCTAGCCTTTGTCACAACAACATATTCTGCCTCTGCAGTTGACAAAGCAACGATCTTCTGCAACTGAGAAAACTAATTGATGGTTGTAGTACCCAAAGTGAACACATATCATATAGTGCTCCTCCTCTGATTTATCTCACCAGCATAGTCTGCATCAACAAAATCCTACAGAACTAAATTGCCTCTCTTGAAATATAAATAATTTTCTATTGTACCTCGCAGGTACCTTAGAATCCATTTTACTGCTTCCCAGTGCTGCTCTTCTGGATCTGACATGAATCTGCTCATAGCTCTCACTACATGGGCAATGTCAGGTCTCGTGCATGTCATGGCATACATAAGGCTTCTAATGGCTGACGAATATGGAACCTTCATCATGTAATTTTTTTTCTCACCAGTCACTGGATATTGTTCCTTAGTCAACCTGAAATGACTAGCTAAAGGTGTGCTAACGGCCTTAGCACCACTCATTCTGAACCTCTCAAGCATCCGTCTAATGTAATCGGCCTGAGATAACCGCAATGTGCCCAAGAGATTATCTCTACTAATCTGCATCCCCAATATCTGCTTCGCTACGCCTAAGTCCTTCATGTCAAACTCACTCGACAACTGCTTCTTCAGCTTCTTGATCTCACCCAAGTCTGAACCGGCCACTAGCATGTCGTCAACATATAGTAGCAAGATAATGTAGCTGGTGTCAAGCTTCTTGAAGAAACATCAATGATCTCCATTGCACCTAGAGTATCCGTTCCTATGCATGAATCCATTGAACTTTTTGTATCATTGTCTTGGAGCTTGTTTCAGATCATACAAGCTCTTTTTTAATCTACAGACCATCCTTTCTTTGCCTTTCTGAGTGAACCCTTCTGGTTACTGCATGTATATTTCTTCCTCTAGGTCACCGTGGAGAAAAGCTGCCTTCACATTTAATTGCTCAAGATGTATTTCTTCGACTGTAACAATACTCAAAACCGATCTGATGGTAGTCAGTTTGACTACAGGAGAGAAGATTTATGTGTAATCAACTCCTTCTTTCTGCTAAAATCCTTTGACCACCAACCTTGCCTTGTATCTCTTTGAACCATCATGTTCCTCCTTGATTCTATAAACCCATTTATTATTCAAAGCCTTCTTCCCCACTGGTAACTTCGCAAGTTCCCAAGTCTTGTTAGAGTTCAAGGACTTTATCTCATCTTTCATAGCAAGCTCCCACTTGCTTGCATCATCCACGCGACATGTTTTCTGGCTCTCCACTGTCATTCAACAATAAATAATTTAAATGAGCTCTAGGCTATAATGATGGGTACCTCAGATTTAGCTTGGGTACTCTAGCTGTCCACCTTAACTCTCTGACAGGTGAACCAAACTCTGCATCTACCTCCTCTAAAGTAGTTTCCTCCATCATCTCTTCTTTAGCCTCTTCTCCTGCGTCCTCATCAAAACTAGTTTCAAAGTTGCTTCCTTCTAGAACATCATCTGGCTCAAAGTATGTAGGCTCTGACTACACTGAGCTTGTGGACTTAACAACATCACGGTCTTTGTATAGGACTGTTTCATTGAATACAATGTCCCTGCTTCTGATGACTTTCTTATTCTGTTCATCCCAGAACTTATAGCAAACTCATCACCACCATAGTCAATAAAATAGCATTTCAAGGACTTAGAGTCAAGTTTATTTCTAACATGATCACTCAAATGAACATATGAAACACAATCAAAAACTTTTAGGTGAGAAAGGTTTACCTTCTTCCTACTCTATACTTCTTCAGGTATTTTTTGCTCCAAAGGCACTGATGGTCCCCGATTGATCAGGTAGGTAGCTGTGTTGACTGCTTCTGCCCAGAATTACTTTGGAAGTCTTGATTGAAGTCACATGCTTCTAGTTCTTTCAGTTAATGTATTGTTCATCCGTTCTGCTATGCTGTACTGCTGAGGTGTACCTGGTACTATTCTCTCCAATCTGATGCCACTATCATAGCAAAACTTCTTGAACTCCGAATCTTCATATTCACCTCCATTATCTGGTCATAATTTCTTGACCGTTAACCCTGTTTCATTTTCTACCATAGCCTTCCAACTCTTGAAGGCTTCAAACACTTCTGATTTATGTTTCATGAAATAGACCTAGTCTTCCTCGAGTGATCATCTATGAAAGTCATAAACTATAACCTTCCACCAGTGGACTGTACTAATGCTGGGCCTCACACATCTGTGGGAATTAGCTCAAGCTTCTCTTCCTTCGGTGTGTTGCTTACTCTTTTAAAGCTTATTCTCTTTTGTTTCCTGAAGATGCAGCTTTCACATAAGTCAAAATCAGCCGACCTCAAACCTGGTAACTTTCCATTTGACTGCGTAACCTTCAGGCCTTTGATACTCATGTGACCAAGCCTCTGTTGCCACAAATTTGGATCTTCTTTGCTTTCAACCACTATAATGGATCCACGTGCATCTGTCGTCATATAAAGAGATCCACTCTTCGTACCACGGGCAACAATCATAAACCCCTTGGTAACCTTTCATGTATCACATGTGAAGGTTGATATATATCCCTCTTTTGCTAACTGTCCTATGGAGATCAGATTCTTCCTCAAGCTAGGAACATGTCTCACATCATTCAGCTTCCATATAGACCCATTGAGTTTAATTTACACTGCTCATTTTCCAACTATATCACACGGTTGATCATCGCCAAGATAGACTTTTCCTAAGTTTCCGGAAACATAGTTCTCAAATAAATCTCTATTTGAGGTAGCTTGAAACGAAGCTCTTGAATCCAGCACCCATGATTATATTTTGCTCTCCAACGAGCAAATAAAGGCATCATCTGATTCTCCTGAGACGACATTCGCTTCAGTCTTGTTCTCCTTGTCTTTCTTGGGTTTCCTGCACTGATTCTCATAGTGCCTAAACTTGCCACAGTTCCAGCAGTCAATCTCTTTCTTGTTTTTTCGATTTCTGAATCTTGACATGTCGTTCCTCGAATTAGATCTTCCATGGCTATTCCCTCTATTTTGGTTCTATTTTTATCTCTGCTCTCAAAATTCAATACCGACCCTGAATTAGAAACTCCTTCTTCTTGTCTTCTTGTCTTCTTATCTCCTCGGTCATAATCATGTCTACTACTTCTGAAAACTTTAGTTTTGCTTTTCAACATGACCCGCTAATCAAAGTAATGGTGCCCTTCCAACTATCAGGCAGCTGACCAAGTATTAAGAGGGCTTGTATTTCATCATCAAATTGAATATTTATGGAGTTTAGTTGATCCGTGATCTCATTAAACTCACGCAGGTGTTCCTCGAATTATTTACTCTCGTACATCCTCAAATTAAACAACTTCTTTATAAGATGTACCTTGTTCACCGCAGAGGGTCGTTCATACATACTAGATAGCGCAGCCATAAGATCCGCCATCGAATTCTAATTCTTGATGTTGAAGACTACAGATTTGGACAGGGTCAACCTGATTGCTCCAATGGCCTTCCGATCTAATAGCTTTCACTCTGCATCCTTCATATCCGACGGATTCTCTTCCAATGGCAAATATAGATCCTTCTGATAGAGGTAGTCCTCCATCTGCATCGTCCAGAACCCAAAGTTTGTCCCATCAAACTTCTCGATCTTGGATGTCTCCTTCTCAGATCCCATGTCTCTGACCTCAAATCGCATGTGCCAAACCTGACTACTCTGATAACACTTGTTAGGGTTTTATCTAACCTCTGATACGATTTGGAAATAGAGATGAGAGAGAAGAGAGAGAAAACAATCACACAAAACACATAAGATTTATGTGGTTCACTTCTCGATGTGAGAAACTATGTCCATGGCCGTCGCAGGAGAAAAATTCACTATTTTCGTCAATCTTACAAGTTTTCCTAATCTCCTCTTTAATAACTTAAGGGTTAATACAAACAGGATTTTAAAAACAATTCAGAAAAAAATAGCTCACGCCCAAAAACCCGACTCGTGGTCGACCGCAGAGACAGTCGTGGTCGATCGCAAAAAATCCAGAGACAAAATCCTGATCACAGGGCTTGTCACGATCGACCGCACATGCTGTTGCGGTCGACCGCCAAAAGTCCAGAGACTTTCTATGTTCTTGTGCACGTTCACGGTCGACCGTCGCGCCACTCGCGGTCGACCGTGAAGCTCCTAAACTGTTTCCTTCGTCGTTTTGTTTGAACTTCAACGTCATCGTTCCTGTTTCTTTAATTCTTCCTGTTTCCTCTTAAAATAAAAGTATAGGGCAAGTCTGACAGTTAGGCTCCACATAACCTAACACCATCAGCAAACTTCTTTGTCATTCTTGTCTATAGGGGCATATACAGAGGTGAAGGTGAATTTCCAATCAGAAGGTGTATGGTGAAGAAGCACTGAAACTGAGAGGACACCCTCATATGAATCAATAAGGGAAAATGAGTTGGACCATCCAACAAGGACTCCACCTCGAGATTTAGTTGAGTTTAAGTGACACCATTGAGTAAGTTTCTTGCCACCTATTGATTGAAGCTTTCTAGCAGAGAGGTTTGATAGCTTAGTCTCTTGAAGGCCAACTATGTCAATCGCGAAACGGAAAAGAAAGTCACTGATAAGGCACCTTTTATCTGGGTCATTTAGGCCTCTAACATTCCAAGTCGTGAGTTTCATGGAGATGGAATATGTTTAGCACCTATAACATCTTGATCCAGAAATTACTAGGTCTGGCATTTTCTCTCTGCTTCCTTCTTTTTCAGTTTGTCTATTATCTGATCAGATAAAGTAACACCACAATTTCCAGCAATTTCTTTGGGCAAGGAGTTGATAGACATAGTAACAAAATAAGAATTTGAATAGTCCTGATTTGTACCTTTCTTTGAGGATTTGATAGCTCTTTTAGAAGAAGATCCATGCTTTAGAAAGCTTCTATGCTTGTGGCTGAAGATGGTCTTCCTAACTGAGCGGGAGGTTGCTGATGAAGTAGCTCTACGAGAGAATCCAGGAGGAACAGATGAAGATGATTGAAAAACCGGAGTCTGGTTGGATTTTAGCGAGTATGACGTGGCCAAAGAATATGAATTTGAACTATCCATTTCCCCGCCAATATAACTTTCCCAAGCTGACTTCTCAATATAGATGGTTCTGCCCTCCCAAATTTGTTTGACTAATTTTTGGGAGAAATCACTGAGAGAATCTGAGACAGAGTATGAATCCATCTTGGCGGGATCAGGCGGAGAATTAGCCTGACGACTCTCTTCCATATTAGTTTTGGGGGGATTTTGAAAATCCTCAATGATCGGCTGAGAATCGTTGGGAGTCTCCTGAATACCCTCCACCTTAAAAAGAATAAAAATTCTAATAAAAATTCTAATAGAGGACTTCTCTGCAATTTGCTCTCAACATTAATAAGAGTGTGTTTGGCTGCCACTCTAAAACCGGTCGGGATTGATTTTGGCCCTACTTTGAACTAATTCAGTTATGTTTTGGACCAAGGAGAGATGATCCAAAACAAAATCAATGTGGATCCAGTTTTATCCAAGCATATCTTTTTCTAAAATGGGACTAGGATCAAACCCGGTCTTATTTAAGAAGTTACCAAACACACCCTAAAACTTTAGTAGCACTATTGAATCACATTGATCTCCTCTGTCCTCTATTTCTCATAATTCTCAAGAGAATAGGAACCATCAGTGGTGTCCAAACGGGCCGGGTCCGGGACCGGTTGGGTACGGGCGAGGTCCGGGTTCTTGGGGTTCTTGGGCACCGATAGGAACCATATCAGTTGCAGGAAATGAGATTGAAACATGTTAACTGCATGCCTTCACATTTTTTTCAAACATTTAGTTGTCTCACGATTAGACAAGGTTTTGTCATCTCCATCAGTATGGTTAGGATGTCAGCTTTCTCCCACCAGAAATAAACCCATCTCTTGTTTCAACCAACTTAGCAAGACAAGAGTAAGCGTAATACATCTTGATAAGACAGATTGATTAAAGTAATACTGCTGAAGTTAGGAAAGGGACAGCTAATATCCTCCTCTTATCCTTCGGAAATCATCTGCCCTAGGATTCAGTACTCTTTCATTTGTTAACTAATCAAATTGCCATAACATATTTAACCCGTCGATTGATATTTAACGGCTATATGCGAAATTTATATTTCCCAAAATGAGTAGTGTGACTTAAAACTAGTTAGATTAAAGTATGTTTATTCTCATCGAGACCAAATTGAGCTATCACATTTAGCCTGTCGATTGAAATTTGAGGGGCATATGTGAATTTTGAATTTCCCCAAATGAGTAATGTAACTTAAAACTAGTTACATTAGACCAACCTATCCATTGAAATTTGAGGGCTATATGGTTAAACCATATAAGGGTTGGTTAAAAAAATTTGTTTAGGGGCTAGATTTTGAATTAGTAAGAACTAGTTCAATTTGGACCTATCATTTGCCTAACTAAAAAACAGAGTCTTGGACCAAAGTTTGTACCATTTAAAACAAATTTTGTGAAGTTGCCAAATTATTTCACGATGTGTACGATAAATCCCATTATATCTGTTCGTTTAAGTCAAATTTTCTTTAGTGAAGGGGTAGGAAAAGTTAGTTTTCATGGTAATATCTTTTGGGAAATAAGAATTAGTGTGAATCTTATTGGCTTAGTTTTCTATTTGATTTATTAGCTCAAAAGATTCTATTTCTTTCAAGTTATTGCCATTCAATCAGCTTGAAGATTGCCTAATGGACTGCAATAAGACAACGGGGTCCATAATCCCAGACCTTCTCTTATGTTATGGAAGACATGGGTCTCACTTCTTCATATATTAATTTATCAAAATATCAGCATCTAGAAATTCCCTTAATTCTCTAAATTCTTTATGAACTTTAAATTGAACTAATTGATACAATTAATTAAAGGATGGAGACTCTGTATCAGACTGAATTAGTGTCATATAGTTGGCCCCATTTACTGGTTTAAACCCACTTTCTTTGCTATTGCACTGCTACCCCACAGTTAGTCGGTGTATTATAATTCTAGCGATTGCTTAAACTATTCGAACGCTACGGTTTTTCTTCTTCCCCCTGGGTTCATAAATTGACATCAAACCTACTAAGTTTTAATTAAGGGGAAAAGTACAGCTCTTTTCTAATCTCACACGACTCTTGTTTGTGGTCACTAGAAATGCATCTGATTTCTCTAATCTTTTATTTAACAATGTGATAATGTCCTTCTTCATTTATCTTAAATGTTATGTTGATTTGTTTCTTTAATTGTTTTCATTCGGTGAGTTGTGAGGTTGCCAAAAAGTGCGTTCTTACTTTCCGTGACAAAGAATATTCTCCATCTTTTCTTGATCATTTCACGGTTAAGCTTTTTTTATACCCTGGAAATTATCTAGCCTAATAAGAGGGGTCAAGTATTGATTCGCTACCCGACTCTCAAAGCATCTATAAACACGACCCGAATAATGAATTAGCTGACCCGACTTGCGATTCAAATCCGAGTTGAAAGGCGCAGCCGACTCGGATCTTGTTAAGATGTCTGACTCCGAGATGAAAGGCGCCCTCCACTCGGCACAGTACGTCTCCAACAGCCATTTGGCTTGGCGAGCATTCCTCAAAAGTCATGTGGCATTACATGAATATGTTGTTAGCGCCCATAATCCTTCGCCTACCTGCCATCGACATTTAATGCCGCATCAATCATAAGACTGTGTGCGCCAGAGCCTTCATAGCTCCTCGTACACTCCATGAATCTCACAGTCCTTTCACTATGCAAAGTCGACTCGGCGAACCGATTGCCGGCACGTTGTAAAGTAGACCTAAAATGGTATTGTATGCCTTCGGCCAAGATTACCAACGTGCCTCCCATAATCCCTCTATAAATATAAATGATTTCTTCTACGTTAACTACAAACAGTCAACAAGATATACTTTGTTTTTCTCTTCACATTAACTACAAAAAGTCACTAACTTGAGCATCAGATGGCACATCTGAGGAAACAATCTCCGGTGCCTCTAACTTCTGCTAGATATGTAGTGAAGCACATGTTATGATGCACAACGGAAAGATAAACCATCAGGGGAGATCAAGGGACCTAAAAATGAATTCATCACTCCTAAAACACGTTGAAATTTATGATGTAAATAGTTTGGCGCCTACCGTAGGACCTCTTCTTTTCCCTTTTGAGGAAATGACTGATATCCTGCTTTCAGATCTCAGGATTGGAAGCAACCACCACCACTCTAACGCTACGGCAGCTGAGGAATTTCGTAAAAGGACGAATGGAGAACAAAGCTAAGAAAACATCAGGGTTGTTCAAAATTATAAAGCATCTTGGGGGATGCCTCCACAGAATATAATTAGACTATAAGAAACCCCTTGTAAATAAAAAACTGTATATTGTATACTAGTCTGTGTGCAACAAAAGTCTTTGGTGTCTTTTCAGAGAAAAACCAAGGTACTTATCAAGCTCTTGGTATCGTTCTCATGAGTAAAATGAAGGCACAAAGCTCTTGCCGCTCGATCTCCATCGATTCAGCAATGAAGACAAAATCCCTTGGTGTCTTTTAAGAGTAAAACCAAGGCACGTACCAAGCCATTGATATTTTTTGATAGAAAAACAAGGGATATACCCTATTCAATTAAAAAAAGTATATAATACATAAGTTTTTGGGTACGAAGTGTATCTTGAATGTTAGATAACAATATATTTAGTTTCTTTCAACTAGGGATGTATGACCTTCTTCTCGTAGAGATCCATGAAGGTGAAGAGAGGACCTTGTCATCATTCACCGTTAACATAGATATAAAAAAGAACCAAAGACAGCCATACATATAGTTAAGAGAAACTAAAATATTGATGTCTAACAAAAGATAGAAGTACAAAAATTAAAAATATTTACAAGAATAGTCTCTCCAAAAATCTCCCTAAGCAAACTTTCAGATACTTCATCATGCACTTCTCCTAGGAATAGGATTGGTTTCCAACAATACCGAGACTTGTTGAGCTTCTTTTCCAGTTTTTGAACCTGACCATTCATATAAACCAAATATTGCTGCATTAATAATAGAATGATAATTGAAATTAGCACTCTCAAAAAGAAATTTATTCCTTGCAATCCAATTGCTCCAGGAAACTGATGAAAAAATGGTACGCCATATATTTCCTTTTGTACTTTGTAATATTTCCAAGATATGAATGAGTTCATCTAGAGTAGAAGGCCATTGAAAAGTTTGGAAGAATTTTATGAAATGTTCCCAGACTTGCTTCGATATTGAGCAGGAGAAGAAGAGATGATCTCTTGTTTCCAAATGAAGTGAACAAAAAGAGCACATAGAGTCACATTGCCAACCTTTTTTCACAAGATTCTCTTTCGTGTGCAGACTATTAAGACATAATAACCATGTAAAAGATTGAACTTTACTATGTATAATTTTATTCCATGTTAGATCATAAAATAAAGACCTTACTCCTCTCGAAATAAGAAATTTGTATAAAGAGCTAACTGAAAAAACCCCACTTGTTGTTAGAGCCCATTTTGGTTGATCAGCCTTGTTGAAGATATTGTATGAACTTAACAGTTGCATGAGCTTTACTCCGTCAGGTTAAGAAATAGGTGATAAGCATCTTCTCAACATAGGTTGCCACAGCCAATGATTATTCTGATAGAAGCCTTTACTTCTAACTGAAGAATGAGAAGAATAGGAGAAATTATGAAGGGAAGGAAAAAGATTGGCTAAAGAATTTTTACCTGTCCATTTGTCCTCCCAAAAGCTTTTTTTTCCCCATATCCAAGAGACCAAATGATGTGATGAAGGAAGTTTTCTTTAATACTCATATTATCATTCCAGAAAGCTGAGTTTAAAGTATTTGGACGTGAGGATTGAAGAGTGGTACCTCTGTTAATATATAAATGATGAAGAAAAGAGCCTACAAAAGACTCTCTATCTAAACATTTCCATAGCCATTTTGATAAGATAGTGTAATTGAAAGCACTAATGTCTTGGACTCCCAAGCTTCCGTCTGATTTTCTTAAACATATCCTGTTCCAACTGACCAAGCACTTAAACATTTTAGTTTCAACATGTCCTGTCCATAAGAAGTTCTTCCTGATTTTGTCTATCTCTTTGATGATCCACTTTGGTAATTTATAAAAAGACATGAAATATAGGGGGATGGATGTAAGAACTGAATTCAAGAGTGCCAATCTTCCACCAAAAGACAGATAATTTTTATTCCATGAAGCAATCCTTTTATGAAGATTGTCTAGCATTGGTTGTCTATCAGATTTTGATAACTTTCCATATTTAATAGGGAGACCAAGATATTTGATGGGAAGAGAATCAACTTTGCAATTGAGAACAGAGGCTAGGATAGTTCCTCTTTGAGAGTTTATACCAAAGTGAATCAGAGATGATTTTGAATAGTTTATTCCCAATCCTGAAAGATCTTCGAAGATATATAAAATAGTTTTAAGAACTAAAATATCATTGAAGGAGCTTTTAACAAACAGCAGGGTGTCATCTGCAAATTATAAACTCCTTATATGATTTAAAGGTTCCTTAAGACCAAGAGAAGATAAAGTATATCATCCTCCACGTTATTCCTAATCATACGACTGAGGACATCCACTGAGATATTGAAGAGCATAGGTGATAAAGGGTCACCTTATTTAAGACCCCTCTTACAGTTAAAATATTTTATGGGAGAGCCATTAACTAGAACAACATAGCTATAAGAGGAGATGATATGATAAATCTGTGAACACCATTTAGATCCAAAGCCTCTTGCTTTCAATAGATCAATGAGAAAAAATAAATTAATGGAATCAAAGGCTTTGGCAAAATCAATTTTCAACAACGATACATCTTTTTTCCTCTTGGCACAAAAATGTATAACTTCAGTATCTATTAGAATAGAATCTAATGTTGATTTCCCTGATTGGAAGGCAGGCTGAGTTTGAGAGACCAGAGTAGCCATGAGAGGGGATAGTCTGGAAGCTGGAATTTTAGTAAATATTTTGAAAAGACGGTTTATTAAACTAATTGGTCTGTAATCTTTCATCAAGGAGCTGTCTTTGAGTTTAGGAATGAGAGTAATATACACCTTATTGACTCTGTGAAGAGAGGTTGGATCTTGATGGAATGAATTTATAATGTTGATAAGATCATTTTTATCACACTCCAAAATTTTTGATAAAAGATCATTGAAAACCTATCCGGGCCTGGAGCTTTGTTAGGGTTCATACTGAAGACAGATGTTCGAATTTTAGATTCTAAAAATGATGCTTCCAAGCCATTGATATTGTTCTAACAAGTAAAACCAAGGCACGAAGCTCTTGTCGCTCGATCTTCGTCGACTTGACAATAAAGACAAAAGCCATTAGTGTTTTTTTAGAGTAAAACTAAGGCACCGTACCAAGTACATGGTATCGTTCTCACGTAAAAAATCAAGGCACAAAGCTGCTTGATCTTCATCGACTCGGCAATGAAGACAAAATCCCTTTGCATCTTATTAGAGTAAAATCAAAGTACGTACTAAGCCGTTGGTATCGTTCTCACGAGTAAAACCAAGGCATAAAGTTCTTGCCGCTTGATCTCCATCAACTCGACAATGAAGACAAAAGCTCTTAGTGTCTTTTCAAAGTAAAAGTGAGAAGACATTATAGAAGCAAGGTGAAATTTTATGCACTTATAGTCGCAAAAATTTGAATTCTAGGGTTTCTGCAAAAGTAAGGAGAAGAAGGAGAAAAGCAATATATATAAGTAAAAGGAGCGACACGTGACAAGGAGTTGGTGAATGGCACAACTTACGAAAAACTACTCATGGTTCCTTAAAATCTAAGAGACATCCCATTAGCTGAAGCGCCACTCTGTCAAAACTAACACACGATCGCTGCTGAGGTTAGGAGAATCAAATTGCAATTTTTCCGCAGCAAAAGAGATTCAGATCCAAATAGAGGCGCTTCATTTTCTCTCGCACTTGGCTTCCTGAGTCTGAATGAAAATGGGCCAATGTTATACCCTGAAATTACCTAGCCTAATAAGAGAGGCCAAGTATTAATTCATTGGCTGACTCCCAAAGCATTTATAAAACACAAACTTAGTAATGAGTTAGCCGACCCGACTCGCGATTCAAATTCAAGTCGAAATGCGCAGTCGACTCGGATCCTGTCAAGATGCCCGACTCCGAGACGAAAGGCGTCCTCCACTCGGACCTGACACGGTACATCTCCAGTAGTCATTTGGCTTGACAAGCATTTCTCAAAAATCACACGGCATTTAATGAATATTCTGTTAGCGCCCACAATTTGCCGCATTGTCTCCA
This sequence comes from Asparagus officinalis, assembly GCF_001876935.1. Lineage (NCBI taxonomy): Eukaryota > Viridiplantae > Streptophyta > Magnoliopsida > Asparagales > Asparagaceae > Asparagus > Asparagus officinalis. The sequence goes on from NC_033797.1 coordinate 76,953,033, forward strand.
TCGGCATTTAATGCAGTAACAATCATAATGACTCTATGCACTAGACCCTTCAAAGCTCCTCGTACACAGCATTAATCCCACAGTCTTTTCACTACGCAAAGTCAACTAAGCCAATCGATTGTCAGCACCTGTAAAGTTGACATGAAGCGATATGGCATGCCTCAGCCAAGATTGCCAATGTGCCCTCCCTAATCCCTCTACAGATATAGATGATTTCTTCTAGACCAAGATAAGAGGACTTGACCGGGAAAAAAGTCAGTAAGATATACTTTGTTTTTCTCTTCAAATTAACTAGCATCGGAGAGCACGTGGGAAGAAATAACATCCGGTGCCTCTAACCTCTGTTATGTGTGTAGCAAATTAGCATAGGTTATGATCCACATCTGGAAGATCAGTGGACCCAAAAATTGAGTTCACCACTCCTAAAACTCCTAAAACACATTGAAATTTCCGACGTAAACAGTGATCTATTAGTTTTAAGCAGTATCACTCTTAACTATTATCACTCAACTAAATACTTTGACTGCCCCTAGAAAGGCACACGTGCACGCAACTCTTTATTCAGATAATATGAATGATACACGCTTTCCGTGCCTATCTTTCATTGGTTGAGGATAGTCTACGAAAAGATACGTCCATCATTAGGTGAGAGCAACGATACCTAATCTATATATGCATGTTTTTGTCCTGTTGATTCGTTAAGGAACACAAATCGCACGTGAACCTTCCGGTGTCTTGGAATACTTATGCCTTGTCTTTTTCAACACCTTCATAGTTTAATTTCTAATTGAAAATTTGATTGGGAATACCACAGGTTAAGAACTGGATGAGATCAATGTTTGGTTGCGCTAAGAAAAGGGAAAGGGGCCGGGCCCCCATGGTGGCCCAACAGTCGGATGTTGGGACCTCAGACTAAGAGGCCTAATGATCGATCAGTGCCTAAAGATCATTCATGGGTGTGGCGTCACTCGTGCTGTTTACACAAATCTTGGACTGAGTAGGAGAAACCTATATAGCTCGGGGTTTTCCTGTAAGTAGTAGATAATCTCTTTGTAATCGGAAAAGAATAATGGTGTGTTTGGGAGTTTACTTAGGGAAGGGAAGGAAGGGGAAGGAAGGGGAATTTTTCCCTTTCCTTCCCTTCCCCTCCATTACACCCCAATTTGAGGTGTAAGAATTTGGGCCAAATTTCCCCTCCATTCCCCTCCTCTACCCTACAAAACGAAACTCCCAAACAAGGTTAAAATGAAATTTCCCTTCTCTTCCCCCTCTCTACCCTCCATCTAAACAGGCCATAAATGAGCCGTCTGAAAAGAACAAAAATAGTTTCTTTCCTCGAACGAAGAGTTCACTCTCAAGTGAAAGATGAAAAGTCCTTGTACTCTCTCAGTTTGTTCGTATATAATTGTAATTGTAGTTGCGCTTTCAATTTTTGCTAATAAATATTCAGATCCATGTTTTGAATGATAGATAAAGACGCAATTAACATCAGCTAATTTAGAAAATACGTTTGCTATGATATATATTACCTTCAAGGAGTATGTTAAAGACTATTGACATCCCCTAGCTAGATACGTACTCAAAAGTACATAAAAGAAAAGGTTTCACTTCAACATTCTGAAGGGTTATTGTGTGTAGCCCCTTGTGTCGTTACTTTGAGCTTGCTACATCTCTAGTTTCATATTTGCAGATAGACCCCCCGGTGAATTTTTTTTACTCTTTCTTTAAAGGTGGAAGAGGAAAAGAAAATTCACTAATGAGTCTCTCTACAAAATAAAACTAGCAGATAGTAAGTCCAAAATAACGTTTGTCCAGGGGGGGCTTTGTATAATTAACCCCATTTTTGAACGAACCGTGTCTAGTTTAGGATCCTTACCCGCTCATCCAAAAGCCATAGAAACAGTAAAAAAACCCAAAATACCCAAATCTCCAGTTGCCAAAAAAAGGGAAAAACAAAAAGGAAGTGAGATCGGGGAGGGGGGAGAAGGAGAAAGAGCAGAGCTTCGAACAGGTTAGTTTTATTCTTTGATGGTTTATTTTACTTACAAAAAAAAGAAACTCACACCTTGCTGGCCGTCGACGTCCCTCCGACGATCCGTAGTCATGGGTTTCGCTAGCGGTAGCCACCATGGCCATTAAACCCAATTCAAGTTATGGGGTTTCAGAAAAACAGAGAACGAGCAAGTGATTTGGAGAAGAAATAGAATATTTCAGTTTAACCCCCGGCGTTTCTAGAATTTAACTCATAGTCCAAAAGTGTTCTTCTAGAATATTATCGTAAGACCTTAAGTTGTACAAAATTAGTTTAAAGTCCAAGAAAACTAGAAAGACTTTCCTGCAAGTAGACCTTTATCATAGGAATGTTTATATTTACGTCCAAAATTTTGTTTAAAAACAAAGGATAGGAAAATAATTTCGGGGAAGACCCTAGAAATATAAAAAATTAGTTTTGACCTATAAGGAGATGTTTCTAAATAAAAGCTATTTAATGAAAAGATTTCCTTTGAGCCCTTAGTTAAATAAAGTTTACAATTAGATTCTCTAGAATAAAAAAATAGAAACAAGTTTCAGAAAAATCCTAGAAACTAGAAAACCTTAGTAGTATGTCCAAAATAGTTTGTGTCTGAAATCTTTTGTATTAGATATTTATGCAACTTGTATGATTATAGGTTTGATCGAGGAGTAGGTTTTTGAAGTACGGTTCTCCAAATTGTTATCAAATCTTTTGAGATGAGTAGATTTCTTCTCATTAGATGTTTTTGTGATGCCCCTAGTTTCACACAAGTTTGCAGTTCAAGATGAACCCAATAATGTCAAACATGTCATGCACTCACACTGTGCAATAACACGTTTTACCATCACAGTAATATCTTTCTAGTGGAATCAATAAAAGACAGTGCATGTACAAGTAGATATAAAAGAAATGAAAACAGGAAATAGAACATAGAGATAAATGATCAACCTCAGAGATAATAAAGTCTCAACAGATATAGAAGAAAATACGTCCAACAATCTGATACAAATGGTCAATAATTCCAACCACAAGAATCAACTGAAAAATACATAGGTTCTCAGCTCTCATAATGAAATGCAAGTCTAATAATCAACTAAAATCAAAACTAAATAACTGTGGAGCATAAACTATTATAAATAAATGACGGCGACTATGTTGAAAGTCCATCAACATGCTGCTCCCCGAAACTCTAATCCACTACCTAAAAAGAATGGAAATCAACAGCGTAAAAGTGCTAGCAAGATCATCTTCATCCGCTCTCAGGGGAAGGGCTACTAAGTATGATGGAGGCTCTACCTATAAGTGTATAGTCTACCTAAATTATTTTTTCCCGTACTACATGGAATTTATATTTAGGAATCCACAACAAAAGACTGGTACATTGAGCGAAATAATCCAAACAATGAAACCCTCATGTATATGTCATGTGTCTCAAGTTTTGAGTTTCTAAATATAAATTCCAACCAAGAATAAAAATAATAATAAAAGAAAATAATACAGAAAAATATCACTCAACCCTCTCCGAAAATATCATTCAACTCCTCGTATTACCCTTAATGAACAAAGCGAATACCAATACATGATCCCGTGTACCAACGATATGAAATACCTCCACAATAAATCATATCAAAGGAAATACAATCATCACCTGCGGTTCAGGTTATTATCAAGTCTATTAAATCATCCTTCTCTGAAATTCATCAACTCATCGCACCCCCGTGCGGATCGACAAATAGGTATATCAACCTATGCACATAACCATACAGAAACAAAACATAGGATCATCGACCTCTGAGCACGCTCGTGCGGACACAAAAGTGTATACGGGAGTGAAGTCCATCGCGGTCTCATTGCAGTATACTGACTAACGTACTCAGAGTGTAGTCCATCCGTGGTCTCACTGCAGGTACCAACTAACCCCACTCAAAGATTTGCAACTATAATAAACTATAATAACCGTTACTCGTCATGATGCTTACTATTTGGATACTACAAATGATGGATTCATGTGTACTCATACTCAGTATATAGACTATGAAACCAAGACTATAAAACCAGTGTGTTTAAGAGTCTGATACCAAAACTATAAAATCAAAACATGTATATATATAAATGTATATATATATACATAGAAACCAATAAAATGTGTGTGTACATGATATTGAGCTTGAAGTATAAGTCTTAAATAAGCTCGACTTGGTACACTTGCAGATGAAGCTTGAACTTAGATCTTGACTTGAATTATACTGCTTCATACCGATATTCCTCAAACCTCCATTGGATATGATCGTGAAAGCTCTAGTCCATCCATCCTCTAACACATTATTTATCTAGAATAAATAAGAAAATAAAAGTACTAGACAAACAATATTAGTCGTAAATTATTTGTTAAAACATCATCAAAACAAAAAGGCCAACAATCTCCCCATTTTTGATGATGACAAACAATTTACAAAAAGAGATATGCATGATACGAAATGAATATATAAATTATGATAATCGTGCATAAAAACAAATAAGATATACTCACAATATTTCCCCCCCTTTGACAACATCAAAAGGGGGAAATGATAAGAGAGCGAAGGCTCCCCTACCTACAAGCGCGGTGAGTATAAAAAAACACATATAGGGAAAATCTCCCCCTATCAAAATGCCTTAATGAATATATGCAATGAGGACTAAGGCAAACATATGTGAGCAAGCATAGATATAGAAAACATGCTAAGTATCACTCACATACAATAAGATAATAAGAACACATATCGATGTATCATCATAGAAAAGTGTGTCTCAAAACCCAAATAAAAACCATGTATAAAATAATTTATGAAATCAAAAAGAAGAAGAATATGAGAATCATGCAAAAAGTTTTCAAATGAAAACACATCAAACTAATGAATTCATAAATCAAGTGGAATCCCAAAAATGATGTTTGATCAATAAAGAAGATATTCTTTGTAAAACTTGATCAAACCACACATAGAACATATTATAAATCACAAATAGATGATCTATAAGCACAAACACATAAATATCATCATATAAGTGGTTTATAATAAACTCATAAACATAAACATATTGTTCAAACATAAAAAAATTGAAAACAAGGTATAATAACAAAAATGATATTTTAACATAGAAAAATCATCTTGATAAAAATTGTATCAATTCATAAAGTAAAAACATGAAAATCTATGAAGGAGAATCATGATAACTTTATATTTATATGAAATATGTAATTTCATATTTATATAAACTTGAAAACCAAAATATGTATGTATGTATATATATATATATATATATATATAGTGTGTCTCAAATCAAAAACATAAAAATCATATGAAAATAGATTTATGAAAACAAATGAATAGAAAACATGAGAATCATGAAAAAGGTTTTCAAATGAAAACAAATCAGGCAAATGAATTCATAAATCAAATTAAATCACATAATAACATAAAACCAAACCATCATCGATTTTCAAAAAACAAGAGAGGCAACTATATCAAGCTCTTGAGCTTGTAATAACCCATATAAATATTTTTAGCACCCGATAAACAAGATTTAGGAATAAACACCTAATAAACCAGGGGGTTGCTTAAACACAAACCTATCATATAAAAACTCAAAACAAAGTATATATATCCAAAAATGATGTTTGATCAATAAAGGAATTTTTTTATATAAAACTTGATCAAAACAAATAAAGAATACATTATAAAGCACAAAAAGATAATCCATACAAACACATAAATATCATCATAGAAGTACTTTGTAATGAATTCATGAGTACAAATCAAAACAAAACACTTCATAGTTCAAAATAAAATTACATAACATACAAGAATCATAAACTATGAATTTTTAAAATTCAAAAATAGATTTTTTTTTCTTTTTCAAACAAAGTAAATGAATATATATATATATATATATATA
>NC_033797.1:76959311-76984350 GCF_001876935.1 Asparagus officinalis
TATATGTTTGAAAACAAATAAAATCTTAAAATCATAAAAAAAATAATTTTTTTCGGCACCCAAGAATTTTTGGTGCCGACAAACTTAGGGACATGACCCCTATCATTTAAGCTCAATACCCTAAAGTAATGATCCCTTTTGGGAGCATGTGGAGTACTAACACGGTCAAAACAATAGTCATGTAAATGACCTTTCTGATTGTAAAATGTGTAATGAAAAGGGGTAAATGATTTGTGTTGACCAAGTGGGCGTGCACGAGAATCATTTGCAAGAAAAGATTGTCTTTTAAATTTATTTTGAAATGAGAAACATCATCAAACAAAGATGGTCTTATTGGAACATTTTGCAAATACGAATCTTTTTGCAAAATCAAAATAAAATTATGCATGATGTCCAAACCTACCACAAACATCACATTTAAACACATGTGGTCTACTAGAAGCATTTGTCAAAAAAGAATCTTTTTTTTAAATTAAAGCAAAATTTTGCCAAATGACCAAAATGACTACAAAGATTACATTTAAACACATGAGCATGCTTATGATGAACCTTATGAGTGTGTTCATATATATGTGTGTGTGATGATGAAGCCTTATGAGATGCACAAGAAGCATTGATATTATTATTTTTAGATTTTTGTGTATCATAGTAAAATTTATATAAATGATATTTACGACCACAAATAGAGCACTTATAAACTTTGCTATACAAGTATGCATAGTGTGTAGGTGATTTAGAAGTTGTAGCACTAGATTTAGCACATTTGTCCATAGGTTTCTTATATTATTAATGCATGTATTTAAGGTTGAATCTAAGCAAGATATACGGTCCTTAATATGATTCAACTCTTCATTAGGCATAATTGCATTAACACTAGAAGTAGAAAGAACATGATCATTTTCAAATGAATTAAATTCATTTCTAATAATTTTTACCTCTAGCATGGCATCAAACTTAGCATGAGATAAGCTAGAAATGGATAAGATCAATTTTTTATTTTCTAAATTTAACAAATAATTGTTTTCTTTAAGTATATTATTTTTTTACAATAACAACAAATTTGGACACTAGCTTCTTATGATCGGACTTTAACACTACATACTTGCTTTTCAAATTAACAAAATTATTATGCAACTTGGTGTAGGTATGCATTAACCTATCGTATGCACAAGCGAGTTCACTAATAGATAGTTCACTATCGGAATCGGAATCGCTTACCACACTAGGGCTATCGCCTAGTGGTCGTGTGCATGATGATGATGCTCCAACCTCACTTGAGGTAGAATCCGCCAACACACGTTGGATCTCCTCTAAGCTTCCTTGATGTGCTTCTATAAATTTCCATTGTTTGTAAGAACTATCAAAATGAGTAAGTTTGTTAGAAATAGATGATTCAAAAGCATTAAGCATAAATTCAAACACTAACTTGTTCATAGTAAACATCTTTCTATCATGATTACTCCACTTGGATTTCTCCAAGGAGGGAACCACATAAGCATAATCAATGACTTCACACAATTCAATATTTTTAGATCTAACAAATATTTTAAGTCTAAAACATCATTGAATCGGAATCGCTTACCACACTAGGGCTATCGCCTAGTGGTCGTGTGCATGATGATGATGCTCCAACCTCACTTGAGGTAGAATCCGCCAACACACGTTGGATCTCCTCTAAGCTTCCTTGATGTGCTTCTATAAATTTCCATTGTTTGTAAGAACTATCAAAATGAGTAAGTTTGTTAGAAATAGATGATTCAAAAGCATTAAGCATAAATTCAAACACTAACTTGTTCATAGTAAACATCTTTCTATCATGATTACTCCACTTGGATTTCTCCAAGGAGGGAACCACATAAGCATAATCAATGACTTCACACAATTTAATATTTTTAGATCTAACAAATATTTTAAGTCTAAAACATCATTGTGCGTAAGGAAAATTACTAATCCTAGGAGCAATATTAATAGCATAACCAAGACTAGGGGCATCGTGCATGTCCATTATGTATATATGCAAGCTAGATAAAATTAATCTCAAAACTAGATTAGCAAGATAAGATAACTTGGATCTTTAACTCAAGGCGATTAAACCTTAAATCAAAAAGCACCAATCTCTGATACCAATTGTTGGACCCTAATGCCACTAGGAAAGAACCCTAGAGGAGGGGTGAATAAGGTTTGTGCTAATCTAATCCGATTTATACTAATTAAAAACTTATTAACAAGTTATCCTAGCAAATAAGATATGCAACAATTATATGTAAGGATAAGCGATATAAACAAAGGGTAAAATAAACAAAGTACAAATATGATAGGGTAATATACACAAAGAGTAATAGACAATGGTGATATAAGATAAACACAAAAGTAAATGCGCCAATGACAAACTCAAACACAAGCAAATGATCACGGAGTTTGGACCTTCCGTCTTACGTCTCCGCTCCCCACTCCCAGGGAGAAATCCACTACACAACCGGGTTTTCAACGATCACTCGAATAATGTTTACACCACACAATATCGGTTTTCAACTCTCACCGATCAACGTTCACAATCACTCACAGTATACCTACACAAATCCCACCTTAAGTGTTGGCCTCTCACGTATCTCCCTAAACTGCTCAGAATTACTACCTCTCACTAGACTTTACTACCGACGCCACTCCTCTTGGGACCGACCACGTGTTTGGTGGAAAATTTGTAGTAAATAAAATAAAAAAAATTTGATTTGTATTATCTCTATCTTAATTACAATTTAAATTCCAATTACAAAAGAGAGGAGAATTGAACTGAATTCTCCCCTTTGTTTAATTCTAGGTTCTTCACGGTAGCGATGAGATGCCTCCCCCGAATGCTTGCGTCGAGTTTGCTTCTCGTTGACGATCCGAACGTCTTGTCTCACTGGAACAATTGGAGAACTCTTCACGAGTTTTATGACTCAGAACGAGTGCAAAGCTCTGTCAAAAGAGTTGTTTGAACCGAATGATCGATTAATATGCTAAGTATCTGAGTTCTTTGCTGCTAAAGAATACTTTCCAAGCCCATCCCTTGATCTCGCCTCTCGAAAATTGATCTCAAAAACTCCAGCTGAAAGAATCCCCCTCAGATCATAGAAATCTGATCCCTTTACTCTGTGGAGTTTGTTGGAATTTATAGAGAGATAAGGGGTGTAACTGCCCCCATAATCCACTCCTAAATGGGGGTTTAGTCGCCCTATTAATCGGGTGTAACAACCTACTCAAACCACTCCCCAGATCATGGGTGAAAAACGGTTTTAGGAACTGTTTGGATCACGTTTGAACGAGCCAAATCCTTGATTTGCGTTCTGGGCATGAACCTGCGTTCAAATGTATGCCTTTGGATGATGTGTCAGCGTCTGAGCTTGAGCTGCGTTCGCGGTTGAATCGGTACCGCATTTGTGCTGTGTTCAGTGGCTAAAAACACTGCGTTTATGCTGTGTTTGAGCTTGGTTTGAAGAAATCATTGACTTGTAATCCCTTCTTAATCTATAGGAGAATCCTCCAATTGTAGCCTTCCTTTGTTAACATGAAAGCCGTCTGATTGTAACATTCTTAGTCAAGACTGTTGGTTGAAGTCTGATAGAGGTCAACTATCTATTGTGATTTTTAGACAGCCTATAGAACCCCCTCTAAAGTTTTCGAAAGTTCACGGTTGAGTGAGACAAATTTTCGGAATACTTTGGATCCCGAGATATTGTTACTTGATCATTCACTCTATCTAAAGATGTCATGAACCCGATTGTTGGAATGCTAAAATTTTGCTTCTTTAAGCCAAACAAGATAACTTTTGTGCTTTGATGACAATGAACTTAGTCAAACAAGCTAAAGCCCATTGTTACTAAGCCAAACAAGGACAAAGATAATAACGAACTTGTTTGGATCCTTAAGATACTCCACTCAATCTGCGATGAGGTGTATTCTTTGAAGTTCATATAGATCCTTGAGATACTCCACTCGATCTGCGATGAGGTGTATTCTTCGGAATTTCTCTGGATCCTTGAGATACTCTACTCGATCTGTGATGAGGTGTATCTAGCTGTCTAGAAAATTCTTGTAGACATTGACGAATGCTCAACGCGTGGCTGCATGCATAATAACGAAGCTATTGTAGAAACGCCTACTGCAAACTTGTTAACGAGGTCTTCTTCGGTGAAGTTAAACACCTTTTGGCTGAAGACAGATCCATCGTCGTGGTCGAGAAGGATTTTATCCAAGTTTGGCAAGAGGATAACCTCATAGGAATCCACTTTGTCTCATTTCTTGATCATCTCAACTGGGGTAATGATTTCAACAATATCGTCATTACTCTTTGTTGGAATGTTAAGCCATTTGAAAAGGTGAGTTGCGTAAAAATACTGAGTTCAAGTACCAAAACGCATGGCTAAATCGTGTGTTTGACTATCTGAATGTGAGGGTGCGTTTTAGAGATTGAAACCGCTTATTTGAAAATGCAAAAATAACGTTTCGGGTGAGATTTTCTTTTACCTAGAATCTCACACTGATTTGACCACTATAACTTTATATAAATGAACCGCTGGGGTCAAATCAAATGTCATTCGGCTTTTCTCTTCTTGCTCTCTTGTTGAGTACTTAATAGGATTCCTGTTCATCTTCTCCGGCACTTTAATGAAGGAAAAATCGTTCTTACATCCTTCATCGACCATTTTCTATTTTCTTCACCATAATTAGGATGGCTCTCAAGAAGAAAATTGCTTTCAAATCAAAGATCGACCAAGCTCAGGGTGCTCCTTCGACTAAAACCTCCGGTGATGTTCAAACCATCGCGCCATCATCTCCGGTTTCTTCAATTAACGATAAGTTTGGGCAATCGTGAATTATTTTGGTGGATTCCTTATCCTCAATCTGGATTGATGGTTTGCATTCTGCCATTAAAATACAGAGATTACTCTCAGTGTTTCTCGATTTAGAACGCATGGTTAACTTCGTCGGTTTTTTACAGTATTTCAACGCAGGTTTGGACCCTACATTCTAAATTTTGAATGTGGTTCTGGACCTTGCATTTTGGGAATTTCAGACGTGGGTCTGGATCCTGCGTTTAGAGTTTTAGACACGTGTATAGACCCTACATTTTTGAGTTAAGTCCATTTGTTAGACTGACTGATAAACATTTCCATTTGTAGTGTGCTACTCTAATGAACCTCTTTCTTTCAATCATTACTTCAGTCATGCGGGAGGTGCGGAGAAAAACACAATTTTCAGCTTTCACTTAGAATATCCAATATTTCAGGACACTAACAAAGAGCGAGCGAAACTCATCACTCAAGCTTTCCCTGAAACCCTCAGATATTTGGTTACAGACGCTAAGTTTGAGACGTCGGAATGTGAGATTTTATAGAAACCATCTTTTCTTTTTAGGGACTCTGTCAAAATGGACCACAAACGGATGTTTGAGGGAAACTACAAATGGCTGACGGCCATCAATAATCATCACATTTTTTTGCCCAACTTAGAGCGAATGTGGCCGATATCCTATTATCAATGCGCTTCTATCCTACGGTCCATGGACTAGGAACTCGTCCAAGATATAGGAGGTGTTGCTACTGGACACATCACCCCTCATGGTACTCATCCAGTAGGCTTTAACCACTTTATAGCTTTGAAGCCGGGTTCATTCAAAAAGGAGCATCATGTAGGTGAATGTAGGTGTAAATTTTGATCTCCCGAAAACAGGGAACTTCGTTTGTATTGATAAGAAGGCTTATTACAAACTAATAAATCAAATGTTTACAACAGAAGCGGAGGGAAGGCCCTCCTTGTTTAACGTGGGTTCCTCGGTGGCGATAGGACGCCTCGCTCGGTGCTCGTGCCGAGTCTGCTTCCCTTGGACGATCCGATCGAAGTTGCTGCCGGAGCTTCGGTTCTCAAATGAGGGAGCCTTTGGCAAAGGTCTAGGTTCAACCTTTGGGAGATTAGCCCGCCGAATATGCAACAGCCAATCCCCCCTCTTCATGCTGCTGAAGATGGGTTTTAATAGGCAAGGGATGGCATGGGCCATCCCTTGATTCGTGGGATTTGACCACTGATGGAGGTGAGAGAGCCTGCCGCCCTAGCAATATGAATGGTCATTCGAGGGATTGTGCCTGATGTCATATCACATAGGAATGGGAAGGCCTATCTGTCTGCTCACTTGTACTGTGGGCGGCTATTCGGCGGTCCTGGAGTACCGTGTCTTCTCTCTTCAGGCCAAGAGAGGCGGGAAAGCATGTTCCTGGTACTCGAGTGGGCTTGGACAGCTTTGCCGAATGCTGGCGGATTCGGCCCTTGACTCAGACATCCGAGGTGAGCTGCATTTATGAATGTTCAGGTCGACTTGACACCTGTCTAGTCATTCATACTGTGAGCGGCCACTTGACGGTCTTGGAGTACTGTGCCATCTCCCTTGATTTGTGGGGTTTGACCACTGATGTAACTGTTCCCATACTCCAAGTGGGCAGTTGACAGTGAGCTGGCGAGTCTGCAGCTTGGGTCTGCAGGCGAGCTTGCAGGCGAACTGGGTCTGCAGGTGAGTTTGGGACTGCAGGCGGACTTGGGTCTGCAGGCGAGCTAGCAGGCGAACTGGGTTTGCAGGCGAGCTCAGGTGCGCAGGCAGACTTGGGTCTGCAGGCGGATTTGGGACTGCAGGCAGATTCGAGTTGCAGGCGAGCTGCTGAGCATGGATTGAAGAATAAGCCGTAACTTTCAAACCGTAAGTCGGAATTGGACGAGTTATATATGAAAATCGCCTATCTCGACGAGATGGAGTCATCCGAACCAAGTCGAAGGCTTCGTTTCGCTTCCTCCGTTTCGCCAAATTCCTTACGGTTTGGGAGATATCTGCGTTTTCCCCTCTTTTGCTATTTCGGGTGAGCTTTTAGCAGTTTTGTTCTGAACTTCTCTGATAAGGATTTAAAGGCAATTTTTATTGCCTACAAAACCCCCTCCAAAGTTTTCAGACCTGAATCAGGCCGCATGGGGTCTGGAACACTTTGGATATGAAGTCCCGTAAAGTGATCCCTGCTCTTCACTCGCAGCTGATGATCGCCTTCTAGGATTTTGAGCAAACCCTCAGCTATCAACGGACTTGATTTGTCTTTACCAACTGCCGTTTGAGTTGGACTAGCCATGCTCTTGCCCTTAGCATGGTAAGTTGTCGAGAAACTGGGAACCTGGCTCAAAGAGATGAGCTCGCCTCAACTGTTAAGCTCGCCTGATTTGAGCGGTTCGCCGAAACTGGGAACCTGGCTCAAGAAGTGGAAGTGTGGGGAATAGTTTAACCTCTTATACCAGTTGGAGGATCAGAAGAAGCAGTTTATACTCGTGTACTTGTCGGAGTGTTAAGGGAGCAGTTTAAACTCATGCACCAGTTGGAGTGTAAGGGGGAAACTTGTCTTCTCTTAGGGCAAAGATGAAGACGAACCCTGATTTGTCTTCTCTTGGGGCAAAGACGAACCCTGAAATAGCAGCACATCGCATAGTAGGCCACTATCAAACAACAACGCCTTTTATGGGAAAGACGGTGCTGGGAGAATCAAATCGTTCAGGGACGTATGAGTATGACGACTGATCGGACAACGTCATTTGCGGGAATGACGGTGTCGGCTATCAGAGGTAATCGTTAACGTGATAGGAATTGCCGCGATCGGAGCGACTTTGAGGACCTACCATCCTTTTGAAGAGGATTGGTAAGTTGATTTTGTCAGAGGTGACCGTTAACATGACAGTGGGAGTTTATTGCGATTTGAGCAACTCTATGGACCTACCATCCTATTGAAGAGGACTGGTAAGTTGATTTGTCAGAGGTAACTGTTAACGTGACAGTGGGGGTCCCGCCATCCTATTGAAGAGGATTGGCGGGGGATTGTGGCTTTGGTCCTAACTATCTGAAGGTTTGACCAAGTGGGAGTTTGATGCAGCCCACCCGAACTGCTAGTCTCGCCTGTTTTGAGCGGTTCGCCACGAATGGAAACCTGGCTCAAGAAGTGGGGCTCGCCTAACTGTTAGGCTCGCCTGATTTGAGCGGTTCGCCGAAATTGGGAAGCTGGCTCAAAGAGATGAGCTCGCCTCAACTGTTAAGCTCGCCTGATTTGAGCGGTTCGCCAAAACTGGGAACCTGGCTCAAAGAGATGGGGCTCGCCTAAGCTGTTAAGCTCGCCTGATTTGAGCGGTTCGCCCGTACTGGGAACCTGGCTCAAGAAGTGGAAGTGTGGGGAATAGTTTAACCTCTTATACCAGTTGGAGGATCAGAAGAAGCAGTTTATACTCGTGTACTTGTCGGAGTGTTAAGGGAGCAGTTTAAACTCATGCACCAGTTGGAGTGATAGCTTTGCAGGCCCGTCGTCCTATTGAAGAGGATCGACGGGAGATTGTCAGAGGTGTAGTGTTAACTTGACAAGATTGTCGCGATTAGAGCGACTATGTGGGCCCGCCGTCCTATTGAAGAGGATCAACGGGGGAAATTTGGAGGATATGAGGGATCGGTCTCCACTACCAAGGCATCTTGGTCATCATCCCCTCGAAATTCATGCGGGTCTTCGTCACCCATATGCTTGAGCATGCTCTCGACTTGTTCTCCTTGGCGGAGTAAGTCTTTCCATGAGCGAGCTTCAACAGCGCCCATATTGGACAGAACGCTGATAGAGAGATTGTTCCGGCACATCTCGATGAGTGTGGCCTCGGAAACTCGATCGCGGGAATGCAGCGATCGGTTTCTGAATCTCTTGACAAAGTTGCTTACAGACTCTGTCTTCCTCTGCTTCACAGTTAGCAGGGTGGCCATAGATACTTCTGTGTCATCGTCGAAGAATCTGGCCACGAAGAGCCTTTCCATGTCCTTCCAGCAGGTGATGGACCCGGGCTCCAATCTGCGAAACCATTCAAAAGCGACCCCCTTGAGGGTACCAATGAACAGTCGAGTCATAATGGGATCGTTTCCCACTATGTGTCCAGTTTGCGCCTGGAAGTAGTAGATGTGCTGGGTAGGAGAACCCTTTCCATTGAACTGCAGGAGGTCCAGCGGCTCGAACTTTGCCGGGTAGGAGACCGCATCCCATTCAATTGGATACGGTCTGACAACCCCCAGCTTGTTCGCATGCTTCTGGAGCTTCAAGGCGTCGAGTTGACTTTGGAGATCGTCAAACCTCTTGTCTCTTGGGTTATGGCCCGAAGATGACGCTCCTCTAGATGACTCGGATGAGGAGTGAGAAGGAGTAGGCACCCGCTCTTTGTGCTTCAAGGATTTATGCGAAGCCCGCGAAGTCCTCTCTCTCTTCCTCTTCTTCTCGCTCAGGAGCTGCTCCAACATCTCCTTCAGGGAGTCGATGGTTGCTTGTTGCTCGTCGAGCCTCCTAGACATCTCCTCAGGGATGTCAGTCATGTGCACATTTGTGTGCTTGCCCTGAACTGAGCTTGAAGTCTCCGACATTGCCACTGCTGAGCAATCGTCGTCGTCGTCAGAGACGGACGTCAGACCCGTGCAGGCAAACGAGGTGGCCACCCCCATTTGGGCGTGAGCGTGTTGGCGAGGTTCATGCTGGCGAGGTTCGCCCGTCAGGCGAGATTGGCACAGTGTGCCTGCGCCTGTCTGGCGAGCTGTTGCTTCGCCTTTCTGGCGATCTTGGGCCGTCAGGCGAGCTTGGTGAAGTTCGCTTGTTTGACGAAGCCCTCTTAAACTGCAGAGTTCGCCAGGTGCCCTTGGTTCGCCAAAATTGAGCACCTTGCTCACAGAGTGGGGCTCGCTTAAACTGCTAGGCTCGCCCGATTTGAGCGGTTCGCCAAAAATAGAAACCTGGCTCAAGTGGTTGGGCTCGCCTAAACTGCTAGGCTTGCCCGATTTGAGCGGTTTGCCAAAATCGGGAACCTGGCTCAAAGAGATGGGCTCGCCTAAACTGCTAAGCTCGCCTGATTTGAGCGGTTCGCCAAAAATGGGAACCTGGCTCAAGAGGTTGATTCGCCTCAAGCCTGAATAATAATTCAGGCTGTCGTGGGGGATGAGGGATTGTGCCTCGAGACGAGCGAGAGCTTTTCGTCGCCGCTGTTTGGATCTTTTTGAACGAGGAGCGTTCATGTCGACGACGGAGGCGTATTCTGATTCTCGAATCTCAGCTCGGCCTCAACTGGTTCGGGGGGAAAAGAACCCCCTGCCTCGGCTTGGGTAGATCCCTCAGGCTTGGTTGCCTCAGCCTCTTGGGGCTGGGCCACCCGCACGACTCTGCAGTCATCGCGAGATGTATTGCCGCCAGAAGAGGATGATTGTAAGTACCCCTCGAATTTGATCACAAGGGACTCAACCGTAGTCCCTGCAGCAACTTCGTCAGACTGCGCCACCACCAATTCATCTGAATGAACGGATTAAAAGGAGCATCATGTAGGTGAATGTAGGTGTAAATTTTGATCTCCCGAAAACAGGGAACTTCGTTTGTATTGATAAGAAGGCTTATTACAAACTAATAAATCAAATGTTTACAACAGAAGCGGAGGGAAGGCCCTCCTTAGCTTCAGTTCTCAAATGAGTGAGCCTTTGGCAAAGGTCCAGGTTCAACCTTTGGGAGATTAGCCCGCAGAATATGCAACAGCCAATCCCCCCCTCTTCATGCTGCTGAAGATGGGTTTTAACAGGCAAGGGATGGCATGGGCCATCCCTTGATTCGTGGGATTTGACCACTGATGGAGGTGAGAGAGCCTGCCGCCCTAGCAATATGAATGGTCATTCGAGGGATTGTGCCTGATGTCATATCATATAGGAATGGGAAGGCCTATCCTCGTACGTGTGACAACGGCTGTCAGGTACTCGAATGGATTTGACCAACCACCGAGCACTGGTGGCTTTCACCCTTCGCTTGGACAACTGAGGTGAGTCGCATTTATGAGGGTGCAGGTTGATTTAGCACCTGTCTGCTCACTTGTACTGTGGGCGGCTATTCGGCGGGCCTGGAGTACTGTGTCTTCTCTCTTCAGGCCAAGAGAGGCGGGAAAGCATGTTCCTGGTACTCGAGTGGGCTTGGACAGCTTTGCCGAATGCTGGCGGATTCGGCCCTTGACTCAGACATCCGAGGTGAGCTGCATTTATGAATGTTCAGGTCGACTTGACACCTGCCCAGTCATTCATACTGTGAGCGGCCACTTGACGGTCTTGGAGTACTGTGCCATCTCCCTTGATTTGTGGGGTTTGACCACTGATGTAACTGTTCCCATACTCCAAGTGGGCAGTTGACAGTGAGCTGGCGAGTCTGCAGCTTGGGTCTGCAGGCGAGCTTAGGACTGCAGGCAGACTTGGGTCTACAGGCGAGCTTGCAGGCGAACTGGGTCTGCAGGCGAGCTCAGGTGCGCAGGCAGACTTGGGTCTGCAGGCGGATTTGGGACTGCAGGCAGATTCGAGTTGCAGGCGAGCTGCTGAGCATGGATTGAAGAATAAGCCGTAATTTTCAAACCGTAAGTCGGAATTGGACGAGTTATATATGAAAATCGCCTATCTCGACGAGATGGAGTCATCCGAACCGAGCCGAAGGCTTCGGTTCGCTTCCTCCGTTTTGCCAAATTCCTTACGGTTTGGGAGATATCTGCGTTTTCCCCTCTTTTGCTATTTCGGGTGAGATTTTAGCAGTTTTGTTCTGAACTTCTCTGATAAGGATTTAAAGGCAATTTTTATTGCCTACAGTGAACCTGCTAAGCTGACGAAGGTCTTTATTAGAAAGTTTATCTCTGTCAAGGGAGAATTCCCTGCTCAAGATTTCAGGGCTCCAACATGGGTACATTCAAGTAAAACCGATTGGTGGGCCCGGATGATAAACTTTGTCTTGGAGGAGCTTGAAGAACCTTTGAGGACTTCGGAGTTGAGGACTTCAATACTAGCTACTCGGTATGGGATTTTTCCAAATTCTAGCGAACTCTTTGCTATGCTGGAATTTTACAATCCTCACACTGGTACCTTTTTCGCACCCGCTGGTGAATTAGGCTTCGTTCTTCATGAGATGTTTGAGATCTCTGGATTGTCTTTTGGAGAATTGCCCTATGAGGAATTTGTTCCCGGGAATAGGGAATTAGAGATTCTAAAACATGGTGCCCCAGAAATCTATGATACTTATTGGGAATTAATGTGCCATTTCCAGATATGTACACAAACTACTAGGAAGAGAGCTAATGGTGTGAAACAAGGCAATGGGCAGAGTACCTTTTCCGAAATTTGTGGGACAAAGATGCAGAAGTGACTTGTTTAGCTGTCAGTACTTTGGAGGAAATCAACGAGCGCATCAACGATACAACCTCTCACTATACTTGCGAGGTAGAGGAAGACATCTTTCTAGCTTTCACCACATTTGAAGCTTTCATTACCAGGCAGAAATCCCAATCTCCGACGCAGCCTTGTTTGCAGGTTTCCTTACCCTTTGGTTGAAGCATTGCATAGTACCCACTAGGCCGGTAGATGCAATCATAGTAGATGTGCTGTATCTAGCTGTTCTTCTGGCTCATAGACGATCTTTGAATCTCCTTTCGGCCATGGTATGTTGCTTGCAGAGTGGCCTACGAGAGCTAGCCTCTGAATTTGTTGTTGTCAAGAAATTGGAATCAGATGGGAAGATTATCATTCAAACTCTAACTCCTCGGGTGCCGATGCCATATATCTATTTGGTATCCTGGTTTGTATTACACTATCCTTCAATAATGTCAACGCCTAAATCGAATGACACCTCTGCCCCTCTCATCCAACAATTGGAGACCGCTCGATTGGTTAGTTGGTATCAGGTTAAATTCCGTGAGATATTTGGGAGAGATTATAATTACGAAATTGCTTGTAAATTTCCTATTTTTGAGGGCGGTGCGTATGAAGAGATCCATCAAGACACTCTGGGGCGTAACTCTTTCACTACACTTAGTAGAGGTGCCTTCTGGTGGCTCATAAATATTCGCCCAGGCTATCTTATTTTCCGGCAAGGGAGGAAATGCTTCATTGAACCATATCAGCTTTATCGCTTTTCTTGACAATTCGGCTATGATCAAATTTACGTCGGAAATCCAAACCCTACCCTTGCATACACAGGTAATGTGTATGAAGGAGCAAGAGCTTGGTATTATTCGGTAGTGGGCTGTACTGGTGCAAAGTTCAAGTTGCCACATAAAATACCCAATGTTCATACCTCTTTAAGCTTTTGTACCTGGTATCAGGCTTCTTCTCAAATTTCAGCCTATAATATGAATACTTCCTGCCTGAAAGCCATTTGAAAATGGTATGCTTCAAAGCGAAGTGCCAAAAAGTCCCGTGCGAGAGGGGTTAATGAATACTTGTCATATGAAGAGGCGATTACTGAAGATGATATGCGACAATCACCAGAGGGATTTTAAGAAGAGATTAGGGTGCCCGATGCTCATGAGGTGGAACATTCAAGAGTTAAGACTCGGAGTAAAAGTGCTACCGGAAAACGAGCACTTGACTCGATTGAAGAAGCCGAGTATGATAAGCGAGCTCGACGAAAGCTAACACTCGAGCCTCTTACTTCTAAGCTTATGTCAGATGCTCGTAAAGCATGACATGCAGAAGAGGAAGAACGAGAGTCTATTGCTATGGAACTCTCGCCTCAACCTGGTCTCCCCATAGTTGGTCCTGTTTTAGGAGGCCCAGTTTCTTCTGCTCGTTCACTGAATGAGGAAGAGGGTGCAGACGAATCGTTTGCTGGGGATGCAGAATCTGTCCCTCAAGACGCACTTCACGATGCTGCTCCTACTGCTTCTCACGTTGAAAGAGACGGGCCTCTTGTCAAGGAATCCACAGTAGTCGTCCAAAAAGATATAGGAGGGATGAATCTCCTTCTGCTTCTATGTTGCTACCGCCTATAGGAGACACACAACCCAGCCCCACAACCGGAGTCATGTCCAAACCTATTATCGCTGAGAATCCATCAGCATTTTCATCCATAGATGAAGAACAGGCTACGAATTATGAACCTTTCTCTCATAGCGATGATGTGAATGACGTAGATGATGGTGGTGATCAAGGTAAAGATAATGAAGACAATGATAACTCAAGTGATAACAATGATGATCTTAGTGAATGGGATATCCCGTCATCGTCTTCTTCCGATAAGGCGTCAGCCTATGTTCCTCTACCTCTCACTGGTAAGCATTGTTCGTTCCAAATTACGACTCCTTTTTTTTGCATTTAAACTGGTTTCTCATGTAGATCCTACGACACTTGAGGCGACCGCTATTATTTCTCCTCCAACGAAACAACTTGTACTACCCCCAGAGTAGCCTTGCTTGGAGCTCTCGATGGTAACTCTTCCACCGACGACTTTATTAACGATTTCTTTGGCCCCGACGGAGGTTTTAGACGTGCCGAGATCATCCAGAATAGCGGAATTTATGGCTCTCCAATCGATTCCATCTCAATTGAATGTCAACATCCCTTCTGAGGCCACTACGGCAAAGTCATTCGCTGGCCTCTTACTTGACTCGTCAACTTTGAAACTTCCAGTGTCGTCTCCCATCATCGTCTCGAGTCCAACGGATGTGCCTGATTTCCTCAAGATTTCTCTTGCTATTTAGAGAGTCTAGCAAATAAAGTGATTAAGGTTGTGCTGGCCGGTTGAGATACTTTTGAAACCTTCAAACCTATGATCACGAATAGTTTGAACAACCTTAAATTCGTGGGTGACGCTCACGTCGTTGAGCGTTGCTCGGAAGCCATCTTACGCCTAGAGGCACAACTAAGGTTCTTGGAGGCCTTAGGTCGTGCTGATATCCAGGCGCAGATTGCATCCACGTTTGAGGATATTCGGGCCGAAGAAGTTAATAAGTATGAAGCAGCTCGGCATCATATAGCTGAGAAGGAGGTTCAGGTGGAACATCTGCAGAAGCTGAATGCTCAAAAACAAGCTGAACTAGCCTTCTTAAATACTTCTTTGGAAAATTTGCGAGAGAAGATTATTGCTGCTAAAATAGAGTTAGCTAGATTGAAAACCCAGTTCAAGTGAGAAGAAACTATTGTTACTGAGCTCAACATCAAAAGTGTGACTTCTCTGATAAATTATCGTACCGAAGCTAGTGCTCTCAATGAGGCTAAGAAAAAAGTCGCTGCCATGTTGTCCAGCGAGAATGAGCTTCGGAAACGGGCTGAGATGCTGGTGCGAGTTGACCATGAAGAGAAACTCTCTGACATTAAGTCCCAGCTTGCGCACCTCTTTCAGCTTGATGAATTGATGAACTTAGTTTTGTATCGTTCTTTTGGTGGGAGCGACACTTATCTTATATTGCTTTGTTTTCCCTTGAACAAAAGTGATGTTGTTTTTAGCTTTTCATCATTTCTTTTGCATATCATATTCTGACATGGAACAATGAAGTGTCATTTTAATATCATAGGAATGATTGTCTATTCTTCCTGTATTATGCTTTTGCTTTAAGTACTGGAAGAAACTTATAAGTAACAGAGGTGTAATATTAACGTGGTGAGTTTGTGTCTTTATCGCTCTGTTGACGAGAGTCGATAAGTTAAAAGTGTTACGTTTGGAGCAACTTTGAGGACCTATCGCTCTATTGATGAGTTAAAAGTGTTACGAGAGTCGATAAGTTAAAAGTGTTACGCTTAGAGCAACTTTGATGACCTATCGCTCTATTGATGAGAGTCGATAAATTAAATCCGACAAAGGAATCATTATTACGTGACGGAGTGATATAGGTAGAATTCAAACTTTGTGACAATGAAAGTCATTGTAAGTATGATGCTATCTCAACAAAATTAAAGAGTTTTTTGTCAACTGATTTGGTTTTAGATTCAGCTGATAACGTGCAGAGGTTCTAATGACACTTCTGTAAAAAGACGCACTGTATGGCCTTAGAGATTCAGTGCCATGTTTTGAAAACACAAAAGTAAAAGTACCTCCTGCGTTTGGGCCTTTGATCTAAGGGCTAAGCCGTTATTGAAAACGGACTGCGTGTGTCCAGAACAGTACTAGGGATTTGTTTGGCCTCGTTCTCACATCCTTTAAATGCAGGGTCTTGTCCCGCATCTTCTACGAGGCCATTTGTCGATGGATAATAAGTCGTAGATGCAACACTTTAAATTCTAAATTTATCACAAAATCTCTAAAATCCAAAGCTGACAAATTGTGTTCCATTGTCGTGGACTATTCGTCTCGGGACTCCAAAACAGTAGATGACGTGATGTTTGATGAATTTAATCATATTTGAAGTCTTGACTTCTTTCAGTGGGATTGCCTCCACCCATTTGGAGAAATAATCGATCACAGTCAAAATAAATCAATGTCCCTTGGAAGTCGGAGGAGAGATTGGTCCTACGATGTTCGTGCCCCCACATCTTAAATGGCCAAGACGTAGACGTGGGATGTAAGTTCCCTAACGTTTAGTGATTGAAATCACCATGGATTTGACATGCGTGACAACGTTTAGCATAGTCAACTGGGTCCGAAAATATTTTTGGCCAGTAATAGCCAATTCGTCGGAGACGATCTCCCAACTTAGCCCCGGGTTAATGAGCTCCACACATTCCATCGTGAGCTTCCTTGAGAGCATTTTTTGCTTCCTTTCGAGAAAGGCATCGAAGCAAAACTCCATCGCGTGATTTACGATATAATATTTGGGAAATCGAGTCGTAATAGAATCGGAGGGCCTTTCGTTTGATAGCGCCCGCTTCCTTAGAATCATCGGGCAAAATCTCATACACGACATAGTCGATATATGGGAATCACCAATCCCTAGATTCAAACTCCATCGAGGTTGTACAGACTTCTTCTGTCGTTGTCTTGTCTGAACTTTCTTATATAGGAAGCCAGGAACAATATAACTCGTGTCCCATGACAGGAATCGTTGTTTTAGCCCCTGGAGGCAATGATAGTGAGGTTGCCAGCGAGGCTAAAGCATCTGCATAAGCATTCTGAGCTTGTGAAATATATCCAATGAAGAACCCCTCGAACTTCTTGGCTTGCTTTAGCACCGCGAAGTAGTACAGGATCAGATCCTCGTTGCTCCTTCATATTCTCCTCGGACTTAATTTACGATGAGCTGAGAGTCACCGTAAGCCTCAAGATATTGAATGTTAAGCTCTTCGGCAAATTGCATTCCTAATAGTAGAGCATTATACTCAGCTACATTGTTGGTGCAAGGCTCGATCAGGGAAAATCCTCTCGGGATCACGTGACCGTTCGGAGAAACAGTACGACCCCCACTCCTGCGGTAATCACTCCATGAGGATTTGCTCTAGATGCATCATCAAAGAATAACTTCTATACTTACATAATTTCTTGAGTTACACAAGCTTCGGCAACTTTGTCGGGTAATTCTTCATACAACTTAGATGTCCCTGGCACCGGATGATTGGCTAAGAAATCCGCCAAAGCTTGGCCCTTGACAGCCTTCTGCGGCATGAATTGCATGTCATATTGTGACAGGAGAATGGCCCATTTTACTAGTCAGCAATTTAGGGAGGATAGTTTCGTCATGAGAACTCTCAAAGGATTTACCTTAGAGATGACATGGATTGTTTGTCCAACCAGGTAATATCGCATCTTTTGGATGGTAAATACCAAAGCGAGACATTCTTTTTCAACCGGATTGTACCGGTGTTCAACTCCCATCATGGTCCTACTTAGGTAGTAGATTGCCTGCTCTTACCCTTGGTCATTATTTTAGGCTAACAAAGCTCCAAGAGAATGATCCATAGCTCTCACATATAACGGGAATGGTTTTCCCGATATCGGGGCGACAAAGACGGGTGGTTGAGTGAGGTATTTCTTAATCTCTTCAAATGCTTTCTGACAATCTCCATCCCAAACGAAAGATACTCCCTTCTTCATGAGCTTGGAAAAAGGCTGGTAACATCGAGAGAGGTTGGAGATGAATCTTCGAATATAGGCCAATCTGCCTTGCAAGCCTCTTAGTTCTTTGAGGTTCTTCGGAGGCGGCATGTCTGGATGGCCCGTACTTTTTCTGGATTAAGGAAAATTCCCTTTGACGTAACTATAAATCCTAGGAATTTTCCACTTGATACCCCAAGAAAAGATTCAGTCGGGTTCATCTTCAGCTGATGTGTTCGCATGATGTCGAACATTATCTTCAAATCTGCGAGATGATCGCCTTTGTGTTGGCTTTTCACTGCTACATCATCAACGTAACATTTAATCTTTTTGCGTAGATGTTCGTGAAAAATTGCGTTCATTACACGTTGATAAGTTGCACCCGTATTTTTTAAGCTAAAGGGCATCACTGTGTAGCAATACACCCCCACTGGTGTTCTAAAAGCAGTATGCATTTCGTCTTCAGGATACATCTTGATCTGACTGTACCCGGAGAATCCATCCATGAAAAACATCCTCTCATATCCGCAAGTGTAATCAATCATGACATCCGTGATGGGGAGTGGAAATTCATCTTTTGGACAAGCTGTGTTAAGATCACGAAAGTCAAATCATGACATCCGTGATGGGGAGTGGAAATTCATCTTTTGGACAAGCTGTGTTAAGATCACGAAAGTCAATACATATCCGGACTTTACCGTTCTTCTTATTCATCTTTTGGACAAGCTGTGTTAAGATCACGAAAGTCAATACATATCCGGACTTTACCGTTCTTCTTAGGAACCGGAACGATGTTGGCTACCCAGTCAGGGTGTTGTTCCTCTCTAACAAAACCTGAGTCTATAACCTTTTTAATTTCCAACTCAATTGCTTTCATGATCTCTGGACGAAACCTACGTTGCTGTTGTTTGACGGGTTTTGCATCCGGATCAATATTGAGACGATGCATGGCTACTTTTGGATTAAGACCATGCATGTCTTCGTAATTCCAAACAAATACATCTATATATTCTCTAATGAGAGATATAAGATCTTCTTTCTTAGAGGGTGATAAGATTTCACTTATGAATATAGGTTTAGGATCGAACTCACTTCCCATGTTGACCTGGATCACTTTATCTTCCGTAGGCAGGTCACGTTGTTCGAAACGTATATCCCACAAGATGTTAAGATGTTTGATCCAAGGGTCATTGGTCGGTTCAATCAACTCTTCTTCACCCCCTGCATCTTTATCTAGGTGACTAGTTGAGACCATGTTCACAGTCAAACTTTTAAAGAAATGTCCGACACTGACATCAGATTCTCATGATGATGTTCCAGATGAACGATCCTGGCATAAACAGTTACTGGTTTCATTTTCTGAAAGGGAGGGGGTTGTGACATAACCCACTCCTCTTCCAGTCTTTTGATAATAATCTGGAGGTTTTCCTTTTGCGGTCAAAGACAATTGAATCGGTATTCGCCTTCTTTTCCCAAAATTTAAACCCTGTTTTTCATTAAAGTATATCCCATTCAGATGTATAGAATTGAGCTCATGGTAATGAAATTGAGGAATTCCATTATTTTCTTCTGAACTTTCTTATTTGAGTAATTGAGGTTTGACTTTACCGAAGTGGATCGGCTTCTTCCCTTTCCTTTTGGACGGGACTTTGAAGAAAGCCTTACGGGCATCTTCTACTTCTTCATCTGAATTGAAGGATGACTTAATCGATAATGTGAGTGATGCCTCTGCACATAATGTGCGCCATGGGTCGGTACATGCATCAATATCATTCTTTATTTGTTTATTTTTAGAGGATTCATCAGACAAGTACGCCATAATAAAGTCTTTATTAATGCACCACTCGCCCTCACTCGGTACATTATTATTGTTCTCAACCTGACCCATTATATTAAAGTTCAACTCCCATGGATAATCTTCTTCAGGATCTGGCTCGATATCAGCTTCATTATCACTGTCAATATCTTCTTTCATTGTGATTCCGAGTAGAAGACAGAATCTGTGTGAAAGTTTTTCACCCCTCTGAAAGGGTACTTTTCTGCAATCAGGGTTCGGACTTTCCCCTCATCATTAGCATACTTCATAACCTTATGTAGGGTAGATGTGATAATGCGGTTTGCATAAATACATGGTCGTCCCAATAATAAATTATAGGACGTGTCCGCATCTATAATGTAACAAGTCACCTCGGACTTGAGATCTCCGATTTGAAACCTAAGCTTGATCTTCCCTAGGGGTTGAGTATTGTTAGCATTGAAACCGAAGATAGTGGTCTGGGTGGTGTTCAACCGATGCATCGGAATCTCTAAGACTTGCATGACCCTATAAGGCATGATGCTAAGTGCTGAGACCGGGTCCACTTGAACACGACTGATTTCTGAAGACCTAATATACCCTGTGTAGTACAAAGGTCTGTCATGCTTGTGTTTTACTTGCATATCGTCCTGAGTGAATGATATGCATGGTAGACTTCTTGCTGCTTGTAGACATTGCGGGTAAGATTGGGCTTCCGAAATTTCAGGAGTCGGAGTAACTTGTATAATGAAGCTTTCCGTGTTTGTTAAAGCTTCAATCAGAGCTTCCTTGGTGGTTTTAGACAACCCTAGAAGCTCATACAGGGTAATTCTGGTTTGTATGTTAGTTAACTGCGCCAGGACATTGAATTGGAAAGAAGTGCTCGATTCTCCAACTTCTTGAAGAATGTTCTTATTGTACCGGGTTTCCTTCTGTTTTCCTTTGTCAATTGTCTTTTGTGGAACAGAACCCCCAGCGTCTTGGTGTTGTTCTTCTACTTCTTGAGCATTCTGATCATAGTCTTTCAGGTAAGCTTTTCCTGACTATGTGCCAGGGTTGCCTCCTGGGTATGCTGCAAGAACAATCCTCTCTTCTTCTGAGTCGGTGAGAGGTTTTAGATGATCATCATTCTCATTAAGGGAGGGGCTGATCATATTAGATGGTTTAGCATTGCCTCTCTTCTCTTTGGACAAGATGCTCGTCCACTGTTGGTCTTCAACTAGGTCGGGATGGACCCACATGATCTTCCCTTTTAGGATAATGAGAGGTACCAACACCCTGTCCTTCTAACTGTGTAACTCGGTGTTTTTCATGTGCATTTCCCCTTTATGGATAGGGACAACACCATCGGTGGCTGCTACCGAAGGAAAATCATCGAACTGGACCGCTATCAAATTAGTGGATACAGTCTTCTGCTCGGGCTTTAGTGTGAGCACGTTAGCATTCACCATATTTTGTAAAATGTCTTTAAAGACATAGCATTTTCTGGTAGGATATCCCAAAACCTATGATAACGATAGTAATTGGGGTCATCCACCTTTCCTGCTTCATTTGGTTTTCTGATCTTTGGAAGATACAATTTGTTGTTCTTCCGGAGTAACTGGAACAAGGTGTCCACATTCTCTTCTTTGAACGAGAACTACTTGGGCGCTCTTGGTTGGTTCGGTGCTTTGCCTTGCTTTGTAGGTGGTGTACGTGTGTTGACGTCAGCGGTCAAAGTCTCCTTTCCCTTGGAGCACGGAGCATTGTTCTCATTGCGTTGCTGTTGTGGCTTGGGTTGAGTAGCTTCTTCAGCCTTGACCCGGGCAACGATTTCTTCAGCTTGTTCTCCTTGCGAAACCAGTTATCTCCAAGAGCGATATTCAGTTACCCCTATTTGAGCGAGGAGTTGGGTTTGTAAGTTATGCCTGCAAGTTTCGACCAAAGTCGATTAAGTCATACCTGATGGGCATCGTAATCCCATGCTGCGGAATCTCTCAACATAAGTTTTGATAGACTTTCCCTTCCTCTGCTTGGTGGCAAGGAGAGTCGGGACCGAGACTTTTGTATCATCATCAGAGAACCTGGCCAAGAAAAGCCTTTCTAGATCTACCCATTTTTTAATAGATCCAGCAGGCAGCTTCATGAACCACTCGAAAGCAACAGCCTTAAGGGTACCAATGAACAAACGGGTCAGAATGGCATCGTTTGCTACCACATCTCCTGTCTGAGACTTGAAATAGTAGATGTATTGGTTAGGTGATCCTGTGCCATCAAAGGGCTGCAAGGTTAGGGTCTTAAATTTCGGCAGATAGGGAGCTGTGTCCCATTCAGCACTCCTGTTAGCGATTGCATTGAGGCGAGCCTCTAGTTCATCGACCTTAGATGACTGAGGATTTAGTTCTCTTTCCATATCCTTCTCGTTTTCAGAAGAGGATTCTAGGTTGTGAGTTTTGCGGTCTGAATTCTCAGGCGTTTTTTGCTTTCCCTTTGAAATAGTTCTTCAGGAAGACTCAGGCCTTTGGCCTTTTCTACAAGGAGCTGAGCTAATATGTCCTTCATCTAAAGAAGTGTCTCTTGCTGCTCTTGGAATATGACCTGATGTTCATCGACTCTTTTTGCTAAGTCGTCAGGGCCTCCAGTCATGTACACGGGAGGCTCATAATGGGATAGCTCCTGTTCGGGTTCGGGTGTGGTGATATATCCCTTCAAACTCGTCACAAATTTCCCAGACAGTCGGAGAATGACTTCTTTCTGATTCATCCGAACTGTGAGCTGAGGCCTTTCCTCTACCTATCACGTTAATAGTTACTTCGGGATATTCGGCTTCAGAAATCTTCTTCTTATGATGACGTTGTCGCTTGGTAGTCCTGAGAATATTTTTTAATCTGTCAAACACAGATTGTCAAGGTTTAGGTGCACAGCACTAACATTCTAAAAGAACTGAGGAAATAAACCGCTCACATTAGCATGAATGAGCTGCTTGTTGCGTCGGTTTCCCTCTAGAGAGTAATTCCCACAAATCAGAAACTTAGGAGGAATCCCTCATCAAGAATGAGGACGGAAATAGAACCCCCTGCCCTTGAGTGGGTGAGACTGGTTCTTGTCAGACATGAATTTTAAACCCATGTCGACCCCCTTAAACTTGGCGGACCACATTGCATTCTGGAGAAGAAACGCGAGGGTCGCGTTGTGATTTACAAACTCTAGGCCGAAATCTGCGTTTGGTTGATGGAACAGACCCTTGAGGGTCCTGTTTTAGGTGAGCCATGTGTCGATGAGGCTCACGTTTAAGTTGTATCACGCGAGGCTCATAATGGGGCTCGTTACCACAAAGTATGTGTTCAGGTGGAGGTTCAAGAACGCGTCCTTCATGTTGGTTCAGATTTCGACTATCTCGTAGATGAGCTCATCGTATGGATCTTCTCCTACTTCGAGCTGCATTCTTCTTGACTTGTTTCAACGCCTTGGCAGCAATGTCATCAGTGTTGACTGGACCTACCTCCGACATAGGCCCTTTCATGACTCGTCGTGTTGGCATGGGTGTCGAATCTTCAACTCGTTGAACGAGTTCGGCCGAGGCAGAGTCTCGTCCTCCAGGGACGGGGCTGACTGATGACCCTTGGCCAAAGAAGAGGGCTTTCTTTGGTGTTTCAGCAGCAATCGGATCTTTGATCCCTTTGGAAATCTTGCGGATGTTGCGCATAGACTTTGGGCTAAGCGATCCAGAGGAAAGAGCTTCCTCGTACTTGGCTTGATCAAACTCTACAACGAGAGTTTCGACGGTAGTTCCAATAAGATGAACATCGGATTGCGCCACCACTTCTTCGTCAGATAAGCTCTTTCTCAGCGGAGTTGCCATCTTTTGTTTGGTGGAAAATTTGTAGTAAATAAAATAAAAGAAATTTGATTTGTATTCTCTCGATCTTAATTACAATTTGAATTTCGATTATAAAAGAGAGGAGAATTGAACTGAATTCTCCCCTTTGTTTAATTCTAGGTTCTTCACGGTAGCAATGAGATACCTCACTCGAATGCTTGCATTGAGTTTGCTTCTAGTTGACGATTCAAACGTCTTGTTTTACTGGAACAATTGAAGAACTCTTCACGAGTTTTATGACTCAGAACGAGTACAAAGCTCTGTCAAAAGAGTTGTTTGAACCGAATGATCGATTAATATGCTAAGTATCTGAGTTCTTTGCTGCTGAAGAGTACTTTCCAAGCCCAACCCTTGATCTTACCTCTCGGAAATCGATCTCAAAAACTCCAGCTGAAAGAATCCCCCTTAGATCATAGAAATCCAATCCTTTTACTCTATGGAGTTTGTTGGAATTTATAGAGAGTTTAGAGGTGTAACTGCCCCCATAACCCACTCCTAAATGGGGGTTTAGTCGCCCCATTAATCGAGTGTAACAACCCACTAAAACCACTCCCCATATCATGGGTGAAAAACGGTTTTAGGAACTGTTTGGATCATGTTTGAACGAGTCAAAGCCTTGATTTGCATTCTAGGCATGAACCTGCGTTCAAACGTATGCCTTTGGATGATGTGTCAGCGTCTGAGCTTGATCTGCATCCGCGGTTGAATTAGTACTGCGTTTGTGCTGCGTTCAACGGCTAAAAACACTACGTTTATGCTGTGTTTGAGCTTGGTTTGAAGAAATCGTTGACTTGTAATCCCTTCTTAATCTACAGGAGAATCCTCCAATTGTAGCCTTCCTTTGTTAACATAAAAGTCGTCTGATTATCTCTCACCTCTACACTCCTCTTGGTATACTTGTGTAATACAAAGTAAATCCTCACAAATTAATGCTCAACAATAAATGGTTGTTCTCTAAACAAGGTGAGAACTCAATTAAGCCCAACTCTATATTATAATCTCACAACCTCAAATATGCTATGTATAAAAATACTAAAAGCTCAATGTGGGTGTGTGTAACAAAGAGATAAATCAAAACTAAACTCAATGTAATTCTAGCTAATAGAAATTATAATCAAAATAAATAAATAGCTAGAAAAGAGTTTAGAAAACTTCTCCAATGAATGACAATAAAGATAGGGAGATGAGTTGAATGCCCAAACACCAAAGGATGATGTCCTTAAGCTCTTATGAAACTTCTCCAATGAGTGGGAATCTAAGGTGTCACCTTAGGAAAACATTTCCTATATATATATATATATATATATATATATATATATATTGAATGCCCAAACACCAAAGGATGATGTCCTTAAGCTCTTATGAAACTTCTCCAATGAGTGGGAATCTAAGGTGTCACCTTAGGAAAACATTTCCTATATATATATATATATATATATTTGTGGGTGCAGGTATCAAAAATTGCCTATAGGGTATCACGCATAGCTCAAGTTGAAAGGAAGGTAATAAACGTCATCATCTGAGTTACAGAGAATCATCCGATGCCAAAGATCAACTAAGGATCTA
>NC_033797.1:76988175-77005603 GCF_001876935.1 Asparagus officinalis
TATATATATATATATATATATCGTCCTTACTCAATCTAGGAATTCCTTGTTGACTTTTATACATGATTCCTAAAAAACTCTATCCTAGCTCCACGACTCGACACAAGATGATCCTAAGGATGTTGGAACTAGAGCTCTATATATATATATATATATATCGTCCTTACTCAATCTAGGAATTCCTTGTTGACTTTTATACATGATTCCTAAAAAACTCTATCCTAGCTCCACGACTCGACACAAGATGATCCTAAGGATGTTGGAACTAGAGCTCTGATACCAACTGTGATGCCCCTGGTTTCACACAAAATTGTAGTCCAAGGTGAACCCAAGGATGTCAAACCTATCATGCACCCACACTGTGCAATAACACATTTCATCATCATAATAATATCTCTCTAGTGGAATTAATAAAAGACAGTGCAGGTACAAGTAAATATAAAAGAGATAAAAATAGGAAATATAACATGGAGATAAATGATCAACCTCAGAGATAATAAAGTCTCAATAGATATAGAAGAAAATATGTCCAACAATCTGATACAAATGGTCAATAATTCCAACAACAAGAATCAACTGAAAAAATACATAGGTTCTCAGCTCTCAGAATGAAATACAAGTCTAATAATCAACTAAAATCAAAACTAAATAATAGTGGAGCAGAAACTACTATAAATAAATAACGGCAACTATGCTGAAAGTTCGTCAACTTGCTACTCTCCGAAACTCTGATCCGTTGTCTGAAAAGAATGGAAATCAACAGCGTCAGAGCACTAGCAAGATCATCTTCATCCGCCCCCTAGGGGAATGGCTACCAAGTATGATCGAGACTCTACCTATAAGTGCATAGTCTACCTAAATTATTTTACTCCGTATTACATGGAATTTATATTTAGGAATCCACAACACAAGACTGGTATGTCAAGCGAAATAATCCAAACAAGGAAACCCTCATGTATATACCATGTGTCTCAAGTTGTGAGTTTCTAAATATAAATTCCAACCAAGAATGAAAATAATAATAAAGGAAAATAATATAGGAAAATATCACATCAACCCTCTCCGAAAATATCATTCAACTCCTCGTACTACCCTTAATGAACAAAGCGAATACCAATACACTATCTCGTGTATCAATGATGTGAAATATCTCTACAATAAATTATATTAAAGGAAATACAATCATCACCTATGACTCAGGTTATTATCAAGTATATTAAATCATCCTTCTCTGAAATTCTTCAACTCATCGCACCCTCGTGCGGATCGACAAATAGGTATATCAACCTCTGTGCATGCTCGTGCGGATACAAAAGTGTATACAGGAGTGAAGTCCATTGCGGTCTCATTGCGGTATACTGACTAATGCACTCAGAGTGTAGTCCATCCGTGGTCTCATTGTGGGTACCAACTAACCCCACTCAAACATTTGTAACTATTATAAACTATAATAACCGTTACTCGTAATTATGCTTGCTATTTGGCTACTCCAAACGATGGATTCGTGTGTACTCACACTCAGTACGTGTACTCCTCAAAATATACATAAATATCAGCTCACGACTTGCACTACACTCTCGTAAACCGAACTCACATGTAAAAAGATCAAAAATCACAAAACTAGGCCTGATCAGTCGACTGAAAAGGGCTTTGGTAGACTGATCGGCTCCGTGCATAAAGCCGAAGCATGTCCGTCAGTCGACTGACATTCGTGGTTAGTCGACTGACCAGGCCGAAACTACCAGGTTTTGGGTTTTGTTTATTTTCATTCAAAATTCGGTTTTTTTTCTTTATTAATATATATGATTTAAAACTCGTGAGTACTTGACAAAAGGTTTATTTAACCAAGATAAGATCATGTAGATTCATAAATCTAGGGTTTAACATTTAAATTAACTAAACTCTTGTTTAATTTATATAACTGGGATGTTTAAACCAATTTAAAACGAAAAAAACATGTCAAATACAACTCTAATGATCATGACCATCTAAACTCGACAATTACATATTTAATTTTATAGTTCATATCATTGCTTTAAGATTTAACATCATAGATTAGACTCTAACACATTAGATTAACCCTAAACATGAGATTAATCATAATTATCACATAAATACTTAATTTTTAATTAAGGAGAGGTTTGGAGGGAGGTGATCTTACCTTTCACCATGTGAAAATCCCTCTGAAACAAGCAGGACTTGATCCCTCGTCACCAAACGTTGCAAATCTCGTCCTCCTCTCGGTGTTCGCTTCACAAAGCTCTCCCGAAATCTAAATTTAGGGTTAGGGTTTTGAGAGAGAAGAAGAGAGGCTACTAGGGTTTAGAAAAACTGATGAAAAGATAAAATTTTTGTGACAAAAACGGATATATATAGGTACAAACCCCAAACTCAAACAGCCCAACCTAATACCCAAAAGGTTCTGGAAAATAGCCCGTCAGTCGACTGATGACTTCTTGTCAGTCGACTGATGACTTCTTGTCAATCGACTGATGGGCAACACCAGTCGACTAACCAGAGGCTTTCCAGCTTCAAAATCTTGTGCATGTTTTACTCGTTTTTGTGCATGTTTACACTTGTATACTCTCATATATACTCTTTATTGATCTCATATCAATTGTTAACATAATCATTCATACATAAATGCTATTTATCATAATTAAAACTCATTTATCAGTATAAATCATAATATTTTCAAATTTTATGGGGTTTTACAGTTTTCTATTATATATATTATTTAAATGATAATTTATTTTTGTGTAGAGAAATTGTGGATTAGACATGTTATTATGTTCATTATTAGTAATTGTTAACAAATTTAAAATTGTGATAGCTATTTATGTTTTACAATGTAAATATTGTTTTAGTATATGATATTATTGAAAATATATCATTTCAAATTTAGTGTTCAAATGCATTTATTAAGGAGTTCTATTTGACAAAAAAAAATTATCTATTTGTTTAGTTTCATGAATATGTTAGGTCTCATGCTAATGAGCGTACTATATAATCTAGTTTTGATGATTAACAAACAATTCTTAATATCGTTTGTCGAGTGTTTATATTTACTTGTTAGGAATCCTACACAAAGATCCTAGTTGGCGGTTGGATGGAATTAAGCTTAACGACGATATCCTTTAGAGGTTGGAGAAAACCGAAATGAAACTATTTGCATTTCAAGTCAAAGACACTATTGCACTTCATCCATGTTACCAAAATCGAGCGTCAAGAAGAGATCATTAGCTTGGGTATACTTTTGTAGTCTAGGTTGTTTATACTTTATATGTTCATACTTACAGCTCAATTCATACACGCACACATTTTTTGAGAAAATATCAAGTTTTTGCATTATCGACTTTATGCAACAGTTTTACATATATCACCAAGTCTATAAATCCATTCATAAGAATTTTTAAACTTGTTTTTGCCAAAATCAAGTATTTAACAAAACTCGCATTTTGAACTTTTCGCAGAATAGTAAGTTTTCACAAACAGGAAATGCATTTTTTTAAAAAAATTTCTTTAACATGTTTAATTTCATGTATACAAACATTTCCCAAATTTTCACTATTTTTAGAGTCAATTTGTTATTTTTAATTGAATTTACAAAGTTATATTTTTTGAAAATTTGGATATCTATTTTATCAATCATCGGTCGACCGAACAAGTCAAATCGGTCGACCGACCAGAGAAGTTTTTCAACGTTTGGTTTCTCAGAGTCATCAGTCGACGGATACATATGTATCAGTCGACCGATAGGCATCTTTCGGTCGACCGACACTTGACCATCAGTCGACCAAGTATGTATCAGTTGTAAAAAATGGCTAGTTTTTCAGATTTTGTTTTTTCTTGGCTTTGCCTTATTTTTTATGCTTTCCTCTCGTTTGGACTGATATGTTGAGAGACTATATATAGTCCTCAACACTTAGATTTTGTTATGAAAGTTTAGAACAAGTTTTGCAAGGTTTGTTTGAGTGTTTCAAAGAAAAATCAAGTATAGTTTGTTTATGTGAAGAAGTTTTCACAAAGAGAAGAAGCTTTCTATTTCAGTTTTGAGGAGTTCAACCTCAATTCTCATCTACATCTCTTTGTGCATTTTAGAGAAGCTTTTCTAACTCTTTAATCTAGCTTATTTTTATTTTGATTCTTATATATATATATTTGCTAGATTAATTTGAGTTTAATTTTTATTATTGTTCATTGTTTACACACATAACCATTTGAGCTTAAGTATTTTCACATATTGTATACTTGGGTTGTGGGAGTGTATTTTTGAATGTGCTTCAATTTAGTTCTCATCTTTGTATTGGAGAACAAATTATTTATTTGCACTTAATTGTTGAGAACATGTTGTAATACACAAGGACACTTAGAGGAGTGTTTGGGAGAGATCATGGTCAATTCTAAGAGGAGTGATGTTGGTTGTAAAACCTAGGGAGAGGTAGTAAATCCAAGCACTTGAGGAAGGTGACACGGGTAGGCTAACACTTAGAGGAGTATCTTGTGGTATTGACAATCATGTGAAATTGTAAACGTTATCGGTGAACGTTGAAAACCGATTGTGTAGTTGATTTTGTGATTAGTGGAGATTCTCCTTGAGGTGAAGAGCGGAGACGTAGGTGAGGAGCGTTGAGAACCGATTGTGTAGTTGACCAAACTCCGTGATCATTTCCTTGTGTTGGCGTTTGTTTTGGCGTATTCTTTTATCGTCTCATTGTTTATATAGCATATTATCTCTTGTATATCCTTGCATATAACTTGTTATACATCATGTTGCTAGGATATTGTTAGTAAGTTTTAATTTGACATTAAAATCGGATTAGATTAGCAAATACCCTATTTACCCCCCCCCCCCGCCCTCCTCCTTCCTATGGTACTTTCAGAATATTCTACTTTCATAAAATTGATATGAGGAAGGTTTAAAAAAATGTTTAAGCATTTATATTGCTTTTCATACCAGTGAAAATTACGAGTGATACCTTTAGTGAAAAGTAAAGTGTTTTAAATGTTAAAAATTCTCAGAAGTCCGCTATGGAGTGAAGTGATATGTTTAAGCCTACCATATGGTATTGAATGTACCGACCAGTGTTAAAAGTGGTCTTTTTGGCAAAAGTGAAGTGGCCTTCGGACAACCTATGATAGTGTTAGGTACATTCTGTCCCCGGGTTGGCTTATAGTGATTTGATACGCATTCCTATGCTACTGGGCTATAATTTTCGTAGCCTTAGTGTGATAACTGAGGAAGTTTTGCATGTGTGGATTTAGATGGATACTTATGATTTTAAAAGTATTTAGCGTTCATTTGTATTGTTTTATAATTTGTGAATATTCATTTTGTAATATCACATCTATTCTTGGAAATTCCTCTTATTCAAAATATTATGTGTTTCTTAATCGTTTTTTTTTTCGACAGCTTATTTAAATTTTAGTATTGATAAATTCTTTAACTTATCTGATCCGCTAATGATAAATTTTCTACTCACTGAGTGTAAACTCACCCCGTTGTTTTTCAATCTTTTTCAAATGAAAGTTAGATAGCTCTATCTGTATCTCAGAGCTTTGCAACATGAGAATGATCTTTTAGGGTGTTTGGATGCTGAAAGTTAAAGTTATACGTGTCTTGCTACTATGCATATATAATAAGAGTCTTTTGACTCATTAGAGTGAACTTGTTATGATGTAGTTTTGCTCTGAGACTTCTCTATTTGTCAATAAAGTTTCTTTTAAAATGAAACTTATTGTAATATGGAAGTGCACGGCAAAGCTTAGTATGTGCTTTGTGCACGTGTTGCCATTGTCATGCATCTCAAAATAAGATGTGCATTTTGAGAGCATGACAGCATCCGTAAGTAGCTCATTTGACCACGAGTAGATCAGACACTGGTCCAGCAAAATCTAGTTCCCATGCTCACCCATATCCAATCATTGATACACATCAAAACTTTGTTGATAACAATCCAACAACTTATACCTGCATCACGATTCCCTCTAATTTCGGATTCGGATCCTCACTCAAACTCTCACCCTCTTACCAATTTCACCATCCCTTTAAATTAGGCTTAAGTGCACTTAAATACCCTATAGTTTCTCCTATGTTGCATTTATATACTCTCACTTGTTTTCGACAGCACTTAAATACCATAAATTTTTTAAACTTTCATTTATATACCTTCATGTGTTTTTGGCAACACTTCCATATCTTAACGTTTTAAATACATGTACTTAAATCCCTAATGTTTTTAAGACAGATACTTAAATATCCTAAAGTTTTTAAAACTTACATAACTAAGGGTATTTTAAGTGCACATTTTAAAAACTACAGGGTATTTAAGTGCATATTTTAAAACTTTAGAGTATATAAGGGCCAATTTGGTATTGATGGACTTTTAATAAGTTTCTCATAAAGCAGCTTATAGAAGCAAACTTATATAAGCTGTTAAAAATAAATGATTAGTAACCAAATATCAAAATATGCTTAAAAAACAGTTAATGTGCTTGGTAGAACCGTGCTCAATGATCATTGTTAAAAGATAAAAGGTATATATGTAAACTAAAAACAAGCAGATTGTGCTTTTAAAAGAAGCACCCTTTTAAAAACAAAAACAGTTTCAATAAGCATGCCAAAAAAAGACCCCTTTTAAAAACAGAAACGGTTTCAATAAGCATGCCAAAAACGTTTTCACTAAACACTATTATAGATGCTTATTAATAAATAAGCAGAATCACCCTAACAAAAGCAACGCCAAATTGGCGGCTAGTGCTGCCAAAACAAATGCGGGCGTATAATTGCAAGTTTTTAAAACTTTAGGGTACACAAGTGCTACCAAAAACAAAAGTGACGAGGCTATGTAAATGCGAAGTAGGGGAAACTATAGGGTATTTAAGTGCAAGTAAAACTTCAAATTACGAGTCACTTCTCCAACTAATCCAGCACACTGTACCCTCTCTCATTGATAAAAACTTACCGCGTGCCCACAACTACAACATGAAGCCTCCATTAATAACATCCAAACTACTCTCTATACTGATATAAACTTAGCAAGTACCTACAACGACAACATAAAGCATCCATTAATAACCTCCAAACTACTCGATCTATTTACTATCTAGAAGAGAGAGAACCAAGAAGAGGGAGCTATGGATTTAACCTTGGCTGTAGCTCTCCTCATTTCAGCAGCCATTATCCTCTTCCTCTTCTCTCTTCTCTCCATTCTCTATCTTAAATCCCACACATGCAAAAATCCTATTGATATCGATCAACCTCTCGATAACCCTCTTGCAAAAACCAACTCGATCATCAAACTGAAATCATCAGAGGTTGATGCCTTGACCTCAAACTTCAACCCTTCGACGATAATCGGCGAGGGAGGATTCAGCACCGTCCACCTCGTCCCCTTTAAAAGCTACTCCTTCGTCGCCGTCAAAGTCCTCAATGTGCACCGTGCATTCCATCAAGAACTCGACATCGTCCTCCGCCTAAACCACCCCAGCATCGTCAAGCTCATCGCCTACTCCGACGAAAAAGACCAAAACATTCTCGTCTTCGAATACATCCCCAACGGAACTCTCCACGACCGCATTCTCAACTGCGTCATCCCTCTCCCTTGGTCGAAACGAATTACTATTCTTTACAATGTAGCATTGGCTTTAGATTACCTGCACGAAGGCTGTGGCCTTCAAATTATCCACGGGGACATCAAATCGTCGAACATTCTGTTGGATGAAAACCTCGAACCGAAGATTTGTGATTTCGGGTCGGCTAAAATGGGGTTCTCGGCTGCGATCACTCGATCGGAGAAGCAGATGATGGGTTCTTTGGGGTATGTTGATCCGCATTATTTGAGAACAGGGTCGATGTCAAAGAAGAGCGAGGTATACAGCTTCGGGGTTTTGATTATGGAGCTGATTACAGGAATGGAGGCTTTTGATCCTGAGAAGGAGCGGCTTCTGACGACGGTTATGGCTCCGGTTATGGGAGCGGAGGGAGAAGAGATTAGGATCAAGAGGATCAAGATGAAGAAGTTTGTTGATCCAAAGTTAGGACACGAGTATGATGTTGATGAGGTTTTAGCGATGACTCTGCTCGCGGCAAGGTGCGTTGCAGAGCAGCCGGCGCTCCGGCCGTCGATGGCTGAGGTTGTTAAGATCATGAAGGAGAATGTGGGCATTGTTTCATCTAAAGGGAGGGTTGGTGTGTAAAAAAAAAAATTATTCATGCTGGTTTGTGTAAATTTTGTATGTAATGGTGGTGACAGTGGTAACAGGCATCGCTTATTCAATCACAGTTGTTTCATCATTTCAACGTACCACTGTGATTATCTTGAATGAAGATAAAAAGTAGTATAAATTTACACAGCATAT
This sequence comes from Asparagus officinalis, assembly GCF_001876935.1. Classification (NCBI taxonomy): domain Eukaryota; kingdom Viridiplantae; phylum Streptophyta; class Magnoliopsida; order Asparagales; family Asparagaceae; genus Asparagus; species Asparagus officinalis. The sequence continues at coordinate 76,996,537 of NC_033797.1, forward strand.
GGAAGTACATATGGACACCACAAGATAGAAATGTAGGTGTATTTATGATAATGAGTTGGGGGGAAAAAAGTTATTGTTTGAATGAAGACATACTCATTAATCTAATCAATGTATAGGTGAGTTAAGAAGGGATGGGGATGGGGATGGGGATGGTGAGGGGTTGCAGTCTTGATATTTGGTAGGCTTCCTGTTTTCTCTACTCCTAATCTGTTGAAATTAGCCTCAGTTGTCTTAGAGGTTGTCCAGTTGCCACCTCTCAACTTCATTTGAAAGGCCTAATATTAGGTCATTGACCGAGCTAGAGCAACAATTTCTCTCTCTCTCTCACAAAAAAAAAAGGGAAGATCAAATCCTATCATGATCAATGGGAGTTGAGATTTCACAATAACACGCAGCGTGCTAGCTCTAAATACTTTTCTAAGCAACACTAGCTCTAATTACGTTGATGTAATTGGGGTGACATTTGAAAAATGTTATGCAAATTGTTGGAAGAAACAATAAAACAGAGAAATGAAAAAAAAGTAACTGATGCGGGAGCATCTTTCTAATACAGCTGGAGGTACATGCAGCTCCAGCCAATACAAACCAAAAATCCAAGTATATTGTGATGAGAGCTACATGCAAGTCGTACATAAAAAATCCAAATGTCCTCCTTTTGCGGCCCAAAAAGGTCTCTTTTTTACTTCATTCTCCCAGTCGAAGCTCCCTACCCGCAACTCCAACTGCAGCAAATCAAACATTTGCCATTTTATTTTCTGTGATTAAAACTACATTTAGCTCAGACCACAACAAAGCCCTTTTCTTTTTTAAGAGAAAATTGACTGATCCACTCAATAAAGCCAAATCACCGCATTTGTTAATTATAATTAATATTAACAGACCGAACAATAAGTGAGGAGGGTATGTTCTGCTGTAGGACTGTTTAATTTGCTGCAACTTTAAGTACAATATAAGTGCCGATTATTTTGGTTCAACTTAAAACTTTTGCAATTTAAACCTTTAATTTCTGGTCTTCGCTTTGGATATCATGTTATTTTTACAGTCTATGCTGTGGATTAGTAGCAAGCGGAACTGAAACCATGTTTACAGCTCGTTGCAACTGCGACTTGCATTTAAATCTATGAAAGTAACTGATGTCTGCGGTTGGAGACATTTTGAAACTATAATTGTGACCGTATTTATTAGGTGCATTTTAACACACAGCTGCAACTGATTCGGGACATCTCAACTCGAGGCAACTGCGACTTTCGTCGAAATCCGCATAAACTATCGGCCGCATCGAGTCATATTTCTGGCTACCATTGTTACTGAAATCTTTTAGCTGCGCCGAAATAAACGATCGCAGCTGATTCAAGGTACCTCAATTAGATACAACTACAGTCGCATGCAATTTTTTGATCCTAAGTGAAACAACTCGCGTGGCAAGATTAGGCTTTTTCTCTTGCTTGTAGGCATCAAAAATTGTCTATAGGTCTCCACAAACGGTTCAGTGTTAAAGAGCGACGATGAACGTCACTCTCCGATCCACATGAGCCTAATCGACGTCGACGAACGATTGAAGTGAATCGACGAGTTATGTGAGCTGATAGGATTTCGGAACAACCAAGACCCGGACCAATCGGGAACCCGGCACTGTTCACAAAAAGGACAACGCCCCTCGCGCCTCGACCACTCTACAGATAATCCAATCACCAGAGCGGATCGAATTCTTCGTCAAGCATCCAACGCACCCGGAATCACTCAAATCCGAATCCGGACGAAGAATCTACAGGGAAACCAACAAAACACCTCAAACGGAGTCCCGGCGTGTCGAAATACCCCGGGGGTGTCTAGGAAAAGCCTAGACACCCCAGGGGTGTCTCGGCCAAGCCGAGACACCCTAGGGTGTCTCGGCCATATGGCCGAGACACCCCAAGGGTGTCTCGGCCTGGCCGAGACACCTAGGGGTGTCCTCACCCCCTACCTACCCCCCACACTCCTTTTGGCCTATAAATAGACCCCTTGGGTCCTCATTCAAGGGGCTGGAATTCTTTTGTCTTGGAGCAAGGCTAGAGACAGAGGGGGAGGATTTTTGGAGAGCCTTGGCGAAGCCCTGCTGCAGTGAAGAGTGCCCGTGTGCTTCAACAAGAGGAGGAGAGGTCTTGATCAGAGCCTTCATCACCCGTCCGAACCTTAGTATTAGCCTTTAGCGTTAATACTAAGAAGATATCAACATCCCCGTCACAGGCAAAAGACCCACGCAAGCAAGAGATGACAAACAGATCTTGCGTTTGTTTGAAAAGAGTTGTATTTCTTTTGTTTTCATTGTGTACCGGTCTTATAAAAAGGCTATCTTTTTATTTCATTGTAACGATTGAAGTTGTAATGAATGCAGCAATGAATACAGCAACTTTTTCCGCAAACAAGCTGGCGACCACAGTGGGAGCCAACGGCATCGCAACCGACGCCGTCGTGACGCAACCAGCACTCAAGATCGGGGTGAATGAAGAACACGAGCTCGATCAACAACGGTTCAAAGAAGGCCTCTCTTCCTCCTCCTCCAGATCCGCCTCTCCAAACGGGTACAGAAAGGTAACCTCTTTCATAAATGATTGCAGGTCCTTCGGTTCAAAAATCCAAGACCCCGTTGCCGCCTCTGCACTTGCACCACGTGACGTACCCGCGTCGTCCAACGTGGTCAAGATCGCAGATCCGGACTCCTCTTCCGCCGAGGAGATGGCTTCTGAAGATACTCCAGCAATATCAAAGAGAGCACGACAAAGACGGCAGCTGGCCGAGGCTTTGGAGCCGATGGATGGGATCCGCTATAACGTAGATCTAAAATCCAGGCAACGCCAGGAGCAACCACGGCAAACAACCAGCCCCTCCTCCGAAGCAGAAACAAACAAATGGGTTCATGTCAAAAGAACCCGTTCTACTCTTGAGGAGCGAATCCAGAAGCGCCGCGCCTTGCGTGCGCATGCCCGAGCCCTGGTCCAAAAAGCACGAGAAATGCTAAAGGGAGAGGCCGTTAAGAGATCGCCGAGATCCGAACGAGTTTGGATGCCGAAGGCCAAAACAACGTCTGAGGTAAAAGCAGGTAATATTGCTCTCCAACCTTCATCAATTTCAGATCCCGAACCTCTGGAAAAGCCCCACCGCAGCGCGGATTTCCCCAAGTTCAAGAATCCTCCGAAGGATCGTATCGGTGCTCTACCCGAGGATCGAGGAAAAGCGCTTGTCAAGGAAAGCTGGGGATCATTGAAGGAGCTTCAAGCCAACATCCAGACTGGGGGTCGTACACGATCTCCTAACAAATCGATTTCTGCAACGACCAGCTCGGCGATGCACACAAAAAATCAGGAGCCCGTTAAGGTTTCATCCTCACAAAGGTGTGACCCCAAACGTGAGACTCCTGTAAAAGCCAACAAGGCAATGATCACTCAGAAGAAAACGCGTCCGACAAACGAACGCGTTATACCTGAGAACCCATGTGAGCAGCCGATAGGTTACTCCGACCGCAACGTCGATGAGTTGTACTATCGGGCTGGGGGTGCGGATGAATCTCGAAAGAGAAACACCCAGGAAACGGATTCTCACTGTCCGTGTACCAAATTTATTAGGGCAGTATTATCAACATGTAGCTGCCCCAAGACCGCTCCGCAGAGGGTCTCGATATTCGAGAGAATCCCGCTCCGCAGAGGGTCTCGATATTCGAGAGAATCTCCGATGGAACGACAAAGCCCAAATCAAGGCGTTCTCACCAAAGAGGATCGATTGCTCGAAAGAGGATCGATTGCTCGGGATGATGAACCCCTAGAAGTTACCATCAACATGGTCAACAAGGGAAAATCTCCAATCATTTCAAGTGACTCCGACCCTAATTTCTCTTTAGGAAGCAGGGTCAATTTGGGAATAGCTCAGCTTCAGCTAGAAGCCGTCGGATATAACAATGACCATGGGGTCCATGAAGGAGTCCATTCCGATGATGAGTTCTCGGATTCTCATTCCGCGCTCGCTTCTGACGATACAACGTCTAGCATAGGGCAAGCTCGAGAGGTGTTCATGGCCAACACCGATCAGATAGCCAAAATCATTGAAGAGGCCCTGACTAAGCAGAAGGAAATCTTCAAGTTTGAAATGGAAGTGGCTATGCAAGAGATGAGACAAATGCACGATCAACGAATCCGAGCTTTGTCAAATCAGCTAGTGGAATCCAGCCGTCGCACCCAGAACGCCGCAATTGACAGCGATCCGGAAGTGGACAGAATCGTCATGGCCGACGCACCACCCAAGAATACTGGGGGTGGTCCCACTAAAAATAACAACGCTGGGGGTGGACCCACCAGTGATGACAACGCTGGGGGTGGACCCACCAGTGATGACAACACTGGGGGTGGCCGTATCATTCCTCTCGACAATTGTCCAAAACAGGATATAGATCAGGCCGAAAAGATGAGGGATCTCGAAAGAAAAATCGACGCCCTGATATCTGCTCGAGAGGTGAAAAAGACCGGTATTACGTGTCCTTACCCAAGAAAATGGGATTCGATCCCGTATCCGGCGAAGTTCAACCTGATCAACTTCACGCCGTTCAACGGAAAGGGCTCGCCCACTCAACATCTGATCTACTTCAAGTCCCACTTGGGGGTGATCTCTGGCAACGGACCCTTGATGGTTCGGTCATTCGTTGGCACCCTTCGCGGGCCTGCCTTCGATTGGTACCGCCGTCTCAAGCCCGGAAGCATCAACAGCTGGGAGGACTTGGAAGGCATGTTTCTCGCCCATTTCTTCGATGATGACACCGAGGTGTCGATCAGGACACTCTTCGACGAGAAACAAAAAGGCGGAGAGTCGGTGGATACCTTCATCAAACGCTTCCGCAATCAGGCAATGAACTGCAGGGATCCCGTCACGGAGGAATTCCTCTTGCAGACTTGTCAGAACAACTTGTCCATTAACATCTTGGACGTGATGGGAATAGAGCCGCTCAATACCTGGAAAGAGTTGAAGGCTCGAGGAGAACAGGCCGAACGCTTCATCAGAAGGCGGAAAGCCGAGAGGAGCCAACTGATGGTTGACCCTCTGGATTCGAATCTCGCACCTCATGATGAAGGGGACGCACCTGCAGCTGTTATTGACGATAATCAAACGTCGCAACAGCAGTCCTGGGAACAACAGGAGAATTCGGACGAGGAGCTCCAAAACGAGTACTCGTTCAAAGACGAAGACGTTCCAGCTATCTTCGAGACCCTTCTCGAAAACAACAAAATCAAGCTCCCGCCCGTCATGAATCAGGAGGAAGATGACAATTCTGCGGATCCAACGTACTGCGAGTACCACAGAAGGATCCTCCATCCCACAAAGGACTGCTTTGCTCTCAAGAATAGCATCCAGACCTTGGTTGAAGCCGGCGCTATAACGCTAGGGTAAGCCAATTGAAAACGGCATAACTCCGATAAGTATAAGAGTATAAACTGCTTCTTACAACTCCGATAAGTATAAGAGTATAAACTGCTTCTTACCACTCCGATAAGTATAAGAGTATAAACTGCTTCTTATACTCCGACGAGTATACGAGTATAACCTGCTTCTCAAGACTCCGATAAGTATATGAGTATAAACTGCTTCTCAACACTCCAAAGGGTATATGAGTATAAACTGCTTCTCAATCCTCCGACCGGTATAAGAGGTTAAACTGCTCTCCGATACTCCCAAAAAAAAAAAAATTCACGCATCGGATCTCGACCTTTTAGGAGCTCTAGGTGTGAGATCATCGCCACCGGATTCGGGATCAACATCGGTAGGAGTAGCAATAGGTGTAGTTGGAGTAGGACTCATTTCAATATCGAGAGTTGGAACTTGCCCTTCATAATTGGAGGAGGAAGCCGTTTGATTGGAGAATTAGAGAGAAAGCGAGAATAAGAAAATATTTGAGAGTATAAAAGAGTATTAGAGAGAAATAGATGAGTTTTGGATGAGAAAAATAAATGAAAACCCTCTCCATTTATAGAGGCAGCCTCCTAGCCAAATGATCAAAATACCCTCAAATTTTGGGCTTTTTTTTATCGTTTTTAGGGTATTTTGGTCAAAAGACCAAAAATAGGCTATTTTGGTCAAACTGGACCGGGCCGTTAGGACTGGGCCAGATTCGGGCCGTCTCGGGCAGCCTGGTCCAATAGACACATTTGTGACCATTGGACCACAGGCCGGGCCAACCCGACCCGGCCCAAAAAAATTTATTGGGTCCTTGCTTGGGACCGGGCCGGACCTGAACCCGGTCTACTCAGCCAGCCATCTTCCTGTCCCTAGCGTTAAAATCTCCCTTTGAGTGATGATACGAGTTGGCACTTTCTTTGCTACCCGTATTCCACTCTAGTTGCGTTCTGGTCAAACCTATAAAAGTTAGGGCCAAAGCCAAAATCCCTTCTCGATTCCTCCAATGAACGAGAGGTCCACTTTCAAATCGAGTGATCAAACCTTCCGACAGTTAGGGTCATCTCAAACTCCTGCTGGGTCAAACCTTCGTACAGTTAGGGCCACAGTCAAAATCTCCTCTCGATTCCCCCAATAAACGAGAGGTCCACTTCCAAATCGGGTAATCAAACCTTCCGACAGTTAGGGTTATCCGAATTGTTACGATTCTCGGAGTGGAGATCCCACTCTTAGTTTCATCCTTCCGGATTCTGGGGGTGGAGATCCCACCTCGAGTTTCCTTTCCAGCTGTAGATAGAATATAAAATTCTTCCTCTTCAGCACCGGGAGATAGAATATAAAATTCTTCCTCTCCTCGGACCTTTCCGATGCTCGGAGTGGAGAACCCACTCCCAGTTCATCATTCCGGATTCTGGGGGTGGGGGATCCCACCTCAAGTTCCCTTTCCAGCTGTAGATAGAATATAAAATTCTTCCTCTTCAGCACCGGGAGATAGAATATAAAATTCTTCCTCTCCCGTTTCTCAATCTGTCTTTGCTTTTAGAAAAGACACGATTGTCAAATCCGGGCACTCGATGCACGGGGAATTTTATCCCGAAGCCTGAGTAGGGATAAGTCAACGCCTAACACGCGTTGCCGGGTAGTCTATTCCCGTGAGAAAGACGAAGTCTATGTATTCAAAATCATAGCATTAAGTCTAAGGGAAGTAATTCTCTTAGCACAACGTTACATGTGAAACGGGTTTTAATAATTCACATGCTAGCCCGATTCAAACGGTAATCGGTAAAGGCACATCAAACCCGTTGATGGCTGGGGGTTTGCCAAAAATCCCAAAGCCTATGTCTAACACGCATTGCCGGTTAGTCCTTGACCGTAAAAAGGACAAAAGACCACATATTCAACATTGTGGCAGGTTGTTATTAATAACACCATAATCCGTGCCTCACACGCACGGGGAATTTTATCCTGAATCCTAAGTAAGGATAAGTCAGCGCCTAACACGCGTTGCCGGGTAGTCTATTCCCGTGAGAAAGACGAAGTCTACGTATTCAATATCGTAGCACTAAAGGGGTTCACTCTTTTAGCTTAAACGTTACATGGGAGCGGACTTAAACAATCCGCATACTAGCCCGACTCAAACGGTAGTCGGTAAAGGCTAATCAAATCCGTTGAAGGCTGGGGATTAGCCAAAAATCCTAAAGTCAACGCCTAACACGCGTTGCCGGGTAGTCTATTCCCGTGAGAAAGACGAAGTCTACGTATTCAATATCGTAGCACTAAAAGGGTTAACTCTTTTAGCTTAAACGTCACATAGGAGCGGACTTAAACAATCCGCATGCTAGCCCGACTCAAACGGTAGTCGGTAAAGGCTAATCAAATCCGTTGAAGGCTGGGGATTAGCCAAAAATCCTAAAGTCAACGCCTAACACGCGTCGCCGGGTAGTCTATTCCCGTGAGAAAGACGAAGTCTACGTATTCAATATCGTAGCACTAAGAGCGTTAACTCTCTTAGCACAACGTCACATGCGGAACGGACTTAAACAATCCGCATGCTAGCCCGACTCAAACGGTAGTCGGTAAAGGCTAATCAAATCCGTTGATGGCTGAGGATTTGCCAAAAATTCTATAACTGCGAGTCATTGACGCATCAACTCCACTAGTTGGTCTCGTGACTTGAGCACCCAACAAATTCAGGATAAAATCCACACATGCAGATGAATCAGCTTTAATAGTTGGTCCTGCAGCCCCAACATTCGAGACCACGATGCTCCAATACCTTAAGAGCTTAAACTGTGAATACTCCAGCAAACGTACGAGTACAAACTGTGTTAATGGCGATTCGAAACCCTAGAGTCAACGCCGGTCACCGCGTAACCCTAGGTCAACGCCGGTCAACGCCGGTCACCGCGTAACCCTAGGTCAACGCCAGTCAATGCGTTGCAATCAGAGTCAACGTTCGACGATCCAAAACCCTAAGGGTCAACGCCGGTCACCGCGTAACCCTAGGTCAACGCCAGTCAATGCGTTGCAATCAGAGTCAACGTTCGACGATCCAAAATCCTAAGGGTCAACGCCGGTCACCGCGTAACCCTAGGTCAACGCCAGTCAACGCGTTGTAACAAAAGTCAACGTTTGACAATTCGAAACCCTAAGGGTCAACGCCGGTCAACGCGTAACCCTAGGTCAACGCCGGTCAACGCGTTGCGACAAAAAGCCAACACACGGGGATCCGAAACCCTAAGCCAGCACAATGTGGCGGAGGTAATTCAAAGTCAACTCAATGACACGAGCCAAACTCAATTCATCAGCTGCACACTCGAGACTCCGACGACGGCCAAGCGATAAACGCAGCGCTGGAAGAACTTCGCGATAAACGCAGCGCCGGAAGAACCTTGGCTATTCGTCAAAGCATCGAATAGACCGAAAATCGAAGGAGCCAAGAGTTGAAGCTAACTACAGGTCCTGATGCCGACTGAAGGCTAGACCAATCACATCCAAAGTATCCCAGCCTCTTCTATAAAAGAAACGAGTCAGGAACACTTTGGAGGGGGTATCTGTAGGCATCGAAAATTGCCTATAGGTCTCCACGAACGGTTCAGTGTTAACGAGCGACGATGAACATCCCCATCCAATCCACATGAACCTAATCGAC
>NC_033797.1:77005823-77057627 GCF_001876935.1 Asparagus officinalis
CTCGGCCATGGCCGAGACACCCCATGGGGGGTGTCTCGGCCATGGCCGAGACACCCCAAGGGTGTCTCGGCCTGGCCGAGACACCTAGGGGTGTCCTCACCCCCTACCTACCCCCCACACTCCTTTTGGCCTATAAATAGACCCCTTGGGTCCTCATTCAAGGGGCTGGAATTCTTTTGTCTTGGAGCAAGGCTAGAGAGAGAGGGGAGGATTTTTTTGGAGAGCTTGGCGAAGCCCTGCTGCAGTGAAGAGTGCCCGTGTGCTTCAACAAGAGGAGGAGAGGTCTTGATCAGAGCCTTCATCACCCGTCCGAGCCTTAGTATTAGCCTTTAGCGTTAATACTAAGAAGAGCTATTACCTCGCTTTAGCCGAGGTATACGCTTATAGCTTCTAGATCTCACGCGGATCGACGAAGTTCTGCTTCTATATCCCTCCGCGGATAGACGAAGCTCTGCCCGATTTTCTCGGAACAGATCTGATTGCCCCGGTGGTCCACGGATATCAACGTCCCCGTCACAGGCCAAAGACCCACGCAAGCAAGAGATGACAAACAGCTCTTGCGTTTGTTTGAAAGGAGTTGCATTTCTTTTGTTTTCATTGTGTACCGGTCTTATAAAAAGACTATCTTTTTATTTCATTGTAACGATCAAAGTTGTAATGAATGCAGCAATGAATACAGCGACTTTTTCCGCAAACATTGCTCACCAGATTTTTCAGTGACATGCTTGTAACTCCTTTTCAGAGAGAAGTCACTTTCAAATTAAAACTTCTAGCGGCCTTTCTTTGGGGAAATAATGAAAGCTTTGAGAGAGAGAGAGAGAGAGAGAGAGAGTGCGCGCGCGCGTGTGTGGAGAAAACTAGCTAGCTTCAAGCAGAGGAAGCGTGCGGAATGCATGTGAACACATGGAATTAGATTTGAGTGATGTTGAAAGCAGGAATATTTCACCAACTTAGCTTAACATTGGGACCAAGTCTCTGAACTGAGTCCCTCATTTTCCTCGTATCATGTGAGTGACTCGAAGTTGCAATTTCATGAGGCTTATTGGTCACTCCTCTTTTAGGCTATTTTATTCTTCTCCTTTGCTGAAAATTAGAAAACTCGTCCTGATCGACCTTCTCAAGGTTTACTTGGAAATTAGCAGGCTATTTTCCAAATAATTGCTTTCAAAATGATATGGCGTTGTTATGAATTAAAACAGGGATTAAGACATTATTAAAAAAAAAAGGGGGTTTAATTTGTTATTCAATTTCAACTATAATCATTCAGAAACTAGCGGACGGGTTGCGTTTAGGAAGATGACCATCTCCATCTATTAACGAAAGATGAGAAATTCACATCAGAAATTAATTGAGATTACAAATTTACAGGGAATTAGAACTCCTCTTGAGTGCAAGTCCTTACTCTCCTTCTTAAATTATTAGTTCAACTTAATATCATTCTCTGCATTTGACCCCTTAAGACCAATTAACTCACTAGTTTCGGAATAATTGAATAATTGTAGGGCGTTAAAAAAATCCAGGCTTCAGGAAAGATTCAGAAACTACTCCACATTATTCCCTACTTGTGACCCCCAAGGGACATGAGCCAGAAAATATGTGTGTTTTCTATGACTGGCTCCTGAGGATATTGATGAAGGCTTTTGCTCCAAATCTATGAAAACTGAAAGTATCAAAAGCAATGCAGGCAACTTAATCATAATAGATGCAACTGGCAGCACATAACATGAAGAGAATAATCCACTTCTCTTAAGCTAGCTCTAGAACATAAAGAAAAATATTCATATGAAGAAAAACAGTATAGTGCTGTAAGAAATTCATTTCAGTTTCAAGATATCAGTAAATTCAAAAAAATTCAAAAGCCCAACAAACATCACAGAGTACATACACTAGCTACAATAGCTGGAATAGAGATGCAAATATATAAATCACAACTGTCTGTGGTAGACTATTATTGCATGCACACAGATACACACAGTAATGTGGATGCAACAAACTACAAATAATGCATATACACCTACTAAAGCAGGAAAAGATGCAAACATGCGATTTACTACAATAATTGCAGTCAATACACTTGACACGCTTAAACATACACGCACAATCGACTGAAAATGGCAAACGATAACAGATGATTAATATCTCCCCATGTCATTTCCTTGAGAAAACTCCCCGGGTCATTTCCTATATCTACTTATCAGAAATACATGCAGTTTCTTGATAATCATGCTATACTCTTGCAACCTCATCACCGCTTTCTTGCATTGTTACGTCATCAGAGACTCTAAGGTTGCTAAGTAAAGCATCACGACCCATCAGAACAATCCGGAAAAAGTCATCCACTTGCTTCGAGAGATCATCTAACCCAAGTGATAGCAACTTTGCTGCCTCGGCCAATTCTGAAACAGAATCATGCCACATTTCTTCTTCCTTCTCATCAACAGTGTTGATCAAAGCACACAGTCTTTTCACACAGTTTTCAACAGCTCCCAGTTCTCTCAACACAGTTGCCTTTTCTCTGGATATGTGGCTAATATTTTCCTTTAAAACATCAGCTTGCAAGTCATTGAAGGCTTCAGCCCACAAGTACTTATTTGGCACAACCAATGTTATCAATGGTTTCGAGCAACCAGAAAGAACCGATGTCAAGACACTGCACACAAATACAGTCACAACCTTAACTCCATATAAGGCCCGCATCAGTACTTTCCCTTTGTCCGAGTTCTTGATTTTTGATGAATAGACAGTTCCAGCAAGACCCTGTAAGATTGAAAAACAATCTTCTAGCTTGGGGCTTCTTGACTCAATCTGCTGCATCCATTCAGAAAGAGTGGTCTCAGTCTTCTTGACCTGCTGGGAAGAATCCCTTGATGAGTTTAAAGCATGCAAGAGATATTGTAGCAACACCTGGCCTTGATCCAATCGGGAGAGCTCCGAGCTAAATGCAGTGCAAATATCAAGCAATTTTATACTGCTGTCCAAGTATATGTCTATCCACTTCTCTTGCCAGTGTGAAACAGGGAGCTCAAGATCAGTAATCAAACTTTTTATGTTATTATGGGTCTCAGACAAAAAGCTCATTGCATGCCTCAACCATGATAAGCTACAAATATCTGAGATATCTTTAGGCTTGAGTTTCCTCAAACTTTCAGCCAATGTCTGCTCGAAAGAAGTACGTAGCGCAACAAGCTCTGGGGACAGGTAGGATCTCTTAGGGAAGATCATCCGAAAAGGATTTCCAAAAGGTAAAAAGGTTCGATGCCCATCATGTGGCTGACTCATTTTGACTCAGATTCAGGCCCTGAAACAATTAAAAAATAACTTCTCTTAAAAATAATACAAAACTGTAAGTTAGTATTTAAAGACAGTCAGGACGCAACAATTCGGTGTCTCTCTTCAAAATAAGTTAAGAGAAGACAAAAAGTCTAGTTCCTCAAGGTTTTTCATTTGGATTACTCAAGTACAAATAGAAGAAAAGAAGTCCAGTTACAGTCCACATCCCACCGGCAACAGGATAATGCTAATTTATATTGAAGATATTAACGCAAAAGTATCGTCCAGAAGGTAACAATAGAAACAGATAATGGAAATAACTTTGTGGTTCTACTGTAATAACAAGGTCAGAAGAGTAAACAAAAATAAACATTAGCAAATAATTATCACTGCTCAAAGGTAGTAATAAAAAAAATTGCAAGTTAAGTGATGGAACTTGCTAGTTAAAACATAAAGATATGGCAATAAGTTTTATAAACATGATGAGAAAGAACTATGTAAGAGATTCGGTAAGTGACTAAATATGGATTCAAGAAATAATGAGTTCTACCAACTTTAAAAACACCAAAAATAAACTGAAGACGAGGTCATTGGTTGATAGAGCAGCTTATTTTCTCTTATTCTACATCTCGTCTGGATGAGATTATGACCACTAGTATATTCCAGTCTGCTTGAGTCTTGTGTACTTAAGAAAGTACACTTCAAATACCTTCTGATGGTTAAATAAACTACCATAATTATTTTAATTGCTGCTGACTATCAATGTTGAGCAAGTTACATCTTGCACTTCACTGATACCAAATGTGCTTTCCACAGGTTTATGTGCCAACTTATGTCCTCGTGTGTGTAGGACAAAGATAGCATTCACTGTATGGAAATCAAAGAACAAGAAACTTATTAAAACAAAAGAATCGGAGGGAAAGTGTTTATTCTTAAGTAAAAAGTTCACTCTCAAAATCATTGACTCTCCTTACGATTCTCCTGCAGAGAGGACCCTTCTCTCTACAGGTTGAAGTTATAGAAATAATCAATGAGTTGACGAATACAAGTATGTTTAACCCACTTCTCTAACAAAACTAAAGTAACTTTTAAGTAACTTTAGAAATGTAGATCACTGGATAATCAAATTAAGTCTTTTAACAGCCATTTGGTGCTTGGAGGGTGCAAGTGTCCCATTACCAGCGTGCTGTTGAAGTGCAAAGTGCCTCCATTTGTCAAGATTCATATTCGTGGTAGTTAAGGATAGGTTTTTCAACAAGTATACAGTGTTATCAATGCGCAAGGCACAATGTGGGGCGCAAAGTCTCTTTATGCGTACATGCGCGAGGCGCGCCCGAGTGAAGCAAGGCGCACACAACACACATAATTTTCAAGATAGTTATCAAGCACAAAAGAGCATGTTTATATATTTTCACATAATATGTCAAGATAAACTAAATTCTGTTTATTTTCACATAATTAAGTCTATGTGCCGACAGAACCCAAGGAAGTTTAGAAATAAAAGAAGCAGAAGAAAATTTCAGAATATAACTTCCTTGGGTTCTGTCGGCACATAGACTTAATTCTTCTGTGAATTTCTGGAAAGAACCCTTTCAAAGATAAATGAAGGTGGACATGATGTGGCTGACGAAGCTTAATGGAAAATAAATTATTAGCTCGTCCTACGCATTGCCAGGCCTCCTTCTGGGTCCTCTTTTCAGTCGAGCTATTTCAATATCTTAATGAAACACGAAGTGTCGGGGTTTCTTTTGAGGCTTTGCCTCGTTATCTATCCCTCAAAATTTTGGAAACAGTAACTTGTTTGCTCTTTTAAGTCGATTCCAGTTTTGATTTTATGCTTCAGCATTTATTTCGCTCCTCCAAATTGCACAAAAAAATACTATCTCAATAGTATGCATACTTAAAGGAATGGAAAATGTAAGAGGCAAGGACATGGAAATGCCAGTACAAACAACTCACTGACACAACAATTCTCAAATAGGACCTATGAAATAATACAATGATATGGAACAAAGTGTAGTTACTAACCCATGCCTGACATTAAGCTAAACAATAGAAGCATCCAGCTAAACTCGGAGTCACAGATAAGTTTTAACTTATTCCGAAGCAAATGAAAAGATATTTGATTTATTTCTCAATGAGTAAAAACCGCAACCTACACTAAAACTTTCGATGCTTTTGATATCGAATGTTTTACTTACAAATGCAGATGGGTATGAAATCTAAACATAAATAAGTATAAACTATCGTAGTATAGATTATGGCACATAAAACTAGCAAAAAACTTAGAGAGTAAAATATCTTGTATTAAACTTTAAATAAAGTCGATGTGAACTTAACAAAAACTACCTCCCTAATTATTTGCGAGAGGTTTTACAGATGACAAAGATGGTGTCCTAAAGACATGGAATCTATCATCCTTTGTCTTAGTCTGTTAGATGCCTATACTATGATATATGTCATCATCATAATCTCCTTAACATGGATTTGAAAGTCAACTCCTTTTGTTTTGATTGCAAATAAGATTTGCATCTCAAAGTGTTCTTCTGCTATACCCAAAAAACCTTCTTCTGCTTTTTAAGGATCAATTTAACATGTACTTCATATTATATACTACATTGTTCACTTATTAATAATGAGTCATCTCAATCAGTAATCAATGGTTGCCGCATTGCTCTTTGAGATGTTTTGAACAAAATAAAGGACATCCACTAGAATAAATGTTGTAGATTCTCCAATTTTAAGTTGCAAATGATGCTCCAAACAATAGTAGCTTCTTCCTATATGTCTACTGTATTGTATTGAAAGCTTTTATCCTGTTTATTAGCCAATCACCAGGCTTCATGTACAATCTTGATAAATCGATGCTTGTTCCATTAGGTGGAACATAAATAAGCAACGTGAATAATTTACATCGGTAAGTTGATTCTGTTCATAGAATTTTTACTATTACTAGCAAACAAAGAGGAGAAATGCATACTGGGGAAAGTAAAGGAGATTATTCATTTGATCATCCCACAGAAAGAATTATTGTCTCTTGAACCTTTTCTAAAGAAGTCTGAAAGGACTCTGTCTAAGTTTGTATTAAAGTATCAACTTTAGCTTCAAATCTAAGATGTTTTCAGTTTTAACTTCACATGATGCTTTCCTTTTGTATTTTGTTATATGTTTTGCTTGTCATAATTTATATTACAACATATCTTACAACTCTTGGAATTCATGTTCACTTTTTTTTTCTTTTTAGATTTTAAGAAGTTAAGAAAAGATATTGGGTTCTATTGCCTTGCATAAGGCTAAAGAGGTGTTGAGTTTTATTGTCTTCTACAAAAGTTAAAGAGATGTTTGAGTTTTTACATGTTTAAATTGTTTTTTAAATGTACAGTTTTGTTTTCTTCCATAAAGTTAAAGAGATTTTACATGTTTGAATTGTTTTGTAAATGCAACATCCAACAGAATGCATTATGGTGACTCAAATACCATATTGAAATCACCAAAACCCTAAGATTATCACGGGAACTGGGAGTTTATTGTTTTATACTCTAATGATATCAGTACTCTCGTGCTAGGTAGGGCACAAAAGAGAAGGAGCGAGAGGAAGAAAGAGAGACTGGATTATAGACTATAGACAATTAACATTCATAGCTTCATACCTCATGAATTGTGAAAGAACATGGGAGTCGTTAAAGGGACAACACATTAACCAAAAAAACAAAAGTTCTTTCACTAAGGAATGGTGTTTCATCAAAGCGTGTTTCATCGTAAAAATAATATATTATATTAGAATTCAGGCAGGTTCATACTTCAGAGATCTCGTGATCAACGAAATACAAAGGGAAAGGCTTATGCTCTCATGGAAGAAATTCTCAAAATAGACACATTCCAAAATTTAATTCTAAAAATCGACCCAATCAACTTTTATTTACTAAAACCGACTTAGTTTCTGGCCACGTCAACATCGTGGTCAGAAACTGTTGACGTGGCCAGAAACTGGATCAGTTTAAAAAAAATCGAACTTCTAAATTAGTCGGGGTTAGCAACCCCGACTTATTAGAAGCTTTTCCAATACGAGCGGATTTAGCTCAGCCAAACCCCCGACCAAAGTGATCGGGGTTGGGAACCCCGACCATTTGGTCGAGGTTCCCAAACCCGTTCATTTGGCTTCTCCTTCTGTAATTCTGTGTGAGCTAAAGAAAGATTCTTCTTCAAGTCGCTCAGGCACTCTACCAGAAACTTGGCTCTTAAAGCTATCAAGAAAAGAAAGGCTAGCATGCTTTTTTGAAGGGAGGGTGTTTTCTGCACAAAAAAAGAGCTCAAAGTGGTAGCTAGCTAGTACCTCCTGTCTTGGGGAAGCTGAAGTAATGAGTGGTGCCGAAGAAGCAGCGAGGATCGGCGCAGTAGACCGAGAGCAGTGCAGAGGAGCAAGACCAGGCTCTCACCAAAGCCTCGTTGTCGAGAATCCTGAGGTCGTTTTTGAACCACACGATAGCCACACCGCCGCCTCTTCTCGCCGGCTGCGATGATGAGGAGGAAGAGGAGTACTTGAGGAAGGCGCTGTCAGTAGCGAAGGCGATCTCCTCGGGGCTTAGGCCTAGGACAACCGACTATAGTGGTGGGGCCCTCCAGTGTTGTTGGGAGCTCATGATGGTGATGGCTGCTACCAGGCGACGACGACGGAGATTGACCGGGGTTGGCAATCTACATGGTTGCTAAATAAACGGGGTTGGCAACCCAACCATTTTGGTCGAGTTCCCAACCCCGATCACTTTTGCTTGGGGTTTGCCTACACTCAATCCACTCGTAATGGAAAAGCTTGACAACCCCGACTAATTAGAAGTTCAATTTTTTAACCCGACCCAGTTTTTTGCCATGATGCTGACGTGGCCAGAAACTGAGTCAGTTTCAGTAAATAAAAGTTGATTTGGTCGATTTTTAGAATTAAATTTTGAAATAGGTCTGTTATGAAAATTTCTTCTGCTCTCATGTAATCCATCTTTTGGTGATTATCTCTCTGAAACCTCTCATGGATAGAGACAAGTACTGATCAAAGCACATCTATCGTTATATCTTCCATGTTTATGCTACAATACTGCAGACACTTGTTACCTGAAGAAAAGGTTAAAAGTCATCCTTATACAGCCCTCAAAACCCTCAGCGGTGTTCTAAACGTAGATAAAATCCAAAAGTTGCAGTAAGATTTGTAGTCTTTCCTCCTTGAAGAAGCAACTCGTTATCTCCCTCAACGGTAAGTCCACAGATGAGTCTAGATTCATAGTAATCCTTTATCAAATAATTATTCTCGTCATGAAATAATTAAACTAGGTCAGTTTACTTATGATCCGGCACTAAAAGAAAGTGTATAACGAATTATTAGATCATATAGACTCTGCTTAGCAAAACAAAAAAAAAATCTTTTTAATAAAAATTTAATTAATAAAAATTTATTTAAAAAACCATTGCTTATTTATCAGTTTAACAGCCATCTTGGGAGATTTTTCGTTGTGATATAATTTTGTTATTAGTTTGTGGACTTCTTGATCCAATTAATTTCTTAATTATGAACCATGACAAAAGGAGGAATTAAAGAAAAACAAAATTTTCTTGCTAACGGAGTAGCTTTGAGGTTTTGAACGTATTGTAGATATACTATAAGGCAGCAGAACACAGAAAATTCAAGAAAATGAATTTCTACCAAACAATACCAAACAAAAACCCAAATAATTGGGCGAGTTGAAGAAACTGCAGAGCATGATTCAACCGCCACACAAGCTATAACATTCCAGCAAACTTGATTGAATAATTGATGATGAAGACAAAATTCAAGAAGCAAAAATGGAGAAAAAAATCATTTAGAATAAAAATTAGAAACCCTAAAGAAAGATCCACACTAAAATAAAAGGGAGCAGGGCAGAGAAAATTTTGGTACCTTGGATTGATATCGAATTTTATTGCTGAGAGAGATGAGGAGAAAGGATTTTTTTTTTTTTTTTTGCCCCTTCTTTAGTTTCCTCTGTGTATATAAATATTTATTTATTCTATTTTGGGCATAAAATTTCCCTTTTTTTAACCCCCGGCAGCTGGATTTAAATGGCTGGATGCAATTTGCCATCGCATGGAGGGGCCCAAGAGTCCGAGACTTTGGATACGCTTGGGAACCTTTGTCCTTTCGTTTTATTATTATTTTATTTACTGAGCAACCCTTCCGTTTGGCCTTTGGCTAATCAGTGTTCGTTCGCATGGGAACCTCAGATGAGGGGGATTGTTTCGAGTGGGAAAGAATGGAAATATCATTTCTGAGACCAATATACTCTAAAAAAGTTTTAACATTTTTTAAAACGGAAAAATGTTTGTATTTTCCCTCACGTGGATAAGCCCCAAAAAACAACGTTTAATATTTCCAAACCCCTCCACATCAGCGGTATACAAAAGAGCAATTGTATTTTAAAAAAACCCGAGTTTGCCCTTCTCCTTCGTCCCCAAACGCTTCGTCCCCAAACGCTATATCAAATCACGTCCCATTAAATGCAAATTGTTATAAGAAATTAAGGGGAATTTTCCCTTTTTTTTCCTCTATAATGAGCAATAACTATTTAGTTCTACACTACTCTTTCCTCAGACGAAAATTCTCTCCATTACTCTCTATATCACTCCTCTTTGTTCTAAATTAGATCCATTACTCTTACCTCCACTTCATAATGGCTGAAAAGGACATCATCTGCATTGTTGCTTTGGGGGATAGAGCAGTATTCATGAAGATTAACTCTTCAACCACCATTCTAGATCTAAAATTTGATGTGTCAGAGAGGTTAGATCTTCCATAAGATTCATTAAGTTTGTCATACAAGGATGAAACAAATGGAAGCTTCAAATTCTCCATTGAGAACGAAGATGATCTGTCATCTATGGTGGAGCATTACCATAACAGAGGATTAAAGGAGGTTCACACGCAAGCTTTCAAAGAAACAGAGGATTCTTCAAAAGTCCACAACAAGCAAGTTCGACAAGACATGTAGGGGCAAGGATTTTTTTTATGTTAAGACCAATATTGACGACGTTAATTGTAAAATCAATTAATGTTAGTTCATGCTAGTTCCATGTTTAGTTTAATTGGATTTTAGCTCTAATTTGAGCGTATGTTAGCTCTAATCGATTTTATGTCAGTTCTAACCGCTGTGAATTCTAGTTACAGCTCTATGCGAGGTCAATTTTGTTAGTTCCAAATGATATCTTGTTAGTTCTAACCTATTTCTTGTTAATTCTATTTCCACTTTCATTTTAGGTCAAGTATGTTAGTTCTAATCAATTCCATGCTAGTTCTAAACATTCTATTGTTAGTTCTAATCGATTTATTGTTAGTTCTTGTTCTACGTGAATGTATTAAATAAGTATGTTAGTTCTAATAGATTTATTGTTAGCTATAATCTATTAATTGTTAGTTCCAATAGACTTATTGTTAGTTCTAAGCGATTTACTATTAGTTCTAGTTTAAATTTTGTGTTAGGTCTAATATGTTAGTTCTAAACGATTTCATGTTAGTTCTAATTAAAATCTTGTTAGTTCAATTGGATTCCATGCCAGTTCTAACACAAACAGTTGTTGTTTTTGTATTTTTCTTATTTGTGTTATTTGTTGATGTTTCTATTGTTTAGTTTATGATTATTTGTTTATGTTCTTTAGTTATTTGTTGATGTTTCTATTGTTTAGTTTATGATTATTTGTTTATGTTCTTTATATTTGCAGCGCTTCCAGCAGTATGAACTCAAAAAGTATATAGTTTATGATTATTTGTTTATGTTCTTTATATTTGCAGCGCTTCCAGCAGTATGAACTCAAAAAGTATATAGTGTGGCTCACCGTTGTCGACGCCCACATGTGTTTCAGATAGGATTCCCAATAATAATACTTCCGAAGATAATGTTCTGATGATTGATGACATGATTAGCAGATCAGAGAGGATTTCTGCTTGGTGACACACTGCTTTAACCGGTGAGGGAAAACGGTTTGAGAGTGCGAAGGAATTAAGATTGGATTTGCTATACTATTCCATGGCCAAAAAATTCGAGTACTTATTTGTCAAGAATGAACCGAAGCGTATTCGAGTCGTTTGTCGGTTCAAGGAAGCCTAAAATTACCCGTGGATGTTATTTGTCTCTCCAACACAAAATGAGAACAGACTTGAAATCAAAACCTTCATGGATAACCACATTTTGTGGGCAGCATGGCAATAATGCAGGTTAATCTAGGGCCTCTCGACAATTCATTGCGACCCAAGTACTACCGACGTTAAAGGTCCGATCGGATTTACAACCTATTGACGTACAAAAGGAGTTTCTAAGTTCATATGGACTTAGGGTCGATTATAGTAAGATTTGATGAGGTAAAGAAAGAGCACAAGAGCAACTATATGGTGATGCTCATGAGTCCTACGATCAATTACGATGGTAAAAGAAGATAATATCTACAATATACACACTAATTTCATTTATGTTACACTGTATATATTAATTTGAAAAATGTTGATCCTAACACCTAATCTTCAATGGTCTAGGTATGTAGAAGAGGTTAATAAGACAAACTCAGGTAGCTACATTCATGTTGAACAACATGAGGGGAGGTTTTCAAAGCTATTCATCTACTATGCCGCCTGCATAAATGATTTTTTGAACAGTTATAGACCACTTATATTTTTGGATAGTACCTTTCTGAAAGATCGATTCAACGGTATACTCCTCAGCGCCATGAGATATGATGGAAATCAGGGGATATTTCCATTAGCCTATTGCATATGCGATCAGGAAAATACCGTCAAATGGAATTGGTTCTTACAAGGTTAGTTCTAACATGGGTCATGTTAGTTCTATTACAGTTCATGCTAGTCCAATTCCGATTAGGGTCTTATGCTAATCTAATTCTGATTTTATGCCAATTAAATTATATTGATTAATTTGTTCTTGCAAGAGATATATGAGATAGATATGAACAAGAATGTAAAAAATAATTACAAATTAAATATACGCCAAGCAAACTCAAACACACGATATGTTCACGGAGTTCGGTCAACCACTTGACCTACGTCTCCGCTCCTCACCTCGAGGAGATCTCCACTATCGACACATCCAGTTTGGAAGCTGGAACTTCTCTACACACTCAGTTTTCTAGTTAACCGACAACTCTACAAAATACTCACAATGTACATATACAAACTACAACCTCAAGTGTCGGTCCTCACGTATCGCCTCCCTCAAGTGCTCAGGATTACTACCTCTCACTAGACTTTACAACCGATGTCACTCCTCTCGGTATCGATTACATCCTCACCACACACTCCTCTCGGTGTAAATGTGTATACAAAGTGAATCTCATAATAAAGCTCACAAATGCAATAGTTCATTCTCTACAATTGATGAGAATACAATTAAGCTCACTCTCGCCCGATTATACACCAATACCCAATATATTGTATGAAGATATTATAAGCTCAACAAAGGTGTGTATGATAAAAGCGAATAATAAATTTACAACTCAATTAATATAGCTAAGATATGAATGTGAATAATGAATCAAAATTTACAACTCAATTAATATAGCTAAGATATGAATGTGAATAATGAATCAATAAGCTATATAAAAAAATGAGTTTAGAAAACTTCTCAATAAACAAGAAGGACTGTGTGAATAATGAATCAATAAGCTATATAAAAAAATGAGTTTAGAAAACTTCTCAATAAACAAGAAGGACTGTAAAATGATGATAAGGATGATATCCTCAATTGGAATTGAATGTCTCTTCTTGTTGTAAAAACTCCTCTTTTGAAACAAACCACAAACAAGCTTAAAACACTTGTTAAACTCTTTATAAAACTCAATTTAAACAAAATTCTTGGTTCTTAGAATGATAGAGGCAATGAGGTATTTATACCCACTCAAGACATCAGCCAAAACCTCATTGAAAAGACCAAAATACTCTCATAACATCAGGTCAAAAACTAGCCATTATAACTCAACGGTCAGTGAAACATTGGCGGTCGACCGTGAAACAGTGAAAACAAGCAAACAGAACAGGAAAGCAGGCGGTCGACCGTAGCGGTCGACCGCGAGAAAGCTGATGCTCTCTGGACTTTCTACGATCGACCGTCACGGTCGACTGTAAGTATTTCAGAGGCCAATCTTGGTCTCTGGACTGCAGGCAGTCGACCGCCACGGTCGACCGCAAACTAACACAGATATTATTCAGGTTTTGAACCTGTTTTGCTGACTGTTGAAAATATGTTAAAATAGCAAATGATATCCAAAAATAACAAAACTTTGGGGAAAGCTTAAAAACATGTAAGTGAACATGTTTTAAAAAAGAAATTTTGGAAATATAATTTTTGTTCGTGGAAAATCACTATTTTTGAAAAGTGTTCATAAAACATGTTTTTCATGAAAACAAAAATTGAACTATGACTTATGAAATTGTGTTTACATTTCATGAATACTTTATATATGTATTATGAAGCATGAAAGAGATGTAAACATGAAACAAAAAACTATTGTTACAATGTTTTGATAAAAATCATTTATAGGAGAAAAATCAAACATGTGTTGTGTTTACATATTGAGCTTAAAACATAATCATACAATATATGTAAATAGGAGAAAAATCAAACATGTGTTGTGTTTACATATTGAGCTTAAAACATAATCATACAATATATGTAAACAAACCTACTCTTATTACATATTGAGCTTAAAACATAATCATACAATATATGTAAACAAACCTACTCTTATACTTAGGTGATTGCACACACAAGAACTTGAATTTTAACTCTTGATGTAAATATTTTTTTCACCATGTGTTGATGTCCTGTAAAGTAAAACAAACCACACCCACTAGAAAACGAATTAGCTATAAATTATTTGGCAAATCATCATCAAAACCAAAGGGCTAACACTAACAAGAGGTAGACTAGAACTGGCTGTATATAAGCTAGAACTACCGTTGGATGGGTTAGAACTAACGTAGCAACTAGGGCGAATAGTTGTGAAGGGGAAAACACGGGCTGGAGGTAGAGCTGATAAGGGGTGGGCTAGAACTGACTTATACATACTCTTAAATATCAAGCCTTCCATCTCCTCAAAAAACCCTAGGATTTCATAGGAGATTTTTCTTGTCTCTACAAGTCGACCCACCTTTTTAAGGGTTTTTTTTTGTGATGTTTTTGTCTAATGAGTTCATAAATTGTCTCGTGTTTCAATCCAACCCAACTTTTTCTAGGCTCCCTTGTGAGGTCTCTACACAAGGACTTTTTGGGGGGCTTTTGGCAACCTTCTACAGGGGAAAGGATTGTGCAATGGATGAATAAGTGTTGAATATGTGGCAAAACTTTTCATTGGTGGTGGAGGAGGAGGAGGAGGAAGAAGGGGTTAGTCTTGATCAACCTGTCAAGGAGATAATGAAAGCCAAAAGTTCTTATTGCCTCGTTGGTAAATTACTATCCTATAAGAACTTCATTGTTTGAGCCTCTCATGCATACAATGAATCTAGTGTGGAAACCAGCATGAGGGATGGATGTTAAAGGCATTGGTGAGCTATTGTTCCATTTCAGTTTGATGGAGGACAAAATTAGGGTTTTGAATGAGTGCCCTTGGTCCTTTGGTAAACACCTATTACTTATTGAGGATTATGTTGGGGATGGGCAACCATCGGGGATGATGTTGAGAACGGCCCCATTTTAGATTCAAATTTATGACCTCCCTCCTAATCGGATGGACAACAAAACTGGAGGATTAATCGGTAACAAGATTGGCTCTTGCATCCAGCTGGATATGAATACGAACGGAATTGGATGGGGTTGTTTCCTTTGAGTTAGGATTGCTATCAACATCTCAAAGCCAATCAAGTGTGGGATGAAGTTTAAGAGAGAGGATGACATGTTGTCATGGATTTCTTTCTGATACGGGTGTCTACAAAATTTTTGTTATTTGTGTGGGAGGCTTGATCATGGGGAGAGGAAGTGTAAGATATTGTAAAAATAAAACAAAAGGTATAAATCTAAAATTTAGAGGTTAGAAAAATCAGGCCTGAACGGGTGCTGTCGTGAATACACTACCCTAGAAGATAGAGAACCTGCTTATCGCCCTGGCGCAATCGATCTTCTCCCCCCTAGTGGTAAAAGCCCCCGGAAAGCGGTCGGCCTCTGAACTCAGGCAAGAATAGCAGAGTTTCTGCTCAGACGAAGATGGTTGCCCCAAAATAATTAACACAATCACAAAATTTGAGAGAAAAGCTTTGAAAATTTTAATGAAAACGCTGCTCGTTTTTTTTTTTTTTTTGTGTTTTTTGAGGAGGAGAGCTCTTGAATTTATAGGGGCTGGAGGTTGTAGGCTGTCTAAAAATCACAATAGATAGCTGATCCCCATCAAACACCGATGATGAAAGTTACAATCTGACGACTTCCAGAAGGCTACAATTTGAAGACTTTTACGTGGATCGATGAATGTTACAATCTGACGACCTTCACAACAATTGATGAAAGCTCTAATCAAACAACCTTCATAATCAACATCGGGAGTTACAATCTGACGACTCTTACATATCAGAGAGCTAAAGCAAAGATTACAAAATGACGATCTTTGCAACGCTTCGACGGAAAGAGACTACAAATCAACGGTCTCTTCAAATCAAGCTGCGGAAGTCCTCCCCACACACCAGTATCAAGACGCATCGCGTTCATATCCACGAATGCTACCCAACGCAGCTCTATACCGCTGCTCAACGCAGCTCCAACCGCTGCCCAACGCAGTTCTATACCGCTGCTCAACGCAGCTCCAACCGCTGCCCAACGCAGCTCCAACCGCTGCTAGACGCAGCTCTATACCGCTGCTCAACGCAACGCAGCTCAAATCAGCAGCTGAACGCAGCTTCAACCGCTACCTGACGCAGCTCCAACCGACGTTGAACGCAGCTCCAATCCGCTGCCAAACGCAGTTCAAATCGCTGCCAAACGCAGCTCTAATCGCTGTCAAACGCAGCTTCCAACAAGATGCCAACGCAGTTCCCAGCCGCTGCGTCCGAGCTTTCAGACACTGCGTTCAAGCTTCCAAACACTGCGTTTGAACACAGAATTCGCATCAGAACATGGATTTTGCGTTTGACTCGTTCAAACACGAGCTGAACGGTTCCAAAACCGTTTCCCACGATCTGAGGGGATCACAACTCTACTCAGGAGTGATTTAAGGGGCGGTTACATCCCATTAGCCCCACTTAGGAGCGAATTAAGGAGGTGGTTACACCCCTTAATCCCCTATAAATAACTGAAAATCAATTCAGTTCAGGGTGCAGTCGATTGGAACTTCTTGGCAGCGAAAAGAGGATCCTTCATCCTTCGGTTGGAGCTTTGGAGATCGGCAACAAGATCTTCTTCATCCTTGGCTTATAACCGACTTTCGGTTAAATCAATTCTTTCATAGAGTTTTAAACTCGTTCAGAGTTCTCCACAGCGTCAAATCGTGAGGAGAAGATCATGTTCCAGTGAAACAAGACGTCAGATCGTCAACGAGAAGCAAACTCGATGCGAGCATTCGAGGGAGGCATCTCATCGCCACCGTGAAGAACCCAGATTTAAACAAATGGGAGAATCCAGATCATTCTCTTCTCTTTTGTAATCAGTAAATCCAATTGTAACTGAGATTAAAGGAATACAAATTAATTTTCTTTCATTTCTTTTAC
Organism: Asparagus officinalis; assembly: GCF_001876935.1. Classification (NCBI taxonomy): domain Eukaryota; kingdom Viridiplantae; phylum Streptophyta; class Magnoliopsida; order Asparagales; family Asparagaceae; genus Asparagus; species Asparagus officinalis. The sequence goes on from NC_033797.1 coordinate 77,022,805, forward strand.
TGTAAATTTTCCCACAAACAGAGGTGAGTATCCGTTACACCTCTTCCGCATCTGTTACGCCCTATCCGTGTAACTCCCTGTGCCTCATTCACCGCATCCGTTATGAATGGGTCAATCGAAAGAAACGATCAAAAAATAAAAGCATGTGAAGCAAAAAAGAAGTGTGCGTGTGCAGCATGGCATGCACGTCGTGGCGTGGCGAGGCGAGGCGAGGTGTGGCGTGCGTGCACACGCGTGTGTGTGTGGAACAACAGCCCAAACAATACAAGGCCCAAAACACTAACTCAAAGCCTATTGAGATGTGAACCATTATAAACTTCTTGAACTTCTTCTCATTTTCTGATGTGGGACTATTCATAAAGGCAAAATTGCCTTTTTATGAAACCAAATGTCCAATAGTCCTCACAAAAGGCAATATTGACTGAAAACAGAAAACAAAAATAAATTAATAAATCATAAAAGGATATAGGTTGGACAATCTTTCGTATCGTGAATTCGGGAGAGGTAGCTTCCGTTTTGAACCTTTCCTTAGTGAGTTTGTCGCCACCTGAGGGACATAATGGACTAGGCCTTGAATTTGGCCCCTTGAATCGGGTATTGAAAAAAAACACACACAATACGTCTTCATCTATTGAGAAAAGCGGGTTGCGCGTTAAAGGTCATGCTCACAATAAACCGACTCATGAGAGTTTTTAGGGGTTAGCCTACCCCCCCCTACCCAACCGCAACCATCACGGCTCCTCTCACATAGGTAAGTCCTCAAAGGGTACTATAGCTGTTTATTTAATACCCCTTATGATGAATCCAGAATCATACTCTTGGATAATCCCTTAATCAAAGGGTCAGCAAGATTTTTCTCAGACTTTACAAAGTCTAAGATCACAACTTTTCCTATCAGGCGTTGTATAGATTTATATCTTATTTGAATATGTCTGTTGAGTTTTTTATTTACATGCACTTGCTTTAGAAGCTCTATAGTAGATCTAGAATCAGAATGAATGGAAATTAGAGGAAAGGGTTTAGGGACCAAAGGAAGTTCAGAAAGTAAATCTTTTAACCATTCTGCTTCTGTACAAGTGGTATCAAGGGCAATCAGCTTAGATTCCATGATGCTCCTGGCAATTACTGTTTGCTTACATAATTTTCAGGATACAGCAGCACCACCAAAAAGAAATACATATCCAGATGTGGACTTTACGCTGCTGGAATCTATGACCCAATTGGCGTTACTATACCCTTCAATAGCATCAGGGTATCCAGTGTAAGTCAAGTAATAGTCAACTGTCCCTTTCAAGTATTTGAATACTCTCTCTAGGGCAGACCAATGATCTAGGTTAGGGTTACTGGTATATCGACTCAGTCTTCCTACAGCATAAGCTATATCGGGTCTGGTTCGGTTTGATATGTATAGAAGAGATGCAATCATCTAAGAATATTTTAGTTGGGATACAGGTTCACCTTCATTCTTCTTCAAGGATATAGAAGAATCATAAGGTGTGGAAACGGGTTTAGAGTTATGATAGTTGAATTTGATCAGCATTTTCTCAATATTGTGAGAAAGACTCAAAGATATTCCTCTAGTGTCTCTAGAGATTTTCATTCCAAGTATCATATCAGCAAGACCTAAGTCTTTCATGTCAAAATTCTTAGAAAGATAATCCTTGACTTTAAAAATTAGTTCAAGAGTTGTTCCAAAGATAAGAATATCATCAACATAGAGACAGTGGATGACATAGTCTTTTTTATCACTTTTGAATAAACACATTTGTCGTGTTTATTCACTGTGAAACCATAATGAGTAATGATTCTGATAAATTTCTGGTGCCATTGTTTAGGAGCTTGTTTAAGACCATACAGAGATTTAATAAGTTTGCAGACTTTGTTTTCCTGACCCTCGACAATGAAGCCTTCAGGTTGGTGCATGTAGATCTCTTCATCTAAATCACCATTCATGAAGGTAGTCTTGACATCCATCTGATGTATGATCAACTTATGGATAGCAGCAAAGGCTAGTAATACTCAGATAGTTAAGATTCGGGCTACAGGAGAATATGTATCAAAATAATCAATGCCCTTTTGTTGAGTATAGTCTTTAGCTACTAATCTAGCTTTAAATTTATCTATGGAACCATCAGCTCTAAGTTTCTTCTTGAATATCCACTCACAACTAACAGGATTACAACCTGAAGGTAAGTCGGTGAGTATCCAAGTATGGTTTTCCATGATAGATTTAATCTCATTATCATTGGCTTCTTTCAGAAAGGAGATTCAGGTGAATCCATTACTTCTTCAAATGAGTTAGGATCACCTTCAACTAAAAAGGTAAAGAAGTCTTCTCCAAAGTCCTTTTGAATTCTACCTCTTTTGCTTCTTCGAGTTTCACTATCAAAAGGCTGAGAAGAACTGGAAGATGGTAGATCAGAAGGAAGAGATAAACTAGGATTTTTTGAGATTTTTGATTTGAAAGGAAAGATATTTTCAAAAAAGAATGCATCTCTAGCTTCAATGATAGTGTTGTTGGATATGTCACTGATTTCAGAGTTAATGACTAGAAATCTATTAACATTGCTATCTAGTGCATATCCAATGAAAGCAGCATCAATAGTTTTGGAACCAATTTTCCTCTTTTTAGGTTCGGGAATAGCTATCTTAGCCAAGCAACCCCAAACCCGGAAGAAGTTCAGATTAGGAGATCTTCCCTTCTAATATTCATAAGGAGTTGTATCAGAATATTTCTAGGGAATCCTATTGAGAATGAAACAAACAGAGAGAAGGGCTCTACCCTAGATATTTTCAGGTGCTCCTGAACTGAGTAACATACAGTTTACCATGTCCATTAGGGTTCTATTCTTTCATTCAACTACCCCGTTAGACTGTGGTGTATAGGGAGCAGTAACCTCATAAATAATACGGTGTTCTTAGCAATATTCAGTCATATCATTTGAGGTATACTCCCCCCCAATCAGATCTTAGACTGTTGATCTTCCTGTCAAGCTGGTTCTCAGATTCAGTTTTATACACCTTAAACCTATCTAAGACTTCATCTTTAGTTCTGAGAAGATATGTGTAACAATATCTGGAGTGATCGTCTATAAAGGTCATAAAATATCTCATACCCCATCGAGTGAGAACTCGGTTCGAGTCACACACATCACTATGAATTAACTCGAGGGGTTCAGAGTTTCTAGTTATAGACTTGAAGGTTTTTTAGTGTGTTTTCCTTGAAAACAAATCTCACACTTGGATGAGAGTTCAAAAGAGGATTTAGGAATAAGATTCAATTTGATCATTTTCTGTAAAGTTTGAAAATTGACATGTCCAAGTCGTCCATGCCAGACATCACATGATTTAACAATTTGTGCAACAGAAGACTCGAAAATTTTATTAGAACTGGAATTGATTACATTGAGTTTGAAAATGCCATTACAAGTAAAACCTTTTCCTATGAATACATTATCCTTTGTAATCACAAACTTATTGGATTCTTTTACAATCCTATAGCCAGCTCTAAGGAGAAGAGATTCACTGATCTGGTTGCACAGAGAGAAGGAACATGATGAACACCTTGCAGATTCAGAGTTTTCCCAGAGGTCATGGTGAGCTCTATGCATCCACTTCCTATTATTTGTTTGGTGGAGTCATCTGCTAAGCTTATGCTTACTCCACGTGATTCCTGGTAAGTAGAAAACCAAGAGCGATCATTACAAACATGGATATTAGCTCCGGAATCTAAGTACCAATCAATGGAAGAAATAAGGGAATTCACAAGATAGGATGAAGAGGCTAACCTGAAGGAAGTTGGATTCTCTTCAATCATATTAACTTTGTTGGATTCATTTCCTTTAGGAGCAGGTTTAACCGGTTCCTTCTTCTGAAAGAAACAGTTGGGATAAGGGAATTCACAAGATAGGATGAAGAGGCTAACCTGAAGGAAGTTGGATTCTCTTCAATCATATTAACTTTGTTGGATCCATTTCTTTTAGGAGCAGATTTAGCTGGTTCTTTCTTTCGAAAGAAATAGTTGGGAGCCAGGTGGTTGGTTCTACTATAGACATACTAGAACTTTCCATCAGACTTATGGCTGGAAGAGTTAGGATTGGATTTGGAAGAAGATTTGTTGAAGGATTGTTGTTTTTTCTTGAATTTCTTCCCTTTGGGTTTGAAATTCCTAGATTTAGGCTTATCCTCTACCAAGTTTACTTTAGCTTTTGATTTAGACTTGGTTTTGAAATTTTTCCTATGCTGGTCTTCAATGCGAATAGCCTTGAGGGCTTCAGTTAAGGTTAGATCTCCTTGCTTGTGCCGGAGATCTCCAGCAAATCTAGACTAGGATGGGGGGAGTTTATCAATCAGGCAAGAAACTTTATAATCATTAGTAAAGGTGTTTCCTTTAGATTGGAGGTGACGGAGAAAATCTTGAAATTTATGAATTTATTCATTAATGAGTTTGTCATCAACCATCATGAATTTATTAAAGGAGGAGGAAGTGAAACGCAGAATTCTGGCATCATCATAGCCATATTCTGCTTCAAGAGCATTCCATAGGTCATTAGCACTTTTGAACTCATAATAAATGTCATAAAGGTTGTCTGCAAGTGCACTAAGAATCCTATGACTACAATGATAGTTGATTTCTTCTGGTCTCATAGAGCTAGAAAGGGAGCTTGAACCAGAAACAGAAGTGGAAGGAACAGGTTCAGGTAGAGGACCATAAACAGGAGAATTGGAGGGTTGAGAACCACTGGATGAAGACTCAGATGTTTCTATGGCAGATAGAAGATCTAAGGTGGTAAGCCAGTATCACATCTTATTGGCCCATCGTTTATAATTAACACCGGTGAACTTTTCAGGTTTGACATTTTTGGAGTAATCCAGATTAGCCATAAGTCCAATTTTGAGTTTACTAGTCTGTGTATTTGATATCTGAATGAAAATATGATTTGTCAATACCATTCAATTAGTAACTTAGAGGATTATGACTTAGGATATGAACTAGATTGTAAACTAGAAAGAGATAATAATTGCAATAATTTTTTTTTCATGAACAGTAAACTAAACAATTTGTGAACAATAATTTTTTTAAACAGAAACTAATAACAAAGAAATTTTATAGTAACTATTTGAATGAATAATAAATGAACAGAAACAAAAAAGTTGTTTTTTCTCTCTCGGATGAATAGTAATGAACAGTATCCGAATTTTTTTTAATGAAACAAATTAAAGCAATTAATTAATATATATATACAAAGAATCAATTAGAGGTAAATACTTAACAGTAATTATATAACAGAGAAATAAGAAGAACAGAAGAAGTTTCGGGTGAACAGTAAACCCGATGAACAGTAATATTTTTTTAATTAAAAGCAATTAATTTCAGATTTTATATTAACAGCAATTAAGATATATCTTCTAGATTGTTGTAAAAATAAAACAAAATGTATAAATCTAAAATTAGAGGTTAGAAAAATCAGGCCTGAACGGGTGCAGTCGTGAATACACTGCCCTAGAAGATAGAGGACTCGTCTATCGCCCCGACGCAATCGATCCTCTCCCCCCTAGCGGTAAAAGCCCCCGGAAAGCGGCTGGCCTCTGAACTCGGGCGAGAGTAGCAGAGTTTCTGCTCAGATGAAGATGGTTGCCTGAAAATAATTAACACAATCACAAAATTTGAGAGAAAGTTTTTTCTGTGTTTTCCGAGGAGGAGAGCTCTTGAATTTATAAGGGCTGGAGGCGAGTATCCGTTGCACCTCTTCCGCATCTGTTACGCCCTATCCGCGTAACTCCCCACGCCTCATTCTCCGCATCCGTTACGAACGGGTCAATCGGAAGAAACTGTCAAAAAATAAAAGCATGTGAAGCAAAAAGAAGTGTGCCGCGTGGCGTGGTGTGCATGTACGCGCACGTGTGTGGAGCAACAGCCCAAACAATACTAGGCCCAAAACACTATCTCAAAGCCCATTGATATATGAACTATTATAAACTTATTGAACTTCTTCTCATTTTCCGATGTGGTACTATTCACAAAGGCAAATTTGCCTTTTTATGAAACCAAATGTCCGACATAAGCATGTTACGGAGGGAATAGGAGCAAAACTGTATGGAGCTTGGTTGAGGGTAAGGGCGGAATGACGTGGACCAGAGGGGCCGAAGAGAGAGAGAGAGGAAGGAGTCGGAGGAGTCATAAGGAGATGGCTTTTCAAGAGCTGGTAACTCTGAATCATGGCAGAGAGATAAAGAGCAACATAAAAGGGACCGCAAAGTGGATAATATGGTGGGGTTACTCTTCAATGGAACAATTCATGGGAGCGGATATATAGGGTGCGAAAAAGTGGATAATATGGTGGGGTTACTCTTCAATGGAACAATTCATGGGAGCGGATATATAGGGTGCGAAAGCTCAGAATCCTTGGGTTGATGGTGTAGCTTTGCTAGGTGACAAATGCAACATAACTACTCATAAGGCCAATGTCCCAAGTGGACGTCCATTTGAGGAACATGAGAATGAGAAAGTAAAAAACCATTGCTTTCAAGGATGTGAGTAAGGGCAATATATACAACGGAGATGGAGGTGAGAGGGAGAGGATTAGAACTTGAGAGATATGAGGGATATGTATAGGGGGAGGAAATTTTGGTTGATGTTAAGGTTACGGTCGCCTCCGTTAGAAGTCGTTATGGAAGCGTACGTATAGCCCTTGAAAATTCAAAACTATGTCAAGCGAAGGCCTCCGTTAGAAGTCGTTATGGAAGCGTACGTATAGCCCTTGAAAATTCAAAACTATGTCAAGCGAAGGTGCAGCTAAAAGATTGAGGTAAATGCAAATTAGTTTTTTGCGAGTAATAGTGAGACTTTTTCAAATGTCGCACAACAAAAAAGGCTATTAATTATTAATGATTCAGATGCGGCGGTGCTATCTATCTTGGTAGTGACCAGAAATTGACACCGCTGAGAGCAATGAAACTCTCAAGCTAGAACTATCGGGGGCTTGGGAACAACCAGAAATTGACACCGCTGAGAGCAATGAAACTCTCAAGCTAGTATTATACAAAGAAGATCCCAACGTGGTGTTTTTAATTAAAACTAGATGTCACAATTGAAGGGCAGAGAGCTTGTTTAAGACCATACAGAGATTTAATAAGTTTGCAGACTTTGTTTTCCTGACCCTCGACAATGAAGCCTTCAGGTTGGTGCATGTAGATCTCTTCATCTAAATCACCATTCATGAAGGTAGTCTTGACATCCATCTGATGTATGATCAACTTATGGATAGCAGCAAAGGCTAGTAATACTCAGATAATTAAGATTCGGGCTACAGGAGAATATGTATCAAAATAATCAATGCCCTTTTGTTGAGTATAGTCTTTAGCTACTAATCTAGCTTTAAATTTATCTATGGAACCATCAGCTCTAAGTTTCTTCTTGAATATCCACTCACAACTAACAGGATTACAACCTGAAGGTAAGTCGGTGAGTATCCAAGTATGGTTTTCCATGATAGATTTAATCTCATTATCAATGGCTTCTTTCCAGAAAGGAGATTCAGGTGAATCCATTGCTTCTTGGAATGAGCTTGGATCACCTTCAACAAGGATTTGAAAGGAAAGATATTTTCAAAAAAGACTGCATCTCTAGCTTCAATGATAGTGTTGTTGGATATGTCACTGATTTCAGAGTTAATGACTAGAAATCTATTAACATTGCTATCTAGTACATATCCAATGAAAGTAGCATCAATAGTTTTGGAACTAATTTTCCTCTTTTTAGGTTCGGGAATAGCTATCTTAGCCAAGCAACCCCAAACCCGGAAGAAGTTCAGATTAGGAGATCTTCCCTTCTAATATTCATAAGGAGTTGTATCAGAATATTTCTAGGGAATCCTATTGAGAATGAAACAAACAGAGAGAAGGGCTCTACCCTAGATATTTTCAGGTGCTCCTGAACTGAGTAACATACAGTTTACCATGTCCATTAGGGTTCTGTTCTTTCATTCAACTACCCCGTTAGACTGTGATGTATAGGGAGCAGTAACCTCATAAATAATACGGTGTTCTTAGCAATATTCAGTCATATCATTTGAAGTATACCCCCCCCCAATCAGATCTTAGAATGTTGATCTTCCTGTCAAGCTGGTTCTCAGATTCAGTTTTATACACCTTAAACCTATCTAAGACTTCATCTTTAGTTCTGAGAAGATATGTGTAACAATATCTGGAGTGATCGTCTATAAAGGTCACTAAGACTTCATCTTTAGTTCTGAGAAGATATGTGTAACAATATCTGGAGTGATCGTCTATAAAGGTCACAAAATATCTCCTACCCCCTCGAGTGAGAACTCGGTTCGAGTCACACACATCACTATGAATTAACTCGAGGGGTTCAGAGTTTCTAGTTATAGACTTGAAGGTTTTTTAGTGTGTTTTCCTAGAAAACAAATCTCACACTTGGATGAGAGTTCAAAAGAGGATTTAGGAATAAGATTCAATTTGATCATTTTCTGTAAAGTTTGAAAATTGACATGTCCAAGTCGTCCATGCCAGACATCACATGATTTAACAATTTGTGCAACAGAAGACTCGAAAATTTTATTAGAACTGGAATTGATTACATTGAGTTTGAAAATGCCATTACAAGTAAAACCTTTTCCTATGAATACATTATCCTTTGTAATCACAAACTTATTGGATTCTTTTACAATCCTATAGCCAGCTCTAAGGAGAAGAGATTCACTGATCTGGTTGCACAGAGAGAAGGAACATGATGAACACCTTGCAGATTCAGAGTTTTAAGGGAATTCACAAGATAGGATGAAGAGGCTAACCTGAAGGAAGTTGGATTCTCTTCAATCATATTAACTTTGTTGGATCCATTTCTTTTAGGAGCAGATTTAGCTGGTTCTTTCTTTCGAAAGAAATAGTTGGGAGCCAGGTGGTTGGTTCTACTATAGACATACTAGAACTTTCCATCAGACTTATGGCTGGAAGAGTTAGGATTGGATTTGGAAGAAGATTTGTTGAAGGATTGTTGTTTTTTCTTGAATTTCTTCCCTTTGGGTTTGAAATTCCTAGATTTAGGCTTATCCTCTACCAAGTTTACTTTAGCTTTTGATTTAGACTTGGTTTTGAAATTTTTCCTATGCTGGTCTTCAATGCGAATAGCCTTGAGGGCTTCAGTTAAGGTTAGATCTCCTTGCTTGTGCCGGAGATCTCCAGCAAATCTAGACTAGGATGGGGGGAGTTTATCAATCAGGCAAGAAACTTTATAATCATTAGTAAAGGTGTTTCCTTTAGATTGGAGGTGACGGAGAAAATCTTGAAATTTATGAATTTATTCATTAATGAGTTTGTCATCAACCATCATGAATTTATTAAAGGAGGAGGAAGTGAAACGCAGAATTCTGGCATCATCATAGCCATATTCTGCTTCAAGAGCATTCCATAGGTCATTAGCACTTTTGAACTCATAATAAATGTCATAAAGGTTGTCTGCAAGTGCACTAAGAATCCTATGACTACAATGATAGTTGATTTCTTCTGGTCTCATAGAGCTAGAAAGGGAGCTTGAACCAGAAACAGAAGTGGAAGGAACAGGTTCAGGTAGAGGACCATAAACAGGAGAATTGGAGGGTTGAGAACCACTGGATGAAGACTCAGATGTTTCTATGGCAGATAGAAGATCTAAGGTGGTAAGCCAGTATCACATCTTATTGGTCCATCGTTTATAATTAACACCGGTGAACTTTTCAGGTTTGACATTTTTGGAGTAATCCAGATTAGCCATAAGTCCAATTTTGAGTTTACTAGTCTGTGTATTTGATATCTGAATGAAAATATGATTTGTCAATACCATTTAATTAGTAACTTAGAGGATTATGACTTAGGATATGAACTAGATTGTAAACTAGAAAGAGATAATAATTGCAATAAATTTTTTTTCATGAACAGTAAACTAAACAATTTGTGAACAGTAATTTTTTTAAACAGAAACTAATAACAAAGAAATTTTATAGTAACTATTTGAATGAATAATAAATGAACAGAAACAAAAAGTTGTTTTTTCTCTCTCGGATGAATAGTAATGAACAGTATCCGAATTTTTTTTAATGAAACAAATTAAAGCAATTAATTAATATATATATACAAAGAATCAATTAGAGGTAAATACTTAACAGTAATTATATAACAGAGAAATAAGAAGAACAGAAGAAGTTTCGGGTGAACAGTAAACCCGATGAACAGTAATATTTTTTTAATTAAAAGCAATTAATTTCAGATTTTATATTAACAGCAATTAAGATATATCTTCTAGATTGTTGTAAAAATAAAACAAAATGTATAAATCTAAAATTAGAGGTTAGAAAAATCAGGCCTGAACGGGTGCAGTCGTGAATACACTGCCCTAGAAGATAGAGGACTCGTCTATCGCCCCGACGCAATCGATCCTCTCCCCCCTAGCGGTAAAAGCCCCCGGAAAGCGGCTGGCCTCTGAACTCGGGCGAGAGTAGCAGAGTTTCTGCTCAGATGAAGATGGTTGCCTGAAAATAATTAACACAATCACAAAATTTGAGAGAAAGTTTTTTCTGTGTTTTCCGAGGAGGAGAGCTCTTGAATTTATAAGGGCTGGAGGCGAGTATCCGTTGCACCTCTTCCGCATCTGTTACGCCCTATCCGCGTAACTCCCCACGCCTCATTCTCCGCATCCGTTACGAACGGGTCAATCGGAAGAAACTGTCAAAAAATAAAAGCATGTGAAGCAAAAAGAAGTGTGCTCCGTTACGAACGGGTCAATCGGAAGAAACTGTCAAAAAATAAAAGCATGTGAAGCAAAAAGAAGTGTGCGGCGTGGCGTGGTGTGCATGTACGCGCACGTGTGTGGAGCAACAGCCCAAACAATACTAGGCCCAAAACACTATCTCAAAGCCCATTGAGATATGAACTATTATAAACTTATTGAACTTCTTCTCATTTTCCGATGTGGTACTATTCACAAAGGCAAATTTGCCTTTTTATGAAACCAAATGTCCGACATAAGCATGTTACGGAGGGAATAGGAGCAAAACTGTATGGAGCTTGGTTGAGGGTAAGGGCGGAATGACGTCGACCAGAGGGGCCGAAGAGAGAGAGAGAGGAAGGAGTCGGAGGAGTCATGAGGAGATGGCTTTTCAAGAGCTGGTAACTCTGAATCATGGCAGAGAGATAAAGAGCAACATAAAAGGGGCCGTGAAGTGGATAATATGGTGGGGTTACTCTTCAATGGAACAATTCATGGGAGCGGATATATAGGGTGCGAAAAAGTGGATAATATGGTGGGGTTACTCTTCAATGGAACAATTCATGGGAGCGGATATATAGGGTGCGAAAGCTCAGAATCCTTGGGTTGATGGTGTAGCTTTGCTAGGTGACAAATGCAACATAACTACTCATAAGGCCAATGTCCCAAGTGGACGTCCAGTTGAGGAGCATGAGAATGAGAAAGTAAAAAACAATTGCTTTCAAGGATGTGAGTAAGGGCAATACAACGGAGATGGAGGTGAGAAGGAGAGGATTAGAACTTGAGAGATATGTATAGAGGGAGGAATTTTGGTTGATATTAAGGTTACGCCACCTCCGTTAGAAGTCGTTATGGAAGCGTACGTATAGCCCTTGAAAATTCAAAACTATGTCAAGCGAAGGTGCAGCTAAAAGATTGAGGTAAATGCAAATTAGTTTTTTGCGATTAATAGTGAGACTTTTTCAAATGTCGCACAACAAAAAAGGCTATTAATTATTAATGATTCAGATGCGGCGGTGCTATCTAACTTGGTAGTGACCAGAAATTAACACCGCTGAGAGCAATGAAACTCTCAAGCTAGAACTGTCGGGGGCTTGGGAACAACCAGATAGTTCAAGCTCTCTCTAGAATTATACAAAGAAGATCCCAACGTGGTGTTTTTAATTAAAACTAGATGTCACAATTGAAGGGCAGAGAGCTTAAAGAACAAATTATGTATGTATGCGATTGGCATTGAAGGTGAAGGTAGAGGTGGCGGCTTGGCAGTTTTTTGGAAGAAAGAACTCAACTTTATTGTACAAAGTTTTTCAAAGTATCACATATATAGATGGGACAATAGGTGAGGGGAATAACAAATGGCGGTAGACAGGATTCTACGGACACCGTGAAATGTGAAAACACGAGGAAAATACTTGGGTCAATGGAATGAGTGCGAACTACTAACATTTAAAGCATGGAATGAAGGGTCTTTCACAATGCCTTTTGACAAAGTTAAAAACAGTTTGGAGCAATGTCGACTTGACTTGGTTCAATGGGATGCATCATCTGTGGGAAATCTTCAAAAACAAGTGAAAGAGCTATAGAACAAAATTCACAATGCAAGCGATGACCGATTACAGAAGAATCCAAGGAAGTGAAGAGGGGACTATCTCGACAACTCGATAAAATCCTGACAATGGAGGAGGACATGTGGAGACAGAGGTCCTGAGTTGACTGGCTATGGAGTGGTGATCATAACACAAGTTTCTTTCATGCTCGTGCCTCTAATCGCCAAAAGCAAAACTTAACTAAAAACATCAATCGAGAGGATGGTGAACGGCATCGTACTGTTGAGGAGATTGATAACAAGGTACCGGGATACTTTTAGCAGTTGTTATCATCAACAAAAGTGAATGAGGAGGACTTGAATGAGATGAACACATAATGAATGAGATGAACACTTCCCTGATTAGAGAGTTTCAAGAAGATGAAGCCCTACGTGCTATTCGAGATATGCATCCTACGAAAGCTGCCAGTCCCGATGGGATGCCTGCTTTCTTTTTTTTTTTTAATTTGGAATATTGTTGGAATTGATATTGTTCATTTAGTGCTGGATTTCTTGAATAATGGTCAATTTGACTAGGAGTTAAATTACAAGCATATAGTGCTCATTTTGAAGAATGCGAACCTAGACCAGATGGTGCAATTCTGACCTATCAGCCTATATAATGTTGTGTATAGGATAATTTCTAAAGTCTTGGCCAATAGACTAAAGAAAATTCTTCCCCACATTATCTCAGAGAGCCAAAGTGCTTTTGTTCCCAGAAGATTGATAACAGATAATGTCCTTGTTGCATTCAAGGTCAACTACCATCTTAAATTCAAAGCAAGTAGTGGCCAAGGCTATGCAACACTCAAATTAGATATGAGTAAACCTCATGACAGGGTGGAGTGAGTTTACCTAGAATATATCATGCGGAAAATGGGGTTTGATGTTAGATGGATTACCCTAATTGTGACTTGTGTATCAACAGTATCTTATTTAGTAATTTTCAATGGCAATATGTTAGGCCGATTTAAACTAGAGAGGGGTATTCGATAAGGAGACTTTTTATCACTGTATCTTTTTCTTTTATGTGCCAAGTGATTCACAGCACTTAATTATTAGGGATGCTGAGGATCAAGGGCGTTTACAAGGCGTTATTATTGCATGTGGATGCCCCACAATTTCTCATCTATTCTTCACCGATGATAGTTTACTTTCTTACCATGCGGGCAAGGAGGAATGTGAAATAGTGAAGGAGATATTATATAAATACGAAAGCGCTTCAAGACAGATGATAAACTTACAGAAGTCGTCAGTTGTTTTTTGCAAAAACAGATTAGAGATGATACGATCTGAATGCTCCATGGTGCTTGGAGTCGAGGTGGTTGATCGACAGGAGAAATACTTGGGTCTTCCTTCGATTGTGGGCTTGTCATAGAAACAAGTGTTTGTAAATATTAAAGAACGAGTTTGGGCTAAGATTCAAGCATGCTCATCGAAACTCCTCTCAAAAGCCGAGAAGGAAGTGTTGATTAAAATGTTGATTCAAACAATCCTTACATATACGATGAGTTGTTTCAAACTTCCAGATTATCTATGCACTGAATTGGAGGGTATGATTTGGAATTTTTGGTGGGGAGGGGTAGATGAAAAAAAGAAGATGAATTGGATTTCTTGGGATAAATTGTGCACTACGAAACAAGTTGGTGGACTAGCTAGGGTTTCATTTTCTAAAAGCTTTCAATTAGCTTTATTGGCAAAACAAATTTGGAGCTTGTTATGAATAAGGAGACTGAAGAGCTTACAGGAAAAACGACGGAAAACAGGTTTGGACTTCTAGCGGTCAACCGTGATTGGTGCGGCGGTCGATCGCAAACATGCACACAAGCTGGAAAAGTCTCTGGACTTTTCGCGGTCGACCGCGATTGGCGTGGCGGTTGACCGGCCAAACCTTGTAATGTTTTTTCAGTTTCTGTCGTTCTATCCGGTCGACCGTATGTGTCTCTGCGGTCGACCACGAGTCGAGCTGGGCCTGAATTTAGTTTTCTGTTTGCATTGGGTTTGTGTTTTGATATATATTGAAACACTCGTTTCTAGGGTTATGTGAGGAGAGTTCTAAAAGAGATTTGTGAGTATTCTGAACACTTTGAGAGGAACTTGTAAGTAAGTTGAGAGATTTGGTTTAGGGTTTGTATGAGTGATTTTGTGAGATTGTAACCCTTTGTACTCTCCTTGATTTAGTAGAATCTCTCCATCATCTCCCCGTGGATGTAGACAAATTGCCAAACCACGTATATCTCTGTGTTTTGTTTGATCTGTCATATTTGGATTGAATTGTGTTTGTGTGTGGTTTGTTCTCTTTTGCCGTGATCACAGATTCATTCGGTGTACGAGCACGCTTCCGCATAGGCGCGCAATAATTAGTATCAGAGCTCAGATTTGAGATCTAGGGTTTTGACATTAGGTGGAGGAAGATTCGTCGTGGAAGCTTGGTTTTTGGAGTTCTAAGCTTCGATGGAGATAGTGTTTGGGGTTACAGTTGAAGATTTTGCTTTCCTCGTATGGTTAGGAGATCTATTTGGAATCTGTTCTAGGGTTCAGTTGGGTAACTTCTAAATTCTATAAAGTTCGAATCTTTTTTTACAATTTGGAGTTTGTGATTATGTGTGAAGAAGTTGGTGAAAGCAGCAAGATGATGGGTACAGTTCAAGTTGGTTTTCAGAATACTAAAATTAGTGTGGTGAAGTATGACGGCAAGATCAATTTTAGTTTGTGGATGAGTGATGTTCAGGATACGTTCAATGTTCAGAATTTGGAGGAGACCATCATGGTCCATGAGAGGTCACCAAAATATAAAAAGACGATATGAAAAAAGATGAATAGGAACGCTTGTGGGGTGATAATAATCATATTTTATTATAATTTTATACCCTCATTATCTATTTTACATAAATAAATATACCATTAATAATTGTTGTTAGCTTAGTTTTCACATAATTGAATGAAAATATAAATAAATATTATTAAATGTAAAAACCCCTCAAAAATCTCTCTTCTCTATTTTGTAGCATTTTTTGAAGCCCAAAGCCCATCAAGAAAAATGATTACACCAAAGACTTGGTGGACTTGGATGCAAAGAGTGGAATGGAATGGACTTTTATGCAAAGCAAACAAGACCGAACCTAGGCTGCTGCATATTGGGTTTTTATGCAAAATTTACATGACCGGATGCTTTTGATCAAATGCAACCGGACTTCATGAATGCATCTTGGATGTGCTGCTGCAGTTTGAATTGTTTTCATAAAGGGAAAATTAATTCCAAAGATCAAGTGGGCCGGACGTTTTTCATTTGCATTTTGGGAAAATCAAGGGAGAAATGCAACCAGCCCTCAAAGATCAAGTGGGCCTAACTCTAAAATCAAATGCAACCAGCCCTCAAAGATGTTTTGCTGCAGACATGCAAGAATTGGGCCGAAAATCATATGAATTGGGCTAGTTGCTTATTGAGTTGGCTTGGATTTTCAATTATCAAAAGAATCAATGCAAAACTTCATGGACCGGTGCTCAAAGCTTTGAATGGGACTTGTTTGCTGCAGAGTTGAAAAAAAAACATTTGTAAATGGACCGAATTCTTTGATGTGGGCTGCATTTATACACCGGACTTGGATTTATTTTTTTGAAAATCAATTGGAAAATCAATTGGGTCTCTCTTGTTGGGCTAGAAAAGAATAAAAAGCAAATTCAAAGGTGGAGATTGTTACTTGGGGCTCAAGACAAATCCAATGGCTCATATTCATTGAAGATTACTATAAATAGGGGTAGAGAGTGAGGGGTTAGAGGTGTGAAAATTTTTGTAACTCCTTTTGGAGAGGAGGGCTACTCTTAATTGAGAAGGCCTTCCAAAAATTGTAACTTTAGTTGCAATTAATAAAAATAATTTTTTCCTCTTTAAATTTGTTCTTTCTCCTCTTGTTGAATGATGAGGATGGAGATGAAGAGCAATTTGAAGGTTTGCATTTCTTTTCTCTTTTATTTCTTTTTAGTAATTTCTTTATTATTGCTTATTAGTTAGATTTAAATTCATGCTTGTAGTGTAGATTTAATTTCTTGTCTTTTTATTTCTTTTTGCACTTTAATTTGTAGAGTAGATTTATTTTTCTTGCATTTAATTTCTGCAATTTATTTTGTAGTTTAGATTTTTATTTTCTTTGTAATTAGATTTATTTCTTGTTCATAGTTTAGATTTTTCTTTTCTTTTTAATTTTGTAATTAGTCTTCTTTTTCTTGTTTTTATTTCTTAAGATGTGAATTTAATTCTTGTAGGAATCTTAGAATTGTATGAAACTAGTCTAATTTCTTTTATATTGTATGAATTATTCTCTTGTACTTAAAATGTTCATGTTAGGATAATCAACTAGAGAACTAATCGGTAGAAGAAGAATTTGATAATCTATGCTTATCTTAAATGGTTTGATAGGTTATGCTTATGAATTCTAGGATTATTATCATGTTGTTGTTCTTATCATGAATAGTAATTTTAGCTTAGATGATAATTTGATAGGTTACACTTTCCTTAAATGGTTTGATAATCTATGCTTAATAAATCTAAGTTGAAATATGATAAAAAGAGAATAGTTTATATTTTGTAATTGAAATTGGTTAGTGGATTATATTCTAGATTTCTTACCTCTTTTGAATCCTTCATCTTAACTTTCTTAAATTTTCTTTTCATTTTTGGTTTTATTTCTTGATTTTATTAATTCATATTTCTTGCCTTGTGATTTCATTTATTCTTTAATTCTTCCTTCTCTCCTCTAAAATTCAATTTATTACCTCTTGCATATAAATCTTATTTTTTGTTGACCATAATAAAATTCATCCTCCACTTTGACATTTACTAACAAGATAATAAATTCAAACAAATCCCCCCTTCTCATTTGTTTGACTGTTAACCCTAATTAACAAAAAAGATTTAAAAAAAAGATTTTTTCTTTTCCATCCTTTTTAGTTGCTTTTAATTCATAGGGTTGCATTTCATATAGTTAGTAGGAATTCACCAAGTGATTTGAGCATCTTGATTTGACACACACTTAAAAATATTTTTAAGGGCAAAATCCCATAATCAAGATAAGGTGAGGGGTTTCATCACCCTTTCCTTAGCCCAAAAATCACTAATTCCTCACTACACCACCCAAGCCTAATAAAAACTCATTAGACGTTAGCCCCTAAGGATTCGAGCTCAAGTGAACCGGTTTAAGTTTTCTCAGATTAGTTGGTGTCTAAGGCAAGGTTTAGGGGTTGCGTAAAGCGCTCCGCAAGGAAAGAGGTACTTAATTGATCTTTGATCACCCTCTAGTACTATCCTTACCTGGCTAACTACCCGGGTAAAACTTTTATCTTTTCACTTTAGGAATTTTTGGTTAGGAGCTAGTCTAGTTGAGTTAGGCTTAACCCTAGAGTTAGAGTGATTGAAAAGTGATTGGTTTTGATTTGTTTTAGTTAGGATTTTCCTCTTTTTTTTTCAAAAAAAAAAAAAGAAAAAAGAAAACTAACTTTTATTTTTTTCAAAAAAAAAAAAGAAATTGTTTTTGGTGCATGCAAAACGTGGATTAAGGACAATACACATCAACAAATTCATTTTGAACAAATGGCTAATCCACAAGTTTTTCAAAATTTATGTTATCCCAATCAATGAAGTTCGGGAGTTTGAAGAGAGTCCATATCAGTATTCGGTAAATGATCCATTTTTTCCAACCTACAACCCAGGTTGGGCAAGTTACACAAACATTGCATGGAATCAGGGAAACCACTCCGAAACTCAAAACTTCACTCCCTCTTCGACCCAACATTTTCCTAGGGAAAATACAGTTCCTTTTAATTCTCATCCACAATTTCAACAACCCAGTCTGTCACATCAAAATCAGTCTCCTCATCATCAAGTTGTAACTCACACTCCTCTTGATACAGATCATGATGAACGTCTCAATATTTTGGAAAAAGGTTTTGAAATCATAATTAAGGCCTCCACACTAGCCATGGATATGTTAACTCAAACATCCTACACGATGAACTCCTTTATGCAATCAACCGAACTCATACTTAACTCTAACACTCAAGCTATAGCTAGATTAGAAACCCACATTGATCAACTAGCTAGTGCCATAAGTGAAGAAGAGGAAGGAGAAATTTTGAGTCAACCCGTGGTCAATCCTAAGGACACTCAAATGAATGCACTACAGTCAGGAAAACAGGTCGATAATCAGGAAAGAACACCTTTAAGACAAATTATTGTTCCAATTCATTCTTCCCCTGATAATTCAATTCAGGAAAGACCAGGGGAAGAAGAAGAAATGCACTACAGTCAGGAAAACAGGTCAATAATCAGGAAAGAACACCTTTAAGCCAAATTCTTGTCCCAATTCATTCTTCCCCTGATAATTCAATTCAGAAAAGACCGAGGGAGAAGAAGAAGAGTCAGATCTAAGTTTTGAGGAAATTTTCGGTGAGGAGCTAAAAATATTAGGAGAAGCAGATCGGGTTTGTCAAAATAAAGAAACTGTGTTGGACAATTGCTGCTTTGAACTGAATTTTGAAAAACTCTTTCTTGATGAACTAAGATTTTTGGAAAATAAACAACAACCAAATTTTTACACATCAACCATGAATCTTGGGGTTGAGAAAATTGTTAAAGAAAAATTGGTTGTTAGAGAACACACATTCACAAATCAAGAATCTGAGTCCAATATGCATGACACCAATAATACCTACCTTCCATTGCCACAAAAATCATTGAACACCCCGGAATGCTTAGAATTTCAGCACATTGTTGATTATATCATGTTGAATTTATTTAAAATCCGTGGGAGAATTTTCAGCAATAAGGTAGGATTCAATGTAGAACATGAACTCTTCATGTTGAATATTTCATTCTACATTGTTTATTTTGTTTATTTCAGAATAATAAAAAGAATTTATTCTTCTCTCATTTGAGAGTTTCTTGTTCAGTTGTTAAAAAAAAAGAAAAAAAAAGAAGAAAAAAAAAGAAAAAAAAGAAAAAAAAAGAAAAAAAAGAAAAAAAAAGAAGAAAAAGAAAAAAAAAGAAAAAAAAAGAGAAAAAAAACAAGAAAAGAATAAATGTTTGATTTCCTCCTCCTCAGACCAAAGGTAATTGCAGATTTTTATCAGCCGACCAAATGTAAGTGCTTCACTTCTTATCTGCTTTACTTTATGCATCATAGAGTTTGCATTGAGGACAATGCAAAATTTAGGTGTGGGGGTGGGAATTAGTTATTTTTTCTCTTTATTTTACATTTTAGTTACATTTCCCCCCCTTTTTTTTCTTTAAAAAAAAATTATAAAAAAATATCGTCACTTGCCAAATTGATAGAGTTATGTAATAATTGATTTATTTGATAAATTTAAAATTTTCTAATCCCTAATTAGTTATTTACTTAAGTTCACCTTTTATGATAACTCTAAATAAATTTCTTAAGAAATGATTTTCAAAGTAGTATACTTTACTTAAGCCTTAACTTGGACTTTTATTTAAAATAATGAAATTTTTGCATGCTGTGTTGGACAATTGTTGCTTTGAACTGAATTTTGAAAAACTCTTTCTTGATGAACTAAGATTTTTGGAAAATAAACAACAACCAAATTTTTACACATCAACCATGAATCTTGGGGTTGAGAAAATTGTTAAAGAAAAATTGGTTGTTAGAGAACAAACATTCACAAATCAAGAATCTAAGTCCAATATGCATGACACCAATAATACCTACCTTCCATTGCCACAAAAATCATTGAACACCCCGGAATGCTTAGAATTTCAGCACATTGTTGATTATATCATGTTGAATTTATTTAAAATCCGTGGGAGAATTTTCAGCAATAAGGTAGGATTCAATGTAGAACATGAACTCTTCATGTTGAATATTTTATTCTACATTGTTTATTTTGTTTATTTCAGAATAATAAAAAGAATTTATTCTTCTCTCATTTGAGAGTTTCTTGTTCAGTTGTAAAAAAAAAAAGAAAAAAAGAAAAGAATAAATGTTTGATTTCCTCCTCCTCAGACCAAAGGTAATTGCAGATTTTTATCAGCCGACCAAATGTAAGTGCTTCACTTCTTATCTGCTTTACTTTATGCATCATAGAGTTTGCATTGAGGACAATGCAAAATTTAGGTGTGGGGGTGGGAATTAGTTATTTTTTTCTCTTTTTTTTTACATTTTTAGTTACATTTTTGTTTTTTTTCCCCTTTTTCTTAAAATTTTTTTTTTAAAAATATCGTCACTTGCCAAATTGATAGAGTTATGTAATAATTGATTTATTTGATAAATTTGAAATTTTCTAATCCCTAGTTAGTTATTTACTTAAGTTCACCTTTTATGATAACTCTAAATAAATTTCTTAAGAAATGATTTTCAAAGTAGTATACTTTACTTAAGCCTTAACTTGGACTTTTATTTAAAATAATGAAATTTTTGCATGCTTAACTTAGAGTTGAAAATAATTTTTTTTCAAAGTGTCTTGATTTACATATTTTCAAAATATATATACATATAAAAAAAAAATTTGCAAAAGAAGAGTGTGAAAAATGGGCACCAAAAAGAAAAAAAAACTCTTTAATTCAAGGTGATTCTATCTTATAAAGCCTAAGCTGACCGAGTAATTAAGCCCAAGGAGTATTTCCATACTTAATGACCTAAGCCCATTTGGGTTGGGATCCATTGGCCCAAAACTCGTTAAATGGTCACTTAGAAAGCCCGTTAAAGTAGAAAAAATCACCAAGGAAGAAAGAGTTAAAAAAACTAATAAATGTTTTATAGTTGTATATATGGTCTTGGAAAATATTTTAAATCAAGCAACTTGAAAATTATTTAAAACAAAGAGTTAGCATGTTCTTTTCAAAACTTTTAAATTAAATTTCTAAGTTTGGCTTGGTTTTGTATTGCTACAATGAGAAGATTTTCTTAAAAATATACCTTAGAGTTATATATAAAAATGTTTTCTTGAGTGATAACTGGCTCCAATTAGATTATCTAAAAGTTATCAAGTGAATTTAGTTATTTACTGACTTCTTTAATTTGGCAAGTTGACCGAATTTTGTGGGTATATTCACTGCAAACCCTCACGAGACTACAACTCGTCCACTAGGGTAACCTAGGGGTTTAAAGGCTTGTTGTATGCGCTAAATACAACCGCGATTCCTGCGAAAGTGAGTTAGGATTTTCTTTTTATTTTCTTTGCTAGAGGACTAGCAAAAGTTTAGGTGTGGGGGTATTTGATAATCATATTTTATTATAATTTTATACCCTCATTATCTATTTTATATGAATAAATATACCACTAATAATTATTTTTATCTTTTAATTGCAGGTTAATGAAGAATAAATCTCAAACTCTCATCTCTCAACAAAAACCCATTGATTAAATGAAGAAATGAAGCAAAGAAGCACATTGGAAAATCAATTTCCAAATTATCCAAAAGTCCAGAATCAAGCCGAGTAGCCTGTAGAAGCCGGAGAAAATCAAAAATCCAATATGAAAAGAAATCATATTCAAAATGGTTGGCCACAAAGAAACGACGATATCTCCTAATCCGGAAGGCGGAATTTAACATATAATATATGAAAATCGCCTATCTCGACGAGACGAAGCTATCCGTGAAATCAGAATTTGGAAATAATGCGTATCGATGTCGGCATCGATGTGGGCATCGATGTCGGCATCGATGTGGGCATCGATGCTGGCATCGATACCTGCATCGATGCCTGCATCGATACCAGATTACTGTAGCGCGCGTCAATGGCTGATTTTGCTTGTCTTGGGGCTCAAGTTTGATCCAATGGCTCTCATTCACTGATGTTTACTATAAATAGGGGTAGAGAGTGAGGGGTTAGAGGTGTGAAAATTTTTGTAACTCCTTTTGGAGAGGAGGGCTACTCTTAATTGAGAAGGCCTTCCAAAATTGTAACTTTAGTTGCAATTAATAATAATAATTTTTTCACCACTTTAAATTTTTCTCTTCTTCTCTTTGTTGGATGATGAAGATGAAGATGAAGATGGAGAATTATTTGAAGGTTTGCATTTCTTTCCTTTTTCTCTTTTATTTCTCTTTTATTGCTTATTAGTTAGATTTATTTTCATGCTTGTAATTAGATTTTATTTTTCTTGTTAAATAGCCAAGAGGCTAGAACCCTCTTGCCTTAGATTTATTTCATGCTTATAGAGTAGATTTATTTTCTTGCATTTAATTCTTGTAATTTTATTTTGTAATTAGATTTTGCAATTTATTTTGTAGTTAGATTTTAATTTCTTGCACTATTCACCTTGAGGCTAGAACCCTCTTGGGTTTAGTTTTTATTTTTTCATTTTTATTTTGTTGATTCGCCTTTAGGCTAGAACCCTCTAGGGAATCACTCTTTTCTAAGAAGTGGGTTCAATTTTAGATTACTCATATCTATAATTAAATCCACCATCTTTAATTTCTTGCATTTTCTTTTATTCTTGATTTTTATTTTCTTTTTCCTTCTTGCCTTATTGATCATATTCATTCTTTGTCACATCCACTCTCACTTAAATTTTGTGCCATTTCACACACTATCACTTTCACTCTCATTATCTCTCCACAATCACATTTACTCATCACTCCTATTTGTCACGCACACAAAATAAGAACCAATTTTATATTTTCTCCTACAAAACACCTTCCTCGTGGGATCGATATCTTAAATACTATAACTTGACACGGTTGTGCACTTGCAACCTTTTTGGTACATGTTTATGCCGCATCAGGTGATCAGGCCTTGTTTGGAATATGAGCTGAAATATGATATGATTGGGGTGACGTCTACAATAAAGATATGGGAAATTCTCAACAATAAGTATCTTACGAAGAGTGTTAAAAACAGATTGCACTTGCTGCGTAGGTTATTCAAATTTCAGATGTCTAGAGGTACCTCACTAGCAGTTCATGTGAACAACTACACTAAGTTGTTGTCGGACTTGGCCAATGTTGATGAGAAGATATCGGATGAGTACAAGGATGTTATTCTTTTGGGCTCCTTATAGGATGAGGAGTATAATACCTTTGTGCTTACTTTGTTGAACAGGAGATCTTCTATCACTTATAGTGAAGTAATTAACGCTTTGACGAATTATGATTTGACGAGGAAGGACAATGAGACTTCTTCCCGCGCTAGTGTTTTAGGAGAGGCTTTGTCGACGAGAGGTAGAAGCCCATATCCGAGAGGTGGCAATAGAGTCAGGTCAAAATCAAGAGGCCATCACTAGCTAGGAAAGGACCAATGTACATTCTGTAAGGAGCAGAGATATTAGAAGAGAGACCGTCCAAAGATCAAGAAGAATGAGAATAGCAAGAAGAAGGGCCCGAATGTCAATAAGGTGAACATTGCGAAATGCGATGATTCCAATGATTCGAGCTTTTCTCTATTGATTACTCTCAAGGTGAACCACTTGGATGCATCAGATTGGATGTTTGATTATGACGCTACTTATCATGTGACTCCTAGGCGAGATTGATTTTCATCATTTGAGAGACTCGATGGGGGTGTTGTTATCATAGGAAATGATCAATCCTGTGGTATTTGTGGGATAGGTACTGTGAGGATTCAAATGCACAATGGAGTAATCCATGAATTGAAAGAGGTGAGATTTGTTCCTCAGTTGAAGAAGAATCTTATCTCAGTTAGAGCTTTGGAGGCAAAGGGATTTAAGGTGACATTTGAGGATGCTGTAGCAAAGGTTACTAAGGGATCTTTGATGGTGATGAAGGAAGTCCGCAGTTGGAACTTATATTATCTGAAGGGGAGCATCGATATTGGCCAGGTTGCTTCCGTTATTTCAGAGGTGGATATTAGCAGACTTTGGCACTATAGGTTGTGGCACACAAGAGAGAAGTCACTGCAGGTTTTGTGCAAGCAGGGGCTATTGAAGGGAGCCAAGAGTGAAAATATTGAGTTCTGTAAGTACTGTGTTCTTCACAAGATGAAGGTAAAGTTCGGGACTGCCATTCATAGAACGAGGGGCATCCTGGATTACGTGCACACATATGTTTGGAGTCCCACCAAGACTGCATCACTTGGTGGTCGATATTGGTTCGTCATGTTTGTTGATGACTATTCTAGCAGTTGTTGGGTGTACACCATGGAGAATAAGTGTGAAGTCCTAGATATATTTGTGGAGTGGAAGAAGATGTTAGAACTACAGACTGGAAGAAAGGTCAAGACGTTATAATCCGATAACGATGGTGAGTACACATCAGACCCCTTTTAGCAGCTATGTCGAGACGAGGACATAAAGAGACACTTCACAGTTAGTCATATACCATAGCAGAATGGGTTGGCAGAGAGGTTAAATCGGTCTTTACTAGAGAAGATCCGATGTTTATTAGCGCATAGTGGTTTGGAGAAGATCTTTTAGGCTGAGGCACTTTCATATGCGAGCCACCTCATTAACAAGATGTCTTCATCTGCAATTGAGGAAAAGACCCCAATGGACATATGGTCGGTAGAGCAAGCACATGACTATGACCAGCTCAAGGTATTTGGGTGTCCTACATATTATCATATGAAAACTGATAAGTTAGAACCTCGAACTAGGAAGGCCATATTTGTAGGATTCAAACGTGGTGTCAAGGGATACAAGGTATGGGATCTAGTTGATAGGAAGATTATGCTGAGTAGGGACATCACGTTTGATGAGGCTTCTATCTTGAAGTTTTCTAGCTCTCATCAGGTGGAGAACGACCCGACGGAGGAGATATCGTATGTGGTGAAGATCGATGCAACTCCACATTGTTCAGATAGTACAGTATCCATTAGGATACCGACTGAGGTGACACCAGGCAAGCACGATGGTGATTTTAGGGATACAGATACAGATGTGCAGGATCTGAAATCGATGTTTAAGGTTCGGGATTCTATTGCGATTCGAAGACAGAGGAGAGATATACGGATGCCAGCATGGTATACCAACACAGTAGTTGCATATGCACTTCCGATGGAGAGTATCGATGAGTTAGTACCTACTACATTCAGAGAGGCCGATCACAGTTCGGAGGCTGATTCGTGACAAGTAGCTATGCAGGAGGAGATGGAGTTTCTTCACAAGAACGATACGTAGGAGCTTGTTGAGCTTCCAAAGAGGCGGAAGGCGATTGGTTGAAAATTGGTATACACGAATAAGGAGGGCATTGAGGGAATTCCAGTGAGGTTCAAGGCTAGGTTGGTTGTGATGGGCTATGCATAGGAGGAATGTATTGATTATAATGAGGTTTTCTTTCCAGTGGTGAAGCACTCTTCGATTCAGATTTTACTAGCTTTGGTGGCACAGTATGGATTGGAGTTAGATCAGTTGGATGTGAAGACGACATTTCTTCATGGTGAACTTGATGAAGAAATATATATGACTCAGCCATTAGGATTCTGAGCTGTAAGGAAGGAAAACTTGGTTTGCAGGTTGAAGAAATTGCTATACGGTTTGAAGCAGTCTCCTCGACAGTAGTATAGGAGATTTGATGGTTTTATGATTGGTCATTCATACACTCGAAGCCAGTTTGATCATTACGTGTATTTTCTCAAGTTGAAAGGAGGTGCGTACATCTATTTGTTGCTCTATGTTGATGATATGTTGGTTGCTTCTATTTCCAGGTCTTCTATAGATGAGTTGAAGGCACAGCTTTCAAAAGAGTTTGAGATGAAGGATTTAGGTGAGGCTAAGCGTATTTTGGAGATGGAGATCGGCAGAGACAAAGAGAATGGCAATTTTTTTTGATACATGTGGCTTATTTGAAGAAGGTTCTATAGCGATTTCATATCAACATGGATACAAAGACAGTTAGTGTACCTTTGGGAGCCCATTTGAAGCTTTCAGCTGACCTTTCACCGAAGACAGTTGAAGATCGAGAGTTGATATCGAAGACTCCATATGCGAGCGCGGTTAGGAGCTTGATGTACGCGATGGTATATACCAGGCCAGATTTTTCACAGGCGGTGAGTATGGTTTTGAGATACATGCACGATCCAGGAGTGGGTCATTGGGACGCCGTGAGATGGATATTGAGGTACATTTGAGGTACGCTCAATATTGGTTTAGTTTTTGAGCGGGACACTAGAGGTGGGCAGTTGTGCATTGGCTATGTTAATTCGGATTATACCGGGGATTTAGATAAGTACCGGTCTATGACGGGGTATGTGTTCACTTTGACCCGTACGCCGGTGTGTTGGAGATGCACCTTATAGTCTACTGTGGCTTTGTCGACGACGGAGGCAGAGTATATGGCGATTACGGAGGCTATGAAGGAGGCTATTTAGCTTTGAGGACTTTTGGAGGAACTTGGTATATCGCAACGGTCCGTCACCATTCATTGTGATAGTATGAGTGCTATCTATTTGGTGAAGAATCAGGTTTTTCATGCAAGGACAAAGCACATTGACGTTCGTTATCATTTCGTTTGGGATGTTCTTGAAGATGGCGATGTGGAGATTGTGAAGGTCTACACGAAGGATAATCTGGCAGATATGCTCACTAAGGTGGTACCGAGTAACAAGTTTGATCATTGTCGAAGCTTGTTGCACATTCGTAATTGTTAAGGCCGTTGACGGCCATTTGGATGAACTACAGGCGGCTTGATCCCTTAGGAGAGGGCGTATGTAGGCAACCATATTAGTGTAACCGATTTTTGAAGAGACGACGCATTTGTGCTCTTTATTTGGTGTCGGCTCAATTTTGGAAAACTTCACCGAGGTGGAGAATTGAAGAGCTTACAGAAAAAATGGTAGAAAATAGGTTTGGACTTCTTATGGTCGACCGCGATTGGTGCGACGATTGACCGTAAACATGCACACAAGCTAAAAAAGTCTCTGGACTTTTGGCGGTCGACCGCGATTAGAGCGGCGGTAGACCGGCCAAACCCTGTAATGTTTTTCCAGTTTCTGTCGTTCTGTCCAGTCGACTACACATGTCTCTGCAGTCGACCGCGAGTCGGGCTGGGCATGAATTTTGTTTCCTATTCGCATTTGGTTTGTGTTTTGATATATATTGAAACACTCGTTTCTAGGGTTATGTGAGGAGAGTTCTAACAGAGATTTGTGAGTATTCTGAGCACTTTGAGAGGGAGAACTTGTGAGAAAATTGAGAGATTTGGTTTATGGTTTGTGTGAGTGATTTTGTGAGATTGTAACCCTTTGTACTCTCCTTGATTTAGTGGAATCTCCTCATCCTCTCCCCGTGGACGTAGGAAAATTGTCGAACCACGTATATCTCTGTGTTTGGTTTGATCTGTCATATTTGGATTGAATTGTGCTCGTGTGTGGTTTGTTTTCTTCTCCCGTGATCACAGATTTGTTCAGTGTGCGAGCACGCTTCCGCATAGGCACACAACAGAGACTTTACTTCTTAAGGTGTTTAGATCTAAATATTTCGAAGAGGGGGATGTTATCAAGGTGCAGTTGTGTGCTCTGTAAACTTAATTCTTTAGAAAATCAAACTTCATTTTGATTTAGTCATTATAATACCAAGATCTTAGAACAAATGATTTTCACTATGAACGATTAATTAAAAAAAAACTGTACCTTGATCCATGATTTGAAACTTGAAGAAACTTAAACAATATTGAAGGCTTGAGTTTCTCTCCCCTAACCCTCTTATACTTTTCCGAAAATTTCTTGATGGAGAGAAATTTTTCACACTTAATCGGTAGAGAGAGGACCAAGCCTTTTATATAGAATAACTACACACGATCCATCAATGTGGGAAGTTATCTTGACCAATAGGAACTTAGTATAAGTGAGTGGTTATATAACTAATATAAATCATGATCATTTTCTTAAACTAACCTAAAACGTGGGTCACTACTCTAAATAAAACTAACATTCTCCCACTTGGCCCATGTTTTATAATTTAATGTCATGATTTAATAATATAACATAATATGCATAGTGTAAGCTAATTCCATCATCATATTGATCAAACCATCAATCATCATTAAGTAGAAAACTAATAAGGATCATGGCAGTCGTACGCAGCTAAATCGACATAGTCCCTTCCATGTATCACAATATTAGTTTTAAACTAAACATGACCTGTAATAAGACTTATCATAATGGTCCAACAATAATGTCCTTATCAGAGACATATCCTGTTAATATTCACATAATCATTTATGTATATACTAACAATAATAAACAGGATGCATTAAATATCAGAAACAATATTTAGATGAGCTCAAAGTATCAAATACATAAAGAGCATGAACTTTACTTAAAAGTTAGTAATGGTTTTCAATAATGCCCATTCTTTCAACATGTTCACTAAATGTCTTTGGAGGCAATCCTTTTGTTAACGGATCCGCAACCATAAGATTTGTGCTAATATGCTCAATTGACACTCTTTGTTTCTGAACTTCTTCTTTAACGGCAAAGTATTTTAATTCCATATGTTTAGCACCCTTCGAATACTTGTCGTTTTTAGAAAAGAAGACTGCTGCAGCATTATCGCAATAAATTTTCAGCGGCTTGGCAATACTGTCAACAACTCCAAGTCCTGAAATAAAATTCCGCAGCCATAATCCATGAACAGTGGCCTCAAAGCATGCCACAAACTCAGCCTCCATAGTCGATGCAGCAATGACGGACTGCTTCGCACTTTTCCACGAGATCGCTCCTCCAGCTAGAAGAAACAGATAGCCAAATGTGGATTTTCTAGTATCCAAACATCCAGCAAAATCTGAATCTGTATATCCAATCACCTCAAGGTGATCAGATCTCCTATAAGTGAGCATGTGATCCTTTGTTCCTTACAAGTATCTCAATACCTTCTTTGCAGCTTTCCTATGATCCAATCCTGGATTACTTTGATATCTACCAAGCATTCCGACAGCAAAACTAATGTCAGGTCTTGTACAAACCTGAGCATACATCAAGCTCTCAACGATAGATGCATAAGGATTTTGTTCCATTTGTTTGTGTTCCAATTCATTCTTTGGACATTGCATAAGACTGAATTTATCCCCTTTCTGAATTGGAACTACAGATGCAGAGCATTTATCCATCTTGAACCTCTCTAGAACTTTATTAATATATGACTTTTGAGACAACCCTAACAATCCTTGTGATCTGTCACGGAATATTTCAATTCCTATCACGTAGGATGCCTCACCCATATCTTTCATTTCGAAGTTCTTAGAGAGAAACTTCTTGGTCTCGTGTAATAAGCCAAGATCATTAGCAGCAAGCAAGATATCATCAACATACAGAATCAGAAATATAAATTTGCTCCCACTGATCTTTAGATATATACATCGATCAACGATGTTTTCTTTAAATCCAAAAGATGTAATAGTATCATTAAACTTAAGATACCATTGTTTCTGAGTAAAACCTTTGGCAACGAGTCTAGCCTTGTATCGTTCGATATTGCCATTTGAGTCGTGTTTGGTCTTAAAGACCCATTTACACCCAACTCTTTTACAACCTTTAGGCAATTCTACAAGATCCCAAACTTCATTATGCTCCATTGATTTCAACTCATCTTTCATGGCATCAAACCATTTATCAGAATTATGGCTTTTCATGGCCTGTGAAAATGAAACCGGATCTTCATCAATTCCAAGATCAAATTCTGATTCTTGTAGATAAACCACATAATCGTCAGGAATAGCAGATTTTTTCTGTCTTTGAGACCTTCGTAATGCTACTTCTTCATGAGGTATATCTATTGCAGGTTCATTGGCAACAACGTCTTCATGGAGTATTTGATCATTTATTTGTTGCTTTTGAAAGTTGTTAAACTGTTCAACAACTGTAGGAACAACAACTTGAGAAGAAGTTAAAGACAAAGGAACATTCATTTTAACTTCTTGGATTTCCACTTTATGTGGTTCCATACTCCCACTAATGTCACCATTCTCAATGAACCTGGCATTTCCAGTTTCAACAATTTTCGTGCTATGGCTAGGACAATAAAATCTATACCCTTTAGATTTTTCTGGATAACCAATGAAGAAACCACTGGTTGTTCTTGAGTCCAGTTTCTTTTCATGTGGATTATAAATTCGTATTTCCGCAGGACAGCCCCAAACATGAAGGTGTCTCAAACTGGGTTTCCTTCCTGTCCACAGTTCAAAAGGAGTTTTTGGAACTGCCTTACTAGGAACCCTGTTTAATAAATACATTGCGGTTTTTAAAGCATACATCCACAATGATAAGGGTAAAGAAGAAGAATAACTCAACATACTCCTGACCATGTCCATTAGTGTGCGATTACGCCTTTCTGCAACACCATTTTGTTGCGGTGTACCTGGCATAGTGTATTGAGCACATATGCCACGCTTTTCAAGAAATTTAGCAAATGGACCAGGACATTGTCCCGTTTCGTTATATTTTCCATAAAATTCACCACCCCTATCAGATCTAATGATTTTCACCTTTTTGTCTAATTGTCTTTCAACCTAATTAATAAATACCTCTAAGGCATCTACTGATTGAGATTTTTTATGCAACAAATAGACATATCCATAACGTGAAAAATCATCTATAAAGGTGATACAATATTTTTCTTTATTAAAGGATGGAACATCAAAAGGTCCACATATATCGGTGTGTATTATTTCAAGGAGCTGTGTGCTTCTTGTGGCGGCTTTCTTAATTGTATGATTTGTATGTTTTCCTTTAATACAATCCACACAAATACCAAGATCGGTAAAATCCAAATTAGGAAGGATTTCATTCTTTACCAATCTTTGTATTCTTTCTTTGGAAATATGTCCCAAACGTTTATGCCACAAATAAGCTGAACTTTCATCCACTAAACTTCGTTTAGTTCCAACATTATGATGCAAGGTTAATAGAGATTCAGCAAAAAGATTATCAAGTCTTAATTTGTATAAACCATCAGAGAGAACACCAGAACCAATAAGATGATTATACTTAAACAAACTAAAACATCCATTTCCAAATTTAAAAGAGTAACCAACGGTATCAAGTTTAGACAAGGAAACTAAGTTGCGAGAAACAGTAGGTACATAAAGAGTTTGAAAAAGATCTAAATGATGTCCAGTGTCTAAAAACAAGCGGTAGGTTCCAATGGCCTCAACTGGAGCTTTGACTCGATTACCCATGAAGATGAAATTTTCATTTGGATTTATGGTTTGGGTCGTAAGGAATCCCTGCATCGTATTTGAAACATGAGTGGTAGAACCAGAATCAATCCACCAAGTATTATAAGGAACTTCTGTTAGGTTTGATTCGAAACATACAAAAGCAAGAGGTTTACCTTTCTTTTCGAACCATGCCTTACGTTCCAAGCAATCTTTCTGATAGTGTCCATGCTTTTTGCAGAAGTGACACTTATCATTCTTTCGTTCCTTCTTGTGGATTTGGACATGCAACACATTATCTTTCAGTGCTTTTTTCTTGCCCTTTCCATTATACTTTCTTGGTTTCTTTCCAGCTCCTTGATGACCCATGAGATTAATTGAGTGAGTTCCTTGTTTCTTAAGCCTTGCTTCCTCTTGAATGAGCATACTTTGCAATTCAGTCACATTCCACTTATCTTTTATAGTATTGTAGTTTATTTGGAATGGACCATACTCAGAAGGCAAGGAGTTTATGATAAACTGCACAAGGAAACTTTCACTCAATTCCATTCCCATAGATCTCAATCTTGCTGCTGTGTTTGTCATTTCAGTGACATGCTCATGCATGGTACGAGAACCATCGAACTTCATGGTGGTCAACGTACCCATTAATGTCCCTGCAATTGACTTATCAGCAGAGTCAGATTGCGAGATATCTTCCACAAATTTTATAAATTCCTTTGCTTTATCAGTCTTAGGAATTGTGGACTTAATGTTGTTTGCTATCGTCATCCGCATGAACATTAAGCTAAGTCTATTTGATTTTTCCCAAGCATTATGAAAAAACCTTTCATCATCATTGCTAGAATCAGTAATAGCAGCGGGCTTGTTATATAGGAGTGCTGAATCAAGATCCAGAACACCTAGGTAAAACTGAATTTGCTCACTCCATTCATGAAAATTAAGCCCATTAAACTTTACAATAGACGAGGCTTGCGAATGAAGAGAAATGGGTGCTGCAAATATATAGAATAATGGCATATTAATGCTTTGAGTTATAAACTTAAACTTAAACACATAATACATATTTAACTAACAGTCAAATTAAACAATAATTGTACATCGATGTTCTCCTTTGGGTGATCCATCAATGTACAAAAATAAACATAATTGATGCTCAGTTTTGTTTCACATAATTGGCAATTATATATACCCCAATTAGATATGTTTGCTATCTTTGGATAATCTAAACATATCTAATCAAATATATATCAATTAACCACAGTCATGTTTACAGATTATAAAATTTACCAATCAACCTTTGAGCGATTCTTAAATATTTTATAATCAATAAACCTCAATTTACTCATGACAACATATATATACGTTTATGTCATTTCATTAGTAGCATCACTTATCATGAGCAATTGAAAATTATATATTACAATTTGACAAGTATGAGACTTCAAGGTATGGCCACTTTGGTGACTAACAAACCATTCATTAAATTTCAAATTGTATAATAAAATCTAGATAACAACATTGTAGTAAGCCCGCAAATAGTAGTTCATGAAGATTAACAATCCATACATAATTAGTGCATTGACATAAACAGAAATATCATGCAGGCTAAATAAGCATAGCAGCAGCAAAATTAAATTAGGCAGCTAATAATGAAAAATAAATAAAATGAATTATTAAAAACATATTAAAAGAACAGTAATATTTGGTGTAGTCCTAGGGGTTTGAACACCAAACCTCTAGGCCAAATCCTCAAACCTTACCACTAGGCTATTTGCATTAAAGTATTTGGTATAATCATAATATGTATACATATTAAAAGAACAGTCAGTTCCGAATTCAAACAAGTTTCGAATTTTGCAGTGATGTATTCAATTGAATACGAAATTATCAAAATAACAAATAGTATTCTATAATCAGCGGAAAAATATAATTAGCAAATTTTTAAACATTTAATTAACAGTAATTGAATTAATTGACAAGAAACAAGAATCATGATGGAAAATCATAAGTTCTTTAAACAAGGCTCTGATACCACATGTAAACTTAATTCTTTAGAAAATCAAACTTCATTTTGATTTAGTCATCATAATACCAAGATCTTAGAACAAATGATTTTCACTATGAACGATTAATTAAAAAAAAACCGTACCTTGATCCATGATTTGAAACTTGAAGAAACTTAAACAATATTGAAGGCTTGAGTTTCTCTCCCCTAACCCTCTTATACTTTTCCGAAAATTTCTTGATGGAGAGAAATTTTTCACACTTAATCGGTAGAGAGAGGACCAAGTCTTTTATATAGAATAACTACACACAATCCATCAATGTGGGAAGTTATCTTGACCAATAGGAACTTAGTATAAGTGAGTGGTTATATAACTAATATAAATCATGATCATTTTCTTAAACTAACCTAAAACGTGGGTCACTAGTCTAAATAAAACTAACATGCTCGACCGTCATTTGCTTGGAGAAGTATTTTTTTTCATCTTTGGAGGTGATCCAAGCGGGTTCTAGATGGCGTGTGGGTAATAGGAGGGCAATAAAAATATGATGAGATCGATGGCTTCTATTCCATGGACTTTTAAGATCCAAATTCTTGTTAATTCCTTGTTGTTGGAGGCTACAGTTGACGAGTGTATTGTTCCAGAGAGGTGCAAATGCAATGGGGATCTTATTAATTTAGTTTTTTGGTCCCAGGAAGCTCGAGCAATTAACACAATAACGCCTCAGATCTAGTTTAAATCCGGACAAATTAATACAGCACTACAGGAGAAATAGCAAATTTACAGTTCAAAGTGCATATCATTTGATTATTGATCATGCTATGGGAACCAGAACTAAAGAGTATAGCAGCACATGTGATGGATCTGCTATGGGTTGGAAGTTTATATGGAATTTAAAATTTTCAAATAAAATAAAGCACTTTGCATGGAGGGTGTCTCATGATCGCAATACTTGTTCAACAAACTTTGCAACGAAGAGGCATGATGGTACATGAAGGCTGCTGGGTGTGTAGATCTATCAAGGAATCTATCGAACATGTGTCATGCCTTTGCCCTTTTGCACATCTAGTGTAGGCAATTTTAGGGATTGTGTTGTATGGTGAAATAGTGGAGGGTAGTAGTATGAGACACTGGTGGCATAATCTAGAGGAGAGGCTGGATTAATTCAGAGAGTTTCGAGTTGGTCATTGTAATATGTTGACTTCTATAGAAAAATCAAAATGACATAAAATACCAACGGCATCCTCGAGGGCCAGAGGAAATTGTGCTTCGGGCTAGAGAATACAAATTATCATTTTGAATGCGCAAGAACCGCATACGTGTTTGAATATGGTGGCTATACCAATGGTGTGGAGTCCTCCATCACTAGTCTATTGGAAGGTAAATTTTGATGTAGAGATA